>NW_027120658.1:6282374-6910612 GCF_030686945.1 Centruroides vittatus | reverse complement strand
CTCGTTTTTTGGACTTTTTTAGTGGTTTATCGCTGTTTGGTGAGTTTTTCTTATACACGATTTTGTTCATTAAGTTACTCTGAGCATTTCACTGGTTATTTCATTAATTTCTGTTAATTATTTGCGAAGCTACTAGAGTTTAAAGTTTTTACCTTTAAACAAAGGCAGCTAAGCCTAGTTAGGCTTACGGGTCTAGTTGTTAGACACGTGTTTTGTAACTTTTTAGTTTTATGCGGGTTATCAATAGTAAAATATCGTCGTACCTGGCTCGTTACGTAGATTAACGCGCCGATTGTATTTTTGAAATCAGTTCAGTAGTTTTATTTTTAATTCACTTTCAGTAAAACTACTTCTTTGTCTAGTTACCAATTTGTAAAAATTTCTCATCTTGATTTCCCGTTTGTCTTATATTATTGAATAGGGAATTTAGTTAAGGAGTAGTTTATTACTGTGTTTATGCAAATCTTTTGAGCCGTTTTTGTACGAATCGCTGCTCAAAATGTCTGCAGATGAAACAAAAGATATCCAGGAAGTAGAAGAAGACGAAGGTGACAAAGTAAAAGAATACAGAAACAGCATAAAAGAAATACAGAGATGCATTAATCAAAGCAAAAACATCAATAAAGTTTTAAAAAAGAGTGCCCTAACACACGTCGATTGTGTGTCTGAACTGTTTGAAGACTTATTGTTACTCTACCATGAGGAAAGGGATAGAACCCTTAAGCTTGAAGAAGAATTGAAAACACTTAAAAGCATGACTATTCAACCTGAACCTAAGAAAAATTTATATGCAGAGATCTTGAAAAAACCAATACATAAGACGACAGAAACAGACATAATGGTGTTTCCAAAGGAATCACAAATAAAACCAACCGAGATGGATGAAAAACTAAAGAAGACAATTGACATTAAAGAAATAAAAGTAGGCGTCAAGGATATGAGACAAATAAGAAATGGAGTTATACTGAGATGCAGCTCCAAGGAGGGAGCAGAGAGACTAAAATCTGAAATAAACAATTCTAACAAATTCGAGGCAAAGGCTCCCAGAAAACAAAACCCAAAAATTACAATAAACAAAATACCTTTGAGCTGGAAAAACACAGACGTAAAAAAAAACTTGATGATATATAACACAGAACTGCAAGAAGATAACTTCAAACCACTCTTTCCCATCAACAAGAACGAGCATACGGAATTGTGTGCTTGGGTGTTAGAACTAATGCCATCTTGTCGCAGGAAATTAAAGGACAATGGAGACATAATCTCAATAGGCTGGAACAGCTCAAAGATAAGAGACTTTTATAACTTCAAGCGCTGTAATAAGTGCTTTCAATATGGACATCTTGGGAATGAATGTAATGCCGGGATTCACTGCCCTGACTGCTCAAAAGCAGGTCATACTTCACGTGAATGCGAGTGTGAGTTACATGAGTTAAAATGCATCAACTGTGAGAAATATAACAAATCATGCCGAAGAGAGCAAGATAAGGTTAATACCAATCATGGAGCCAGAAATCGCAACTGTCCTGTCTTTAAATATCAGTGTGAGGTAGCTAAAGCAAGGGTATGCGAATATTAAAGAAAAACTCAATTAACTTCATACAAATTAACTTGGATAGAGGTTCTAGTGCTACGGACCACCTGGTAAAATATATCACAGAAAACAGTACAGATATAGCAATAATTCAAGAACCATACCATACAGATCAGATCAAGGGCTTTCCCCAGCGATTCAAAGTACACACAAAGAATCAATACACAGCCATTGTTGTTTGCAACCCTGAACTACGGGCTACTTTAATAGAAGAGCTCAGCAATGAGATAATGACCACAGTTTATTTGGAAGTTAATAATTCGAAATTACTAATAAACTCCACCTATTTCCGACCAAGTGGCAATGTTAACGAGCAGATTCCAAACATAAAATACCTTTTAACAAAAGCAAACTACCCATTGCTAATAGGAATAGACTCAAACTGCAGATCTACAGCATGGTGGAACAGGGTTGGAAATGGCCGTGGCGTTGCACTTCTCGAATTCATACTGAACAACAAAATCACACTACAAAACACTAAAGGCCCGCCTACTTTCTATAACCACCAGGGTTCTAGCCATATAGACCTCACACTAACCACTGGGAACATAGGCCAGCATATTACAGACTGGTCAACACTGCTAACAGAAACACTATCAGGACATAGATATATTACATTTAGCCTTTTCATAGGAAATCAACATCAAAGAAACACAGCAATAACTAAAAAATATAATATACACAAGGCAAATTGGGATAACTTTAACTTGGATTACAATAATGAAGCACAAAGCATTAGACATAATTTACAATTAGACCTACCCATTAACGAAATAGTCGAGGAATACACGAAGAAAATCATACATTGCTGTGATAAAAATATCCCTACATACTCCAAACATAAACAATCAGTTCCCTGGTGGTCTAGCGAACTAACCCTACAGAGGAGACTATTAAATAACGCGAGGCGAAAGTACCAACGCTGTAAGCAACAATCCCAACGAGACACACTAAGACAAACATATACCCAGCTAAGAAACAATTACCAAAAATTAATCAAACAATCCAAAGCACACTCTTGGAAAGAATTCTGTACTGATGTAGGAAATCAAAACCCATGGGGCAAAGTATATAAATTTCTAAAACACCAAAGCAACATCAACCAACAAACTGTATTATTAAAGGATAAAAATGGAAATAAATGTATGACTAGCGAGGATGAAGCAAAAACAATACTTGACTACTTTTATCCTAAGGATGAGCAAAACACAGACAATAGCAATCATAGCTCAATTCGTCTCTGCATTAATGAACCATATCTCAAGGAAAATGACTCCCTGTTTCAGATACATGAGGTCCAAAATGTAATAAAAGCACTTCAAAATAAAAAAGCACCCGGGCACGACGGGATCCTTCCAGAGATAGTAAGACATATATTCCAGATAACTCCCGATATCTTGCACAATATCTACAATAGCTGTCTAAAACAAGCTACCTTTCCAAATACCTGGAAGATGGCAATATGCAAATTAATTCCAAAGCCTGGCACCCAAATTCTCAGTGAACCCAAAAACTACAGGCCGATCAGTCTCCTACCAGTTATGGGAAAAATTTTGGAAAAATTACTAATAAACAGAATTAATTATCACCTTCACAAAAATAACATACTTAATAGAAAACAATTTGGTTTTACCCCACAAAATAGTACTGTAGATGCCCTATCTGCAGTCACCAAAATAATTAAAAATAGTCAAGATAGCAAAGATTACTGTTTAGTGATATCCCTTGATATCTCCGCGGCGTTTGATCGTGCCTGGATTCCTAAGATACTTTACACATTACGTAGATATAACTGCCCAAAAAATTTATATGATCTAACAGTTAGTTACTTTAAAAACAGATGCACAACACTAATACACAACAATAACACTTATACCAGGAATGTCTCCCTGGGCTGCCCCCAGGGCTCTGCCTGTGGGCCAGGCTTTTGGAACATCCTAATGAACACAATATTTGATATCAAACTACCAGCACATTGCGAACTGTTTTGCTTTGCTGATGACTCCCTCGTAACAGTTGTTGCTGATAACATTAAAGCACTAGAAAACAAAGCAAAATCAATCCTTCGTAAAATTGAAAACGGGGGGGAGAGTGCAAAATTACATTTAATACGGATAAAACTAAGTTAATGCTAATACACAAAGCAGGTAAGCACAAAATACCTACGTTAAGACTACAAGGTAAATATTTAAAATATCAAGAAGATATTAAATACTTGAGTTGCACTCTCGACTCAAAACTCACTTGGAAAGAACATATAGATACAAAAATACAAAAAGCTGAGCGAATGCTGCTAATGCTACACAGAGTTGCTACCTTACGTTGGGGTTTAAATTCAAACACATTAGACACTATCTATGAAGGTGTTCTCCTCCCACAACTAACATACGCCTGCCAGGTGTGGGGTCATGCGCTAAATCGCAAATATCTTTGTGAAAAGTTATTAAAATTTCAACGAAAAATCTGCATTAAAATGATAAAAGGATACAGAACACTCTCAAGAGAGTCAACGTTGGTAATAGCCAATAAAATTCCTATAGACATACTCATAAAAAGTAAAATGGAATTACACAACACAATAAAAACAAACAGATTAATCATAAATACAAAACATTATGAAATAGACTCTCCAGCCGATTTTCGCGCCCTCCCTCACCCGTCATATACACATGCACAAGCAGTAGTCAAATACACTTCTAACAAACGCTCCATCATATATACTGATGGCTCCAAATAAAAAAATGGTGTGGGTGCTGGTTTCTGTCACATCAAGAATGATAAAGTAGTTCAATGTTCAACATTTAAGCTAGAAAATCACTGCACAATAACACAGGCAGAAATATTAGCCATCAATCACGCACTAAGATACATTCTAAAATATAAATATAACGACACACTCAGATGTACAGACTCAAACGTATCAATTAAAATTTTGAGCACACCTAAAATTAGCAGTAAACTATACTACAACACTTACCTACTCTTCAAAGCAAGTTACACCAAACGCAACACGCAAATCTCTTGGATAAAAAGCCATTCAGGTTGTAGCGGCAATGAGCTTGCCGACTTGCTTGCCACAACCGCTTATCTAAATGACACAATTAAATACAGTGACGTACCTGTGGTATTCGCTCGTTTACATCTCCAGCATTGGTCAATCAGGACATGGCAAACTCGATGGCATGAAGATAATAAAGGACAGATTACACACAAGTTCTTCCCGAAATTAGAAACTAGACACAACTGCAAAATTATAACCCATGATTTTCGGCTAACACAAATACTTACAGAACATGGCAAATTTAATAATTATCTAACTAGATTCAAAATTATAAATCAACCGAACTGTAACTGTGGAGATAATGTACCCGACACTGTAGAACACATATTATATAATTGTGCTCTTTTCGACCCTTGGCGGAGGCAACTCATTACACACTTCACAAACAAATTAATTACCTGGCCCGTGGCACTAAGTGAACTCACACAGAACGAAGACGATCTTAAAATCTTCAAACGTTGCATCATAGAAAGCTTCAACAAATATGTATCAAACTAGACAAATAACGTTTTCCTATCTTTACTGTACTTTGTATACTTTACTGTACTCTGTTTGTTGATCTGCACCTACCCACTACAGACTACTGTTTTCATCTATTTATAATTTGTTATGTTTTGTATTTGTTTGTGTTACTTGTATGTATGTATAAATTTATATTTAAAAAAAAATAATAATAATAATAAAATAATAATAATGGTAATAATGATAACGATAATAATAGTGATAATAATAAGATATAAAAAAAAATTAATAAATAAATAAATACAATTAAAAAAAATAAATAAATATTAAAAAAAAAGAAAAAACCAATTATACTGTTTTGTGTTTCTTGTCTTTATATGTATATTACGTTTGAGTGTTGGTGTCTACAACTATATGTTACTTAAGTCTTAATTTAGTATTTATTCTTGTATATAAGTTTAGATTTAGCCCTTTATTTTTATTTTGATTAGTATAATAAGCTATATGTACAATTTATGGAATGCTCAGAGGCTTGGTGATACTTCTACATCTCTATCTCTTCTCGGTATATTACATGGTGTTGTCCCACAGACTACCGAATTGGCAGCTTCCCTGTGCATTGGTGAGTCATTCTTGAAACCAAATATACACTCTTGTAACTCTCTTAGTGCTCTTTGAGCGGAAAGAGAGTGTCTCCTCAACTGCCAACTTTTACAAAAAAAAAAATTCGAGTGTCTGCCAGAAGCATTTTGTATGCAACAAGATTCATATCATCGCCTATGTTGATGCAAAAACAGAAAAATCACACGTTTCATAATGACCAACCGCAAGACACGTCACGAATCAGTGGTGATGCTGCTCACATAGACACCACGTTTATTGTTTTTAAACTAAATATCGCTTGTTATGTTTTATTACATCGAGAAGATAAGATTATAAGATTCAATTTTATACATTACAAGAAAATAACGTACTCTTTGATCCTATTGATGATGAATGTAAGTGTGACATCATTCCGCTTACGGATATTTCCTTTTAACTTTGCTTGTATTTGTAGAAGTTGTTTGATCTTCCCATTACTCTATATTTGTTTGAACTTATATCTGTATTTTAGCTCTTATATTCTATCACTCGACAAATACATTGAGTAAAATGATTTATTTCTTTTTCATTTTATATCTATTAAGATACAGAATTATGAAGAAATGGAAATTGAAGATATTTTCCTTTTAATACATTTTTAATGATTTCGCAAGTAATTTTATTTTCATAACATAAAGTAAAAATTTCACAATTTTATTTATTTACTGAGATTTATGTTTAAACTTTAAGCGATGGATCTCCCTTTAAGCGATTCGTAAATCGAACTCTAACTTTCCATAGATTTAGTTCTGTATAATGAGATTCGTTCTTGTAAGGGCATTTGTTAATAAAAATTATTTTTAATTATTTATTTTTCCATTTTTTAAACTTTAGTTTCGGTCTGAATTTGATTTTATCAATACTGAGAAGAAAAAGTTCGAGAAAAACACTCCACAGACGATTTCTGTATCTCCATCTGTCGACAGTTTTCTTAAATATTTTTCAAATTATTATTAATTTTTGTTGATTTTAAAAATATTACAGAATCATATTATAAATAAATATTTGTTTATTTTAACTGTACATAAATAACTAAGTACATTAAAAACTGTTTATATACAGAGCGAACTGTTTATATACAGTTTTTTATTGAGACCGTATTTAATAGTCTGTTTATAGATGGCGATACTCATCAGGCCGGAATGAAACATTACACCGTTAAATTAAAAAATATATGAAATTTAAATTTATAAACATTGTCACATATTGTTTTTCAAGCAGGATCATCGAGAGGATAAACAGGGGTCTTTTCCCTAGTTCCAAAGAAAATTTAGGGGCTCTTAGTGGTTCTCTACCCCCTGTATATTAATGTTATTTTTACTAACAAAAAATAAAATTGTTTACATAGCTTTTTATTAATAAAGAAACATTCTAGTATTATTTCATTTGTTAAAAAAAAAAACATGACAAGAGAGACCCGCTGAGGAACTAAAGGAATCGCATTACCTCCTGACCTCACAATAATTAAGCTGAAGAATATTTACTAACGTCTTGTTAGCAAATATTCTTCAGCTTAAACTCTTTTGGAGTAAAACTGCCGCTCTTAATGGGGAGGGAATTTTAGACCTACTTAGATGAACGAAAAAGTCAAAGGAGTTGTATCTTTTATTGTAACCTTTTGCAAATTACCTACAAATATTTTGTAGCGCCATTTCCGGTTAAGTCAGACACATCCAATAGTTTTTACGGGAGATGGTCCCTAGGTGCTAGGAAATAATGTGTGGCGGTTGGTCGACTAAACAAATAAATGTGCGACCTTTTCTTAGCAGCCGAAATCGCGGACCCTTTCTCTCCTGCAGTCGCTGTCGTCTCCCTTTTTTTTCACGTCGTGTATGCCTGTTGTCTTCCCTGCCTACAACATCTATCGTCTGTAATTACAAATACTATTAATACATTCCAGTTACCTGTACCGAAATTCGTTCCCGTATGCTTAGCAGTTGCAAGACATTGCTATCTCCCCGAGGCTACAAGGTAGATCTGACGGGACCTATTCGGAGGCATATTTCAGGCATTCTAGACACGCGGATTCCATTACGCATGTCAGCACATCCAGGCTTTTCTCCCTTGAAATTCGAGTTGCATGCTAATAAGGCTCCGAATACGAATCACCTGATCGATCTTTTTCTAACATAACATCGTATGAATTTAAGAATTACGTTCCCACTGAAGAGAACTGCCATGTCAGCTGATCGTATTGGGCTTCGTTGTGATACGTTGACAACTGCATTCCATATGGTGGTGTTACAGAGTATTTCAGGTACATCCGCAAGGAACCGGCTTCACCTGACAGGTTCAGACTCGTCTACAGCTGTGAAGTTACAAGAAATAAAATGGTGGCACTGTCTGGCAAGCCATATTCACCAGTAACCTGGTATGCAACTATGCATCCAATATTACACCCAATATATTAAAAGTAAACTAGAATCTGTAAGTGTCTAGCCACTATATTTTTCAATTGTTAAGCTCAAATTTAATGCAATAGAAACGAATACATAAAATCATTGTAAATAAACAATGCTTTAAACACAAATCTGACTTTAAATTATAAAGCGATATAAATTCCAGAAGGTTTCCACTATAAGAACAGGAGTGAGAACCTGTGGCCTGTCGCCTTCTGCTAAAAGATAATTTATTAAAATCATTTTATTCATTTAATAACTCCTCGATAATTATTTGAAACAAGAATATTGCCTTTTTTACAAATGCAGATAATACCAAACCTCTATTCAACTATTTGAAAAATTTGCAATTCTTTTAATTTCATAATTAAGTTTACCATCATTAAGAACTCATTAGATGAATATTTATCACGTTTAATGTTTATTCCTTTGTCTCGTTTAAATTTATTTTTACTGAATAAACTTAAACGATTTATTTTAAAATTAAGTGTGTACTTCTGCATAGAAGCGTTACGTAGATACATAGGTGAATAACGGTCAGATCCTCCTGAGTGGCTTGATATCGTTTAAATTATTCGTAATCATTACATAAAAAGTACAGTAGTAGCTATGTGAAATTGTGACGTTATCGATCACTAGATGGCGCCAATTAACTAAGGAGGAAAGTCTGTGTTAATTTTCTCTTCCTACAGTTACTCCATACTTTACATTTTCTAAATTCAGTTATAAAATTGTTTTTGTCTATTTAAAAAAACAAATACAGGATTTTTAATTGCTAACTTTAATTAGCAACCAGCGCCGGATTAAGCCTCTAGCGGGCCCTAGACAAAATTTAAATTGGGGCTCCATTTAAATAAGTTGCATCTAAACAAATCTTATATAATGTGACATTAGCGTAGCTAGCATGGGTGACACCCGGTGCGGATATCGTGGTGTCACCCATAACTTTTTAACTCTTTTATAAAACACTATTGAATTGTAATATCTTTGCACTCAAGCAACTTGAACGCTATATCGAATATGCGATGTCGCGACGTATAAGTGTAGATTTAGAAAATAAATCATAACCATCCATACATCAGTACTGCCTCGAGACGCGGCCCTAGGAATATTTCTAGATGGCGCGAGAGATCCGGTGGCGTACACTACTTCTGACGTACGGGTGGCTGTTGACCCTTTTTTTTTTTTCAGGTAATGACTAGTCGAGCGGAGCTTGGTAAGAATTGTTAAATACAGCCTTCTCCGTACTATCGAATTTCGATTCGACTTTCGAAATCGAAACAGAGTAATCTTCTACACTGAAGCCGGGCCCCTCCGGATTACGGGCCCTAGACATTTGTCTACTTTGCCTATTCGATAATCCGGCCCTGTTAGCAACTATAATTTTTCAATTAACGAAATATATGAAAAATCAGAATGAATTAAACTCAATAATACTTTTTTATAGTTAAAAGTGAATGGAAATGTGGAAAAATTACAGCATATTAACAATTTTGACAAACCTCTGTTTAGTGAATTTCTGATTTAACGAACCAACAGAGTATCAATTTCATAATTGCTTGCTATTGATGATGATGGAAAGTCTCCGGCAACAAATTCGATCAATTTGAGTAGATGATAATCGAGATTACAGCTAGTAGTGCTTAAGGGAAGTGAACACGGTACGATTTCCCTGAAAATCGTAGTAATCTACATCAGAAAAATTGCAAAAATCTGATTCTGATTAAATAGGACCAACATAAACTGTAGACCTACTCTATTTTCAATTCTGATTCAAAATTGACCAATTAGAATCAGTATATCCCAGACATGGACAAATGCGGCTCTCCGAGCCGCATTTGCCCATGTCTGCTTTATATATTTTAATAAATAGAAATTTGATAAATTATAAATTTATTATTTATAAGTATATATTTAAATAATATATACATACATTTAGCAGTTTACGATCAAAGTAATGCCTGCATTAGTCAATACAGTCACTTCTTGACTTACGATCGGGTTCGGTTCCGCAACTTCGGACGTAAGTCGAAATGGTCATAAGTCGAGAAGTGACTGTACTTAACAACAAAACAGTTAGCCATCTTACACAAGCACACGCGAAGGGTAACTAACTGCAGAACAAAACTAAAGATGATGCAGTCAATCGCAAGATATATATATATATATGTCATATACATATATATGACGAAAACTATTAAAAAATGAATACGTTTTCAAAAATTTTTTTATGAAATTTTTTCGTAAGTGCGAATGGTCGTAATAGAGATGGTCGTAACTCGAGACGTGAGTATAGATTATTTTGACTTAATGTATTGATTCTGCACGTAGGTATGTCTTATTATCGATATTAATGTCGAATTTTAAAAAGTACTATCGCACATTACTGATTAACTTTGTACCTGGCAGTGCAGTAATACAGGTATACCTCGAGTTACGTCGTTCCCGATTATACGTCGTTTGTTAAAAAGGTATATGGAAAAATAAAAATCAAGTTTAAGTCAGTTTATTCGACTTTAAATCCGTCCGCCATAAACATTGAAGTCGTAATATCACTAGAAAAGCGTTGAAAGCACATAAAATCATATTAAAATATGTACATTTACAGTAAATGTTAATATAATCATCATAAATCCTAGGGAACGAACCACGAAAACATCTGTGTTTCTGTGTTGTCGTCTTATTTAGCGGTCTTTAAGTGCTCATTATTGGCGTTTCCTCCATTATTGGCGTTTAGTTACGACGTAAGTCGAAACTACGACTTACGTCGTAACTACACAAGTAAATTCGACTTACGTCGCCTCTCCTGGAACCAATTACCGACGTAAGACGAGGTATATCTGTATAGGTAACACTACAACCGACCACACAACAGTTATTTTTTGAAGTTTTGTGTGGCAGAAAGCTGTGGTTCATTATCAGGAAGAAAACAAGCATCGCGTTTCAGTACGTATCCAACCCAAAAGCTTACGTGTTTTCCCGAAGCAGTTTTCTTTGCCTGCGTACAGGTGGCGCTCAACTCAGTTCCACTAGCTCTATAAAAGGCCCGAGAGAAGTGAAAATAGGTCCCAGGACGATCTTAAAATGTGGCAATCTCGCCCCTGTCCGAAAGCCACAAAAATATACAAAGCACTAAAACAAGGAAAATAGATTTTTCATCAGACCACTTTCGTATCGAGTTTTTTATATTAAAGAAGTACATCATGAACAGTAGCTTGCGGTGACTTTCGATAATAGGGAAGATGTGACGGCCCTGGATAGAATTGTTGGAAGCGTTATATGATATTTTAGTGTGTAGCATCCA
Source organism: Centruroides vittatus (assembly GCF_030686945.1). NCBI lineage: Eukaryota > Metazoa > Arthropoda > Arachnida > Scorpiones > Buthidae > Centruroides > Centruroides vittatus. The sequence continues at coordinate 6,899,150 of NW_027120658.1, read as the reverse complement.
CGAGCTAAACTGCGAGAGGTTGGTGCTCTGTGGGAATGCCTGTAATCTGGCTACTTTACACGATTTAAATATTTTTGCCGTAGAAGGTATCCGGTATTCGACAATACAGCACTTCCATTGGGAATATGCATATACAAATTTATATTCGAATATACAATAGCAATCTTATCATTATTTTTCACACGTATAGAAATTTGTAATAAGATATCTAATACGTAATGCGGTTATAATAAAATATGAAGTTTAAGTAATTCAAAGTACGTTAAAATATGAAAATAATCGCGCAAAATGTATTTATATTTTAGAAAATACAAGGGAAGCGGCGTTTCCACAGCTTTCATGGATGGCACGCCACTGATCATGAAGATTTCTCTGTATCCAGAACTATGGGCATCGGCAGACAATTTTCCGCGGGAGAAGCTTGGGATAAATAATTATATCAGTAAATTGTTATTTAATTTTTTCGGATTTTTTTCACGAGTAGATTATAGAATATCTCGTGGTTGAAGTGTAAGGTTACCTATCACAATCACTTTTATGATAATGATTTTTGGAATTGTTTACTCGATCCCAAGGGAAGTGGCCCGTTTTCCCGCTCTGTGCTCCCTCTTATCCAGAACCTTCTTGTCTCTATTTACCCCGTCTATTTAAGTTATAAATAAATCATTCATATTTATGTTAATAATAACGTATTGTTTTTAATTTAATAAAATAAATAATACTATAAAAGCTATTCTACTTGATAAGTACGAGAGGAAAACAAAGCACATTGTTCATACTTTAAATTTATTTTCAACATTAGTGTTTATATATACATATATAACATACATATTGAGCAATACATGTCGAACGTAGACATTTTTAAATATTAACATCTTTAATATACAATATTTATATATTTTATCTATATATACATATAAAAATACTATCTCCGACATCACCATTAACACATTTTATTGTTCGCAATATTATTTGTAAACTCCTTTCTTCTACAACAGATTTTTGCATTATAAAATTATAATGTATGAAGAATTATATAAATGAGAATATACTTTCTTAAGTTTTATATTATTATAATAATGTTTAATTTAAAAATAATGAAAAATAAGAGTAAATCTTTACAAGTTTTTGAGCATTTAAATGGAAATTAATTTTATAATTTATCTCATACATTTTGTTGTTCAGGCTCTTTGGAAGTTCTAATGATTAATATATTAATACATATATACTGTATAATACCTGCAATTTATTACCTATTATACTGTAATTGTTTATAATAAATCTGTAATGTTTTTTTATAAAATTTTAAAATTTTTTTTCAAATTTATTTTAAAATAGATTTTTCATAGGAATTATGAAATATATTACAAAGAAATTTTTCCCTGAGAACTAATAAAGTATATAAGAAGATAGAATATTTAATGATAAATTTATAACAATTAATTTGAATTTATTGCGATTATTTATTTATATTTTAAATTGAAAATATGCATTTTATGCGTATTCTATTTTTTTTATTCAGCAATATTCTTATTTATTTTAATTTATTTAATGCTGAACAATTTTTCAATATTTCTAATTAATTTAGCAATTTTTATGAAATATTTCAAGTACTTTTTTTATATTCTATCAATTTTTAATTAAATTTACCGTTCGATTATAATATCGATAATTTTCAAATAATTTTCTAAAATATAAAAATAAAGTTAAGATACTTGAAACAGAAAATAATATAAATTTTAAAAATAAATAAAATTATAAAATATTCCTATTTTCTATTGTAAAAAGTAGAAAATCATTTAAATAAATGTTTTTTGTACTCGATAGCATTTGTTTATTTAGGATTCATATTCTTTAAACTGTATTTAAATTGTACGTTATCGAGAAAAGGAAGAAGGTAATTTTTCGATTTTTTTTTTTCAATTTAATCGTCGGGTACGTACAGATAATACGGCCAATAAATAGCATTGAAAATGAAGAATAACAAAGGGAAGAGGATTCTGCAGACTCTGTCCACCATCATGGCTCTCTTCACATTGCGAGCCAATTCATTGGATGCATTTGCCTTCTCTGCCAAGTCGTTATTAATTGGAATCTTTTTCGTTCTCTAAGGGGGAAAATATTAAATTAAACTCAAAGGATTTATTACTACAAACAAATTTCATTATTTTCATCGACAGCTTCGAAAATTGATTAAGAATTTTCTTTTGTTTTGCTCTCGCCTTTCCCCGTTCACGCGCCATTAATAAAGTTCTTTTGTATTTTTGAATAAATTTTTTATGTAATTAATAAAGAAATGTAAAGTCAAATGACTTTTTTCTAATAAAATAACTATGCTTCACTGCACTTTATCGTTGTAAATACATTCGTAAACAGTATAAATGTGTGTGTAAATTGCTTACATATTAATAAAATACGTAAAATTCCTTGTAAAATTTATATAGATCATGTTTAAAAAATGTCGATTTTTAAAAATTTATCTTAAAATTATTTATATTTTTTATTCTCTAACAATATTTACCACTTAATTATTAACTACACTGTGTATATTAATCCCAGTTTGATTTCATTAAGCAGTGAAATATGAAATAAATACATAAATATGAATAAAAATATGAAATATATACATGAAATAAGACCTGAACACAGACATTTCATACCATTTTTTTAAAATATTTTCTATATTTTTTGTGGTAAATGATGTAAGATTCAGTTACTCGAAAAGGTAACCATTAAAAACTTTCCTACCAAGTTAACGTGACGTTTATCCTGGGAAGAAGAATGAATCTGGGAGAGAACCTTTTACTGTTACTATAACGTGACTTTTATTATACATTAAACATTTAAAGCGACGTTTAAAAAACTTATACTTACTGCAAAAATATTTAAAGATCTTCTAAAATCTTCTGGACAGTGTTTACTTCTAGATAAATAATTAACTAAAGTGAACTCTAAGAGAGCACCGAATACCATCACCGAACAAGTTCCAATCCAGACGTCGATGGCTTTGACGTAAGATACAGGAGGAAGTTGAGTTCTTACACCGGAAGCGACCGTCGTTAACGTCAGCAAAGTAGTCACTCCCAACGTCACTCTGGCGGGTGTGGCGTCGACGTTCAACCAAAATGATACCCAAGAAATCATGACTATTAAGAACGTCGGAAGATAAGTTTGTATCAAATGATATCCGTTCTGACGTTCCAATCTGAAGGTAGCATTCAGGAAACTAAAAGCACCTTTAAATAAACGAAACGTCTTTAGCCACTAATCCTAAAATTATTAATATATTAGCATATGTTATATATTTATTCAAGGTCTTTACTATTATTTTTTAGTTCCTTGTGGATTAATTACTAAATTTTATGATTAGAAAACTCGAACCTGTATCTATATGTCTAGTAAAATTATCGTATTTATAACGTATAAGGTTGAATTCGGGTAATTCTATTGGTGATTCTATTACAATTGGCGTTTTGCTATCCCATTGAATCTCCACTTGATCTACTGTTTGTGCATCTAAAAGAATGGAAAATTATACAATAATTAAACCGAAAAAAATATATATATTTTTATCTATCAGATAGAAGATATTTTAAACATTTGATAATAATTTAAGTAATTTTTTTTCAAAATTATAGGCCTAATTAATACAAGTTTATTATTATTATTATTATTATTATTATTATTATTATTATTATTATTATTGTTATTATTATAGCCACATATATAATAATTTCTAGTTAACGAATATAATTTTGATGTATTTATTATTTTCTTTAGCGATTTACTGCTTAAACAAAAGGAATGGATTGATGCCAAACACGTATAACACCTATCTAAACTAAAACAAAAACAACGTTAAAGAAAGGATCATTAGCAAATAATAAAGCTGTTAACAGTGTGAATAGATTACAGCTACATAATATTACAAAAATAGTTAGGAAAACATCCTCATTACATTTATTTTTATGCATCCCTTAAGGCGCATCATTTGCAAGAAGCAAATTAAATGGATAATAAATGTATCGAGCTGTTCTCACACTGAATTATTGTTTGATTATTGTGAACTATAAATGAACTTAATTTTAGTTAGGGCATTCAGAAACAGTTCGTAGCTTAATTTATTGAGAATCGAGTCAGTGCCACGAAAGTGAACAATGTCGAGAAATTGTTTGCAAAGTCGAAGACGATTTAGCAAATATATTCGATTGTTAATTACATTAACTCGTAGATTCTCGAATTTTCAGAGGACCAATTAAATAGATGCATAAGCATGAATCGACGTCTCGCCGAATTATCGTCAATTAATCCTGCATGCCATCGAATCGATTGCACTTACACTTATTAACATATTCGTGTAATGGAATTTAATGACTAGTTTAGCAATATTTCTCCCTTTAAATCCGATTATATATAAACAAACTCTACGCAAAATTGAAAAATTATGAACATATAAATTTAAAATAGGACAAGCACGTAACTTACAAGGTCCCACTACCAAGTGGCAATTTTGAGTATCTAGAGGATAGTGACGAAACGACATGTGACAAGCCAGTCTTAATGTTAATCTAGAACATAAATCATACGTTAATTAAATTTCTTTTTTTAACTAGTTACGTAATAAATACAATTTTCTGTACTGTACCTCATACCTCATGCTGTACAAGACTCTTCCGTCTGGATCCATTTTGATGAGACGATTGGGTACTGTCACTTTATGAAAACTGGCTTTTTTGACGTTACGGAAGAACAAGTCAGGTTTCCATATTTTATCGACTAGATCTTCCCCATTTAGCGTAACCGTGCTATTTATTCCAAACTGTGCCAGATTCAACCTCTGGTCTTGCCAAGCTTGTCGTAAATAGATATCCATGCTGTATTCCTAGAATTACACAAAAGATAATTAAATAAGACACGATCCTTCTGTGTTAGGACAACCTAAAAACACCACAGAAACGTTACGTAACAGATACAAGTAAGAAAATTCGTTTATTCTAATGAATTCACAAGAACGTCTTGACATTATCTTTCCTAATAGAAACTAATTAATATTCATTATCTACTAGTTGTAATAATAGTGTTGTGTGATCATTTAAGGTGAAAGGTCGCCGACCAATTATATAAGGGTTTTTGCTTTCCCATAATAAATTATGATTAAGCTGAGACGGACGGACGTTATTACTTCTTTAAATATAGTCATTGAAAAATTGTAATTATTTTTCTCTTAATTAATACACGCAAATTTCATGAAATGTAGGTCCTAATAATTTGAATGTTTTTAAGTTATATATTTCTTTAGTTTCATACATAATAAAGTATTATATTTACATGTTCACTTTGTGAAATTTTTCATAAATATTACTTTAAAAAATCGTGAGAAATATCTCTCCTAGATAAGTGTCATAGAAAATTTTAGGAATTTTCTAGGAGTTTCCTAAATTTTCTAAAAGTTTTCCAGAAAATTTTACAATACACTTAGGCTTATTACTTGTTTGCTTATAATCTTGTTAATATCTCATTTTAAAATGTATGTATACATAGATTCAAACAAAAAAAAAATTGATGTATATTGTATATAATGTTAAGTATAAAATTCTGATATGACATACAAGAATTAAGATTGAAAACGTATAGAATATCATCGATATATTTCAATAAAACGGAATGAAATAGTTTCTGCGAAATGTCGATATCATTTACCACCTCATATTACTTTAGTAATCTTACCAAATATTGGTACTAAAGGCGCGAACTATCACCTTAACTCCTGTTTTATAGCTTGTTTTATGACTATCGACGTCGACGACAAAGTCTAGACATTCCTACACCTCACCATTTCTACATTGTTTTCTATACTTTCTTTTTTTATTATTATTAAAAATAATTCTATCTACGGTTTAATTCGGCTCATTTGTACGAGCGAAATCTTTATAATTTTTATAACACTCGATTATGCAAGCTACCTTTTAAGTCTGCCGTCTTAAAAACTGCTAATTTGAATGTAAAATATGATACTAAATTGTAAAATTCTAGTTTTGTGCTTTGATATTTTTGTATTTTTATAAAATAAGACTCCATACGTACGCTACTTTCCAACTCTATTGTCTGTAGCGTGGCATATGTAACATGTCACCGAGACTTTATTAGGTTGTTTGACGTAGCGTTTGATTTTAAATCAATATGTATATAACTAAATTATCTCGAATAATTTCTAAATATGTATAAATAGTTAAAAGGTATCGGCGAAAAAAAAAAAAAAAGGCATTCTTAGAGACAAGTTACGTGACGTTGGACGACTGCCAAACGAGTAGCAGTTTTACTAGAATGGCACCGCGTGCAACTCTTCATGGCTCTTCAGATTTTTTTCCATATTTTCGACAATTCAACAAATTCGATTCGTTACAAGATTTAAAATTATTTAAAAACTTTGAAGCAGGCGAACAAAAATTTGTACAATATTCTATACTCTTTAAGAATTTTACATTATAGGTGTTGAGTTTTCTGTCATGTGTATTCAAATAAGATATTGTATATAAGTCATATTTTATTTTCTGTTTATTGGTAAAAGAATGTAAATATTTAATTTTACATTTAATATGAATAAAAAATTATATATTTAAAAGTCATTCCAATCTAGACTTTAGATTTAAAAAATATAAATATATTTTATCTGTTTATCTATTTTCTCTTCCAGGATAGCCGAGAAAATTATAAGAATACAAAACTATCCTTTGATAATGTCAATTTAATAAGAGTAAAGAAAAAGAAAGGGGGGAAAACAGAAAGAGGGGAAAAACAATGAAAATATTTGTCACATTTGTGTTTTTACTTTTCTCTATTTACTATTATATTAAACATAAAGATCATCAGAAAAAAATCTTTTTATCATGATGTTCAATTGGAAAAAGTCTTTTTTATCTGAAATCTTAAAGTTTACGTAGGAAAATATATTTATTAATTATTAAAGAATTTATCATTTAAATAGTTTGGTAATAGAAAAAGCTAAATATTGTAACTACAATATATGTATATATATATTACTATCTCTCTCACGTAATTATCCTTAACATTATTTTTAATATGATTTAGTACAATAAACGTAGGAACAACACTGTAGGGTATGGAATCGCCTAGGCGAGCGGTTTCCGCCCTGTTTTACTATAACGAACTTTCGTAACGGAAAAACCGTTAGAAACGGCCGTTAGAAACGTTCGTTGGAAAGATCCGTTGTGTTTCAAATCGACGATAGACGGACGATTGGCTGGCGGAAAGTGACCGTTGGCCAGACGTTGTGGAACATTCGAATTTGATTGGCGGAGGGTTCGAACGTTGGACACTATTTAAGGAGTAGTTTCGGCGGGAACAAGGGTTCGTACGGGATCGGATTGGATTCGGATCGTTGGTATCGAGTTCTAACTGTCTCTCTCGTTGGACGCTACGGAAATCTGGGAAAAGTAAACTCCAGTGGTTTAGTACGAACTTGTTCCTGACTCGGAGGTGTTGTTAATTATAAGTCTGCTTGCGAGATCGTAAGGAGTTGTTCCGACGAACTTGTACAGATATAGTCGGTTGTCGTGTGGATTAGTGTTTGTGCAGAATTAATTGTGACTCTAATTTGTATTATTTTGTACATTTATATTGTAAATATAAACTTTGTGTTTCGTTAAACCGACTGAGTGGTTATTTTGAACATTACTAACACTATAATTAATTTTTAAAAAGTGAATGAGTTAGAAAATATGTACATTTACAGTTGCTTGTAGTGCGGGAGAACATCCACGTGTGCGTGCGTGCATCTATGTAGGCTATACGTGTGCGTATGTGCATTTGTGGATGAACAAGATACTTCAAACTATAATAACTACTTATAGCGTAGTAATGTAGAGTATTTTAGTTATGGGATACTATTGATAATTTCAATTACACTGGGTGATCTTAATTAAAGTACAATTCCTCTATTCAACTCTGTCCAGATAAATATTTAGCAGCCCGAATGCACAAAGTCTGGTATGCCAACATTTGAAAATGTGCGGAAAATAGACATTTCCGTACAAAGAAATTAGTACGAAAATTCACCATTATGGAACTTTTGGTTTACCTTGTATAAGCACATGTGTTATCGTTGAAGATGTTACCAAAACTACTGTTGAACAGTCAAGCAATAATGTTGCTTGCTCCAGAAGAGCAACTGCTGTGTTATGGCAGTTGAGTATATCCTATGGCACGTGGTGTACACAGTACTGAGAAAGTTGATGTATTATTATCCGTATAAGATCAGCTACAGTCAGCAGTTGTTTGTCGCCGAACGACCTTTATATTGAATTTCTTTGCCAATGGAAATGGAAATGGATGTGTCGGAACCACAAAAGAGCCTGTGGAAAGGCGAGACATATTTTTACATTAATGAAACGTAACTGTCCCCTGTGGGTACGGAAAACCCTTGTTTTTCAGCGAGATCCATTGCATTCGCTTAAAGCCTGGTAGGAATTCACAGCCACATTTATCCTTGGACTATTCTTTCAAGAAGTTAATCCCAATGGGTCTGTAACATGCTACGTGACAGCTCACAGTCAGTGATACCGAGAGATGCTCAACATTTTTGTCGTACTTCAACTTCAACAGTAACAATCATTTCTAATGCCAACAGTTTTTGAAACAATAATTCCTCGATAACAATTAGTTGTGAACTTCCTAAAGTCCGGCCAAGCCATTCTCTTAACCCGTAGGATTTTTGGTGAAGAGACACTTAAAAAAAGGCTGATATACCGAAAACAAGGTGCAAATTTGGCAGTCTCAAAAGACAGTATTACATTGCATTTGAGAAAAGATTAATACGTTCGACCGTTGAGTATCTTGCACAAAAAAGATAAGTATTATTTGTAGCGCCAAAAGTGCCATAGTAATAAGTCCTGATACTAAATTCAGGATTTTTCCGCTTGTCCTGAATGTTGCCATAACAAATTTGTTTAATTTGGACTGCTAAATGTAATTATCTGTCTAGAAAGCCTTAATATTTTAATTACAATCATCGGATATATCAGAACTTATTCTCATTGCAGAATTTCTTATTAAATCGTAATTTCCACTCATAAGGTTCTTACATTTTATTCTTTACTTAAAACATATAAATCAAAATTAACATATAGAATAATTGAATATATTTTTAAAAATTTATACTTAATTTTACTCCTCGGAATCTTTTTAATCTTTCTTTTTCCTTCTATTCTAATTATTATATTATATTTAAATTTATTTCATAATAATAAGTTTATAATCAAAGCAGATATTTCGTATATAATAAAAAGATAAAATGTCATAATTTAAACGAATTCTCACACTTTAAACACCTCCAAATTGTATGAAGAATGTTACGAAGACCTCGTAATGTTATAATTTCAGGATGTAACGTCCTTCTTAAAGTGATAAAATTTATATTTAGAGGTTTAGATTCCTGACATTATAAACAGAAAAGTTTTCTCGATTTCAGTTAGCTGGAAGAAAGAAAAAATAATGTATTTTTTTTCTTTTTACCTGGCTTTTATTTCGAGTGGAAATGATTAAAACCATCAACCTCCAAAGAAATAACATCAGCAAAATTCGATACTCGATTCTTCTAGACGAAACGATTTTCTATAACTGAAAGTGTCGAATTTATTTGTCCGTTCTGTAGTGTTTTATTGGAAAAAATACTATCTTTTACCGATTCTAAGAAATTGCATTATCAAAATTACAGTAATAAATATGAAGAAAAAACTGAATTCTTTCAAGTTTACAAGTAATATTATTTGAAAAATATATAGTTTATTCAAATTATATAAATTTAATAATTATACTAATAAATAATTTAGTTATAATATAATAAAAATTATATTGTGTATAAATTTGTACAAGAGTTACAACATAAATTAGCAGAATTAGTTTTATCTTTCTAATATTCAATTTTTAAAGTAAATTTTTCAAAATTATTTCGAATTATTAAACTTTTAAAGAATTTATAAAATATTTATACGCGAGAATACATTTGATCAGTTGAAATTATGGCATGGTATTAGCAATTCATGTGCTAGATGACCGCAATTTACAGATTTCTTCTATCATCATAAACGTTTCCGGGTTTGAATCCGCTTTGAATTTACATAATTTTGCATAAATAATTCAAGGCTTCGTTCTTTCAAATTCATGGTTGAAGGCAAACTTATTGAACACTTGTCACATTCTCAATAGATAAAATTAAGGTGTGCCATGTAATATAATATAGATTACACGGCACATCTCAATTTTATCCGTCTATTAAATGTAATGTAAATGGTAATTGGTTAAGTTCTAACTCTTGATTCTTGGTTGTGAATACCTCCATTAATGTAGCTTTTAAAATAAAATAAAATATTGCTAAACATCTTAATTGTTATCACACACTTTTCTATTACTCAAAGAAAAGAGAAAAACTAATAATACAGTTGTAAACTGTATTAATAAGGAGCATAACTTTACCGCTATAGCAAACAGTTTGTCAAACTTTACAATTTAATTAATATTTAATAATAAGGAGAGAGAGAGCAGGAAATGTTCATAAACATCTACTGGAGGAGATTCTTAAATAATAGATTATTGTTCATGTTTAGAAAATTTTCTCGTAAATTATAATAAATACCCTTAATTCTTTCAATTTTTTTTATCAAAAAAATTTAATTAAACTTAGTTTATAAAATACTACTTCGTAAATATTCCTCGAAATTAAATTAAATTTGAACTTTATAAAAGCAAAACATTTTTTCCCTTTATTTTTTGCATTTCTCAATGACAATTTTCTGAAATATTAACTGGTAAGTGGCTTAAATATTGTTCGATTAATCATTGAAATAATTAAGAAAAATAACGAATTTCAGTGACAAAAAATACAGAAATAAATTTTATTTATCTCATATTTTCATATAAAATTAACTCGATTTTCTAAGCATCTATACTTTTATATAGCAGGAATATCGATTTTCAACGAAGAATAATTCAGAAATAATTTGTTTAATTTTTATAAAGACAATTTTAATTCTGTATTTAATGAATATACACATTAATCTGAAAATGTTAACTAATTATTATTTAAATCTCCATCCTGTTTGGACTTTTGATGATAACAAAATGAGTAAAATATTATTTTAAAGGTAAGTAAAATCTTTTCTCATCTTTAATTTTATATAAAAATCGACAATTTTAAAGAAGAGCGTGTAATAATTAACTTAATAAGAAATACATTAAGACAATTTCGTGTTTAGATAATTACACAGAGAATAATTAAGTTGCAAATTCCAATTGTTCTCTACGGAATTATTAACCTAAGACATACGAAACTCGCATTAACATTGTAATAAATTAGTCGGTTGTTACATTACCATTATTATCGGTATTATGATAAAACAGCTGTGCACGCGCCATTCAAAACGCTTATTATATCGTGATACGTCCGTCTGTCTGCTCAAATAATGTAAATTAATTGGAAGATTGATGTGAAATATAAAATACTTTCGCATCTCGTCTCTAAATTTGAAACTTTAATAGCTTGTTTAACCTTTATTTCAGGTCAAATTACGACGGATATTGTTGTACTGTATATACTAGTAAAGTAGAATTAATAATGGATTTCATATAATAATAAGTTATCACTAAAATTTATCCAAATTGGTGTAAATATTTTGCCTAAAATCAATTAAGAAATGAAATTTTGAGGGTAAAATTCGATAAATAGAACCGAACGAGCCAAACTTTCGGTCTGGAATCTTGTATCATCAAATGTCTATCTGTAAGAACACCAAAAATTTATCTTTATAAAGTTGATTTTTAAAAATATTTCTCATTTTTTACAATATGTATCTTTCCATCTAATTCTTGTAAAATTCTCTTTCTTTTATCAGTATTTAAATTTCCCTTACAACATGCATCATTGGCTCTTTAATATTTAAGTTGTGTTCTTAAATAATTACCTTCACAATACTTCTTTCATATAAAGAGCGATAACAATTCCCAACGGATTCTCTTAAAAATTAGAATTTTCTTCATTTTATATTTTCAAAATAAAACTACTTTTTCATAAATTTTAAAATAAAAAAAATTAATGCATTGAAATCTTTCTGATAAAAGTAATTTCAGGATTCTCGGTTCCTTTTCTTGTACAGCACATTTGTGATTTTTCCATTTCTTTTATTGTTACTTTCAAATGTGAAATATTACAGAATATAGATAAGTGATTTTATAGAATACTCTATAAGTAATTTTATAACTTATTTTTTATTTATAAATTTCTTGTAGTTCTTCCATGTACTTTTATTTTTCGTAAATTCTTTACGAAAAATACAGTCGAACCTCTAATAACGGACACCTCTAAACCGTGGCCATTTTTTCAGAAACGTTTAACAAAAATGTACACAAAATAACCTTCAAACAACGGTCACTCCAAGGAACAGCCATGTTTTTATGTTCCCATCAATGGTCGTTGTTTAGAGGTTTGATTGTATCTTATTTACAGATTTTACTGCTTCATTCAATTGCAAGTTTACAGTTAACGTAATTATAATAATAACGTTTCAGAAGAATCGATCCAAGAGTAATACAGAGAAATATCAAGAGATTAAAGTTAATTGACAAGCGATAATCTTATAATTAATAGAAAACTAGAATTATATAAATATTAATCATAATATTGCATCATTCGATTCTTACAATATGCAAATGGTAAGAATATTGATGAGATTTATATATTATTTATCAATCGAGTATTTAAAACAGCCGAAAGAATATCGATAAGAGGAAGAAGAACGAAATCCTTCCAGATGGAAATCGAACCGAGTCCTTACGCACAGATGTACCGTACTGTACCGAAAACAATATGGAGCTGTTTAGAATGAGAATATAAATTAATAATTTAAAAATTAATTTTTGTTTATAGTTATTTTTACTCTATAAATAAAAATACATGTAAATTTATTTGAACTGTATAAGTATATACACACGCGCGCAACGTTAAACACTCAATTAAGTAAGTATATACAATTTTCTAATGTAGTAATAACGGAATTTAAAATAAACATTAAAATTTATAATATTAATCACAATAAAATAACTATATAATTAATTATTTAACCGTCTAACCCTTCGCGGTCACTTTGTTTATCATTTCTAAGATGTTTTGATTAAGGAGTAACCCAAAACTATTATCGAGGTAGCATATAATCATAATTAGAGCAATTAATTGACTATTAAACTCTCGAGTCTCTAGAGGACACTTCTGTAATAGAAACAGCACCCCTTCCTTGATTTACAAATCGAATTAAAAGTGGAAAACTTATTCTAAAACTTGTCTACCTCTCGAAATTAAATTAAGACTTAAAACATTTTAAAATTAAATATACTTAACGTTACTAAATAAAATTAGTTTTAATGTTTTAAAGACAAATTATTTAATTTATATAATTAAGGTTTATATAATGATATTTCAAAGTAGTAATTATTTTATACAGGATTTTAAAAAAAATTAATTTTTTTATTTTAATTACTTATTAATTATTATAATTTAGCAATAATATAGTAACTTAACTAATTTTTCTATTAAGATTGCGTTATTTTATTTATAAAATAATTTAAGATAATTAAAATCAATAAAATAATATAAAATTTAACAAATATCTTACCATATTGGCAGCATTCACAGATCCCAAACTATTGATATAAACATTGACTCTGACGTGAGTCGGAAAACCTAAATTATTAAATAATAATCATTGTATTTACACCTAAAAACATAATAATTGATCAATTTTAATATCTAAAACAATCATTAATTATAATTAATTAATTTATAAGGTGATAATACGAGAGCAAATAATCGAAATGAATTCTTATAAATCCTGATTTACGATTTAAATGTATTTAGAATTAGTGAATAAAAAAATAAATATTCATAATATTTAATTGAGTAAGTGTTTTCTCTAGTCTTTCAGTAGTGTATTAATGCTTATAAATGTGTCTAAGGCAAAAGGGAAGCTCTTCTTTAAAGAAAACAATCGTAAATTACTTTCCCCCTCTTCTCTCTCCCTCTCGAGTAATTAAGTCGCTACTCAAATTTATAAATTCTAATTTTAATTTAATATACGATAAATTTTTCTTAAATTATTTCTGAGTATTTTCGAATAAATAATATTTTTAAGTTTAAGTTAACGTAAATGTAAAATTAAATAAACATATATTCCAATATAACTGGAGTTTGTCTACATTTATAAATAGAAAAATATATATATATTTAAAATTATTGAAAATTAAAAATTTAATAATTATAAGAATGTGATTTTTAATGATTAAAATATTATTGATAATAATACTTTTATTCCGTTAGAGTAGTTGTAAATTAGTAGAATTATATTGTTAAAAATCGACGAAAAGAACACCAAGATACTAATTTGACATTATTACGTATCGACTATTTGTCACCATTAACGTGACACTGACACGCTATCCTACTCTATCATTGTAATTTCTAGTCACTGTAGATGCACTTGCTGATCTTAATTACATATTTTCATAGAAACTTTATGTTTCTAACATTCCCCCTCCTCTTGGATTCTTTCGTCCTGTGTGTACCTAAGAGGGACTTTTTCAGGTCCAACGTGGGCCTGGCCAAACCCGCGATGGGCCTGAAAAAGTCTCTCAGTTGTGTACACATATGGTGAAAGCAACTGAATGGTAAAGGATGAAACTCGAAATATTCAGAAAGACCTCTGAATAATTCCTGAGGATCCCGATTCCCGCTTTGATCGAATTTTTTTGAATTCGATCCCTGGTTCCTTAGATTCGATCCCGGATCTTCCAAAGCAGTAGGCCGACCCCCTTAACTATCAGCGATTTCATATTTTAACCCCCAAAAATGTATAAAACATTCACTTAATATTATCAAAATAAATATAGGGCGGTCCAAAATTTAGTTAATCACTCTAAGGACTAAATTCCCGTCTCACTGAAGACAAATTTTGTAAAATTTGTATTTACGATTTTATTCGAAAAACACGCGGTTGGAACAACTAACTTTTGTGCCGCCCTGTACGTAAATAAAAACAACTTGTAAAACTTGAAAATGACGAATTTACCTTGACCGTAGGTGGGCCAAGCTCTTTTATCGTATCCTTCGAGTACTTGATCTAAGAAGGCCAATCGATGAGTGAATTTCATTTCGCTTATATTCTGTACGGGAATTTCTATTATTTCTTCGATTATTGACGAATTTAAATTAGTGTCGTTGTAAAAACTAAAAAATAAATAAATAAATAAATATATATATATATAAATGTTACATTTTTATATGTAATCTATATTTTCTGATATAGTGTATATTTTATATTATAAGGCCATGTAAAAGTACGAATCGAAGTAGAAAACTTCCAATTTGTAAAATATCGAAAACAAATAAATCTATAAATTTATTGGCAGAATTTTTATGAAATTTTGTTTAAATTTGACAAAAGTATATATATGTATTGAAATTTCGAATATTTATAAAAATATTCAGAAATATTACTTACATAAAGTATAACGTGTAATATATAAATTCAGTATTCATATTTATACATTAAAAAATTACTTGATATACATATAGGCAAAAAAGACAATTGCCTGGGGCCCCACCAATAGAGGGCTCCAAATGTTTTATAAGAAAATTTTTCCCAAAAAAGTTTCCTTGAAGAAATGTGTCTGAAGTCAAAACATGGGCCCCCTAATTCAAATATGCCTGGACCCATAAAACTATAACGCGCCAATGTAAAAAGGGGCCTGAGCCAGTGGCCAAAGCAGGCCCCTTCCCCTTCCAAAAGAGAAAGAGGTAGGGCCCACTTCTTTATAACAATGAATATAATGCATTAATAAAATCGATAAAACAAAAACTAAATATTTATTTGTTATCGTTTTCGTTTCATGTTTCTGTATAAATTTATTAAATTTTGGGGCCTCTTTACGCCCGAGGTTCAAGAAAAAAGCCTTATTAGAGATCGTATACTGCGTAAAAACACATAGATAGGGCCTTTATCTAGATTTAAATTGGAGTAAACTAATTAGCCTATATTTTACACAAATTATAAAGCGAAATCGTATAGAAAATTTGATATTTACGTTTATCAGTTTTATATAAAATTTTAACGGATTATAAATTAATTTAAACGTTAAATTAAGTAATTTAATTACGAAATTTATCCCGATGTGCTTCGGAAAATCGTTAATATTTTCTTTATTTTTATGAAAGATCTACATCATTTAAAGATGTTCCTTGCCACATGATCATAATTAATATACGAAATTTAACTTGTAAAATATATTTAAGTTAAATTATATGCGAAAACAATCTTGTAGATATTTCAAAACATGGAATATTTATGAGAAATGTTGCTAAACTTGGAACCATTTCCTCTTCTTCAACAAGAAATATCGAGTTGAACGACTTTTCCAACTGGTTACAACTGAGTTCTTTACACATAAATTCGTCAATTATCAGTAAATGTTTTTTTACAGTTAAAAAAAAGTTGCTATATTGAAAATTTATAATGTTTTTAACCTTAAAATTTTAATTAAAATCGTCAAAAATGATTTTTTTTTTTTAAAGTCGTTGCTCCTTAGAAATTTGTTTAGAGTTTCGTTATAGGAAGCTTTAATTGTATTCCTTTATAATTATTTTGGCAATTATGTTTAAAAACAAACGTATTTATTTAAGAATAACATTAAACAACTAAATAAAGCATTAAATTATTTACTTTAAAGCATTATTACAACTAAAACATTTCCCTAGAATCATTAACGAGGCCATTATCACGTTTTTCTTTAGCATTATGTTACAATTTTTTTTTTTTTTTACGTTTGTTAATCGGTTTATTTTACAATAGATTTAATTGAAAACTTTAATTTTAAATAAATATTTTAATTAGAAAATATTATTTGATTCATTGGAATTACGCATTTTGCATAAAAGTTCACAAAAATGTAAATATTTCGCAGCTTCGTCGTGCCAATTTCCACGTGTTTGCTGTAAAAGGTATTGGAAAAACTAAAAATATCTCATAGCAAACAGTTATTTAAATTCATTATCAAGAAAAAAAAACAGATTAATATTTTATGATAAGATTTTTGGATCCAATTAATTAAAAAAAAACTATTCGTTAATTAAGCAATTTAATACAGCTTCCAGGTAATTTCTCACTTTTTTCTTCATATTTTTTTAAAAAAGTGAAGTTCTTACGGTTTGATTTTAATTATTTTAACAAATTATAACGAAATAAAGTAGTTAAAACTGAACTTATCTATTTTTAAAAAGATATTTTTGTAACAATATATTATTTTCTGTTATGCAAGCAGTCAAACCTTATATAATGCGCATTAGACAGTTGCATAATTATTCATTTTACACTTTAAAAAAATCAAAATGACATATTTTTATGCACTATTACTTGTTGGATTTATTCCATTAATTGCTTAATTCTAATTACCTTTTAAATTTTTTTAGATTTAGATTTAAAAATTCAATAATAATAATAATTTTCTTTCTTATTTTATTTATTTAAATTTGATACTTTTTTTTATAAACTTATAAAATTTTAATGCTTGAAATAAATTTAAAATCAACTCTACAAGTTTTTTTTAACAAAATTTATTATTTTATATTAAATAATCATTTATAAAGGATAAGATATTTAATGTTTTATTAGTAAAAGTACAGCATAGATTCAAGCATCTTGTGTTCTAAAGTGAATACCGTACGAAGAACTGTTCTTAATAATATTTAATAAGTTACATTTATGGGAATAATTAATTAATAACCATTAAATAAATTAGTTATTTAATCACTAAACAATATAAATTTGACTACTCTTAAGTAATTTGAAATTTTAGAGTCGAAACGTAGTAAACAATCGCTCCACTTTGTCTCTAAAAACTTAAATTCTTGAAATAATTTTGTATTGAATTATTAAAAACTTACCTTTTTTTAAGTAGAAAAATTTTACAGAAACCTTAAGTAAGACTTTTACAAAAGAATAATAAAGTGGATAATAAGAAAGCCAAGAAAATTATTCATAAAATGCGAGTTTTAATCAAATTTAATAATAATAAAAAAGTTGGCAATGTTGTTGCTAGACTTTTCCGGCATTCTTTATGTTTTCATCTCTAATAATTGCTACCATTACCTTCAAGTCTTCAGATTAGTTCAAGAGATATTAAGAGGGTGGACCATATTTCCCGAACTAATGGTCTGATTTTCCTGAAAATTTCTAAAAACATTTCCATCTAATACACAAATCTCCTTACAAAATTACAGAAATTTTTGACGCAAAGCATAGGAGTTATTAAGCTTTAAACTAGTTGATAAAATCCTGTCCCCCACACTCTAACATCCATACACACAGAAAAAACTCCCAACTTCATCGCATTTATCGAATTTTCAAGATTTCTGAATCCGACAAAATCTTGGGGGTCATTTATTGACCGATTGTCATTCGGTTTCCTTCTGTTATATAACAGCCAGGAAAGTAAAACCAATGACATAATTTATACTTTTTTTTCCAAAAACGAAAGTTTTAGACTTTATAAATAATAAAATTTCCTTAAATTTATTTTAGGTTATAAAAATTCTTAATAATTTCAAGAATTTAATCATTAAAGAATAATAATAATAATAATATAACTCATTAATCGTTAACGAAGAGGAGGTAGCAATATTATCATATTTAATTAACGTGAAAATCTTTAACTACGGAGATAATGACCAATTTGCGTATTTAACAACGATATATTTTTAATATTTACTCCGTTAAATTCGAATTTTAGTTAAAATAAATCTCACAATATCGATTTTTTTACTGTTTTTTAAATAAAGGAGATCGTCGAATGTGTGGAAATTTTGGGTTGTCGAATGACTTCAATTTCTATAGAAAAGGTTTTTTGGTATCTCTTTAAGATCTGTCAATCAGTCTTGAGCTTGAAAAGGTGGAATATTTATCTGTAAGAAGTCGGAAATTTTGTTGTAGAAACGTTTTCGATCGAAAGAAAATCCACTTTAATGGATTAATACCGTTTGCTCGAACGGAATTTGGATGATTAAAAATTGTTTTTTCTATCGAATTTCCTCGTGAATTAATAAATATTTTCTACTATTTAAATAAAATTTCAACATCACGCTTTATATCTTATTATAATTTATAACTTTACTACCATCCAACATCTCTACTACTCACTTTATCACTAAATCTACTCCTTTAAGCCCCATTCTTTGTATAATAAAAATGACTTTTCTATATATTTTAATTATCTTTTATATTATTGGTCTATTTAAATCGTACTTACATGAATTAAATAACTTAAAACTGTACCTAGTCGGATCTCGAATGATGCGTGTTGTAAGTGATGCTAAAGAGTAACAATTGTTCCTGCTTTGGCATACTTATTTCCATAATTACAACCCTCTCGAGACTTCGAGAAATTCCCATAAGTGTCCCTTAATATTCTATACCATTCATATAAATGTTCCGTTAATTATTATTTTGCTTTAGGGGGTTCGTTTTTACGCTCCTCCGAAGGGAGGGAGTAAGTTAAAGAGAGAAACATTAAACATTTAACTTATTTACTCAAAATTATTTTAATAATAAGAATAAATTATTTTATCCGTAAAGTATATTTTACTAAATCGAGGTTATTTTCATTAAATGCGAGAAAAACCATTCGATAGTCATTAATAAAAAATCAATTTTTGTTGGCGATTTTCATTTCTATTATTCTGCTCTATTCTTCCTTCTACTTCTTCGAATTCTTTTATTAACTTTCCGTTAGTGACAGTAAAAACTTTAAGGTCAAATGTCACACAAAATTCGTGTCTCAAAACTTCATTCCTCCGTGTTAAAATCCTCGAGATTCGAAGCTTAATTTGGATTAAATCTATGTCAGTTCGATTAAATTTCTCGAGAATCATCAACAGATACATAAATATACTTTAGATTTTAATTAAAATTTAGAAAATATCAAATAAAATAATATTTTATTATAATAGAAAAGAGTTTACTGTTATAATATTTACCAATTTTTAGATTTAGTTTCGATAATACAAAGTATTTCGCACTCCAAACTTTAGCAATTTTCATCACAATCTGCTCCTAAAGCGAAATTCGAACGAGATTCCCACATAGAAAAGGACCGACGAAAACAAACTAATTTACTTCAATAGAAAACATTTTAAATAAAAAAAATTCACTAGAAAATACAATAATTTTTCAATCTTCATCGGGATATAACTACATCTTTCTTCATATTTTAAATTAAAAAATAAATTAATTTTTTATAAATTTTTGGTTGCAAGTTTTCGTATCTCTTACACAAGAAAAGTTTTGGAATTTATTAGAATTTCTTTTTTGCATTCCATTACCGCCAAGGTAATTTGTTTGCACACCTGCCGATACTGTCAAGACGAAAGTGTTCCATCATTCTCGCTTATTTCATCCCATTGAAATTCTCAAATGATGAATGGCATCGTCGTCTTTAGATCTCAAATTTCCGATTCTAAAATGAAGAATTTTCTATTCTTGAACAAGGATAAAGAAAAACATAATCTCTCTTTCTCTAGAATATAATCTCCTACGCTTTCTTCGCGATTACTTAGGATGTCTTACATCGATACATTTAAAATAAAATATAAGAAATTGACGTTAGAGAATAGCAGAGAATAGCAAGAATATTTCAACTACTTACCCGTAAGTATAAGTGAAGACAATCAAGAATGAAGAGAATGTGCATTTAAATACTTTTTTTCTAATTAATTCGAAGTAATTATGGTACATTTTTATAAAAATTTCCTAAACTAGGATATAGTTTTTCGTAAAATAAATGCAAATTTCTTGTCCGAGTTTCGATTATTTTAAAAAGAAATATTCGAATTTCTGAATACTTTTGAAAATAGCAATGTTAAATTTTAGAATTGCTTGAATAAATTTTATAAAGATTACATTTTATGCGAATAAAATGTAACTTTTTACTAATTTAACGTGTTTAAAAAATGCAATTTTTTTCCGCTGTTTTTATGTGTTTACTTCTCATATACACTTGAATTCGATGTGTTTTTGCACACATGAACATGAATTTCAATTATTAAAACAAAATTCTAAATTTGTAAAGAGTTAAAAAAACAACTTTCACTTTCCTTAGAAGAAGAGGAGGAGGAGGCATGATGCGATAAGGCAACACACACTTGGGATATCTGCCAGCGGGGAGTGCTTCCCAGGAGGACTTTCAATGGAAACAGGCCCCTATTTAGGTATTATACACATGTAGAACAACCAGAAAATTTACTTGGCCAATCCGTTTGTCAGATCGAACCCACGAACAATCATCAGTGTTTAGTGGTTTTATCCATCTGGCTTCTAGTGGACACCTTTCTTTAGAGAAGTATTCAGAGAAAGACAGAAAGGCATAAACCTCTTCTTAGTTAAAAACAAATGTATATAAGTCTTTTAGAGTGTACGATGAAAAATATTCGCACTAACCTATACCCGCCTACCTACTAAGAGACTTATTCAGGTATCATGCTAGAGAGGTTACCTGAACAAGTCTCTACCTTTGATAATTACACCTTTAAGCATGTATATAAACAATATATTTTTTTATAACGAATGATTCCCTAAATAATGCTTAATTATGAATAAGAGCCATATAAATTCTCTAATAAATATTTTTTGAAGTATTATTTTTACTTAATATTCGGATGTCGTCATTTGTTATAATTGATATTTCATTCAAGTGGCAAGTCAGATAGTCGCTTTCTATTCCAAATGTGAATTTTTCTTTCATAATATTCGTTTCGAAACATAAATAATAAGAATAAAATATGAAAATATCATCGTTTGATATAAAATATACGAATAATTACTGGAAACAAGCAGCGACATACAGACAAACAGTTCGAGAATTATAATCTTATGAAACTTGCTACGAATAAATTATGTATTCGGCAATTATTTTATTTATTCTAACTAATAAATTGAGTTTCAAAATACATAAATCGAATTGTTTGTTATTTGTTGTTTTTTTTATCTTTTAACTAAGCATTAGTTAAAATTTTGCATTTATTTAAAATTATTTTTCGAATTCGAATTCGGCTTTTGTATTTACAACACCATTCCTAACCGTTGATCTACTCCAATTTACTTAAATCACACTGCATAGAAACGTCACACGTAAATAGATAACGACATTTATATCGATTTTGATTAATATTATTTATATAAATACCCATTTTTCTTCGTTTTAAAACAATTTATACTATTTAAAGCCTGATATAATGTTAAAAAATATTTATCTTAACCTAATTTGTCTCTTATTATATTAAATTATATAAGTAATTAGTTATAATTAAAGAAAAGTTTAAAGTGATAATGGATTCCACGTGTATTAAGAGGATATGATATTGTTTATACAGGTATACTAGAGCCATATGCCTGGTTTCTATTTCAAGAATAAGCGATTCAGGTATATAAATAATTTCAAAAGCTAACTTTTAACACGAAAATGCACTTTTGTACGTAACGTGAATATAAATATGGCAAAATCTTTAGTTTATATTAGAATTTCTCGTTAATATGGAAGAGTAAAAAATGTAAAATAAATTTATAACACCTCTAAGCACTCATAAATATGCATATATATCATAAATATGGGTTTAAATCATGTCTACATGAAAAGGAAATATTGTTAAATTTTTTTATAATAACTTTTATATATTTCTTAGATATAACAGGAAGTTGGTTATTACATCTATTTGAATACATTTGCTAGAATAAACCTAAAATAAGTTCATATAAATATATTCTTACGTTAATTTTATTGA
The DNA here is from genome assembly GCF_030686945.1 of Centruroides vittatus. Lineage (NCBI taxonomy): Eukaryota > Metazoa > Arthropoda > Arachnida > Scorpiones > Buthidae > Centruroides > Centruroides vittatus. The sequence goes on along the minus strand of NW_027120658.1, from coordinate 6,876,265 downwards.
CTTAACATTGAAAAAAATTAAACAATTTTTATCATTAATTGAATAAAAGATTTAAAAAAAACATTTCAGTTTACTTAACAATAGTTTGAATCATTTATATGTTAATATTTTATTAGCATATAAATTAACAATTACGTTAATAGTCTAATATATGGATGCATTAAATATTTTAAATTATCTATTATATACACGTTAATTTAGATTTAATAGCATAAATAATCCTTTAGTAATTATATGGATTAAATTGTTATATTGTAGATAGTTCTCAGTCTCATTTACAGGTCCTAAATTACAAACCGAATGATTTTCCATTGTAAGTCACGAATAACTCATTTAATCTTAATATTAAAATAAATTATAGTCATTGTTGCCGTAAAATTAATTTAATAATTAATCATTAATGTTTCTCAACCACAAAAAACGAGAAATTTATGTACAGCATCACCTTTTCCATAACTATCCGCAAAACTATCCAGTATCTTCAAGTGATGCGGAGGAGCTTTTCTTCCTTCGTATCACTTGAAGATGTTGGAAGAAGTTTCTCGTATTTAAGTATTTACTAATTTTTCGTGCTTTAAAACCAATATAATAACTTATTTCTTATTACAATATTCAACTATCCTTTCAATATTTGAGATTAGTTTCGGTTAATTCATTCCAATATCCTTTGCTCCATTTTTATTCCCAATAAAAGTATTTCTACAGTAGACATAGAACGAAGTAAAGAAAAATAAATAACAATTCTTTACTAAATTAGTATCAAAATGTCGATTTTTTCACTAATCTGACTGACAAAAGTATGTGATAAATTCGAATCTCTCGTATCAACTTCCATTTTGAGTGAAAAGAAAATGTTTCCATTCCAAACGAAATGTTTTGGAAAGAAACATTTTATTAGGAAAAGTTTTTCTAATTGAAAACATAAATCTTTCTGCCAGATGATAATTTCACTTTAATATAGAAACGGATACTAAATTCTGTTTTTTATAGTATTTTTGTTATTAACTTATAATTAATTGGAGTTTTTATATATATACAAATGATAAGATAGGAAAACAGCGGCTCTATATCAATCGAAAAAAATCCAGCAACGAGTTGCTTAACTTTCCAGGCAACATTTAAAACTACGTGTGGCGCCATCTGTTACGATATTTTATTTTAAAACTTTTTATATTTTCCATTATTATAAAATGGCAGAAAGCTTAAATTTGAAGGTATGGATGAGTTTATTTAAAAAATTGTAAATGCTAATAACTAGTAAAATCGTCATTAAGTCCGGCCCTACTGGAGATACGACACACGACTCTCTTTATCTCTCCACTTCGGCGACCTTTAACCACCAAAATTTAATAACATCAATCCCCCTAATACACAAACCTCCCTGAAAAATTTCAGAAAAATTCGACAAAAAGCACAAGAGTTATTAAGCTTCAAACAGAGTGACCAAAATCGTGCCCCCCACACACGTTAACATTCTTACATATAGAAAAAACACCCGAACTTATTTGCACTTCTCGACGTTCCAAGTTCCCGAGTCCAAAAATATAAAAATTTTGGGAGTCATTTTATGACCGATCGCCATACTTTCCTTCTGTTATATATAACAGAGGGAAAGTAAAATGATTTAAATGCTCGAAAACTGTTCTTTTCTTTAATAAAATTGGCCATTCAGTCCAAGTGATATGTTTATAGAAAGCGGGAAGACAAGCTGGAAAGGCATGTCATTCTTACTTTATTCTATTACGTCAGATTGATGGATGTTCCAGTATTAAATAGCGAATATCATTTCTTTTCGTATTTATATTGATCAATTTTTCCAAAAATATTTTATCACTGGACACTAAAAATACATATATATATACATTCTCGCTTGTCGGTGTCATTTCTATATCTGAAAAGGTCCTAGGAGAGCTCGGACTCTATGTAAGTTTTTATAATGCATCAACGACGTTCTTGCATGTTCAATGCATCGATACTCAATGTCTTGGATCCTAATGGATTTCGAGTATTGGAGATAGTTATATAATGTATACTTATCAAAATCAAAATACAGTATCTCCTACTGTATATATTATATATAAATATAATAGCGGTTTGCAAGAGCATATGGAGGCTTGCACTTACAAGGTTGTTTTATAGAAGTTTATATAAAGTAGTGTTTTTCAACCTGTGGTACGCGTACCTGTAGAAGTATGTAAAACACTTCAAAGATGTATAGTTCAATATCTTATACAGGGTGTAAACACAAACAATGCATCAGGCTATATCTGGCATCTGCTACGTAATAACTAAATGAAATTGTACTGGAGTAGATGTAAGTAGTAGTGAGCTGTTGACTCGAGGGGTCGAGGTCATGCAAAGCCTCATATGGTTTCATTACTTATATTTTACTGTGTCCAGCCGCTTTTCTTTTGAGTATTTTAACCGGAAAAAGTATTCTACTGGTCTTGAGAGGCTCTACTAATTTATAACTTAAATTAAGCCATTATCTTTCGTAAGACCCAAGATCTGCCGCCATGTCCACCATGTCCATGTACTGTACGGGTGCAAGGCTTCCAAACTAACAAATAGTCCAAAACTGATTACCTATATTCTAGTGCAATTGCATTATTTACGTAACAGGTGCCAGTTACTGTATAATCTGGTACAATGTTCGTGTTTATACTCTATATATTTCTATAGGTCTAGGTTCAGCTATTTTAATTCCTTTATATCGATTAATTAAAATCCATATTAAATTGTAAATTAATAATTAAAAATCAATGATAATGGAGCAATTGCATAGAAGCTTTATTCACGTCAGCGATTTAATAATTAATTAAATACCTTTCCAGTCCACTATAAAACACATAAACCCATGTTATGATGTATAGAGTACATGAAATTATCTGTTTTCATGAAAGGATAAATGGACTGGAAAAAGTTGGGAAGCTGATATATTGTAAAGTCTATATCTCACGATACTGTAGATTTAGAATCCTAATTAATGTTTATTTGTGCCTGAGACTCTTAAAGACACAAGAGCCTACTCAAAAGCCTAACTAAAGCTTCCAGTCTACAGGCTAACTATTGAAAAAATAAGTAAATTTTACCGTAAATATTAATTTAAACCGGCTATTTATTACATTTTAACAATAGAATCACTGAATGACTCACACTCTACATATTTTTCTATGAAAATATTATAAAAAATTAAATGAAATTACTAATTGCACAATTTTAATAATTGTTTTGTAAATTCCTTCGTCTAAATATCGAATTTAATTATTTATTAACAGCGATCTTCTATAGCGTAAGCAATATTTTAATCATTCCCATTATCATAATTAAATAAATGTAGATAAAGACTAGAGTTAGCTCTAGGACATAAGCTACGACGGTTATCTTCATCTATAATTATTATCGATTGTTTTACCTCTCGAGTTTTGTTAATAGTATTTTAATGATTTATAACCACTTTTACGTAAATAATTCTTACAGAAATAATACTCCTTACACTAACATTTCCCCAAGAATAAACACTCTAAATTAATATCAATTCTACTTATTTAGATAAAGAACAAACCTAATTATTCGAGGAATTATATATAAAAATTTGAAGAATATAATTACAATTTGTAATTAATCGATCAATTTGAATATCTTCGTTACATTTTGTTTTGAAATTAGTTATAGTAGTTAAGAAATTCCCAGTTGAAATGGATTCATGCCAAATTCTTTACGTGTTTGGATCCGTTGGAGAGATTTTTTATTTTAATTCTTCATAATTTTTGGCAATGAATCACCCATTACACACAACTATTCGTAACTGTCATTAGACATTAAATAATTATGATAATCAAAGACTTCTGTATAATTTTAATTTTCAACGATCGTGTCCATCTACTAGAATATTTATAAAACTTTTTAATAAACTTAAACTGTAAATAAATGTCTTTAATATTATTTTAAAAAATTAAACTAATTTTAAAGTTTATTAACAATCAGCATCATATCTACAAATGTGATTTACGATCTATTAGTTTTAAGTACTTATAATTTTCATAAATTATTAGTCGTGTTCTTCCTCATCAATTATTTCAACTTTTTAATATTAAATAAACACGAATTTTTAAATATTTCTGCCATATTTAACGTAAGTAAGTTATAAAAGTTTTAAAAATATATTAAGTTAATAGATAACTTCTTAAAATTCTTTAACAATCGTTACGATTCTTATTTAAATAGTGAATTAGATGCAGAATAAAATTAGACTTATAATTACAGTTTTTGCATAGATAATTATAAATTATTTAATTAATTAATTAGACAGAGCAAAGAGCATCCTCCTTCTTTTTATCTTCCTCTTCATCGTTATTTTCAACATCCTCCTCCTCAACCTCTTCATCCTCTTCCTCATCATCATTATCATCAACATTAGTTTATATAAATAGTTATAGAGATATGAAAATTTTATAGATGATATATAATTTATTTAAACAACTATTTAATGAAGAATCTAAACTTTTAATTCAATGAACAAATAAAAAATTAAAGATAAGAATTTTAAAAATGAATTTTAAACTTAAACATATTAATTTTTATTTATTTAAAGTTATCTTCCATCAATTTTTTATTGAAATTTCATTAAATTATTTTTAAAAATTGTGTTTTATTTAATTTAAAAAGTTTCATTCGTTCATTTTTCAAACGAAAAAATAAAAAAATTGATTTTAATAATTTATCCAAACGATAAAAATTTATACGAATAATTTTTATTTAATTTAAAACTTTGCCTTAACTTATTCATTTGATAAATTTAAAAAAGATATATTACAATTTTTATTTATTTTATTAACTAAAATATATTATTAATTTAATATTTTATCTGGATAATATTCATTTATTCCTTTACATTCTTTAGAAAATATTCTTTAATTCTTTATTTTGTATTAATTTTAATTGTAAAGATTTGTTTGTTAATTAATTAATTTATATACAATCAAACCTGTAAGCAATAACCACTGACGACAGCATGAAATTGTCCGTTGTTTGCAGGTTCGACTGTATTTAAAAACTCTGCTGACACAGAACATAATTCTTTAATTTAATACTTTTACATTGAATTTATTAATGTTAATAATGATAATAGATTTTCGTAAATAAAATAATGTAAAATATTTCCTTAAAGGCATTTAAAGAAATCGCACGAAATAATTGTATTTGTGAGATCATTTCATACTTTTAACAATAGATTTTACCAACAATTTTCAAATTTCGTATGAAACTTATTAAATAAAATTCCATTTTTTTTGGAATTTTGTCATACAAATTAGTTTAACTTGTAAAATTCAATTGTTATATATATATATATATTAAATTTATTTTTAAAAAATAAAAAATATATTCGTGAAATTTCTGTTCTTATTTATTGTTACTGTGGTGGAATTATTTAGAAATTAGTTCTGGATAAGTAATTCGAATGATATGATTGCATTTCCGGGTGAAACTCTGTTAAAATTATTTAAAAAATGGGTTTAAAATATAACTTTTATAAAAGAATTCTTAAACAGAATTATAATTAATAAATTTGGAAATGTTTTTCAAATTAAATAATCAATTATTTAACAATAAATTATTACAAAAAATACATATACATTTTTTTTTTTTTTACATTTTCTCTGTTTCATATAATTTTGTTAGCCCACTGAACACTAGTCGAGGGTTCGAACTTCACAACAGGCTAAGTGCAGTTTTATAAGTTTTATTCACGTGTATAACACCTAAACAGGGAACAGTTTCTAATAGAAAGTACTGTACTCTCTGGAGGCACACCCCTTGACAAATCGTCCACGTGTTACATTGCCTTATCACATTAATCCATATAATTCCGTTTTGAAAAACGTTATTAAACTGTGGATTTGAGATATGCGAAAATTAATTTAGCATTTGAACACCGTTACTGTCATAAAATTTACAATAAAAATTTCATTATGGTAAGGAATGAGTGACAACTTTCATTTCAGTTTTCTTATCAATCGCGCAAAAACTCTTTACAGCATTAAAAAAAATAATTAGTTAAATATATTTTAAGTAGGAAATTTTAATTTTAAAAAATCCAGTAAAATATATATATATATTTAAGTAATTCATATTTATAATGTATAGGAATAGGAATATTATTTTCTTTAACTTAACACATGATTAGCCAAAACCATCCTCGTATATAAAAATTTATCTGGATTTCTTCCTCCTTTTACGATGTTTTCTTAAGAAATTCGTGCTTGAATTCGATAAATTTACTGTAAAAATAATCCTAAGAGTAAACATATTCCGTAAAGAATTTTCATTTTCGACATCCTTCACCCTGTAAATTAATGCAACTTACAACGCAAACCATCGAATTTTTTACAAATATTCGATTGGAAAAATAACATAAATAAGTTTATTACATAATTTTCTAACTTATAAAGTAAATTTTAATTAAATTTTAAGCTTTATGATTAATTTACAACGAAGCGAAAGATGTTAAAGCAGTAAATGCAACTTATACTAGATGCTTAAGTCTCTCTCTAAATTACTTTAAAGTGATTTATTATCGTGGTCATTTTACAAAATGAAACAAGGTGTTCAACTGTAAGAATGAGCAGATAATTAAAAGCTACCTTTAATATTTCACTCGATTTATTAATTTTTTGCTCTATGCACCGTCGTTACCAATGAAAAACTCCAAATACACTCCGTTTTTAACGGGGGGTGTAATTGAGTTTTGCTAGTTTTCTGGTATAGTTGCTGCACTTTTTTATGTTTAAGAGGATTAATCTTAATCAAGGATGAAACTGTAACTTATAATATTTCAATTTTAATTAAATTCGTAAGAGATAAACAAATTCAGTGTAAGTAAGAATGTGAATTATTCGTTATAGAATAGTATTTGTAGCTTTATACTGTTAAATTTAAGAAAATAAGTCACGTAAACAAGCGAATCTTTGACGTAATCCTCGTTACTTATCAAACTTTACGGATTATTAACAATCGAACAATTTTATAAGAAGGAAAACCAAATCTTACCTATTGACTTCTGTAGATTCCAATCGCACCGTGTAGTAAGAAACAAAAAACGTCAGAAGCTTTAACGGTGTCGAAAAGATCATGGTGTTGGCACGCGCGGAGTTGGAATGTTCAATGCTACCGTTCCTCCGATTCACAACATATTGTTTTATGCGGTGTGACGTCGACGTCACATGTCACGACGCGAAACACCTCCGTCGCATTCGCTCCTTCCGGTAGCTGCGCGTTAATCGACACAACGGTGGAGAAAGGAATTCCTTCATTGGCCCACGTCAGTCACGTGTCTACTCATCGGCCTGTTGCTCGGAAGGTGGAATTTGAGAGATTGGCACCGATTGTCAACTATTTTTATTCGACCCTCCGCAAAAAGCGGTCGAGTGAGAAGTTTTCGGGAAGGTTTGCGAGTAACTAATTTTAATAAATTTTTTAATTTGTTACGGAACTCCCACTAGAAAAAATAAACGTAAAAAATTGAAAAATGGCAATAAATCTTGGCTGAAGATTATTAAAATATTTACAAGAGTCTGTCGAGAGTCGGCAATTAGAAGATATTAATAGAGTCATAAGAGAAATAATTGAATTTTGAAAGTTTCCTTTCATTAGTGAAAAAATCGAAATAGATAAATAAAATTGGAGATTTTTGTTTGAGAATAATTTATAAAATCAAGAGAAAAAGATAGATGTTCAATCGATCGTTGGAGTAGATTTTCGCATTGTGTTCAATGGTCCGGGTGTGATTGAATGTACTAAAGGCGTGACTGACTCCCAAATACCAACTTTTGGAATTTCTTATTTTGTTTTCCATGAATTATTAAATCAAGATTAATAAAAATTTAATTTTTCTTTATATTTTTCAAAGTTTCCGAGAAATCGTCCTTATAGAAGCTTATATAACCTAAATGAAAAAAATAAATTCTTTTTCTTAAGTTTTAAAATAAGATATTTGTTTAAAAAAGTAATTTTCTTGTATTAAATAAATAAATATATAATTATCCTGTTAAAAGTTTACTCTAATTAATCTGTAAGAAGTTAATAACGCACGTGAGGTTTGTCTGTCCGAAAATTATTTTTTAAAACATGTACAACGATAAAAATATTTTCTTATTGTTTTATACTAATAAAACCTAATAACGATCACCTCCCAACATCGACCACCTCTAAGTTGTAAGCAGCGGCCATTTTTCAGGAACTTTCTTATGTAAAATAACCTCCAAACAACGGCCATTTTTTGATTCGTCGTTGGCCGTTGTTCACAGGTTTGACTGTAAATATTTTAAATTTACTTATATTTTCTTTTATATTTTTCTATATTTTTAATCGAAATTATTAAATGTAAATAGAGCGTATACAATTATTTAACCTGAATTTTGTATTCTATAATTGAAATAATCGCAAATAAATTTATGATATTCGTAACTTATAAACATATTTTAATAATATTAAAATAAAAAATTAACAATAAACGCAATTGTTTTCGTAATAAGAGGAAGAACTTTTATATTCGTATATAATATATTAATTAGCTTTCTACATAAAACTAATGATAAAATAGGACGAATTTCCTAATTTAAGGTTGTTTTATCATGTATATAGGGCAAATATATACTGACATTTTGTATATATTGATAGATATTTATATACTATAATGCTATCTCTAATTGCTATGTATTAAACACCGTTTGATTAACACAATTTCTCACTATAGTCTGATTGATCTTTGCAATTTGACATACAAATATTACATTATTTCCTATTAAAAATGTCAAGTGGAAAGCATCCCGAACTGAAAGGTCCCTCGTGCAAACTGAACACTTCAATAATTATCACAGAATTTTGCTAATGTTTAAGTTTACAATATAAATTCCCAAATTTGATATATACGGGGTATTAACTTTAACGTTAAAACAGTTTTATAGAACACGAACATTTGCAACGATTATGGTAACTTGCATGTATGTATATACACTAAACATCTAGTTAAGTCTCAATTTGTCTTACTTGTTAGTGGTACCTCTTATTTCGAATTTAATTCATTCCAGGAGGACGTTCGTAGTCCGAAGCAATTTCTTGACGAATTTGGCGTTTGAATTCCGAAGCGTTCGAAGTACGAGGTACCACTGTATAAGATAATTAATAAAATCCCAGGACTCGATTTTTATATATTTAATAATTTGAATGAATTATCTCGTTAGAAATAAATGAAAATAATTAAAAAATGAACAGGTTCTACTATTTTATTTAGGAAAAATAAGGTAAATAAACGTAGAAAAATGAAAGAACTGAATAACATATATCACACGAGAGAAGAAACACTAAATTAAAATATAAAGTTGTTTTCATCTTTATTTCCTTTTTCGCGCCTTCGGGATCATACAACATTGTAGAGAAGGGTTGGATCTTCTCTTTGAGGCTCTCATCTTCCTCTCGGTGTACAAAAAGAAAAAAAAACTATTAAAAAATCCCTCTGGTGATGGTACAATTAAAATTATAATTACAAATATAAATAAAATTCTAAAACGACAACCCTCATCAGACTATTGTTGGATCCCACAGGTATGAAGAAGAATGAAAGATAAAGACACTTCTATTTAATTTAGTGTTTCTTCTACATGTGTGATAATTAAATGCCGTTTTTCTATGTTATTTATATAATAGATCCTCGATTTAACGAACTAATTCGGGGTAAGGGTATCTTCTATTGCTGAAAGTTCGTTAAATCAAGAGTGCTTTAAAAACATATATTAATAATGTGTAAGGTGCATAAGTATGAATAAAACAATATTATATTTTATATCGAGTCATTTATAGGCCTATTTATTGACTGATACAACCTCTTAGCATGATCTATTCGTGAATAAAAAGGAAATTTTTATCCGTTAAATCGAGGTGTATTTCCGTTTGATCCGTTAAATCGAGGATCTACTGTGTTTGTAACATTTAATGTGTTTAACCCATTTATTATATTATATTAAGGCATTTTATTAAACAATTTAAATGCAATGTTATAAACAACCACTCATTAGTTGTTTTTCTTCTATATTATAGTATAAATATATAGGAATTCTCTACATATTTATTAGTATAAAGAGAAAAAAATTTAATATAATCGATTATTATAAAAACAAAATTCTTTTATCTATAGATTATTTTAATAAAATTATTTTTCTATTATTTTTGTGTTATTTTATTATAATTATTGCACAATTTTTCCTTAAAACAGAAGAAATAATATGAATTAAATGTATTTATAAACATATAAATATAATTAAACGACGTCATACCTATATTTAAGGTAAATAGATCAATGATGAAGGTAAAAAATATTATGTAAGAATGTCTGTTGACTATTTTATTGTAGTAAGTTACTATTTTGTCCTATTTATAATAGAATTGGAAAATTATTCGCGTATTATATTATTTAATTTTATCAAAAATGCAATTGAAAACAATATTAAACTATATTTTTACTAATTATAATAAAATAATTCATAATATTTTACACAAAGGTCAAACGTGTGATTCTGACTGGCCTCGAAGTACTTAACGTGAGTAGATCCATTGTTATACGAGAAATTAAATAATTAGAATGTTAAATGACTTAATTGCACTTCTCGAATTAAAATTTGAACTTAAAAAAAATCGAAATTTCATTAATATCGATAGCAAAAGAAGAATTAAATAACGTATGGAAAGCAAGCGAGACATTTGTTTAAGTAATACAAATAGTGTAAAGATCCGAGTAAAATGTAAAACGAATATTTCTATTTAAATATATATATATACATATATAATTTGGAAGAAAAAATAATCAAAATACTTTGGAAAAGTAAATAATTAATTTTTTAGAAGCGAGCAACATTCAATAATGATGTAATAATGTAGAATGGTGACGTCATAGAACGCTCTCTGGTACACAAAATTCAAAATTACACGGTTGTTACGCGTGGGAAGTGTTATGTATTCATCTACTGGGACGACGTTACCGATTGCACGACAATGTTCCTTCATTTTTTGATAGATAGATTCTCGCGATCGCTTCGTCCCAGAAGAGTAGACAAACGAACGGATTACCCAGTTTGGCGTGTTTAAATATAATTCGTGAGCTTTCTTTCCATATACAAAACACAACTTGAACTACTTAAAGATTAAATAACATTAAGAATATTATTCGCTTTGTAGTATTTTCTACTACTCAACTAATGGTATTATAAACATCGAAGTAATTAATAATATGCATCAATTCAATTATATATTCGATAAGATAATATGAACATTTCTTAAAAATAAAACGAGAAGTCACAATAAAGTAAATATTTATATTATAAAATGTATACGATCTTGATAGATAAATGTTATGAATCGCACTACACTTAATAACCCAAATAGAAAATAAACGGATTAAATCCAACTAATTATTAATAATTTATTTTCTGTTGCATTATTTAAATGCGGTTATTTATGTATTATACACTTTCATCCGTTATGAGCCTATCAGTGGCCGAGTGAATAAAACAGTTAAATACTTCTTTTGTTCAAGATCCGTTCAGTGTTCAATGACCCTCACCAACGGGCAACGTTAAGTTTTCCAGGTTTTCTTCGCGTGTATAACACCTAAATAGGGACCTGTTTCCTAAAAATTCTTTCCGGAAGACACCTCCTCTTGGCAGATCGCCCAAGTGTTGAGTTACCTTCATTCATCACCCAAATTTAATCCATCTCTTATGTAAATGTAAACTTCATTTTCATTTCTTACACACTTATATATTTACACTTCCTCACGTACCGTACGCACTCATTTCTTATAGAAGTGAGTATAGAACAGGACTCCTCCAGTTAAGATTGGAGTCCTGTTTTTTACGAAGTTTAAAATAATCATTATGACAATTTCTAATTACACTCTTCATAAATCACATAATGCTATTTTTATACCTTTCAATTATCATCCTATCCTTCTATAACGCTCCGTAACACATCGATCAACCCCCTTAATTATACTACAGAATAATGCACAGCATGGAAAACGTTACATTACTATATTAATTGAATGTATAACGTAGAAAGCATTATAAAGAGCTAAGCAAAAATGAATAATTTTGTTGTTCAATGTTACGTAACGTTTTTGTCAATACAACCCACACCCACCTTCTTGTAACGCAACGTAACGATTACTTGCTTGCCCATCCATCTACCCGTCCATATATGTTACGTAATTAATGGACGGCCTTGCAAAAATGTGATTGATTTACTTTTAACTACTTTTCACATCCCCAATGATGCTGAATTCCTTTATCTGAATGATAATTTTCCAAAATAAAAGCTTAAATAAACGAAATTACTATCATCGTCCCGGTATTTGTTAGGTAAACATAATTATGAGTCTGTTGTTGTAGAAAATAGTTCAAAAGATTACTGAAAAGAGAATTTACAATTCAGTTAGAAGAGAAATTATTATATAATCTATTTACAGTCTCTACCTTTTCTTCTTGATAGATTCATCGTACATTTTTTATCATTTCCAACAAAAATATATCATTTTTTCTCGCATCTTACCCATTCATTCTTCAATTATGCTTTAGTAGAATCGTCTCTATAATCTTAGTTTCTGTCTTTGAACATCACCTGATCATTTTTTATGAGAGTATTCCAACAATTTAAACATCTGCTCGTCTCTAATACATCATTTTTTCTCGCTTCTCTTTTTCCTAAATTTTATATTTTCTCCTTATTATTTTCAAAAGAATTGCGCTCTACTATACAACTCTATATTTAAAATCAAAATTCTTTATTCTAATACGACTTATGTATTGATATATGTAAGGGCATCTCAATGGAAATGGGATGAGGATGAATTCTAGCTTCTTACACACAAAAGTTGCAATTTTAATTAAAAATAAAAAAATAATAATTATTATAAAGAACGAGAATGATTGAAGAGGAAGAAATTCTATAATTTATTAAATATTTTTCTTGTATAAATAAACTTTATAGTATAAATAAAACTGTATACTCTGGATTTCTATCATATGTACAGTACAGTACTGTTGCATTTGATAAATTACTTTATAAAATGAAGTTTTCATTATGTTTACAAGTTTTTAATATTAAGTTTATTATATTTAATTATGATTAAAAATTCGTAATAATGGGAAGTTTCGTGACATTTTCAATATATTAGAGACGAACGTTACAAAATCGAATTAATGCGAAATTTTACGTAAAAATTTTGAAAATAAATCAAAGAACGTGAAGGATATATTTTATTTATAAAATTTCTTTAATTTTTAAGTCTACATTTCAATAATTTATTTATAAAGAATAATGTTTTTTACTCATTAGTACTGAGCATCTCAATGTATGAGTTAATGTAATTAAGTAAAATATGCTGAAAATTTTTATTTTGACAGAATAAATTGTTAAAAATATACCAAAATTATCCATTTAATTTCTCTTTTATATTAAATAAATAAATAAATAAAAGCAAGAAAAAAATTTAATATAACAATAATGGAAATTCCTTATTTTATACTGAATCTTATTTAATTTTTATAAAATATTTTATAAAATTTTATTTACTTTTTAACCCAATTTCTTATTATAATTTTATTTTATTTTTTTAATAAATATTTATTTTTAATTACTCGAGACATTTTTGAAATACTTTTACAAAATTACGTTGATCTTTTTCTCGAATTCCTATTCAAATTTGTAAAATATTTTCTATTAATTTTTATTAATTAATTATATTTTTATATTGAAAAATGAATACATATGAATTACACTTAATTTCTATATGATTTTATGTAGAATTACACTGAAATTACATTAGTGTTTTATTATATAGTACAGACAATTTAATGTTTTACTTAATTGCTGTTAATTACATTTAAATATTTAAGAAACTGGATTATTTTACAGTAAACACCCAAGAAGTTATGGAAAACCATAAAAATTCTTTATTAATAAATGAAATATTTCGTAATTTTAAGATTTTCAAAAAATTTTATATTTTTGTAATTAAATCGTAAATATTTGGCACGGAAATTAATTTAATTATCGTTAATTTATAATGCATTATATCATAAGTGAAATACTTTAAAGTCACTTACAGGAAAAAATACATATGGGTAAATTATGTTTCAATTATGTTAATCTCATCCAGTGCAATCTGCGGATGACATAGATTTTATTCATTTTATTGGCAAAACGCTTAAGAATTCACTCATATTTTATAATTTTTTAAAAATTTTCGTGAAAGTTTAATTATTAAATACCATTTAGTTTATAAATTGCAAGGAAGGAAACTTTAAACTCCTGTTATAACTTATAACTTTTCGAATGGTGGTTAATTGGTAGGAAAAAAAAAATTGAAATAAATTTAAGAAATCTTTTATATAATTATAATCGAAATTATCAAAAATTTCGGCAATTTCAAAATAAATAATTTAAATTATCTAAATTTGTACGACAGAATGCATGTTTCTGGTTTTGTGGTACAGGAAATTGCCGTAGAAATTTCATGATTACAAATCACTGTAGTCAGTGAAGTTAATTATTTATTTAATAGTAATTATTAATGGCATAATTACTTTAAACAACAATTCAATTACCAGCAGATTTGATGATTACTTTCTGGAATTTCAATAGAGAAATATGGACACGAAGATCATCCGGATATAAATAGGTAGTAAAAGGAAACAGAGAAATAAAATGGCATTACAAATATAGAAATATTTCAAAAGTTAATTGATAGTTAATGCTCAACCGTCACTATTGATAAGCTTATAATTGAGAGTTTTAATTTTAATATTCTTTATCTACGCTTTGGTTTAAGCTATTTTAAAAATCTGTTGGTATTTAGAATATATCTTGAAAAATAAAACTCGATTACAAAATACAAATCCATCAACATTTAAAACTGCATGTGTCGCCATCTGTTACTATATTTTGTTTTAAAAACATTTTATATTTTTAATTATTATGAAAGGAAAAAAGTTTAATTTTGAGGGTATAGAGACGAGTTTTATAATAATAAAAAAAAAATTGTAAATGCTAATAACGAGTAAAATCGTCATTAAGTCCGATCTTACTCGAGATATGACATCTCACTCCCTCGACCTTTAACCACTAAAATTTAATAGCATCAATCCCCTTAACTTGTTTTGTGACGTGGCTTCCATCACATAATCTCTCTAGTGTACCCTTCTACACAGATGTATTTACGTCAGAAATTTAGAGTACAAGAGCAGGGGTATCACCGACAATCCTCTATTGACTATACAGATAGAGAGCTGCTCGGGTGGAATGTATTAACCCAAGCTTTTCGTGTTATAAAAAATGTCAAAGTAATTTTCTAGAGAACCTTAACCCCCGTGGACTAGTATAACACGTTTTAAGAATCTTTTCGCAGCTTCACTACATTTTATTTATTACAAATCAATATCATTTTTATGAGAACGAGGAGGAACAGATTAACAATACAAGCAAAACCACGTGATAAAAATGATTTTTTAAAAATAGGAGTGTTATATTTTAATGAGATATTTAATTAGTAATTATCTCGGAATTTCATCGGTTTACGACGGTATTTTTTTATCTACGAGTCAAAAACACGCAAAAGAACTGATGAAAGTTTATTCAAAGAGATTGCTCTATGAAGAGTTGTCATTTGCAAAGTGTAAAGTGCAAAGATACAGTCGATATTTCTAATTTATTTTAAAATATATTCGAAGTATTCCTGATATATGCAGTAGAGTATGTCTAGAGGAAACACTCAGAAAATAATTCAATGTTTAAAAATTATGTTATAAAATTATAATGTTATATAATTTTCCCTAAAAATTATAGTTTATTGTGTTAGTTGTTAATTCGTTCGTCATTTAATAATTTATTATCAATTTAATAACTGCTATAGAGAAATCTAGTTATGTTAAAAGTAAACTTCAAAAATGCATTTGCGTGAAAAAGTTTCCTATTTAATTACATAAGTTTTCTTTTAAGGGTATCTTGATTTTAAAAAATTGATAATTTAAAGCATAAACATTAAATTGTTGAATGAAAAAAGCCCACTAAAATTATTGTTTAGCTGATACACCCATTCTGTGTTAAATTATAAAGTTATTAAAAATTTTCTAAGAATTTCAACATAAAAATTGCCCTATATTACAACTTTTTCACAGTTTTTCACACATCGCCTCTATTGAATAAAATTCCTAGCTTCAATGCAAAATTTTAAACTATTTTCAGAAATTATCTCTTACAATAAACTTCGGATAATCTTTAGATATAACTGTAAAAAGTAATTAGAATATTTTTACTGAACAATAAATTTTTGAAATAATATTTAAAGAATAACTTGTATGTCATATTTACAAAAAAGAATGACGCAAAACAGATCTAATTCTATGTTTTTATATAGAAACGTCGAAGAAAATATCGATTTTTAAACATTACACAAACCAAAATCGATGTTAGAAAGATCTACAATTTTTGCTAAACATAGTATTTCTATGAATTGAATTATATTCGCTTCATATTATCAGGCGCCTACGTAGATTCTATAGACAAAATGTTTATATTCCACTATAATCACAGAATAAAAGTTTGGGTATTTTTTTAAAATTCACGGAATAATATTTTACTTTATATACGATTTTATCTAGTTTTATGCTGTAAAAATTTAGAGTATTTATTTTTATAGCGTATACAGTATTTATTAATAGTTTTTACACACAAATGAATAACTTATAAACATTTTCGTGAAAAGTGAATAAAATGTAATTGTTAAAATTATTTAAAAGCATTTAAATTATTATAAAAACTATCAATAATGATAAAAATGCTTCGAAAATATATATTAAGTCTGTAGTTTCTTCTATGAACTAAACAAAAGGTTACGTATGACGTATGGATAGCAACAAACTGGCAGATCCATCTGTAAAAGTGGACAAAAAGAAAAAAAATGTGAAACAAAATCTCATTTTTCTTATTCCAATGATTGATGAAATCTTGTTTTGGATTCCTCGTTGTTTTACAAATTATTTTTCAACCTAGAAAAATATCTCGATACACAAAGAATTACTTCTAAATATATATATAAGCATTACAGATTTTATTATTTTATTTATATGCTTTAAACAAACATTTATACGTGTCTTAAAACTCTTTTATGTATATATTTCGTAAAACTAAATTTCGAATTTTTTGTAATCTCGTAAAAACTTTGAAAGTTATTGGAAGGTTACATTTTCAACTTTCGTCTTTTGAAAATTAAGTTTAGGCTAATTATGAACATTTATTTTTCTTTTGAGCTGTTTAAATTTAGAATAGAATATTTAATGTTAAATAAAAATAAAAATTAAGTATATTTTGAAAAATTTATTTTTATTTTTATAAAATAACCCGAGAGATTCATCACTATGTACTGTACAGTACATCAATGGCTGAATGGATAGACACACTGAAAACAGGTAATTGGTAATTAAACGCGAGTTGACCACGTGGAACTCCACGTGGTCAACTCGTTGGTCACGTTTGTCAGTTTTCCGGGTTTCTTCATACGTCTAACATCTTAAAAGAAGCCAATTTTCCATAAAAAGTCCTTCGAGAGGCACCCCTTCTTAGCAAATCGCCCAAATGCTCGTTGCCTTATTCCAACAATCCATCACTGGAGCAAACATTTACAAATATCTCGGATGAAGAATCGATTTACCTTGTTAAATATGTTGATAGTTCTTGTTTGTAAACATATCTTTACACTGCAATTAGCTCTAATTAGTTTTATTCAATTATTAATTGCTTATTTATTTTTATATTTATTACTCCAAAAACTAAGTATTACTTACAGCTAAAAGTAAAAGCTGCTATTTATAAGCTTGAAAAATTAGATCAATTAATAATTTTTTTATACGAGTATAAACCATTTCTTAATTTAAAATTAATTTAAGTTATGTAGCAATTATAGGATTAATGTTACGTTAAAACAATATGCTCAAATTATATATAACCTCAGATATCAGTAATTATCTATTAAACAACTTTTAATTAATTTAAAAACTAGATCGATAACAATCACTTTTTTCTGTAATATAACGAAAAAAAAATTTATAATTTAAAAAATATTTTTAAGAATAAACGCAAAAATGTGTATATCTGATATAGCATTAATCCTTAATTTTTAAGAATTATGGAACGTAATTCTTCCTACAGTAATCCGGCTATTTTTTAAACTAACTATTTTTACAATATAATTTGGATTGAAATTGATAACTATTTTTAATTTGGCGGGATATAGTAAAGCTGTATTTCGCGGCATGGCTACTTTGTTTCGGTTTCCTTGACATGCGCGTTGCAAGAAGTCAGTTCCAGTGTGACTGCTGGCATACGGTATTTTAAATACGGTATGGTCCTTCATTTTCCATTGTTTATTTTATATTTTAAGTTATACTTAGTCTGTGTCCAGAAAACCGGAAAATTCAGAAATCCGAACTACTTCCGGTCTCAATCTTTCCGTACTGTATTTAAATTTTAAGATTTTATAATGGTTATATTTCATAAACTAAATAAACTTTTAAATAATTTAACAAATTTCATTTTTATTCCAAAGATGTTTAATGCGTTTCTTCTTAATAAAATCTGATGCTACATAAATAAACAAAATGGCGTCTTTTAACATAAGGATCGTACATTGTGTAAAGTAAACACTTTTTGTTTATCTTGTAAAAGTTTTAATAACATTTCTTTCTAAGCAATAAATTATAATTTGACACACAATATAATAGAAATTTATTTTGCTTTCTCTTCCACTCTCCTACCAACTTCCTACAGAAAATTTAGTACAGTCAAACCTGTTTTTATGCGCTCCTTTTATGTGCGATTTTTATTTGTGCGATTTTTTTAATGCGAATTTTTAATTTGTGCGGTATAGTTGGCGACTAGTCTCGTGCGATTCGTCATGTCTTACGTTGACTTATTATAGCTAAATAAACTTATTATAGCATAAATGCACTTATTATAGTAATATTATTGCATGAATATGCGAAAAATGAAATAATTTACTTTTTAAGTCAACAAAACACCACCTGGACAAAAATATGTAAAACAGACGATAGACCAGACGATGCAGTCACGTGCTGACATCTGTTGTCAATAAATTTTATTTCGTACGGTTTTGAGTTATTTTCTATGTGAGACTTTTTTTATGCGGTCCCTGTTGACCGCATAAAAAAATTATTTTTTTAATTGTGTTGCGAAAACTATTATTTACAGCCATTCGTGAAGTTTCGTGAGATTTTTTTTAATGCGTTTTTTTTAATGCGGTCCCTATCCCCCGCATAAAAACAGGTTTGACTGTACTTCATGTTAATCAGCAAACCGAATTAATCACTAAAATATTTTTAAGTGCATTAAAGCTCTTCGTATCTAGTTTCATAATGAAAATTTTTAAAATTTCTAAATGTATTATAAAACTTTTTACGAAAAAAATAAGTTGTATAATCTTAAACAGCTATGAAAAGTCATACTTCTTAATGTTTACATCGTTCATTATTTATTCATTTGTGTATAAAGTCTTCGTGCAATGAATTTTTGTATACACTTTGTTCACTAAAACATATTTATCTACAAAGATGATTTCTTGTACTGGATAGCGAGAAAAATAAATTATCTGTAAGTCAGTATGTTAACAGTATATTATCACTGACTCAAAAGAAATTGTTTTGTAAGTAAAAATGAAACTAATAAATTGAAATTCGAGTCGTTCTGTAGCATACAATGGAAATCGGAGACGGCGTTTTAATGTTACTCTCAATTTCATTATATAAATATATAATGAAATATGATATATTATTTGTCTCTCGACAAAATTACATACGTCATCGTAGACGTGTATCGGAGTAACTTAATCTATAACACAAACAATGTAATAATATTTTTGTAGTAGAGGATTTTCTCTTATTTTATTATGGCTTTTCACCAGTCTTACATATTCTATAGCGCCTTATCGTTTCATGGGGCCCAGGCGAATTTGAATTAAGGGGCCCCATGTAGTGTTGACTTCAGACATTTTTCTTCGGGGGAAGGTTTTGGGGAAATATTTTCTTATAAAAGATTGGTTTAGGTCCCCTGTTGGTGGGGCGCCAGGCAATTGCCCTTTTCGCCCATAGAATAAGCATTGATTCGAACAGAATATTTGGCACAACCTCAAAATGTTCTAGAAATTTATGATTTTTAAAATGTTTGAAAATGCCCATTTAAATATTAATATTTAAAGCAAAAATATATACAAAAAATAAAGAAATGTAATGAATACAATAAAATAAAATAATTTTAAATGAAATACCAAATAAATAAATGTAATAAATACAATAACGTTTATAAATAATAAAACAATAAGAAAAATAACAAATTGAAAAATTAAATATTTAAAAAAGGCAATAAAACAAAGTAAACGGGATTTAAGTGTGAGCCTGGTATAATATATCTAAATATTTGATTTTATAATTTTTTATTGTTTTATTATTTATGTAATTTATTATATTTGTTGAATTTATTTATTTGGTATTGCACTTACATTGTTTAATTCATTGTATTTCTTATACTTTTTTAAATATATTCTTGCTTTAAATATTTAAAAAAGCATTTTCATAAATTTTAAACTTTGTATTCCAAAAACAACATTTGTAGAACTTTTTTTGAAGTTTTACAAATGTTTTGTTCGAATATCTATAATTGATGAAGTCTTCGTAAAATAGGCAAAAGTACTTTTACAATAAAATACTTACGACGTTGTTTGTATTATGGATTAAATTATAGGTTTGTCAGGATTTTACATATTTATGTATCAGAATGTAAAACACTTCGGAGTAACTCATTTTTAAAATTAAATATAAACGTAACGAGTAATTATTTACTGTGACTTCGTCACAATGCCGGGCTGCAATTTTAATTCATATTTTTTAAATTTATTTAATTTAAAATATATGCTCCATACCTAAAATTAGTAGTGTCTTGCTTCTGTACATCATCTGTTAGCAATAGAGCCATGCCGGTCATCTATCTAACATCTTTCAGAGGAAAATTTTGAAAACTAAAATAACGTGATTTCTGGTCTGTATCAGAAGTTCATATATAATCGGGGCCTTCTGCCCCTAATCTTTTCATATCTGGTTTCATCTTTCATCTATCTAAATCTGTTCTCGAGATTAAGGAACGATAGGGACAGACAGATGACAATGGGAATTTTTAGGTCTACAATGTTTTCAAATTGCAGTCCAATTCTAGAAGTAAAATAATAAACTAGATAGAAAATATGTAAATTGTCTGAGATCACTCAATACGGAATCTGTACTGTATGATCTCTTGTATCCATTGTATTTAAAGACTATTCGTAAATTTCAAGATTTTTTCATGGGCAATTCGTCTCGGATATGTCGGGTACTGTTCCTCATCTCTCGGTCACTTGATTGTGGGTCTGGCCGAACCCATGACGTTGAGAAAAGGCCCTCTTAGACTAAGAGGGAAGGTGATCAGGCTCTTAGTAATTACATATCCTGAATTAGACAGGACAGTTCGGATTTTAAAACTGTCCCCAAAAATTTCCTGATTTTGTACTATTCTATAATTATATTGAGAAATAAACAATATTGATTGTATGAATTGTAAGTCAAAGATGAATCGCATACAAGTTACAGAGTAAAAATTTACTACCCAATTGTGTGGTTTAGTTATAAAAAGGAGTTGATAGCTTTCGCTAATTGTCTGTTAAAAAAGGCGGTTAAAACGAGCAAAGCTATACTCAGAAGCATGATTAATTGTTCATTGTCGCTATCGTTGTTGGTCGTTACTTTGTAAACAAGAGAATATAGATAAGTAACTTAAATTTCTCATGGTTGTTCATAATATCCGTCATCGATGATATCAAAAAGCTAGAAAACTGACGATTGTCAACTGAAATCTATCGCGTGACTAACATGTCTTGTCGAAACGAACGTTCTAACATCCTGATTTTTATATTTCAGGATCTGGCCAATTTACTCTTGGACAAGAAAGAGTACGGAAATAACTAAATGAATAAAAAGCAAATTTTTAAATGTTTTAAATTTTCCTACCTTTTGTAAAGGTCCGCTTTTAGCGCAGCAGGTCGAAAAGCCACGCGACCGGGATAATTGGTCCCACCTGGCATTGGGGCTATAAACGGCCGGGAAGAACAAAGGGGTAGCGTCTCCGTTTATGGGTACACGTCAATGTGTTTGCCACATGTTGCTCGGTTTGAGAAATGTAAACAAGGGACGGACGCGACTGTAAGCTACGTCGTCGGGAGGAGGGCAGACGTCTTTGGAAGCTCCCAGGGGAAAAGCAGGACCTGATTGGTCGCAAGTGGTCGCCGTGAAACTCTTTAAATTGTAAGAGTGGCGAGAGGAACGGGGAGAAGGGCGAGAGACCGGATACGTGGTAGTCTCTGACACTTAGGAAGCCCGTGAGGTGTAGAGAGAGTTTTCTCCTCTTAGGAATTCCTCTGAGAAGGGTTAGTGTAGTCGTGTAGAGACCGGATGGCCACACGGTTGAGCCAACTCCGCAAACCGACCGGAGTTTCCCCGGAGTCTAATAGTCCCCAACCGACAAGCTGACGTGAGACACCACACCTTTGTTGCATAGTGTATGTAATGTTGTCAAACTTGTACATCCTGTAAATATTTGTTTTGTAAATAAACTGTAAATATTCACTGGTCTGAGTGTGGAGGTGTAGCTTTCCTCGAACCATTGTACGGACATTCTCGAGTCGTAAGAACCAACTCGAGACGGATCATCGTAAAGATCGTAACGGATTACATAAGGATCTTCACTCCTTCGATATCACTTATCCGTTTACATCAAACATAAACTTGAAAACTCATATGAAATTAGCTCGAATTTCTAGCACAATTTGGACTTGGAACAACTTTGAGCTTTTCTCATCAACACGCTCATACAAAGCGATTTTGATTATTATACTCTATAATATCAATACAGATTCTGTATTGATAAAAACAGAAAGATAAATGAAAAGAAACAAACGATGTTATTAAATCGTATTTTAGCAAAAAAAGAAAGAAAAAAAAAACATAAACCGATCTAGCAACGAAAACACTGGACATGATTTTTCTATGTTCCAAGACATTCCAAGATGCAGCGAGGAGTACTTATAATGTACTGTACTTCTGTAATATATTCTAATGTAGTAAAATTTTAAACGGAGATATTTATATTCTTAATTGTTTTTACAAATTTTTGTGATTGCTTTAATATTATTTAAATATGTGATTATGTCTGACGTTTAGACACATGGCAGAAGTTCCAGATAGTTGCAACGTTTTCTTTATAATATACATAAAGAAAAGTGGCAAAGAATAACGTAAAAGAAACGCCTGCTAAAATTGGCCAATTAGTAGACCACCAAGTCCTGTGTGATTTCTTCTTAACCGCCAAGCTACAACTTCCGTCCCTAATAAGAAAGTAAGTAGAACAAATAATTATGTCATAAACGAATTTGCGAAATTGATAAAATGTAAATCAGGCATGAGCAACCTGCAACCATCGGACCACTTGCAGCACTTCATAACGTTTTCTATGGCTTGCATAATCCTAAACAAATTTACGTCGTAATTTACAAGTTCATACGTCTAGTAAGCAGTAGGCGATAAATTTCAGGATTAGGTACTGATATTATTTCTTAAATATTTTATGTACAATTTTAAATATAATTTTACTTACATTACAATTTTAGATATATCAATAATTAGATTTTATATAGAATTTACACAAATCTAAGACGTTTTTAGTTTTTCAGCCCGATCTTATTAAAACACTCATATAGTGTTTATTAGAGAAAGGTTAGTCATGCCTGACCTAAATTCAGCTATTAAAAAATTTCTTCTCTTACTTTAGACATTTCCCTGTATCGTTGCCACATTTCGTTCCAGGAATTTTTGTGAATAATTCAGTGGGTAGAGGTAAGTTAAATTTTGAAGAAGGTAGGCATCTTTCGCTGTCATCCATACAACACACATGACATTCGTTGAGGATAGAACATTCACAAGACTCCAAGTCATTGTCTTTGCAAACGTCATCGATACAGAAACCCGAACGACATTGAGAAAATTCTAGACACGGAGTGCCATCTGGTAAAAGAACTTCAGGACAAAATGGAGAAATTCCATCACAGATTCCGTTTTTCTCTCTGCAAATAAGATTTACGGAGCATTTTCGACCTTCTGCCTTTGAAACGATTCGACAATTTTTGTCGCAGCAAGGACCCTCTCGAGGGCTGCAAAACATGGGCGACTGTACTCTGAGGGTGCATTCGTTAACAGTACCAGGAGGATTGCAGCAAGGATCCAATTTTTTGCAAGACTCTATTGGACCGCAGTCGCATTCTTCTCCTGCTTCCGTAACTGCATTGCCACACTTCGACTGCGATTTCATCTTTAGACACGAAGAATACTGTTCTAAATTCAAAAACGATTATTCTGTTTTAATTTCCAAAACATAAGAACATATTACATAAGAAAGTTCAAAATGCGCTTAGAAAAAACATTTTCTAATTTAAGCTTCTTTATGCTTATATCGAGAATAAATGTTAGCGATCCTCAAGTTTTTTTTTAAATTTTACTTCTTATAGTCCTTCACACTTAAAGTAAGATATGCAGTTAAATAAATAAATGTTTGATATAAACGGCAAAAACATACAAAAAAAAAAAAAAAAAAAATTAAAACCTTATAGACTTTGGCAGATTTCACATAAGAGCAATTAATATGTAAATTCATTGATAACATTGACAAAGCTACAGATAAAAAGTTCAATAGAATTAATGAGCTGAAAGTGTAAAGCATTAATGAGGAATCGGAATTCGATAAATTTCGTATGAAATAATAATAAAATCCATTTAATACTCAACTCCATCTAGAATTTCTGAAGGTCTATCTCGAGGGCAGAAAACTTCATTATGTTATTCTAATTATGGACATGTTTCTTTCCATAGGACTACAAACATTCGTACTCTTATCCAGTGCCATGGGCATCAGCTGAAGTTTTTCTATCGCGTAATTCCTGACGTAATCAGACTAAAGTGACGGTTCAGCAATAAAAACATCATTTTTGCGCTGCAGAAACTGTAGCAAGTAGAGAGATTCTAATGCACTAACAATATATAGTTCAGAGGTAATCTTCACTACTACTTTTACTGTAAGATAACTTATCATCAAAGACCTAGACAGTTTTGTCTAGGTCTTTGATGATATGTCCATATTACATTAGAGAGGTTGCGGCCGACGTTTTTAGCCCAAAACGTGAACGTCGGACGTCGAGTGCCGCCATCTGGCAATTCTGGACGGTTGATAATGGCGTTCGCTGCGTCTAGCATGGCGAGTAGAAGTTCGGCTTAAACTTCTTCATTTTTTTGTGTTTGGGGTTAAAATTATGACGTATTTTATTAAAATAAGGATTATTTAAGCATTTATGAATAATATTGTAAAGAAACAGACGATTTTAATTCAGAAATTATTTAATTATTCAATTTTTTTGCAAGTGATGTTAAGTGCTTATAGAATTTACATATATTTGTGTTCATAATAGCTTATCATAATTCCGTAGGAGTAGGTTTGTTCTTTCACAGCATCTTCTACCATCAACAGCGTAATAGGTTTGTAAATTTTCTAAAAAATAATTTCCCGAGCTGCTTTCGGATTTACATAAGCCACTACTTTCCTCAACAAAAGTATGAGATAGTCCTATCGTACGGTATGAGACACGACGCTAATTAAAAATAATTATAGTATTTTATTGTATAGTATTTTATTGTATAGTATTTTAAAATATTTAGTGTTATTAAACATCCTATAAACGCTTTAAAATAGTTTAATTTGTTTATTTACCTTCGCTAGTAACATTCGTCGTTGTTAAACGTGTTCCGTCATTTTTCAACAATATCCCATGAGTCAGTGCGCGACGTGAACATGTTGCGCAACATATTTTACTTGTAGTTCAAACGTGAAACGTGTACTTCTACTTGCCGTACAAGTTTCACGTTTGAACTTCGGCCGCAACCTCTCTAATAAATACTGTATCACTTAAATTGGATACAGTATCTTTCGTTTTGCATACATCATTACAAGTTAGTAAAGATTATTAAAATATTTGAAATTTGAGTTTACAGCTTTATTTACACACTAAGCATACAGTATTGCTGTTTATATATCTTACTTTAAGTGTGATATACTGTAAGTGGTAAGAATAAAAACGAAAGAATGGTGACTGGAGTAAACGATACTAACGTTTCATGTATGTAATTAAATGATTAAACGTTTAATACTTAAACTTTAGAAAGCTTAAAAGCGAAATTTTATTTATAAAATTAAAGATTTTAAAAATTTATAAGTTTATCTCTACAGAATTAAATGCAAACCTAAACTAAATTCAATACTCGAACTTAAAAGTATATTATTTTCTATTATGCACACAATTGATGATACAATATGATACATCAAATTCATGATTATTAGCAGTAGAAAATAAACATTAGAAAATACCTTGTTTCTTTTTAATAGCCAGTTGAATCGCAGATTTGCTGCAAGGAGAAAATTTCCAGTTAACATCCGCAGCATTTCCCATCAGCGGATGCATTAAGTAATTTTCTAATTTGGACCCATTACCGGGAAGGCATCGCCAATCACTTTGGTTGTCGTGATCCGATCCGAAAGCGTGTCCTATTCCGTGAATTAACATTGCACTAAACATGGCTCTAGAAATCACATTCTTCATTTTATTAGTGACAAACACTATGTTTTTGCTAAACTTTCCTGTATTATTAGAGTTTTCGCAAAATCCTCCTATACAAAAATAAACATGTTAATTAGCTTTAAGTTTGTGATTAGAAACGACACTTATAAATTAACTAAATTAACAAAAATTTGATAACAGAGGTTTTTCTTCTTCTGGGATGTATTTATAATTTATTTTAGAAAAAATTAGAAAATATTTCTAAATACATTGTTTCGATAAACTTCTCCGGAATCCCTCCGAAGAAAGAATTCAGTAGAAAAGATCAAAACTGAAAGTTTTCATGACCATTTTCAGGGATCCCGAGCCCGAGCTATCGGCGCACTAGGCAGTCGCTTAGGACACAAGGATTTCGGGTATCCGCAATTAGCGTCTGATGATGGCTACGGTTCCAAAAACTCTTGGGTCGGCCCTGCCAGTTTCTTCCCATCAGTGGATGAATAGATAAAATCATTGAACACTTGTCGTGGATCCGCGCGTTACCAACACGCTAACTGTATGAATTTTTTCGGGTTTTCTTTGTGTGTCTAGAACCTAAATAAGGGCCAGTTTTCCCCTGGCAAATTTCTTGTTTTGCATTGCCTTATACTATCAATCCTATGATCAGTTTCTGATAAATATTTTCGTAAAATATTTCAAATAAATTAATTTGGATTTACATTTATAATATTTACTTATTACTTATTAAACAATTTTATTTAATTTATTTGTATAGCAAATCTTGCAACTCAAATTTCATCCACTTCTAGGAGGATGGCGTAGATTTCATCCAATTCTGAAACTGATAACGTGCCTAAATCCGATGACAATGCGTCTTACGGATGGGTTACCCCAGGATTCTTGCCTTTCGTGGGGAAAACTGATAAACATAATCAAATGTAGAATTTAATCGTGTGTGCGCGCGCTAATTGCACTATAGTGATGTATATGGTAGGATGGAGGCCACCCCTATCTCACACTCTAGAAAAATATGATGAATAAAAGCAGTTTTGTTTTTATTTTTAAAAGTACTAGGTTAAAATTGATTTTCTGTGATTTTTACTTATTTTTTCATGTAATTGTCGTTACAGAGAGTAATGATAGAATATTACTCAAGTGTATTATAATAATCTATTTCAGTGAAAAAATTTATTAATCAAAATATTTCCATTTTTATGAAAACAAGAGGATAAATCAGCACTAAAATATTGCCTAACAAGAAGTAATCAAATTATATTTCCAATACCAATTTCATACCGTGTTAGATTAGCGTGCAAATAAATCCATGTATTTTTTTAAAAAAGAAAATCAGAATAATCAATTTTTAGAATTAGATACAATTGTGATTAGAAAAGCCTTACTGTCCTT
Source organism: Centruroides vittatus (assembly GCF_030686945.1). Taxonomy (NCBI): domain Eukaryota; kingdom Metazoa; phylum Arthropoda; class Arachnida; order Scorpiones; family Buthidae; genus Centruroides; species Centruroides vittatus. The sequence continues at coordinate 6,848,058 of NW_027120658.1, read as the reverse complement.
ACAATTTATTATCATTTAAAGTCGTCTACTTGGACGTTATTTATTAATAGGACCTTGTACTGGTGTATTGGCACAGTAATGAGAGTTAATTCAGTAAAATTTCTTTATTTTATCACCTGTAGTAGCAATATCCGTACACATTTTACACGTGTTTCGGGCCCCTCATTAGCAGTATTACCACTATGTGCTATAAATAACAATAAAACATATAAGTTACAATTAAATCTAAAATATTCCAAAAAAATAATAAAATACAATTTAAAACCTACTGTGAATACATATCTCAATTCCGAGTATGAATAGATGTTTTTTGTTTTACAATTACAGAGATTGTGTAAATACGTATTTCGACTTAAATTGACAATTTCCTTTTCACTATTGAACAATTTGCTGTATAATTAAAGGTAAAACATAATAAACAACCAAAGATAAACTGATAAAATAATACAACACAACTTGCAAGAAAGAAACTTACATTAAGGTTTTACGTTTCGCCATTCCACAGTGTAATAACAGAGTTGCTTAATCATGCTTATTTATAACGTCACCTAGTATAGTGTTCCATGATTGGTGGATTATTCTACCCAAATTATTATTAATTCTATTCCTTTCTTTTATTATATATAAATGTTCATATAATTGCCTTGTTCATATAATGTGTACGGATATTGCTACTACAGGTGATAAAATAAAGAAATTTTACTGAATTAACTCTCATTACTGTGCCAATACACCAGTACATGGTCCTATTAATAAATAACGTCCAAGTAGACGACTTTAAATGATAATAGATACAATTGTGTTTTATTATTATTTTATTTTTTTATTTTTTTTTCAGGTAGAGGATTTCAGCAAGCTAACACTTGCTGAGAAAGAAGGGAGAAACTCTGAAAAATACGCTTCTTTTCTTGAAAATTACAAAATATAATTACAAAGAATTGAAAAATATTTTTAAAAAAGAGAAAGAAAAAGTATCTTACCATAGAAAGGGGGTACACATAACTGCTTAAAGTCTTTGTGAGAGAAGATTATTACCAAGCACAAATTCTGTTTCACTTTTCTGGAGAATTCTTTCAGATAATCGGCCGGATCCAAACCAGAGTTGGAGGGAAAATTCAACTCGTTTTTATTTTCCAGGATGGTTATTTTTTCTACACGAAATCCGATGTTTTTGGCAATTGAATCATCGTCGAAATTCGTTTTTCCAAAGATTTCGTCGGCAATTTTTACATGATAAAGCATTTCGGCTACTATTTTTGCTCGATCTCCTTTCAGGAATTTCACAAAAGAATCGTCTGCTATAAGTTCTATTTCGCAATTTAATTTCTTCCTATATAGAACATTTCAAATAGGATACTTAAATTAATTAATATTTTCTACGAAATTCTCTTTATATAAAACTTTTTCAATAGATGATCAAAATACCAGACTTCCACAATGGGAGACAATCTCTGTATTTAATGGCATAATTTAAGTTCTAAATTTCCAAAAAAAACCCTTCTAATTAATATAATAAACCAATTTGTATGCAAACTTTGAATAAATTGGATTATTTTCCGAGAAAGTTTCGATAATATTTTTATATAAATAAAATATTGAATTATACTACAATTGTGAAGATATCAGTTTATTACATAAATATAGAAGTTAATAATAAAAATACTATTTAAATGATTTCAAAATATTGTAGAAATTCTACCAGTAACAAACTTAAATGCGCCATGATATATTTTTACTAAATTCATATAAAAAATATACATCAATGTATCAAATTATGTTCATACCTTTTCTGTGTTTAGTATTATAAATCTTTAAAGATCAATTAATGACTAAAGCTGTTAGTTTTGTAATGATATTTTAATCAGCTAGTTGATACTCATATATATAACTCGCCGGATGGTCGCGGTGGTGAAGAACTAATGTATCGCTCCAGAGAATCAGGGATAGAATTCGGGCAAGTAACCCTAGGAATTTTTATGAGCATTGTCCATTGTATGCTTGGCCTAAACTCACGATAAATTTCAAGAGAAAATTTCACTGTAACTAACAAGAGGAAGAAAGATCCTCTTGTTATTTACAGGACGAGAAGAGTCAAAAATTAATATTTTTATATATAAAATAGATACGTGCTCAGAAAATAATTAATTTAATTCACCATACTACATCTTTTGTGTTGCCGAGATAGTTTATTGAAAAAACTAACGTTTTTGGTTTACTCAATAGGCCATCCTCAGGCTTAACTTACGAAACGGAACATTGGCGTTCTATTAAAAAAAAACTACTAAAGCGTCGAATACAGCCTGACGGAGGCTTTTTTATCATTTTTTTTTTTTTTTTGTTATTTAACTGGAACGCCAATGTTTCGTTTCGCAAGTTAAGCCTGAGGATGGCCTATTGAGTAGGCCAAAAACGTTAGTTTTTTCAATAAAACTATTTCGGCAACACAAAAGGTGTAGTGTGGTGAATTAAATATTTTTATACATTATAGGCCTACAATAACACAAAGAAGGCGCTATCATGTTTAATCTCATTTATTGTTTATATTTATAGCTCCTGTTTTTATTATGCCTATTTGTTTACTTATTTTATCTTATCTCACGCTACAATGGGGAATTTTTCAATATCGAGTTACTCAACCTATAGTACAGACAAATAGAATGGTATCAAGCATGGACGTCTGCAAAAAATTTCCCATAAACAAAGCTTGAAGACAATAGTTGCATCAATAAATTTTTACCTAAATTTTGGAGGTTTTTTAAAGACAGACAAGAAATTTAAAATAGATAAAGCGACCTATGTAACTAAGGTTACATTTCTCAATCACTTTTACGGATATAATTTGTGGAACTTTTTACTTTATCTCAGAGAGACGCAACTTCCCAATTTCCTCCCCCCCGCGAATGTTCATGGTATCAAGGAAACTAAATATGGCGGTTGGACTACGTTACACTAGTATATCATTTCTTTCGTTCCATTGCTTATAAAGTTCAATATACAATTAATATCTTTGCGTTTTATCATATAATTTTCCAGTTTCACCTAACTAAAGTTAAAGTTAATTGTTATTAGGCTGTATTAAATTAAATATAAAGTGTAATCGCTTACATTTTGGGTCTTAAATTTTTCCTTACGACATTAAAACTGCTATTGAAACGAAACGAATTCAGAATACCATCAGAAGCACCGAAATCTTCGTTTCCGTTTTCTTCATTATTTTCTAAACGAGGTGCTGCCGATAACAGATTCTTCTCCTTGTACATGACAACCTTCTCCTTATATCTATCGTCTTTCAGACTGGTGGAAGCCATTTCTAAGTAATAAACGTCTTCCTTTAAAACTATTCTTCCAACAAATTGATTTTTATGGAAAAATCCGTTAACCATAGAACGTTCATCTTTAACGATTCCTCGATATAAAGCAGATCCGGATAAATGTTTCAAATTCATAATGTGAGTTGTCTTACCACGAAGATAAATTCTAGCGCTAGGAGATATTATCGAGTTATCTTTTTCTAATAAAATCTGGAAATTCCTTCCTTGGCTATCGAATTCTACAGATACTAAATTCCTCCATCGAAGATCTTCCGTTTCATTTTTCTCTTTGTTTATTTTTATATCTATAAACTCATAATTCTGTGTAAAATCTATTTTGGGATGCTCGAAAACAGTTTGTGCCGTTTTAGAAAATTGAAAAATGGTCACCAGTACTAGCATTAAAGACTTCATTTTTAAAAATTCGAATCTTTCATAAATTTTCGAATATTTCGTATTACGAAAATAGAATGGGTTTCTTAAATTTAAAATTGCTTTTTTTTAATTTTAATTTTAAAATTATTTTTAAATTTATATTTGAATATATTAAATAAATTATATTGATGTGTAAGCATTTACAAATCTGGGTTTGACGATGCTTCCTACTGATGTCTCCTCTCATAGTTTATTCTCGTTAATCAGATAATAAATGGAGTCTAGATTTACTTTACAGTAATTTAAAATAACGATTCTATCATATCCTTACCGAAGATATAAAAATTTTTACTAAAATAATACTCTTGTGGCCGCAAGCGCCAGAAATCGAGAACACTGTCTGGCAACACTTTATAACTGGAGTTGGCTGTCAACGTGAAGAAAGAGAAAAGCGCGCGAAAGTTCGTTAGTTTTTTGCTCGAGTGTCGCGCGAGGATGTAGACGATGGCTCTGACCGTATTTAATGAAGTTTGAGACGGTTTAGCGTCAGTATTTAAAGATCAGTGGGATTGAATGACAAACTCTCAAAATGATTATATAGTCACAAGCAATAAAAGATAGAGTGTGAAAAGTTGAAATTAATTCTCCACAAAACAAAACAGTTAGTGATAATAGCGAGGTTGAGGCCGAAGTTTTAAACGCGAAAACGTGTACATCGGACGTTCAGCGCCGCCTTCCTGTAAGCTTAGAAGTTTGACAATGGCGTTTGGAATGTCGAGCATGATTCTACTGACTATCCAAACGCCATTGTCAAACTTCTAGGCTTACAGGAAGGTGGCGCTGAACGTCCGACGTACACGTTTTCACATTTGAAACTTCGGCCTCAACTTCGCTAATGATATCAGAAAAACTTTTAACAACAAATTTAATTTCAAAGATTTATTTTCACTTTTTTATGTAGCTATAAATTTTAAATGTTTAAATAGTTTTTACTTTTCGTATTTTTAACTCTTCCGTACTGTGGGCATTTTTTTTCTTTTTTTGTAACTCTCCGCCCTGGGCACTAAGAGGGCCTCTTATAACAAGCTCATTATGGGTTCTGTCAGGCCCACAATGGGCGGCCAGGTAGGGAGGGACGGACCACCCCCGAAAAATTCCTGGGGAAATTTCCCGAAAAAATTTTTGACCCCTCCGGATTCGATCCCGGGTTCGATCCCGGGTTCGATCCCGGGTTCTCCAGGGCGGCAGGCTGATAACCTGTACCGCTCGGCCATCCGGCCGTTGTACTGTGGGCATTAAGATCGCTTTGTTTTTCCATATCCGGTGTGAATTTGCAGGCCCACAATAAAGATTAAATATTGTATGTTAAGCCCGACACACGAAGTATCTAAGACTGATTGGCTATGAAACATTTTTGGGGAGTTCCTTGCCTGAATTTAATTTTGGGTTTCCCAGAACGATAGGATGATCGCTTATCGCCTCGGCCAACCGCTTAGCTTCATTTTTCGAGTGATAGCATTACGTATCCAAGGCTATTAGTGAATTTTTACTTTTGTTATGAAGTTATTGAATTGATACAATTTATTACAATTGCAGTATAACTAAGAATGTACAAAATTAAACATATGATGTCTTACGAGTCCAAAACTTTAACAAAAATGTGTTTACGATTTTTTTAATGTATTTATTAAAACAATTATTTAGTTATATTTTAAAGTCCAAAGCATGTTAGTACAACAATTAATAAACTATGATTTTAAATAATTTTTATTAAAAACAATATTTATTTTCCCTCTCGATTATTTTAATTTTTCCTCCCGATTATTTCAATTTTTCCAGATGGCGCTGTACGCAAAAATGGCGACGAGTAGTGGATGTAATTTGTGATGTAATTGCCAGTTTGCCGGTAACTTTTTGTGAGTCACTTACGTATTATTCGTGGAAAGTTTTGAATGAAAAACCATCTTATATATTTTTCGTTAGTATTATGATTTACTGACGATAGATTTTGTTAATAATTAGGTAAATATTTAGTAATTTTATTTAATTTATCAAAACGTGTTTTATTTAATATATTAAAATTGTTATCTCAAATTTTATATTTATCAATTTCTCTCTTATTCTTCAGTTAAACTTAAAGATATAATTACCCTTAAAGGTATGATGATCAGTTTATTAACTCTTTAATGTAAACTTTTATGTAAACATGGCTAAATATAGATTAAATTGCTTTTATCTGTTATAATAAATAGTTATAAGCAATATCATTTTATGTTACTGATTGACAGGATGAAAGTGTCTACGTTCAGATCAGCATTTGATCTGAACATGGACACTTTCATCCTGTCAATATTAGATCTAAAGATACAAAGTCGAGATCCATGTGTAATGCTCTGAAACATACAGCTCTCACTTGTTACAGTAGTCTTACTGTGTTTTTGACTAGGTAAATAGTAATTAGCCGAATTATGCTTGTCCTCTTCATTTTATATAATTCACATGATAGTTTTTGTTCTATTTATAATTCAATTTGTCAAGAACTGCTACTAGACCTAGGCCCTATATCAAGTAATCAAATACCAGATTTCTTCTGGACCAATTATAGAGCTGCATAAAATACATATACATATAGAGCTGCATAAAGATATCTAGTGATGTTTGATTACTCTATTTAATTATTTGTTCTAATATCTTTTATTAGTTATTTTAATTTTTTAAATCGCATTTTCAACACAATAAAAATGAGAAATTTATTGTATCTGGCAATAATAATATTACTAATAACAATTATTGCTTTAATTCATTTCTTAAAAAGTATCTTTTAATTTATGAAATTTGTGCATTAAATTTAATCTTAATATGCTTATTAAAATTGTGTTAATATAAAGAAAACTCACTGTATACAGCGTTACCAAATATTTTCTTTCGAGCACTTTCGACGAATGTATTTCTGTCATCTTCAGGCGTGAGTTCTCTTCATATTAATATTACTTGGCATGAGTAGCATACTAGACTTTATTAAAAAATTGTGTTAAATTATCTTTCACTTTTCTATTCCAGTTGTAAAATAAATATCAATACTAACTAGGGTATATCTTAAGTAGTATTGATATTTAGTTACTTTTTTAATGCAAGGATTCATTTTCAAATTTACATATTAATGTTTTTTCTTCTTTGTAAGACAAGAATATTCAAAGCAAAATGAAAAAGTAAAAATTTAGGTCATCAAATTTGATCTATGATTAAAATAATCTTCAGTATACATGATTACATATTAAACTATGTCATCCAACATTTATTATAATTATTTATATTTATAATAAAGTATAAATATTTTTATAGATAACAAGTTTAATATATATTAATATTCTTAAATAATTCCTATTCATTAAAAGAAGTAAACATCAACTTAATTTCAGAAATCTCAAAATTTGTTAAACTAGACTAACTATATACTTTCTATATCAGAATCTGTTTTACATTCTGTTTATCTAAAATATTATTTTATTTTCCAGTTAAATGAAAATGATGTTGAACTGTTGAATAATATATGTGAAAAATTATTGAATGAAAAAAGAAACATTCAGCAAGTATTTGAATATCTTGTATGTTTTTAACTTTATGTAATGGCATTTGGAGTTTATTTGAAAAAAAATATGGAACCACAGCGCATTATTACAATTGAGTGGGAAATGATGGACAAGAGTAGGTTTTTTAGTCTCAGTATGTTAAATTCTTTTACATTAAGAGGTGTTCTATATCCCTTCACAGTGATCAAAACTCGCTTACAAATTCAGAAAAGAAATGCTATATACACTGGTACTTTAGATGCATTTTTAAAAATTCTTCGTTATGAAGGATTATCTGGTTTATATAAAGGATTTTGGATAAATACAATTCAGATCATATCTGGATTTGGTTATATCACAACTTACGAGAAAGTTCGTCATCTACTTTCTAAATATGCTGGCATCAATGACGGAAGAATTAAAGGTTTTATTGGAGGAGGATGTGGTTCTTTAGTTGGACAAACAATAATTACTCCATTTGATGTTATATCTCAACACATGATGGTATTGGGTCAAACTACAAGTCAAGGAAAATTTGATTGTCAACATTCAAATCCATTGAACATTAAGTATGAAAATGGAAGTAGAAAAAAATTAGGTTTAAGAATAACAAAGGAATTATATAGGCTAGAAGGTGTAAAAGGTTTCTACAGAGGTTACTTTGCTTCATTGTGTGCATATGTTCCAAGCAGTGGATTATGGTGGATGTTCTACCCACTTTATTCAGGTATGGCAAATTGTTAACTTATTACAGTACTATCATATATATATATAGAGGGTGTCTCAAAAGCATAACTTCAAGAACAAGTTCCTCTTATGTAAAGTGATGTGAACAGTTTTGTGACATAGACAGACCCATGATACAATAATCGTTTCTAGGTATGATACTCATGCTGCTTACAACAGGTAGAGTTCACACAGCATTACCATTCAGAGAGTTGCTGTCATACAAATTCCATTTACATTGTTACTAAACATAAAAATAAATGGAGATTATTATTAAAAAAAACCCCACATTTTGATGTATTTTTCATTTACAGTGGAACCTCACTTAATGAGCATAATTCATTCCTGAGTCTTACTTGTAATGTGAAACACTCGTTAAGTGAAACAATTTTTCCCATAGAAATTAATGTAAAATACGATAATGCATTCCACACCGAAAAAATGCTCAAATGTTTTATGTATAATGTTTATTTGAAAAAAATTGTACAATATACACTGTTAAGAAGTGTGAATCATCATCATCTTTTCTTCTAATGTAGAATGAGAATTTGATTTGCAGAAACAAAAAAAAAAAAAATTCACAAGTAATATGTTTGATAAACACTCCAAACGATATGCCAAATTCTTGGGTTATGTAAAAGCTATAATTAAATATTAGAAATTAATTAATTTGACTAGAGGTAGGCAGTTATGTTTCCATCTCGTATTAAATTTAATAATTATAAATAGTTAATTTTTAATTCAGACATTTCTAAAATTTAATTTGGAATCAGTCATTAAATTTAATGATCCAAGAATTTGGCATATCGTTTGGCATGTTTATTGTATAACAGGCTACGGTTGTTGATGTTTATAAGTACGGTAGAGCTTTGTTTATTCGAAAGCCAGTCAACTGAAATGTCGGTTAACCGAAAGCTTTCCAGTCAGACTGTGTTGTGCTGAATTGAACGTTTTTGATACTAGATTAACTTCTAAAGTATAATTTTTTTGTTTTTATATTTTTCAATATATTTATTTTGTTTGTACAAAATAAAGAAATAATTTTTAACGATACAATAGCCTCGATTATTATTATAAAAATTTTTGTTAAGTTTAAAATCACCGAAAATTCAATGTGAAGTGACACAATGGAGAAAAATTTCAACATCGGATAGGTTAATATTTTTTTCGTACATAATTGATTATCCTAAAAATCAGTTATCCGAACAACCCCAGTCCCCAATTGATTCGGATAAACGACACTCTACTGTAATATGTGTGAACACAAGTTTGGAAAAATATGTGATTACAAGCGACACTAAGATGCTAGTGGAACAAGCGCTAAACACAGGCTGATTGAGCATGCCGCATGCGCACAATTCAGGACTTTCCCTCTCCTCATCACTCGTTATGCAAAATATTGCTTGTTAAGCGAGACAAATTTTTACAATTTGTTTTGCTCATTATGCGAAATACTCATTGAGCGAAGAGCTTGTTAAGCAAGGTTTCACTGTATTTTTATTGCTTGATCAATTTATAAGTTAGCATTTAATATATATTTTAATAGAACAAAAAGCAATTTAAAAATTTCTGGGTATAAAAAAACAAGATTTTTTTATAATTATGAAATTATTAAAAAATTAATAATATTTTTCAAGTTTGGACTAACTTAAAAATATTATTATGTAGATGCTAAATAAATACAGCTGTTTATAAAAAATACAAATTAAATCACTTCCAAATTAAAAAAAATAATAAAGATGCATACATTTTAACTATTAAAATATCTGTAAATAATAACATAACATGTATTTCTTATTCTGTAATTTTTTAATGGATCTTTAAATTTTAACAAAGCTTTAAAATTATTAATGGTTATGTCATATTAACAAATATTTAGAGAACGTTTAAAAGATGATTTTCGAATGTTTTACAGAATCTATAGTGACTTACACAATTATACTTTATTTATTACTTTTTCTAATTTTTTAAATTTTAAAACAAAAAAAAATAATGTAAACTTTTTTGTTTCATTGTGAACTTTTAAAACTGTTTTCCATATTTTTGCAGAGGCATAGCCTCAAATAAAAGATTGTCCCTGGAATGGAATGCTATTTGTTCTTAATGATTAGTCATGACAAAATAAGAGGGCATTTTCGTTTCATCTATGTTTTTCCCCCATTCTTATAGTAAATTATTGCATGATTGTATTCTGAAATATATCCTTAACCCAAAGAATAGTGATTTCATTTTGTTCTTATATTCAGCTGTTAAGTTGGAATTAAATATTGTGTTTTTCATTATTAAATAAAGATTATCTAATAAAAATTATATGAATATCTTTTATAAGATATAAAAAAAACCTCATGAAAGAGCAAAAATGTAAGAACAAAATGGTAATGAAATAAAGTTTAATAATGTAGAATTATAGATGCAATTGTAAAACATTCACAAATCTAAAGCATGATTTCAAAGTGTTACTTAAATAAATTTTTTTCCCTAACAAGTAAGAGAAGTGTTAAAATTGAATAACATAATACATTATTATATTCATGAAAACTTACAAGTAAACTACCTTACATTATGATTCTTCTGGGTCTGCATAATATAACTAAACACCTACTTAAAACTGTAAATAGTGCAGCCAAACTTTAATATTTCGAACGTTTTCAGTCTTGTTCGAACATTCGAAATATTAAAGTTTGGCTGAACTATTTAAAGGTTTTGAGTAGGTGTTTACTTATATTATGAAGAAACATTTGTTTACTCTTCCCATGATGTCACCCTTCACTTTGTATATCTGCAATATCATACTTTCGAGAATTGTTGTGCCAAAGACAGATCTTGAAAACTCTGAAACCAAGCATTTTACACCTGTTGTTATAAACCACTTTTATTGTCTACATATGGGAAACTCATTTCTAAGGTTATGCTGTGTATTTTTGAGACACCCTGTTTATGTATAATATTATGTTTTATTATTAACAACAACTTTAAAAGTAAACAGTAACAGGTCTTTTCTTAATCACTTGGGAAATGTTCTTCTATCACAAATTAGAACAGTAAATTTTCAGATGATTCTCTTTTCTTTTTAGAAAAAATGTAATTTAAACTATTTTATGGATAATTAATAAAATTCCAATTATTATGATTTGTTTTAGATGTTAGAGATTTTATTTTTAATTTCTATATCAAGTAAACTATTTTTCTGATTGATGGAAATAGCTGTAATTAAAGGATTCATGTAAATTTATAAATTTTTCAGAGACTAGCTATTCAATCATCAGTGTCACATGACTGAGAAAGCTATTGCTGCTTAACTGAAGTTGGATAATTGAATTGTTAATAATTAACAGTTATAGCCTTTGAAGAATTTGGCTTTATATCTTTGGCTATTATTCTATGTTAAATATAAAAAGAATTATCAATATATAGATCTAGTCAATATTTTATGAATAATCAATAATAATTACTTATACAAAAATGGTTTGCCTATCTGTAAGATTAATGACTAAATTTATCTTTTGGAAATATCAATGATTCTTCCAATATATATATATTTATAAGACTTACTTTCAACCCAAAACCAAAAAACAGTGGGTAACTCAACTGTACACCTTTCACTAACCATTTTTTGGTTTTGTGTTGGAAGTAAGTCATATATTGCAGTGTGTTTTTGATTTATTATTTTGTTATATATATTTATAATAATAATAAAAATCATAAATACTAAAAACTACAGAAAACACATACTCAAAGATACAACACTCAAATGACACATGCAGAAAATGTCACATCATGCCAGAAACTATACAACACATCACTTCTGGTTGCAAGCTCTTGGCACAGACAGATTATTTACACAGACATAATCAAGTAGCAAATATAATACGCCAAGAGCTTGCAAAGAAACACAAATTAGTAGACATCCACGAACCATACTACAAATACATTCCACTGACAGTATTGGAAAACAACATGCACAAAATGTACTATGACAGAGCCATAATCACAGATAATCGAGATAAAACAATTTACCACAACAGACTAGACATCACACTCATTGACAAACACAGTAAAATCACATACATTATAGACATGTCCATTTCAAACACTCACAATATGCAAAATACATTCACTGATAAAATTAGCAAGTACACACAGAACTTGCCCAGGAAATAAAGTACCTGTGGAGGATGGATAGGATGCTTATTGTACCTGTTGTTCTCTCCTCTACAGGTGTGATACTGCACATACTACACAAAAGCCTGGGAACATTGCAATTGAATAGAAATACATACATCACATTACAGAAGGCCACTATATTGAATACATGCCATATTGTTAGGAAAATTCCTGGATACTGACACGACACACTGATACACTTCATTTAATTTCTGTTTTGGTTACTATGCCTTGACTTTGGTCCGGCATAGTACTTAGCCACCGGTGTTAACCGAGTATATCTAACTTAACCCAACATAATAATAATAATAATAATATGAAATAAAAATGTAATGTTCAATACTACTTGAGACTAATTTTAAGTTTTTAGATTAAAATAATATATAAATTTTAAAAAAAGCATTAATATTTTCAACATTGTTCATATTAATTATTCAACATCTGTAAGAAGAAATGAATATTTCTTACAAATTCAGTTTTAGATTACAATATTCACAATTATAATGTTAAAAGTTCACTAGAATTTAAGAATATTTATATTTGAAAAAAAAGAAATTTGAATAAGTATAGACTTGATTGAGGTAGAGCATTTGCATTCATTCCTGAAATCTGTTTGATAAAACTTTCCTATTTTTTATTAATTACTATGAAGAATCCAAAAATGAAATAAAAAATGAAGGTCCATGACTTCATTTTTGAGATACAAGGTTTTGACAAGAGCACATTGAAAAAGCATACAATGTCCTAAGGATTGTGAGCATGTCTTCTATTTGGCTTATAGAATTGAGTTTGTTCTCCAAATTCGATGGGCTGATTTTGATAAAATTTTGCCATTTTATATTGATTGTAATGAAAAATTCAGAAATGTAATAAAATGTAAGCCTAGAAAATAGGATTTTATCATTTTGTTTTCAATATAAAATAGGGTCAAAGTGATGATGTCTGTGCTCCTTGAGCATGCCTAATGAAATTTATGGGTCAAATAAAAAAACTAACATTGCATGCACCTAACAGAAAATAAATGCAAAAACTGAACAGAATACAAGAACAAAGCAGTTGGCATTTATTGCTTTTAGTTTTGGGTTTATTTGTATATGGCAATGCAACACATGAGTGATCTGCCAAGAGGGAATGCCTCTTGAGAGGTCTTTTAAGGGAAACTGGCCCATATTTAGGTGTTACTAACATGAAGAAATCCTGGAAAACTCAACATAGCCAGCCCATTAGCCAGGTGCAAACTCACAACAACTACCAGTGTTCAGTGGTTTTATCCACTTAGCCACTGGTCAGTATTGGCATCAATTGCTTTGTTCTCAGATTGTCTCACCATGTCATAAAGTGCAGGAATTGTCTCTGTATGCCTGGCCATTGCAAGCATCTCCTATGGCTGGCAGGTGCAAAGATAGCCTCTCATAGCAACAAGTGCAAAATTCTCCTCTCCTGTCTGTTACTATCAGGTACAAGGATCACTTCTTTCTTTTTGTCTCTTCCTCATTTATATCATGATACAACAAAGTCATGTGTTGTCCTAGTTATATCAGAACTATTAACTTCAGTTTGTATTTAAGTTGTATTAACTGAATTTAAGAATTTTATTTGGATATGCTGATCATGGCTTAAATATGATTTAAAATGTAAAATTTTAGGAATTCAATTTAATCCTAGAACACAAAGCTTCGTCATTTTTATGATTTTTATTTTTCCTTGTTGTTTTGTGCTGTCTTGCTGTTGTTTTTAGTACCTTCCTACACTGTTGCCAGGATTGCTGTAACAGGTGCAGATTCTTGGAATTGTTTTTGTTTGTGGAATAATTGAAACTGGTGTCGTCAATTTTACGTAGCTTTGTGACTACATGTGGTGCCTTGAACACAGATAGTCATGATTATATTTAATGTGTATGTGAATTTTTCTGTAAAAAATAATTCACATACACATGAAATATAATTTTGTCTTTACATGGCATAATTTATGTAGATTCTTTTTCATTCTTTAATTTTGTCTTCTCTCTGATTCAGAAAATGCATATATATTTATTCCTCCAAAAATAATTATTAGAGTAATCATTGCTGTTCTGTGCAACCTGCTAGTAGATCATCTAGTTGGATTCCAAGTAGAAATATTCATTTTATTCAGTCTGCTGGACACACAAAGGAAATGAAGAGAGATGATTTCTTCATCCATCTAATTGAAGAGGTAACCAAACCATGGATGAAGATTTTATAATCACACACCTTACAGACACATTTACACCTTTTCATAGAAAATTTTTTACAGAAAAATCTTGCCATTCCCAGAGAGAATCTGACATCTGAAAATGAAATAACAAGTTTTCACATCTACCATTCATAAAAAAACAAACTATTTACTACTACATATTGAGCCAGTGCAACTACATAAACAGCAAGAAACATCATGCAAATCAATGCTGCAAATCCATCTTATAATAATAATTCAATGTCTAAAATTGTCTAAATCAATTTTTCAATACAATAGTTTTGATTCATCAAATATTTTTTATATTAATGTCAGTCAGTATTCTGACATAAAACTAATTAATAAAATAAACAGTCATAAAATTTACAAAGCTTTGTGTTCCTGTACTAATGATTTATGATTTATGCTTTGTGATCTAGGGTTAATTACATGATGATATAAGTAATGATAGAATAGAAAATAAATAACAAAATGAAGAAACTCAAACTAAATCAGTTTACTTTTTTATCAATATTTAATTTTTAGACTTTTCTGTGAACATAATAAAATAGATTTACCATATTTACTTGCACATAAGATGAGGTTTTTATTCATTTATAACAGCTTCAAAATCCTTGGTCGTCCTATACGTGTGAGCGAAATATTCTTTGCAGTTTTGCAAATAATTTATGAACCGTGTATTCACATTTTTTACCAGATGCTTACTCTCTTGTATTTAAAAAACATAAGTATTTTATATGGGTAGTTTGAATTGTTCTTGTATATTGTCAGGAGTAAAGATGAATAGCAATAGGAAAAGCAAAGCTTTTGAATTGAATTCCAGATTGAAATTCCAAAATCACATGGGAGCACAATATAAGTTTTAGTCTATTTCCATGAGAAAACAGATGATTATTTGAAAATCAGAATTCGAAGAAACTCATAAGTGTAATCAATGGAGAGTGGATTTGACTGTTAAGAATTGGCAAAAAAAAAAAAAAAAGGTTTCCAATTGTCTAGCTTCAGCTTTACATGAACAAATTATGATGTCGATTTTACAAGAGTTTTCTTAAAGAATTAAAATGCCAGTAATTTTTGTGCGACAATGTGTGCATTTACGTTCATTTAATATTTTACTTGTGATTAAACAAAAAAAAATTAGAATTGTATTAATAAATCTAATTTTTCTTTACTTTTATCTTTAAAGTCACACCTCGTCCTATATGCGAGGTCATCTTATATTCGAGTAAATACGGTATATGTTACAGTGACCATATTGTGACCATTATAAAGTTGACTAATTTTATATAGAAATAACACTTTAATCTAAACTAATTTATAAACACAGATTAAATTGTAATTATAAAATTTTTAAGATAATACATATGTTTTTATCATCAGAATCTAAACCACCTTTATACAATTCAGTATCATATTGTAGGTTGTATGATACTGATATGGTGTGTGTGTTTGTATATGTATATATATATATATATATAATTATATACTAATGATAAGTTTCTGATTTTAATAAATACAGTAGAGCATCGATTATTCGGCCCCCGATTAACCGACTTATCGGTTAACCAACCGCGTTCTAGTCGGCAAATTCAAATGTCCGCTAGTGATGTGGCACTACAATATTTGGTTATGTCTTGGCTACTTTAATATCATTTTTGTTAAGTTTTTGCATGTTTTAGCTGGCAACACTGGCTCGACCATGAAAGGGAGGCTAGTATTTAAACCAGGCCTAATACACTATACTAATAATGTATTTTTTCATACTTTTCGGTTATCCGACCAACCCCAGTCCCCAATTAAGTCGGATAATCGATGCTCTACTGTATAATTATCTTATCTTATCTCTTGTAAAGACTTTATAAGACTTTAAATATGTTTATCTGAATTTTATAAATAAAAAATTTTTAATTTTTCAGAAACCTTAGCATCTGTCCTTCCTCTTTGGACATCTCATATGTTAATTCACTGCATATCAGGTTCTATGAGTGGCATTACAGTGACATTTATAACAAATCCTTTAGATGTTATAAGAGCACGGATTCAGGTAAATTTTACATAATTTGTTGGAAAGAATAATTACAGAATTATATTTTAATAAATAAATGTAATTTATTTATTAAAATATGATTCCAAAAGCATGATATAATTCCAAAGTAAAAAATGCCGTCGTATATACGACGGCATTTTTTACTTTGGAATTATTTTGAATTTTAAATATTTGTATTGCTTGGGTTAGTATGATATATTACAAATTTATTTTAATTTAAAGTTTTTGATGATAAAAATTCAGAATTTATGAACTTCTAGCATTACATATTATTATAAAAATTTACCTTTAATTTTTCAGCACTTATTTTCTGTGAACAAGTACTTTCAATACTTTTAAAGGATTATCTTTAGGTTCATCAAATAATATAAAATTTTGAAACCATAGTACATAATCATTATCAAACAAATTTAAATTATTTAAAATTCAAAATTGAAATAAACACGTTTTTGACAAGTTAACATAATTTTGTTAATTTATTACATATTATTTTTTTATGTTCTGCACTCTTATTAAACAACTTTATATATTGAAAGAACTTAGATCCTCTTATTGTTCATCTGAGAAATTTGTTTACATAGTTTATTTTTTAAGATTAGCAAATTAGACTTAGTTTGAAAAATATTGTTGCTATATGTTATTGATAATAAATGTTATAAACAAAATCATAGATATTTATTTTCTAAAATGAAATAGAGATTTATGGTTGAATTACCATACAAGTATCAACATAAACATTATAGAAAACATGTTATGAATGACATAATTGTTGATGATAGTCACATTATATCATTTACACCTAATGAGACAATATATGAAGCAATGTTTGGGTTTGAACATCTTGCTTGGATACAGTAAATACAAGTGTACCTAATGTGTTCATTTGTCAAAAATGAATCTGAATAGCTTTTTAATGCCAACCAGATCCCTTTTGTTAAATAAGGTTTTAGAAGAAATACCTAATATCGGGATAAAGAAGTTTTCAGAACATCATGAGCAGTTCTCCAGTTAACAAAAGAATAAAATGAAGTTACAGTTTCTTTACATATGAAGCAGATCCTATTGATATATTAGTATAAATATGGCTCTAACATGTGATACATCCATTATATTAAAATTATTATTTATAATTATAATTTAATGGAATTGAATAAAGTTAGTAAACATTTTAAAAATTTATTTTAATTTTTTGAGACAGTTTTATTCAAGGCTATTTAATTTTAATACAAAGTTAGAAGGTGAATCTAAAATTTATTATAACAGATCAGACATTATATTGATTGATGAAAAGTGTGAAGTAACAAGTAATCGATAAAACATCTTAATATAGGACAGGAATGGGCAACCTGCGGTCTGCATTAATACTTACGTCGCATAAAGTATGAACAAATGTATCAATTTTCTAGCTTAAGGAAGTATACAGCAAAAATTTAAACATTATTTTCTACAACTTTATGTATGTGAATAATTTTTCTGCAATGAATTTACTAAAAATTAAAACAAGAAACTGGCTAAACAGACACATTGATCCAATATCCTTAGTTATACTTGTTACATGGATGATATTTTGATTATATGGAGAACTAAACTGGATATAGGAGAAATGTTAAAAGTGTTTAACAGAAACAACTACGGATTAACAAAATAGAGGGTAATCAGGTAGATCTAGCTATGAACTGTCCCTACATCACGTTTACAAGATGATTGTGAGAGATTCAAATCTATACAGAACTTACAAGAGAAAACCCAAATGCTAAAGACAACACAGATGACACAAGAGCATCAGGGGTTTACCATATCTTATTACAAAATGGACTGATACAGGAGACTGATATATGTCGGATCCACACATGGATTTCTTCAAGCCAGGTTACAAGATGCAAATACATTGTAACAAAGGAAAATGTTAATACTGCTCTGGCCTGTTATGCCACCAAACCAGGGGTTTCCAAGTGTCGGGATGAGGCTACTCTTGTACACAGGGTCTTTGACTGATATGAGATAAGATTGTTGGAGGCTTTAGAAGTTTACAGAGCTGACAAGGTTGGAAATTACTTCAACACAGATTGCATTCCAGCCTGGAATTTTTATGTAGACTGCCATAAAATTTAATTTTATTAATAATTTCATTTTTAACATTATACATTGTAAAAAAATTGCTCATTTTATTTATGATGTGAACTGTGCATCACAGTCTCATTTGAACATGTTTTTGAAAGTTTTAAAAAAATTAGGACGCAGCAATATTTGATTGATAGAACTGTTTTTTTATATTCATTGCTGATGAGGGCCAATAAACTGTGGCCAAAAATGTTTGATCAGTAAAATTTTTTTACTTGTTTGCTGGAAATTGTGTTTAGGTGTTATTTCTTTGAGTTTTAGCTGATGGCTTTAGAATCTTCCTCATTGTTATAATCAGGTTGAGATGTACTGGTTTATTTATATTGTTTTGATATGTAGAAACTGATCTCTCAAAGAAAAAAATCTTCAGTATCATTATCATCTGAAAATTCTCCATCAGAAATATCACTATTGGCAATCAACTTCAAGATAGAAGAAGCTGAAGATATTGAGAGAATGTATCATATAGTAACATAGTGACTAAGATAGATATATAGTCCTTTATTAACTCAGAGGAGTTAATAAAGGCCTATATATCTAACTTAGTCACTGTGTTACTATATGATACGTTCTCTCATGCAGCCTTATGCTCAGTTCTACAAATTAAAACAAGAACAAGAGACAATCAAGTATAAAAGATATTGAGACTTTCAGATGTGTTTCTGCATGTTGTCCAATATCTGCAATTACAAAAAATAGTTATATTAAACTTGTATACATATTTATCCTCATTGAATTAGATGTAGTAACCTTAAGATTTTTCCTTTTTTTTTTTTTCTTTTTCATTGTTAGTTTATTTTGCATTAAAGAGTATGAACTAAAATTTCAGAAAACAAGTTTTTTTAATGAATATTTAATAATAATAATAAGTCATTAGATTTGTTTGGCATTTCAGATGGAAAGAAACTGAATAAATTTTAATTGACAATAAAACTTTAAATTAAAAGAAAAAACATTGTTTTTTGAATGGAATGTCCTCTCTTCCAAGACTTTTTTTTTATTTTGAAATAAATAAAATACAGAAACAATAATTTTTTTAATAGTAATATTTTAAAATACTCATTAGTTACTATTAAATCAGTTTACATTATTTGACATTGTTGAGTTGGTTTTCCAAAACATTGCAGCATGAAGTCATAATCCAATAGCTACTATTTATAAATATAATGCAGTCTTTAGAGTTTTTTGTAAGTTTGTAAAATTTGTATTATGTCACTGAGCATTTCTGATAAATATCCAATAATGACTGATTTAAGCAACAAGTTGCTTAACTTTCCTGGCACATTTGATGGCACCATTAATTACAATATTTTATAAAAAGAACTTATATTTTTAATTATTATAATGGCAAAAAGCTTAATTTTGAGAGTAGGGATGGGTTTTATAAAAAATTGTAAATGCCAATAACGAGTAAAATTGTCATTAAATCCAACCTTCCTTGAGATATGACACACTATTCCTTTATCTCCCCTCCTCGTCAACCTTTAACCACCAAAATTTAATAGCATCAATCCTCAATACATAAACCTTCCTGCAAAATTTCAGAAAATTTTGACAAAAAGCATGGGAGTTATTAAGCTTCAGGGTGAACAAAATCATGCCACACACACACATCCTTACATACAGAAAAATTCCTAAAGTTTTTTGTATTTCTTGACATTTCAGGGTGTCCTAAGTGCAAAAATGTAAAAATCTTGGGGATCATTTTTTGACCAATTACCATACCTGGCTGTTTTCCCTCTGTTATATATAACAGCCGGGAAAGTAATAAAAGTAAAATACCTAATAAAGTAACTAAAGTTCAAAGTTCAAAATGCTAGATTTTAATAAAAAATACCATATTTTCTCAAATATAAGACAACCTCACATATAGGACGAGGTGTGACTTTAAAGATCAAAATAAAGAAAATTAGTTCTATTAATACAATTCTAATTTTATTTCGTTTAATCAGAAGTAAAATGTCAAATGAATGTAAATATACACATTGTCCCACAAAAACTAGTAGCATTTTAAACATTAAGGAAAAATCTTGTAAAATCGACAACATAATTTGTTCACATAAAACTGGACAATTGGGAACCTTTTTTTTTTTTTTTTTTGCCAATTCTTAACAGTCAAATCCACTTTCTGATGATTACACTTATGAGTTTCTTCGAGTTATTTTCAAATAATCATCTGTTTTCACATGGAAATGGATTAAAACTTATATTGTGCTCCCATGTGATTTTGGAATTTCAATCTGGAATTCAATTCAAAAGCTTTGCTTTTCCTATTGCTATTCATCTTTACTCCTGACAATATACAAGAAAGATTCAAATGACCCAGATAAAATACTTGTTTTTAAATACAAGAGGGTTAGCATCTGGTAAAAAATGCAAATACATGGTTCACAAAAATTATTTGCAAATACACAAAGAAGCTTTCACTCACACATATAGGACGACCAAGAATTTTGAAGCCGTTATAAATGAATAAAAACCTCATCTTATATTTGAGTAAATATGATATTAGTTTTAATAAAATAGGTTGACATCCATAAATAAGTAATGGCTTGATTATTTGTATATTTGTAATATAATATTTATATTTATATGATTTATTTTTAAATAAATAAAAGGGTAATTTTTATCTTATAGTTTGACTATTGTAAACAGTCATTTACAAACTTTTTAATGAGGCAATCTCTTTTATTATTATTTTTTTTTTGGTGTAAAATTTCTTACATTCCCTACACTTTTCATAAAAGAGTACTGACCTATAGTTTTCTTATGATATATTTTATTCAAATTTAAACAAACATCTATAAGCCCAATGTTTATATTAAAACCAAATAATTCTGGATTAGATTGGACTATATCACTGCTACTATTAATAATTAAAATGCTAATTAATTTGGCTTAGATATTGGCATTAAGTGTTATCTCTTATTAAACTTAATAGTTGATTATCATTTTTTAATTTAATAAGAGATGGTGCCTAATGCTTATCTCTAGGCCAAATTACTTAGCATTTTAATTATTAATAGTAGCAGTAATATAGCTCGATCTAAGCCAGTATCATATTGCTTTGATATATTTTACTCTAATAAATCTCAGATTTACAAGCTTACTTTGATAATATACAATTATATCTTTTAAAAACAAAATTAAAATAGCATACAGAAATTTTTGCCACTAAATGAAATTAAATTTTGGTTTCATTATGACTAGATTTTGGTGATATCCAAAATAATAACTTGTAATTTAATAGTGTTAATAAAACAAAGATATAAGTTGCAATTGTTTTTAATAATAGGTTATCTAAACTAGAGTATGGATAATATATGAAGTATGTGCAAGAATTGTACTTGAAAATAAACAATAATTTTTTGATCTTCTCTAGAAAGAGTTGTGCTCTTCTGGGAGGCATGCTCCACAATTTGTGAATCACTGAAATAGAACAAATTTTAAAAAATGACTGATAAATTTACACATTAAAATAATTCCGTAGAAAAGACTAAAATGTCTTCATTTTCATGTTGAATCACCAGGAACAACAGTTTTCCATTGCACAGACAATCTTTTCTACAGAATTTTTTTAAGAGTGTTAAGTAACTCTTGATGTTAATGCAGATATAAGTATAACAAGTTTGTATTACATGCCACTACTTTTATATAAAAAATAAAATATTTGTAAGCATCATTAAAATTTTGCTAAGATTTTATCAACATTCAAAATTCATAATGTGTATCAATTGCAGGTACAAAGAATGAATTCCTTTTCAACGGCATTGTATAATTTGTGGGAAGAAGAAAAACTTGGAATATTTAAGAAAGGTTTATCGGCAAGACTCGTGCAGTCAACTATATCTTCATTTTTTATAGTATTAGGTTACGAAACATTAAAGAGATGGAGTGTACACGATCGATACAAAGATCAAATTAGATGGTAAATTAGTATAATAAAAGTTAATTAGCGGTCACTTATGCCAGATGGATGTAGACAATAATTGCACCCAATAGCAAAAATCGAATGAAAATCCATCATTATATAATTTATGTATTATTAGCAAAAATCTATGCATTAACTTTGTTTTTTATAGAAAAATTTTTAACTTATTTATCACTGTGCAATATTATTAAACTGGAAATTTGATTTCATGATGACATCAATGATAAATCAGACAGTTTAATAAAGTATTGAATCAAGTTTGAATATTCTAGAAATCCTGTTTATGTATTTTCAGTTTGTCAAATAATATTGTACAAATTCAGAGTTTTATAAAACAAATTTATATAAATAATGTAAAGTAATAAATTCTTTCAAAATGCCTGTACATATCTAATAGAAACAACTTTTTCTATGAAAGAAGGAAAAAATGACTATAAATTTTATATATTGTATAGGCATAATGTGTATCATGTAAATGATGAGAACTCAAGACATTTTCCACAGTTTTCTGTTTTTTAGTTGTTAGATATTTAACAAATTAAATTTGTATTAATAGTTTATTTAAATTTTATCTGGCTAATAAACATGACTACAAATTATTCTTACAAAAATTATGTGGATTTTTAAGAGTTTTCATAGTTGTATAATACTAAATATCAAATATTCTATTCAATAAGTTTAATATTAACATTTGATTTATTATATTCAAAATTGAAATCTTTCGTAGTAAGTATACTTCATGTCTGTATATAATAATGTACTTAATCTTAAATAAATTATTTTTGTAAAAATAATTATCATCTAGTATATAAAAATTTCTTAAATAATATATTAATAATTTATTCTTAAGTAATATATCAAGTGCTCTATCATAACTTGTGGTAGGAATAGAAATTTCTCATGAATTTTTCGTTTTCCATATTACGATTTAAATCTTAAATTGAATATATATTTTAAAATGATATTCCAGTTTTTTACAGAAGTTAAAATATAATTCTGATAGGTATTAAAGATTACGAACTTTAATACTGGAAAGTAATGGTCTGATCCATAAACAAGTTAAGATAATGAAGCAGTCTTATTACATCTCATCTATTAAGGTAGAAATAGTTTTTTAATTTTATGATTCATCGATATGTTTTTCCACCATCAAATAAATTATAGAATCAAAATTATTTTTATTTTAATGTAACAATCAATTTTATTTTTATATTATGTGGGTTTATTTAATGACTGTGGATTTGAATCTGAATCCTACTCTTGATCAATTGTTTTTTCTGTACAGTACATTACTTTAATATTAAATAAGTAAAATTAATTCTAATTATTTGGCTGCATGAGGATGGTAACATAGTTGACTTCTGTACCAAATTAAATTTTTGATTGATTGAATTTCTTGTATAAAAATGTTCCAAAAAATTTGTTATCTGATTTTTTAAATTCTACATTTTGGTTTATTTTGTTACATAGCTTTTCTTAATAGTTGTATATCTTTATATTTGTATATAATTTACAAAACCATTTTATAGGATTATAAGTGAAAAAACATAAGAAGAATATCTACAGATTAATTCTTAATGTTCCAAACAGTTAATATTAACAGTTATTTCTTTTTATAAAAAAATAGAAATTTTCACTACTTCTTTTAGACTTTTACATATAATAAAAAAAACCAAATGTTTTATTATATGTAAAATGTTTATGGCTTTTTTAGGCTAGCTTCAGTTATGGAAATTCTTGTAATGGAATATTGAATGTTATAGAATTGAACAATTGTTTAAATTCAAATTAATACATAAATATAAATATTAAACATTAAACTAAATGAAAATTGACTACAAAATACAAATGAAATTAGCTAAAAATAAATTTAGATAATTTTTTTTTATTTATTCCTTTGATTTTATAACATTTGATATTCTAAACACAAGAATTTCTGCAACTGAAGCAGGCTGAAAATGTTTTACATGTAATAAAATATTTGTTTACCTGAAAGCAGTGAAAATTTCTATTTTTATATGGTGCTGAGAATTTTGCAATTAAACTTACTTATTCATTTAACAGTCAGTTATATTTTTTTATATATTTTCTAAAATATATCATTTTTATGGACAAAACAATTTTTTTTACAAAAAATTAATCAATCATATTTCCATATTATGTTCAAAATAACACATGTTAATTTATAAGAAGTATTTTTTTTAATGTTAAATGTGAATCACATTATTTAATAAGAATTATCATGCACTTTTTAATTAATGATCATACTTTATTTTTTTTTTGTTAAATATTCTTGGAAATTTTTATTGTTGATGTTTGAAATTACTTGTTTGAGATAAGGCACTGATAAAATTTTATCATTGCTATTATCTGTTTTTGTTTTGAAGAAACATCTAAAAATAATCCTTTCTTCAGGTTTTTTCTTATTAATATTTAATATTTCTTAACTATACCATCTCTAATGGAAATTCAAATTAGTAGTGTGTAAAATTTACTATCTGAATTTTTAAAAAAAAATCTGAAAGATCAAAAATTCATTTAGTAATTTTCTACCATTATATCTGGTGACTATTGCTCTTAAAGCAACTTTGTTTTCTTCTACGGCTAACAATATTTTTTCTATGAAAACCAGTTGATATTTATTTCTCCTGTGATGAAATCAGAAAACAAATGATTATTTGAAATAGTAATTACATGTTGTCTTTTGGAATTATTTTTTAAAATCGTAATCTTCGGAAACAAAGTCAAATGCCTTCCCACACGGTGTGTTCTCTGTAGTAAAATAATTAATGTATATAAATTTTGTGCATGATTACTTTTTTATTTTTATACTTCAAAAAGAAGAAAAATATATATTTCACTAATTTAGAAATACACATTGTGAACATAATTTGTTTACATATGTTGCTATCTCAAAATGTATATCTAGTATATTGTTATTAGATTGATTTTAAAACACAGACACAAAAAAGACTTTATAACAAATTAAGAAATCGTATTTGTTTTCACAGGGCTTCTTAATTTGAAAAATGTTTTTGATTCTGTTGTTTAAGTATAATCAAGGAGCCTATAACATTATTAGAATCACATTACAAAAATTATACATTTTTATCTATTCTTATAATAAATACAATTAATTGTATTTATTATAAAATGCAGTTAAAAACATATTGGATATGTGGAAATATTTTCAAATTTTACAAGAATTATCTATTCTTCATTATTTATACAAAATAAATGAAAAAGAAAATATGAAAATGTTATGAGAAATTATTTACTTGAAAAGAATTCTATAGCATTTTCTCTTAGTCAAATATCTTGTTGGTTAAAATAATAGTTGCAATACAAAGCTTCTGAATTGTATATTTTCAAATTTTGTTTCCTATTTTAAGTTCAAATTGATTGTAAGTTATCTCTTAATTTGGTATATTGTTAAAATTAATTTTCCTGTAAGAAATTTCAATTGAGAAAATGTGATAGATTTTATATTTCATTCCAGTTTCATTTCCATTTGTTACATTTAAAATTGTGTAATGCAACTGTGTTATTCGTGTTAGAAATTCATGCATAATATTATATGCACAATTTATTTGTATTAATATGAAGGACACTTGATATATTTATGTATAATGTATATGTATATTTAATAGAAAATTTTTTGAGAAATTTCTCTAGTACTCATTTTTAGAGATAATTTCTAACGATAGTGCCAAATATGGTTGAACCCAAGCTATAAATGTAGTTTATTATTAAATGTCTATGCTTTTATTTTATTGTATTAGTATTATATAAATAATTTACTTGTTCATTTTAAGTTTTAAGGTAATCATTCCAATATTCATTAACATATGTTTTTAATTAATAATCATTAACTATGAATATTTCTTTAAAATAAAATATATTTTTATAATAATCTATTTAAAAGATGTATATGTTTTGTTGATTTTAATACAAATATTAAAACCATGTGCAGGACATACAAGGTGATTCAAAAGTCAGTTAATCGTGTATTTTTCAAGAATGTCAATAATTTGTGTTTCAATATAAGGTTCTAAATAAAATATGTGAATAAGACAACAATTTAGTCTTTATAATAAATAACTGACTTTTGGATCACCACATGTTGTATTTTAATTAAGAATGCAAGTATAGCATTGGAGTAACATGATATTTGTGATTCCCAAATTACATCTGTTCATCTTAACTAATGTAAATTGAATGTTAAGAAGTTGTTTTGAAATGCTAAATTCTATTTTTGTTTTTTCTCCTTCTCTTACTCTTTGAATGAAGTGCACTCTTAGAAATTTAGTATTGTATTAAATAAAGTTTAATATTAAAAACACTTCCTTTCAATTTCAAAGTCACAGAAATATTTTCTTCACTTAGTTTTAGTAAAATGTAGCTAATATGCAAATTTGTAGTCTCTAAAGATCTGTGAGAACTATTTTGTACTTTATTACTAATTATCATTTGAAACAGTGAATTTTAAATGTTAGAAATAAATTAATTTGTATTTATTATAATTGTATTATAATCTGTAAGTAGTGTTTCGAATGTTAATCAGTAAAAGCAAGGAAGAGGAAATCTGTGATAGAGATCAAAAAATACACTTCACTGTATCTAAGAACATTTGAATAAATTAAACAAATATAATTGCTAAATGCCAACAACAAAAATTGATTGATTCTTTGATAAATAATTTTTTGTTTTTACTTGTATTTCAAATAATTAGATTTAAACTGCAAATTTATAAATGATTAAATAATTACTTCCATTTATGAATTTTTAAGTATCTAAAATTTATAGAATATCAACATAAAAGATGTACATTTACAAGTCTTGAGCAGTTTACAAAAATTTTAATATATTTTAACTATTAAAAAGTTATTTAAGGACCTGGTTCGAATTCCATCAAATACAACATCACTGTTAAATATTTGTTTAAATATAAAATATCAAAATTTCTTAAATCAGATTTTTTAAAATCTAAATATAAGCATCAATTTGAATAACAATTAAGAATCTTTTTACTGTAGTCTTCTTTATTTAAAATGGAGCCAACTGCTACAGTCCACATGAGTGGAAGAAAAAATAGATTCATTCTTATTATGCCTAGAAAAGGATAGATGGAACGTATACTATGTAAGCTTTCGATTTGTTTTGGAAAAGAATATATTCATCACAATCTCTGAATTCTATAAGTGGTCGCTTTTCGTTCAATTAAGAGGTCACTCCCATAGGCAATAATATAATGTAATATAAGCTGTAAAATTATGCAGTATCGCCCAGTGTTGAACCAAAACAGTATATATCACATATCTTATTGTGACTCAGCTTTCATCGTTTGTCAGTGGTGCTCAGAAAATGGGCAAATAAACTTTGAATAATTCTCTGTATTTGAAGAAATTAGGGAAACAAGGATCACTTGACCCAGTGACATTAAGAATTATGTGTGTCCTGTCACTTTTTTCCATTCTTGAAGTTATTGCAACAAATGTTTTCCAACTTTATTTATTAGTAATATAATAATTTAAACACGAGGTAATTTGAATAACCCAATTTTATTATTATAAATCCTAAATGAATGAAAATTGATAAGATTTTCAGGAAGTGTGCCTCCACTTGAACACGTTGAGTGCTGGAACCGTCATTATTTGGCAGCAGAGGCATGACTCTGTCTTTTTTCTTTACAGAATCACTGAACTATGCGGAACGGACACAGGGTAACGTCCAGCAAGATGAATCATACGTTACCATACGTGTTATCAACAACATATAGTCGACACATTGACATATGCCTGACAGAAGACTGCAGCCTCTTCCAATACTTGCTGTGATGTGATATTGAACATAAGCGGAGATACGCTTCTTGAAAATTCTCATAAATTTTCATTCATTTATTTAAGATTTATAATCAAAAATTTGGGTTTTGGTCTATATGAATTATCCTTGTATATTTGATAATTTTCTAGTAGGCGTAATGTGTAAAGAAATTAATCATCATAATGTATTAAACAAAGGGAGATATATCGAAGCAAATTTTTGTCATTTCATTATTTGCATTTTTATAGATTTTTCTCTCTCAATTAGTATATGCTCAGTTTTAAAACTTACCATACACTCATTGGCAATAAAATGCTATGCACCCAGACAGAATTGTCGATTATTACAAAACAGCATGCGGCTAAGATATGTAAATGATTACAATTCTAGATTGCATATCAGGCAATACCATCAGAGTGCCTTCAAATTGCTATCTCAGTATACTATAAAAAGATTTGCAGAGGATTGCTGTATCAAAATTTTCAGCATAACTATTTGGAGGTCTTCAAATGTCAGGCATTCCTGTACCATACAGTCAAAGAAATTACGCACAGATGATAGATAGATTTAGAAAGTCAGCATCGACAGAATAGTTTCCATATGGGCTGTTTGATCTGACTGTGAGGTGGTGCTTGAGCAGAGGATACATCAGGACACATACACATTAGACAGATTCTGGATGCTCCAGACTACATCAGGAGAGATGAGAGTCTTATAATGAGACAAGTACAAACAGCTCCAACGGTGTTGTTTATTATCCGGAGACAGGTGGAAGTCTCGCTACAGAATCCTGTTTTTTCCCTTACCATTGGCAAGCGACTAGCAGAGGCAAATTTGCTTACAATGCAATCGCTTTTATCAGCAATTCGAAATCATTGGCTTCCATGCAGTGGTGCAATGACAAAAATGTGGACTGCTGTGGACTACCAACGTATCGTCTTTATCGATGAGTCTTGGTTCTATTTGAAAACACTATGTAACAGCACAAGGGACATTGATGGCATAACGATGCATTCAGGAAATCCTGTGCCCTCATGTCTTTCATGGTATGGCTGCAAACAGCCATTTCCAGCAAGATAGTGCTTGGCAAGATAGTGCTAGATACAACTAGGATTTCCCAGAAATGTCTTTGTCGCATTGCCGTACTTTTTGGCCTGCTAAGTCTCCAGATTTGTTCCCAATTGAGCATTTGTGAAACGGGATAAGATGCTAACTTCAGCTATCTACGAATGTTGGGAAATCTTGAGCGGTAGTCGAAACATCTGGGTAAATCTGTTTCAGTATAGCATATGATGCCTCGTATGCCTTCATACCTGACCGTATCGCGGATGTATTAAGGCAAGACGAGGTTTTATTGGATATTAAAGGCTCCTTTAAATTGTACCATTGTTTCACAGCAAATTATGCTTTCTATGTTATTTTAACACGTCTTATCATTATTATTAAATTCCATTTAATAATTTCATTCAACTTCAAATTTAGTAAGTAACTTTTTGTTAATGAGTATATTTCAGAGTTTAACGTCCCTCTAGAACGTGATTGTCCTTTTCTATTACGTCACAGGTAGAAAGGTATCAACGTCAAATCTATTCCGGAAAAACTATCTGTGTGAGAACAGTGGACTGATTCATATCTGTGAGTCATTGACACTATTCGTCACTCGTTCTGACGAGGATCGATAAATTCTTTACAATTTATATTTGATAAGTAATATTCACAATCCGTTAAAAATTGTAGGCTAAATGGTGTAAATCAGTTTTTTCAACCTTGTTCTGAAGCAAGCACCCATTGCTTTGCTGTATGCGACTCGCTTGACACCCAATAATTTGTTTTAGGCCTAACTTTAAATATTGAGAACAAATTAAGGAGATGAACTGGTTCCGATTAATCAGAACACGTACTAATAGTGCATCAAATAACAGTAAAGTTCGTTAATTGGGCATATCGGGACGAGTGATGACGAATTACTAGACATTTTTGTATTTTCGCAAAATTTGATATGGATGAGAGTCATGAGACAAGCACGAATATCGTATAGGCGATCTGAACGGCCTAGACATTGCTGTACACTTTGTACCCGTGTAGGAGTTAACTTCTATCACCAGGGACGGATCTAAGTTTTTTGGGGCTTAGAGCTTGTTGAACTCCAATGAGGCCCCATTTTATGTTAGATTAAGAATCTTTAATTTGGGGTTTAAAATTCGTTTTTAATAACATCAAAATCAGAGTTGAAATATATATATTTATGAAATGGTGTTGAATGACAAACTTTATATCTTATAAAAAAAAACATAAGAAATAAAGAAATATTTACATTGATTAAATACTGACCAGTTTCGTTACATTGATTACAATAAAACAAATAATATATCATTATTAATATTAATATTTTTTACTATACGATAAGTGCTTCATTGTTAATGAAAAAGTATTAAAAATTTATGATGATAATTCAATTTTGGGGGGCCCAGGGCTTAAGCCCTATTAGTCCCTGTGTAGATCCGTCCCTGGCTATCATACACTTACAGTATGTGCTTACCATCAGGCATTTAGTACTTGACAAATAATTCCTGACTAGGTAATATATATACTCTACTTAAGTATGGAGCTTGCACGATGTTTCTTGCTTTGAAAAATATCCAGGTATATAACACTTCTTTAGTTAGTAGTTACCATGGGTGTCCGCAGAAAGTTTTTCGGGGGAAAGCTCGGAGACATCAATAAATTTTTTATTATTGTTTTGCAAATAGATTATAGAATATAGCATTACATCAAAGCGTTTTATGGTCGACGGTGTAAGGTTACGTATTTCAATCACTTTTGCGGTTATAATTAATTGTGGATTTTTTATTCCATGGGATAAAAAATTCTTTTCGGACGTCATTGTAGTTACTATAATTCATTGAGCAGAACACGTAAGCGTTACTGTAAGCTCTTATGGAACATAAAATCAACATACGGTATTTGAAGTCCTTTTGAAAGGACGCCAACGTATTTCCATATTTTTTGATACTTCTAATCCATTTTCATAGTATTATCGAATATAACTGTCAAGACAGGATCAGGCAATCGGGTAGTACTCTTTACCTTTAAAAATTAGCTTAGTATGTCAAACCTGAGGCCAAGATTATAGTTTGTCAGGTCCTCTGGATTAAGGAATTTCTGTTAACTTCCAAACGGATCAGATTTTGCGAAGAGATGAAGAAACGTTTCATATACGAGCTAACAAAACATGACCCACACGATACATCGTTCTAATGTAGCATCACAATGCTCAAATATACTTGCATATTTTGATGGCTACATAGTATTTTGGTACTTTCCAAAAAACTATCTTCAATACCATAAAAAGATTTCATTCCTACGAATAAAAAACTTTATGGATTTCTAAACCATAACAGAGTGAAGTCTGAAAACGAAGAATTTGTCTTACTCTTTTTTTATTTTTTGATTTTGTATGGTGATGGAAACGCTTTGTTTCGCGCTATTAGTCAGGAGGTCACACTCCCAGAATTTCATTAAAAAATAAGAAAGTTGCTTTTAAAATGTGAAACAATCAAAAATTAGCTATCAAAATCTGTTTCTGAATATCTTAGGCAAAGTGGCGTGAAAGACAATAAAACCTGGGGTACAGATATCGAAATATATATGCTCGCCACTGTGCTACAAACCTAACGTGACCAGACGTCCCGTTTTGAACGGGACTGTCCCTTTTTAGAGTTACGAGTCCCGGTGTCCCCGAAATGAACTCTGGGACGCAAAATTGTCCCGTTTTCTGAAACCGCGCGAAAATTTGAGTAGTCGAGCCGGCCGGACGGCCGTCGCGCCGGCGGCCGGACGCGATCGGTGTGCGAGAGCAAACCGCGTCGTCGGTTGACGCGACGATAGCCGAGAGTGGCGAAGACGTCATCGCTCGCGCTTTGTTGACTAATTGTTTGGCAGATTTTTCGTTCGCCCACTTCTCGATATTTGTTTTGTTGTTGTTTGATGCTCGTGTACCTAGTAAATAACTTAAACTTCTTTTGTTTTGGAATCATAAGTTAAAATGCCGAAACGCAAGTGTACGTTCAATGTTAACTTACAAGCAAAATATCCGTTTATCAAGCAAATAAATACTCCCTCAGATGTCAGATGTGAAAAGTGTCGTACAGAATTTAGCGTTTCCCATGGTGGTGCCAGTGATATTGAACAGCATTTAAAGTCTGAAAAACATAAAAATGCCGATCGTACCGCCGCTTCGAGTTCTTCGATGTTAACCTTTTTCAAGAAATCGGACGCACCAACTTTAAAGGATTTGGATATCGCCGCGGCAGAAGGCGTCTGGGCTTATCACACGATACAAGAAAACCACAGTTTTCGCTCTAATGATTGTGCGTCGAAATTAATTCAATCATGTTTTGATCCCAAATTTACATGCGCGCGTACGAAATCAGAAGCTATTGTAGTAAATGTTTTGACGCCTACAGCAATGAAAGAATTAAAAGATGATCTTGATAAGTCCAATTGTATTACAATACTAAACGACGCTTCAAACCACGGTAACAAGAAAATATACCCTATTCTAGTGCGCTTTTTTCAACCTTACGTAGGTGTGCAAGTAAAAATTTTAGATCTCCAAGACCAACCAGGTGAGACTTCTGACATCATTGTCGATTATTTAAACCAAGTGTTGACAGATAATAATTTGACAGCAAAAGTCGTGGCATTTTGCGGAGACAATGCCAACGTCAATTCCGGAGGTGCGGCTAGGCGAGGAACTAACAATGTGTTAACGAAATTGCAATCATCACTGAAAAAGCCATTGATAGGTATTGGATGTGGAGCCCATGTAATTCACAATGCAATAAAATCTGCTGCAGACAGGCTACCCTTAGATTACGAAAGCATTATTGTGAAGATATATTCATTTTTTTATGTTTACACGATTCGAGTTGAAGCTCTAAAGGAGTTTTGCGCCGAAACTGAAACGGAATATCAACAAATGCTCGGCTATAGCAAAACTAGATGGCTTGCTCTTATGCCTGCCTTGGAAAGGGTTTTAAAAATGTATCGGCCATTAAAAAACTACTTTTTGAGTATTGAAAAATGTCCCCTGTTGCTAAAAAACTTTTTTGAAGATCCCACATCCGAATTGTGGCTTTATTTTTTACACGCTCTGTCAGCAAGTTTTCATCAAGCTGTATTGAAACTGGAAGGTCAGACTGTATCGGCAATTGAAGCTGCAAAAGAAATCAATCAACTAAAAGACAATTTGACTCAGAAACAGACCAATCAGTTTCTTCCATTTATGGTCCGTCAATTAATAGTGAAATCGAAAGATAATGTTACTGACATAGATGAAGAGTTTGTGAAAAGGGCGGCTACAGAATTTTATCAAACAAGCCGTGAATATCTGGAGCAGTGGACTTGCTTTCTTACCAAAGAAATGGAGATATTTTATTGGGCAGATTTAAAAAAGGTCCCCGCATGGGAAGACGTTCAAAAATCTCTGGATGTATTAATTGAAAAGGAATATATTGACTGTAATAAAGATGCAGAAGTTTTTGACGAATTTTCGTTAATTTGTAACTACATTACATCGCAGAAAGTAACCGAATGGAATAATCTAAATGTTTCCACGGAAACTCGTTGGGTGGAAGTATTCAAACACTTTCGAGCCAACAATCTTCAGCATGAAAACTTTTCTATTTTAATTGAATATATTTTATGTTTGCCTGCTACAAATGCTCCAGTAGAAAGAGTATTTTCTATGATGAACAAATTGTGGCCATCTGAGAAGACCCAGTTACAAATTTCAGTTCTAAAGGCGATGTTGATAATTAAGGTGAATATAAAAAAAAAAACGCGCCAAGAGTTTCATTCTTACTTAAAATCATCACCAGCTATATTAAAGCAAATTTGTTCCTCTGATAAATATAAATATAACTAAACGTTTCGGGTATATATATTTTTTAATTCGTAACTTTTAAGCTAACTGACTTTTTCTGAATAAATAACTTTATAACTTTAAAAGAGTGTTTTTTTTTATTGACTACCTGTTAATTAATCTAAATAAATCAATGTCCCGTTTTGAGTCAAAAAATAAATGGTCACGTTATACAAACCTCAATTGTAGTGTATTATGAATCAAGGTGCACGTAATTTTAGTTAAATTTTTTATTATCCTCTTAAATAAAGTCCAAAGTTTCAAATGCAGAACTTTGCAATTCCAATTAAATTTCCTATTAGAATATATACTCTGCCCTGTTGGACGCTGGCTTAAATATTCAACGAAATTAGACTTCGTTCATTTATGTTCCAGACATAATTGTTGTACCGTCAAAATATAAAAGTTTTTCACAAGAGAGAGGAATCGAATTAAAAATTACTTTTTGGCACTTAGAAATACTGCGAGAGTGTTTCTGAAGGGCAAATCTTTCCGGAAATGTTAAAATGTTTTGTCATCGACTGCACAACGAGCTGCATCTCCAGACATGTTTCACACAAAGATGGTAAACTGTTAAGATGTGTCCTGGAAGTAATCACTGATACTTGTTTGTATAGGTGAATAATAATGAGTTTGTAACAATGTACAGGAATATTGTACCTGAACGTCAGAATTTATAGTAACTATAAAAGTCAAAAACACGTTTATATAGCTTTACTCTCAATCTCACCAAGGTGCCAAACTGTAGAATATGACGTCGTGTTACTATCAAAAGGTGATGAAACGAATCTCAATAATTCATTGAACTTTACAACTCACCGATTCATTTCAGATTTTCGAAAAATGTTATTTGAGTTGA
The DNA here is from genome assembly GCF_030686945.1 of Centruroides vittatus. Lineage (NCBI taxonomy): Eukaryota > Metazoa > Arthropoda > Arachnida > Scorpiones > Buthidae > Centruroides > Centruroides vittatus. The sequence continues at coordinate 6,812,992 of NW_027120658.1, read as the reverse complement.
AAATTCATCTATCGATCAAGTTTTCGATGTGTTAAATCTCGAAAATTTGCAAAATCGAAAAACTCTAAATGCAGTAACGTTAGCATTATGGTTTATGAACATTTGAAAGAAGCAGTGAAAAAATACAATGAGTTTCTACTGTATATATGAATACATATATCACATATCTTATTTCCGAGCATATAAGAACATTCTCTTACATGCTCGGAAATACGGTAATAAAAACATGCTCTTATCTGCATTGTAATACGCAACGTACCCAAAAAACACCACTATTTTTTAAAAAGAATTTTATAGTAGGCTGTTGGAAGCATTATTTTAATTTTTAATATTTACTACAGAGATGCCATTGAGTAATTACTGTGTCAAAATATTTATATTTAATTTATATTGACACAGCAGTATAAGCAAAACGTAAGAACGGGAAAGCAAGGCGGACATAAGAACATGCTTTTTTAATCGATAGAGGACGTGTGCTTCAAAAACGCGAAGGTAAACGATTTTCATTTAGAACATACTCTTATAAGCACGGAAATACAGTTCGTATTTACTTTAATTTCGTAATTAGTCAACGCATTCCAGTTTTTCGTTATTATAGATACCGGAGATTCATAATCAGCTTGTCCCTGGAAAATATCTTCAAGAAGAGGAAAAGTACCGAATTTATTGTCAGCACGTGAATATGATAAAGATGGTATACATATTGATTCAAATGAGATAATGCTTCCTAATATATGTTTGTGACAGGAATTCTAACAAGCTTCAAACTTGTACTATACACCTTTGCAGTCATATTTCGCAAAATACGTACATACGTTTTCTCACAAACTCGTCTTTAATAGTCAGAGTAGTATTTCACAGAATCTGTGCACGTGTAAACTTAGCGAGTCGCTTGTCACAGTCGCCATTTCAATTTTTGTGAAAGTGACAAATAGATGTCTTTGTGGCATACACCAACGATCACAGAGTTTAGCCCACCGATCGTATGCTTTTCGCGCTAGGACTGCATGATACTTCGTCCAAGGTATCTAGTCTTGAGTTATGCGAGTAACAACACGAATTAAGAATATCACGTGGTAATAACTCGTTCATTGAGATCGATCACTGAACGAGTTAGTGACGGGCGACACTCCCATATTTGTGTTGTTACTCACGTAACTCGAGACAAGGAATCCGGGATGGTTTCCAGCTTGTTAAGAAATAAAATCGATCGTAATTTAGTTTCAAATATTTTTATATTATTACAAGTAAAACAATCCAGCAATGAGTTGCTTAACTTTCCCAGCGACATTTGGTGTCTCCATCTGTTACAATATTTTATTAAAAAGAACTTTTTATATTTTTAATTATTATAAAATGGCAAAAATCTTACTTTTCAGGGTAGCGATGGATTTTATAAAAAAATTATAAATGCTAATAACCAGTAATATCGTCATTAAATCAGACCTTACTCGAACCCCCTTTATCTTCCCACCCGTCGACCTTTGACCACCAAAATTTAATAGCATCAATCTCCCTAATACACAAAGCTCCCTGCAGAATTTCAGAAAATTTCGACAAAAAGCACAGGAATTAATAAGCTTCAAAGAGGGTGAACAAAATCATGCCACACAAACATCCATACATACAGGAAAAATCTCCAAATTTTTTCACATTTCTCGACGTTTCAAGATTCTCTCAGTCCAAAAATGTAAAAATCTTGAGGGTTCATTTTTTGACCGATCGCCATAAGTTCCCTCTGTTATACAAACAGGCGGGAAAGTAAAAATAAATCACTATTTCTTTGGTATGTACTTTGCTCCTAAATATTTTTTTATATTTTTACTTGTGGTGTCCCATGGAATTCAGGGAAGTACCTAGGTGAGAAACCTGAGAAAAGATTGCGGATCACTTCTATAGATCATTACTTTTAAAGTCAAACGAGTTTCTTCTTTTCTATCATTATTTTCTGTTTCCGATTTTTTAAAAACACAATAAATAAAACTGACTTTCTTTTTGATGAAAACTTAGTTATACTGGGCATATAATAAATTATTGGTCGCTCGCTAGTATAGTCAATATATTACAAAGTCGATACAGTATTTGTAAGCTTTTTTAAAGTAAATTATGACGAAATCGGTTGCGGAATTAATTACAATAACAGTAGTATTTCGTAAGTGATTTCTATTAAAATTTATTTACCTTTATTTAAATTTATAAAAGTTTAAAAATGTGTAAAAGCTATAATTTGATAAACATTTTATTTTCTGTTTTAGCAACTTTTCGAAATGAATAAATAAAATAAAAAAGAAAATTCAATCTTCTTTCCATAAAGTATTCATTGTATAACGCTTTTAAACAACAAATAAGATTTGGAAAAATTCTACGAGTTTCAGTCTAAAAAATTTACAAAAATTGTTTTGTTTGATAAACTAAAACTTTTTTTAAAAAAATAATGATGTGCCTGTAGGTCCTACTGTATTTTGTTCAATTGTACATAAAAATGGTAAATGACATAATCATAATTTTATGACCACTATAAATATTATCTAGGCTATATGTTTAGTCCAGCACGAGCAGCCATCTTGTAAATCTTAGAACGAGACAAAAACAACGACGTCACTAGTAGGAGTTAACATAGAAAACAAGGTGATTGAACTAGTTAGAATTCTGGCACTAAGAGGTAAGAAGTAGATAGAAACGAGCTCAGCATCGCAGTGTAAGCAAGAATTCTGCGGTAGTGAACGGCTCTGGATCATCAATTAAGAACAGTCGAAGATGGGCGTAAAGAACACCAGATAAGTTATGACATCATTAAAGCCATCTTCTGTGAAGAATTTTTGGTTACATTTTGTCACAAGTATAAAACGTCCATTCGTATGGTCGGGGTGGTGTACACTTTTACATCGATTCGACACTATTTTACACTTCCCTATTAAAAGCATACAGGAATAGCGTAGAGTCGCGGCAATAAACTTAGATTGAGGCCACGAAGACGCCAACGTCAGATTATGGCATTTCGCTGTAGGACGTTGTCATGTTGTAGCGTGAATTTATCTGTAATTCGATGGTTTTTTAATTGCGTTTCCCATATTTTTGGATAAACCGTAACTGAATTAATTTTTCTGGAAAGAAACTGTAATCATTTTTCTTCTCGCCCTTATGCGCTGAAGAAGCCATGTTTGAATAACGACAAGCTGCTGTTACACGCAAACACCGACTACAGTGAGGACTTGTTTTATATATAAAACAATTCTTCATTATATGTGTTTGTGTGTGTATGCGAGATTAAGTGAAGGCTTGTTATACTTATATAGGCCTATATATATAAAGCAAGCCCTCACCAACGTCGTTTCGTCATAACGTCGTCAGAACGTTATGACGAAACGACGTCAAGAATAATACGACAACAAGAATATGTGTAATCACTTTTCATTTATCATTTACAATTATAGTTGTTGGATTCTCTTTATAAACAGTAAAATCGATTCTTTGAAGTAGAAAATAAATGCTGGAGGTTACAAACGCGATCCAATTAGAATAATATTAACCGAATTAAATCCTGTTTATATCAATTAGCCTCTAGTAACATTGGTTTAGTTATTCGTCGTTTCGCTTAACGTCGCAGTTTCTAAGAAATCGACGACGTTAAATGAGGACTTGCTGTATTTAAATTAGCTTAATTTTATTAAGTTTATTATATTCAAATGTTTGGCCATTGCAAACTTCAAATATAGAATGTAAAATATGATTAAAATTTTTCTAAATCCAAATTTTATATTACATAGCGTCGGATAGCGAAAGATAAACTTTATTCACACTAAGGGAACCTTCGCAAATTGTACGTGAAATTAGTAATGGGAATAAAAACTTATACTGTTGTGCCTGTAAAGTTTATAACCTCTTGCGGCTTTACAGCCTCACACATTTTTGTGGTTTTATTTTAATGATAAAATAGTTAAAGCCGGTTTTGCAGAAACGTTTCCTAAAATATGTTTAGTTTGGCGAACTTGTAATATTTACTTAAGTCTGCTTTTACGCAAGACTTCCAACTCTTTAACAGCTCGAACTGAAGCAGAACGAAAGAGAAAGACTACGCAATAGAGCAATAAGTATGATTGAAAATTCGGCGCCGCTGCAATTGCGATTGATCTGCGATCACATATCACACTCAAACATCAAGACAATGGATGCAAGTGATAAGGCTCTAGGAAAAAACGTCTGTGCTTCTTGATCCGGGAAATTCGGAACAATATTTTCAATTAGGATTTATGAAGTTTTCCGGAAAAGGGAAATCCATTGAGTATTTCCCGAAAAATACCGAGATTCGGAAATTTTATTCACTTTTATTTTTAAAAGTGTCTGTAAATCGAAAGATATAGCCTACAATAATAATAATTAATCGAATATACGATGTTCAAACCGAAATGAATTGAATTCGTATTTTTTTGAATTCTTTTTTTTAGAAAATCAAAGGCACAGATTGATTTATCAGCAAAACGGCGTTTTAATTTTTGTTAGAACCTCCAGAGATGGAAAAAATTTCATTTTCGATAGATATTGATTAGAATGGACATTAATTAATATGAGATAATTCACTTTTCTTACTCTATCCTGTGAGAACTAACGAGTAAGAGGGCTTTTTCAAGCCTAACATGGATTCGGCCATTATTACTTTGTATGTTTTTTCAATGTGCAAGGTGCATTGACGTGATAAAATACTGTGTCCTCACATAAACATTTAATAAAAATTGTTTTTTGTGCTTAAAGCGATCACTAACACAGCGAACCGGTTGTTAAATTATTCGAATCTAAGCACTGAATAGCTCTATAATTAAGTGTTTATTAGCCGCAATGCGACGCCTGAAACCTCGTCGAGTTTTAGATCCAGTGCCACGACAAATCCAATTTTAACTTTTATACGTCCTGACAAAGATTTTATCATAGTTTTTCGTAATCTTTTAATATCTGTAATACTAAAATTTGTTTAGTAAATACCACTGTAAACTTTTCATCAGCATGATGTATCATTTTCTTAATATCTTCGACGTTCTGTGATAATTTGAGATGAGATTAACGCATATTTTTTTTTATTAAACTTTTATTTCTAGATTTGAATCCGAAACAAAGAAACGTGTTCATAGAGTTTGCTTCTTGAAATCTGAAGATATTAGATCCATTTAGTTAAAACTAATTGTAGTAATGATTGCTAATTCTAACTTCTTCGAATACAAACTAAGTTGTATCTAAATAAAGCTGTATTTTAACAACATTATTGTATGCATTTTAACAGCTCGTTTCGAGACCGACGATTCGGATATTAATTTTTACATTCGACTGTGTTAATACAGCCGAGCAAACAACTGCGGCAAACAACGCTAATATCCATTCCCTTGTGCGCTCGTGTCTGTTACACTTCAAATAAAACAATACCACCATATCTGAAAATAAATATAAAGAAATAACAGTTTTATTTAACGACATAAAAGAGTTAAATCTACAGAAACTTCGTTTTCACTAAATAGACGTCACGATTTTTAATCTCGTTATACAAGCTTTAAATGCGAAGAATAACATAGTAATAATAATGCTAATAATACACTAAAATCATAAAATAACTATGTTGCATATTAAAACTGAAATCGTCAAGAAGGGAGCCCACATTACGTAGTTTTAACGTCTAAAACCATGTCCACTCGGCTACTGCCATTCCTGAAATAGAAAGAACTTCCAGACTTATCAGCTAAACATTCAATTTTCAGAGGCCCGCTTTTCAGAAACGCTTGAGAAGTAGATCCTATTATTTGGAAAATGAACTACAGTAGAGCGTCGATAAGTGGAACCAATTGGGGACTGGGGTCCTTCCAGTTAATGATTTGTTCCAGTTTCCGACTTTGTACGAAAAAATACATTAACCTGTCCGATGTTCAAATTTTTCTCCGTTGCGTATCGCTTCCTGTTGAATTTTTCTCCGTTGCGTGTCGCTTCGTGTTGAATTTTCGTCGATTTTAAGCCTAACGAAAATTTTTATAATAATCATCGAGGCTATCGTATCGTTAAAAATTATTTCTGCATTTTGTACAAACAAAATAAATATATTAAAGAATATAAAAAACACGAAAATTATACTTTAGAAGTAAATTTAGTATCAAAAACATTCGATTCAGCACGACACAGTCCGACTGAAAATCGTTTCACTTTCCGGCCATTCCACTTACCGACGTTCCACTTATCGACGCTCTACTGTATTTGTGTTTAGGGCTACGTGCTCTCCAAGTTTCGTTCGAATCGGAGAGGACGTCTAGCCGTCTCCTAGTAAGTATTCTTACAATATAGCACGCGGTTTGCCATTCCTGGTCTAGACATTTGTCTATCAGCGCCGTTGTTGGTATAGACGGCCAAATTTAAAACTAATGTTTTCTTTTGTTTTTGGTCTCTCCTCTGTTCTCATTACCATTAAATATCAATCCAAAAATAGAGTTACATATTTACCCGTGTAAAACAAATATATAAAACTGATGTTCTAAATCTCTAAATTTATTTCATTTTTTAAGGAGAAAGTCCAATTAAAAATCAATCTCATTTAATGATAATATTTAATACTAGTACAGTATATTTACAGTCAAAAGAAAATGTTTTTTATACAATATTTATAAGAAAATGAGGGTTATGGATGATATGTACTGTACATCATTTATAAGAATAAAATTAGACTGTCAAATATCTGTTATGGTAGCTGTTTATTCGTTCAACAAACTATCTCATAGCCTTCATAGGCTGTAAGATAGTCTATCGGAATTCTTGTAATTTTTTCGGATTAAGGAGACATATATTTGTTGAAAATTAGACTGTATAAATTATCTAATTATGCCATTGTTACGAAGATTTCGAACTCTAATCCGATCCGGTCACTCTTTATTATAATTCGAATCAGGGCTTCATTCTCTATTTCGCTTTCAGCTATTGGCCCTATTAATGGTTAGACCCACTCATTAAGAACAAAATTGAGAACGGTAGTATAGCTTTTCTATGTTTTTATTATTATGAATTTTAATTGGAACCGGACAACTTTTGGTAAATATAAAAGAAAGCGAAAGCAAATATGTTATAATTTATTTATTTAAATAAATAAAATTTCGAAAATAATTTTTATATAATAAAATTATTTAAAATGACTTGCAAACTTGCATGTAAATTACAGATGGTAATTTATCATCCCATGCAGAAAACGTATTAACAGTTGTTTAATACGTCATCATTTCCAGAAAATGGAAAAATAAACTCCCTTTTATCTTGTAATATTGTTTTTAACAATAGGCTAAATGTTAATGTAAATAATTGAAAAATTGTTGAGAAATAGTTGACTGCCGACATATTGGAAGAATTACGTACGGGTACTTGGTCTGTTTCCCCTTCTTGTCGTTTATAGGACCGAATAATGTGAAAACCGAATTTATTGGCGATTTCCGGATGCTGCAACTAATATCTTAGTCACTTCGTTCATTGGGAACTTTATCTTCTATTATAAGTCAGGTATTTTTCTAAGGTCAAGTTGTTCCAAAATTGTAAATAAGGCTACTATATATTTTAGTTGAGACGTTTCATATTTTAGACTGCAGCTGTTGTCGTCTGAAATAGTCTTATTATATTTTTATGCCGATCAATTACGATTTTCACAGCGAAGTGATTTAATGACTTTAAATTAGGGTTTCTCAAACGGGATCCCGAAATCCCGGCTGTTTTTTAACCCGGGAAATCCCACAAATTTCTTAGAAGTTCACTTTTTTCTTTTTTGTGTTAAGGTTGAGGAAATTTTGCAAATAGAAAGTATAATTAACTCATAAACTGTCAGAAAACATTTATATTTATTAATTTTAAGCCCGTTTATTAGTTTTTTTTTAATTTTTTCTTGTTATGACATCGCACATATTGTCAATAATCAATATGTATAGTGACAGGACTCTGAACATTCTTTACTTGTCAGAACCTGTAATATCTTGAATAATTGCACCGATTCTGTGTTAATTTTAACCATGCCCAGTAGCTTTAATAACTGCATTATACCAGGCAAGGATAAAATTCTTGCCCAAGGATAGAAACGAGTAAGAAGTCTGCAAGTATGAAGTTTTTCTTCATAAACCTGATTACTAAAGCCAAACGAACTGCTGAATTATCGGGCTATAAGCTCGATACTGCTATTAAAGCATCCGAGATAGACAAATCAAGAATACTTGAAAGCAAAAGAAGTACTGCAACGCATCTCGAAAACGAACTAGAAATCTTCCAGGCTACGGGTGAAAAAACACCTATCATTTGTCTTCTCTTAAATGCATTAAAGACGATTCCATCCACATCCATTGAATTGGAAGGAGCATTTCAGCAGTGGGACTTTTCATTATTAAAATAATAACCAGATTGAGTGATCCTTGGTTTTCGAAATCTTATTATAAAAATTTACAATAATATTTTGTATTATGTTTTATTTAAAAACACGAAAATTGCCTTCTAAGTTAGAAGTTTGATCTAAGTTCATTTTTTTCTTTAAATTTTCAACTCAATTCAAAGGCAATTTTGTTGTAAGCTGTTTCCAACAAACTTTAATAAATTTTTTCTATTTGTGAAAATTTCTACGTAATTCAAAAGTAATTTTTAATATATATCTTACACAGCATTATTAATATATGATTTTGGAGGTTGCAGAACATATTAAATTACTTTAAAAAATGAAAAATAATTATATCATTCGATTTCAAGATATTTTTTATATTTTAAAAATTATTAATTATATCCCGGAATCTCCCGAAATCCCGGAAAACAGTTCACTTTTTTCCCGAAATCCCGGGACAAGCAAAAGACCGGAAAATGAGAAACCTTACTTTAAATGTTGGAGGTTCTGAACAATATCCAAATCTTTGTCTTGGTGGAGAACGGAGCACTGCAGTAATATTGGATACTTTGTTCTTATTGATGTTGCCATAACCGATAAATGATAAGTAAGGATCAGATTTTCGAAATGGAATTGCGAAGAATAAAAGTTATTGTCAATTAACAACATCGTTCTCGTAGATGAGTTTACTAAGTCTGGTGGCACTAATAAATTTTTAGAGAGATTCCGTGATATGAGCTGATAATCTGATAATAAAGAAGAAAAAGTCATCTCGAAGTAGCTTACACCTAGTATGATAATAGTATAAAATCAGTAAACATTACATTAATTACCCATGCTTTGAAATGGTTTTAAAGAACTCTTGTGACCTGAATTATTAGGCCTACGTCGGAGACACTGTAATACCCGACAGCAAAGGTAAAAGCTATTCTTTATTTTTAGTCTGAGTTTTCTGAATAAAATTATTATCCATCAGTAATTTCACGCCACAGCTGGATAGGTTGCCGAGACAGCTATGACGTTTCCGTAATGAGATACCAAATTCGAGTTCGGATCGGATCTTCATAAACTTTTACGGATAGTTTGCCCCTAACATACCGGACTCGTTTCGAGCCATTCGGTGTGGCCATTGGATCTTGATGTCCACAATAATAAAATACCCTCTTAGTGCTCGAAGTGAAAAGGTCACGTTTACTGTGACTATTTCATTTAAATAATGCTATAATCAAGTTATGTACGTTTTAGAATATTTTTAATTTTTTATATATCGAAGAAAATTGTATATTAACTACTTTTTAAATCAAAATATCTGTTACTTCACAAACGAAACTTATTAACAAATGTTAAGTGTGTTAGATGGGCGGCCGATAAGACTTCTCTCCTAGGAATTCAATTTTCAATTCATTTCGGATCCCCATAATTTTTCATAGGTGGTACAAGTCGGAGCATTCCGTATTTGTTTCCAATTTTCTCATCTACGTCAATAGACTTTATTGTGGATCAGGCGCTGTCGAGAGATAGGAGTTGGGAGTTTTCTTTGATCCCGGAAAAACCCAGAGACTTAGAAGTTCCTACTTCTATAAATTAATGTTATTTTTACTTACAAAAAATTCAATCTTTGAGACTTTTGTTTATTACTAAAGAAAGATTCTCAACATATTTCATTTGTTCAAAAAGTAAAAAACAAGAGCGCCCGTTAAGGGACAAAAGGGCCTCCTCCATACCAAGCTTTCAATAGCCATGCGTTTTCGTAATGATTAAATTCTGACGGTGCTCATTCAGCTGTCGGCGGAATGAATAAAACCACTGAACATTGATAGGTGGTTTCGGATTCGAGACTGACTGACAGGCTATCCGTGAGTTTACTGTGTAAATTCCTAAATAGAGGCTAATTTCCCGAAGAAAGTCCTCCCGGGAGGCACCCCCTTGGCAGATGATCCTCGTGTTATATTACCTCACCTATCAACCAAAGCAAATTCTGTTGGCTCCTCTTATTAATCAATCAATCATTAACAATATTAATTAAAAGTAAATAATTTTCTAGTAAACTTTTCCATGTTAAAAACATTATCAAGACTACAGTTCTTTTAAGAGAATTAATTATGTATCTTAGAAAGAAGTCTAATGGGAAAAATTACTTAGCGATTAATGTACATTTCAATTGACTTTTTTCGGGAATATTTTATTTTTTGATAGATCAATACAGCTTTAATTTCGATTTTGTAAATACACTAAGTAGGCATTAAAAATTGATTTAAAACAGATGGATTCGTATATGGAGAAAGAGAATCGAAACTTGCATGAGTAAATCTACGTCATTCATTACATTGACTTATCTCGTTAGATAAGAACTCTTATCAAAGGCAGGAGAAAGTAAAAGATAAACAAAAGTTTCGGTATAACATGTATTGGTAAATTGTTTTTCATTGGAGTCGTAGAACGCTCCCAAACGACAAGTTTTATAACAAAACAAATACTGAAATGTTTTAAAGGTTTTGTTTAAATTCCAACTTTTTAATATACAAAATAAATTTTGTACGAATATTAAAGTAAAATGTTACATCAATATTCATACAAAATGTGAAATTTCGAAATAATTTTTATAACACAAAAGGTTTCGTTGGCCGTTTCAATTAATTTTTTTTCTATTTTGTTGTTTAATTTAGTATTTTAATTAATAAAACTTAAATTTATAATACCGTTTCGAAATATAATTCTTTTCGAATAATAATGATAAACGGAATTTAAATTTTGTTTATCATCATTACTTGTTTTAAAATCTTTGTCTCACATATTCGACTCTTATCATAAAAAATTCTGTGTTACAATATTAATGAATAAATTATACTCCTACTTCTATATTTAATTCGATATTATTAACATCGAATTACACTTAATACAATTAATACAATTACAATATACAATTAATTAAAAATGATGAAAATGTTTTATAACTGCTTGATGTAAATTTGTAGTTTGAATCCATTATCTGATACAATTTTCTAAATATATGTCTGCTTAAAATTATGAAAAATTAATTGTTAGATCAAATTATTGGCACAGAAGTACATGGTAATGTACTTCTTGGAGATTTAAACATAAGTAATTTAGGCTTATACTAAGGGCATCGTGACTTTAGAAGCTTCAGATATGCGCAAATAAACGTTTGTCGATACAGTACTTGCCTAACAAAATCCAGTAGGCCTGTTAGTTACAGGGCGTGTTAACACATGACCAGGCCTCTCCGGCACTTGAATCTTTCATACCACTACAACTGGCGAACTGACACTGTATGGTAGGTACTAGACAGAATTGCATGACCCTATATCTATTTGCAAGGTTTCCCGAAGAATTCTATTCATTTTTTTTTTCTTGTTTTTAATATTCAAGAAAGCACATTTTCGGGATATAATTGTATACTTATGTATTTGAAGAAATATCCATTTACGTGTATTGCTACGGGGGACACAGTGTAAGGATTCTACTGTCTTTAACAGTAGAGCCCTAGAACGCAGGTGAGAGTACTTCAGCAAAAAATAAAATAAAATAAATAAATAAATAAATAAAAGTTTAAAAAGTTGACTGCGCCTAGTCAGCTTTATGATTACGGTCCTGATTAGCTAGGATCCTAGACCTTGAACAATACTGAGTAGGTGTGACACGGATCTTATGAAGATTTATATAAAAGGTTATTTTATATAGGCCTAAACTTACATAAAATCTCGTCAGTCCACATCTACTTGAGGTATCGCGTAATCTAAAACCAATGCCGATTCTATAATATACTTGTAATATTTTTTTATTATATCTACCGAATTGTACTTTTATGGCACTAATATAGAAATTTATAAGGCATAACCGAGTGTATAGAATCTACTTCATCGAAGGCAAAAAGCCGCAGTTTTGGTCTTGTGACGATAATAAGACACCACGACTCGCCTCGTCATAGTATGAAATCATATATACCAGGCAATGAATAATGAATTATGACGTTGATTTCTCGATTACGTAGAGAATTAACTTGATTAAACAGAAATAACTCTATCACGTTTTCTTTTTCTTTTTTTGTTATTTATTAAACAAAAACGCTATTTTAGTTAATTTTAGTATACAAAGTGAATAAGTAATTTAAATATAATTAAAATTATCTATTATTTGTATAATTATGTTTTACACCACAAATTTGCATATACCTGTATCATGTACAAAATACAATATATAACAATATTATTTAATATGCTTTTTTATATTTCTTACGCCAAATTTTGAAAATTTTAATTAATAAATTTTAAAAATATGTAAAAATAATAATATATTTATAAAATTAATTGTTCATTTTTTAAAAAATTTCTAAATATTGTTAATTTACACCTCGGAATGTAATTTATTTAATAATAAACACAAGATCCGTTCTAGTTAAAATGAAATTTTATTGTTTATTGTTTTTTACAAAATTACAAATATACGAGTAAACAGAAAAACAATTTTATTTTAATAACTTTCTTAATTTATTAATAAACTATCTCAAGGAAGTAAAATACTTTATAACAAGGAAATATTTCGAAAGTGATTTATAAAATTAAAATAATATATAAATATGTATTTATATAAGATAAAAATAATCATTTATTTTAAAGTTAATTTATCATTATTTTATTTTAGTTTAAAAACGGTTTGTTTTAAGAAACGAAGCGGAAAGGTCCGTCGCTAACGATCGAAGGTTAAATGTCATATGTCACGAAAAGCGCCCTCTGTCCGCAGTCGTTAGACGTCACGCGTGACGTCATCGATCTGCCGTTTGACGTAGCGGCCGACGGTCTGGATAGACGGTGGAAGGTGAGTTGGTAGAAAATTTCTAAAATTTCTGAATGAACATAAATAATACGAGTTTTACGGTGAGAGTGACGAATCGTAAAATGTTTCCGGCTTTCAGGTAAATTTTTTTGTAACGTCTTCAATCAATTATATCAATTATACTAATTTTTAAAAAATAAATTATTGTGATAGTTACGGTATAACTTTTGTTACGGAAATAATTTCGAATTTAAATTTTTGACCGTAAAACAATAATAATTCGATTGTTTGGAAAAAACGTGTACATTACAAACAACGACACCTCGAATGTTTGAACAAGGAAGAAATATATTGTATTAAATACGATGGCGAATAACGTAAATAAATATAAATTAATAATGGATTTTAAAAATTATACTGGGAATTTAAGTATAGAAAATTGTTCTGTTTAACTAATCGCTATTATATGGGACATCTGGCATCAACGTTACACGCTAGTCTGTAAGCCTATCTTTCAATGGAAGAAAATCTGATAAATATTCTTTGTTAGGTTTCTAATTTATTTAAATTCTATCGATTTATTAATATTTGTATGAAGAATTTTAATCGAACGTGGATAGTCCATAAAGCTTCTAAGTCGATTTTGGTCGAATGTAGTGGCAAATTCGATCGTTTGGAATTCTATCACGTGACCTTGAAGATAGTCTGTCTCCCGGCTAAAGGAGAATTTACGACAGAATTTCGATCGTTTCTTTTTAAACTCGTTTCATTTATTTTATTCCAATTCCCTTTAATACCAATTTATTAAGTTAGTTTTCTTTTCCCTTTAATGCATTCGAGTAATGTAATAAAGGCAAACGAAACGGGCGAGTCGGTACGAGAGGAACGTTGTGTTAACCTAAATACATTAAAACCATTGAGAATCGATACTCGAATATGCATTTATGAAGCGTGAACCGAAACGTTCTTCCAGTTTTTTTTCCATCCGCGTAGATTATGCATAGGGTATGGGTAATTTCCAATATATGTGTGTATCCTATAAATTATCTATACTCTGTACATAATCTACACATCTGTACCCATATACAGATGTGTCTAAAACATATTTCACTTTTCTTTATCTCACCCTCTTCAAACATATACATAGATATATGTATATACAGTACATATATCTACATATATATTACATTCATACATAAAATACATGAGCTGAGCTTTCTATACACACTTTTTCAAAAATACTATGTATACAGTTCATTTTAATCCTGTATTTTGCTTCAAAATTACATTATCTATGAGCTGAATGGATTTATTCTTATCTTATGTATATATATCTAACTATTATTATGTTATATGTAGTAAATATATATATGTCTCCATGAGATTGAGGATAAAAGGATATAACGTTTAATGTTATCATCTTTTAAAACAAAGTTTTATGTACTTTTTTTTTAATCGTAATTCTGCGAGTTGAAAGTAATTATCGGAAATATGGAAGTGAACAAATATTGATAGTATCGTTGTTGAAATTTTTTAGTTTTAATATATTTAAAATCTAGTTTTAAATAGGCCAAACTCGTACTTTGCAATTTATATATAAATCTGTTTTTTGAGGAAAAAAAACTTCATAGTCAATAAACTATTTTAGGGTTAAAAATACTTTCTAGTTTAAAAAATATAATAAATGCATTAGTAATAACGCAGATATGATTAATAGTAATAAAATCCTATAATATTTATGCCACAAAAATAAACGACAAGTTAGAATTGCATTTTTGTCTTACAAACAGGATTTAGCTCAATCGATTGTAAAAGTTCTCTTTTTATTCGATAATTTTTCCTTCTATTTTTTCACTCGACTATTTAAAATGTCGTTTCTTATTTTACTGAACTAAATTTACTGTAATGAATATTTACAGATTTCAAACATAAATCTCTACACGAGAAATTTTTTGTGCAATTTCTAAGAATGGGCGGTATATTGTTTCACGCAGATCTTATTTATTTATTTTTTTTTATCGAAATGAAAAGAATGCATACGAGAAATTTTTAATTGAAATTTTAAACCTAACTTTTTAACAATTTGTGTGGTTACATACGTGGGTTGAAATTCCTGGTATGTTTCCTGCGATTATGATGCATCCGTTCAACAAATTGAATAAAGTGTATGTAAAGAAAAGATAAGGAACCTATCCCATTACAGGATATATCTAGAAAAATATATAATATAGCTCAAAATGATTAGATATTATCACAATTTTAGTCATTTCTAATTATTTTAGCCATTATAAGTTTGGGTTTATAAAATTAGTTTCATATATTTGATTATTACAATATCCATTACAGCTAATGTTTCTGTAGTTAGACTATATCATTGAGTGTGTCATTTTAATCAGATTTATCAGATATAAATGTTTTTATTTTGTAAAGTAATAAGCAGTGAAGACAGCTTGTGTATAAACAATAGATAATATTATTTGTTATGAATAAAATACAGTACATTCCATTTACTAAACATAATTTCTTTAATTATTACTTTGTACGTATAGAATTATACAGTAATTTCTTTTGATTAGTTAAAGACTGAATCAAATAATTTGAAGGAGTGAATTAGAGTATTAAGTAAATTATTTAAAAGTTATATTCGTACTGTTTGTTCTTAATTAAATCTATAAGAAGTGTCGCTTCTAAGTACTCTATTCGATTTTTTTTAATTCATTGTAATAAGATCGGGTGTATTGAAAAAAGTAATTTAAAAATTTGAATATTGATAAAGTCTCATTTGATATATTTTTAATAATTTTTATAATTTACAGTTTAAAAATATTGTTAGAAATATCTAAGCATTGAAGTGTAACCCATCTTAATATTTTTCTGTAGATAGAAAAATAGGTATTACGTATCAGTAATTAAAATAAATTCCCGTAGAGATGTAAATAACGTAATATTTATCCTTAATTGTTATATAGACGTCACAAAAGAAGCGGAAATACCTTATGTTGTGGGAGGTATTTTGATTATTGTTATATAAAATTTTCATTTGTGAAACTTGTAAGTTCATTCCGATATTAATCCGTGTGATTCAGCAGTTGGGCATATGCCATCGATGATGGACGCAAAATTAGATACAGGTAAGTAGGACGTTTGTAAAGACGCAGAAAAGTCATCTAGCAAAGTGCGGATAGAAGCCCGGATGTTACGCTAATGGTCGAAGTAGAACGTGTCACATTTTCTCTAAGCTTAATATTTGATTTTAATTTTCGATTTAAAGGGAAAATATCGCCAATGAAACGTAATTGACTCTCTCTTTTAACGGACCGCAAAATTAACCTTGAATAATAAAAATCGATATGGGCGCATCTCATAATCTCCGATTAAATCACTTCTTTCCATCTCCATGTAATTTACTTTGATTGAATTTTTCGAGGAACCATTCCTATCTATTTTAAATACTTAGTCGAAGGAAATTTACTCAATGTTTTTCTTAATGAGGGCTTTAAAAAATTGCGAACAGTTCAAAATCTTAAGAGTTAAATGGAAATTGTTTATTCTTTACACATAAGTTTGTTTAATCGAGAATGACGATTTAAATTATACAATGTTGCATCAGTCGTTTTCAATGGTAAATTATATTTGATTTTTCTATAAGGCTATCGGCAATTATCAAGTTTTTCCAGGTCAAGGAGAAAATGGCGACAATTTAAAGACGAATAAGAATAGAAGTGTTATCTTTATGATGGGTTTAATATTAGTAACGATTCGTCTGAACTAAGGCGTTTACTTTATATTGCAATTAATTGATTTAAAAAATTATAATAGATCACAAAATATTAATCTTAACTAAAATCACGGTTAAAATTATATCGGAAAAGTAATTTCGATAAAATTAATAAAATTTTAAAATTGGGTCGTTCTATAATCCTACAATTTGTATTATATTTCGTCATTTAGTTCAAATTTTTATGTAAAATAATGTTTTTTTTTTCGTCTTACGACGATTTATTACGTAGCCTATAACGTACGAAATAACCTATTATTTATGTAATTGTTTTATTTATTATTTCAAAAAATAATTAATATTTGTATATGTTTAAAATAAACCGGAATTTTAGATTTTTAATAATAAATTAGGATAGGTTATATAATTTCAATTTTTAAAATATTTTGACATAGATTAAGTTACAGTTATTGTTTTTATATAATGTGTAAAACTACGTAATATGTACTGTTATGTATAAGTATTTATTGATATAAACTACACTAATGGATTGTGCAATGCAGCTGTGAATAATCGACAACATATTACTCAAAACTTACTATCTACGATGTTTTGCCAAACAGAAGTTAAATAATAAATTTAAATTTTTCTTTCAGTGGTGAAGTCCTTCGAATTTCTATTTTGTAATCGTTTGATTGATAAATTACAATATAGTAGACTATAATTATATATTAGTAAAGTAGGTTTACCTTTCATTGCTTTTCAAAAACTTATTATTCTCATTTACTCTGTATATTTGATTTGATTTTAAAGAAATTCTGTGATTACAGAGACTAGGCAGCATTCCCATAAAAATAGAAAAAATTTAAATATATATTTTAAGTGATAGTTCAATAGCGATCATTGAAAAATATGATGGATTTTTCACAAAGCTTTTTATCTGTATTACTTGTTTTCCAATTTTGATGGTTCTGTCTTCAGTGGGATCAATTGACATACGATAAATCAATAATTGATCGACCATGGAAGCCCAAACTTTTTTCTGGACTCATACATGTAACTTAAGTTCCAAATCCTGCAATATATTCACGTATTAAAAATTATAGATGGACTTTTAAAATTTTGGTGTAGTCTGAAACTTGTAATAATGTGTTTCTACTTATAACAGAGTATAAGAATTTGCAGATAAAATTTTGGCAGATTTTTATTTGAACATAAGTTAATTTAAGTTAAATTTTTATAACGTATGAATTCAAATTTAACTTTCAGTTAAATTGCTGTCGAGCTTTAGTAACAGATATTATTTTTATAAACATTATTTGCGTAAGAGTAAGTGTTAAAACATTTTCGTTTCGTCTATCCATTTCTAAATTCGTGTTTACAGAAAGCTTAGAAATATTGCTTTCTCTACAGTAATATAGCTAACGATAAAAAAATAACGTAAATATTTACGATAGAGCGTAATATTTCACAACGATAACGAATTATTCGTAATCCAGAAATCTAATTATACATCAAAATTGAATTTTGAAACATATTTGTAATATATTTTTTGAAAACATGCACTTAAAAATAAATGATTGATATCTTACATTTACACCAAGCAAAAGTATAGTCGTGTACAAAGATTTGATCTGTGTTTATTGTAAGAGAGGTTTGCTATAAAGGTGAAACATCTTATCATTCGAAGAGAACTAAGAAATTTTATGTACAAAGTAAGAAATACATCTATAACGGTTCTAAATATGCATATATAATATAGATGTAATAGTTTATATCAAATACAATAACAGACGATAACTTTTCATATAATTCACAGAATTCAGTTATAAAATAAAAAATTGTATATTTGAGTATTTATAATAGGTCATAATATTGACAGTAATTCTAAACACATATTTTGTTAATCATTGGCGAAATCATAGCAATATTCTGGTTAAAACAAATGAAATATTGAAAAAGCTGTATAGAGACTTACTGCATATTTCAATTTTATAGACTATTTATCATTAATAAATTTCTTGCTTTTCATTGCACGAGATGAAAATGTACGAGTATTTTGTGTTAATAGTAGAAATATTATGCAAATACAAAACATTACATAAAGTATTTGCAGAATATAAGCGTATTATGTTGTATATTTTGGAGGATTCAAAATGCTTATAATTTTGATTTGAATCTTTTTTTCGTACAAGCTAAATTTATGCGTACATACGTATTAAATCGAGCTGTATCCTTCATTATAATTCATAATAATGATATATATATAGTAAATATGGATTAATTTAATTAGATTTAATTGGATTTAATATTCTATTAAATCCAATATTTAGCTTATTATCTGATTTATTTATTTAGCTTTGATTATCAAGGATGAATTCGACAGATTGTGCTTTAATCCAATATCAAAAGTATAAATTTATATCGCATTTGACGAATTAATTTTATATTTTGGATGTTAGATTTATAGATTTAAATATATTTGTGAATGAAAAAACATGTACAGTACAAGTTTGTTGAATTAGAATGATTTTAATACATGAATAAATCAATTAAAATGTTACAAAATCCATTTAATCATTAATTAAATTATGTACACTGTACATAGTTTAATTAATGATTTAAAGTGGTGATATTACTGTACAATGTACAGTACTTATTCCAGTACTTATACAGTACAAATAGATTCCTAAAACTGTTCGAAAACTCGTATTTATATGCGGAAATTATATTAGCATTAAATAGTTGTAAGCTACGTATATTTTCAATACGGTATTGACAGTGGTGAAATAATAATTCATTATGTTATCGTTTTGTGACTCAATCTAATAGAAATATATGTAAATATTTAAACAGAAGACGTAACTTCTTATAAATGTTAAATAACGTTACTTGACTTTTATTACGTTAATTTCTCGGGGAATTTTAATGTATTAGTATATTTATAAGTTAGTTAATAATCTCAAATGAATTAATACGAAATCTTCGTTTTACCAAATCATACATGAAAAAAATAAGCATTTTTCACATCAAAGATACTATTTTAAGTATAGAAAAAATACGTATACACTTATTGTTTTTTGATCATTAACAACAGGATTTATGGCAAAATTATTCCTCAGTTAGCGAGGGAAGTTGTTCGTGACGATGTTGAATTACGGTAAACCTTTGATTTAACAGACTGCGATTCAAGGGACAAAAATCCAGGTTAGGACAAAAGAATAGGTTCCATGGTCATTTTCTTCCCGAAGGAAATGACCATGAAACCTTTTCTATATTCGCCAATACAACACGTTAAAAGAGGTTGGAATTATTACATTGAGTATAAATTGCTCAATGTACTGTACATTTTAATATATTCTGTATATTATAAGTTTTTTTTAATTAATGTAATGTTTTTAAAATGCGTCTGATTTAATGGACTTTCGACAAAAGCGACACTCCCTTCACCCAATAAATTCGTTAAATCGAGGGTTTACTGTACTTTGAAAAAAAAAGAGAATATGGCGAGATGTATGCTATAAAGGGAACTATTATGTCATTGGTATAAATTATGTCTATGGCTCAAATATCATATAAGTTTGGATTATTTTTACATTCGATAAGATGAAAAATTGTGGTATCTGCTGGCGTCAATTAGTATTTAAAACTATTTACCTTTTATAGTAATTATCTATAAAGTAACGTTCATTAAATTAATTTTAAAATGTAAAACAGTTGGTAATATAAAATTGAACCGAACTATTTCTAGTTTATAACATTGGAAATATCGTTTAATTTACATTTTACTAAAGTACGATGGTTTAATGAAGTAACATTGACTTTTATATCAAATATAAAATAATTTTATAATAAACACTAAACTCAATGTATGTCAGTTTAAAATTTATAAATGTTAGAAAAACAAAGCGGGGGGGAACGAAAAGCATCTAAGCAGTTTAAAAAGAAATATTTGGTTTTTAGTTGTATGATAAGTTTCTGGAGTAAAGATTTCTGTTAGGAACCAAGTTTCTGATTTTAGTGTAAATTTTTTACTGTATAAGGAATTATACAAGACGTAAACCTCTCTAAACCGCCAAAGGTCAGCACTAACGAATATTCAATTAATTAAAGGTCCATTGAGGGTTATAAAAAAGATTACAAGTTAAATATAACCTATATAACAGACATGGGCAAATGCGGCTGTTTTTGAGTTACATGCGGCTCTTGCTGAAAGTGTTAATTTCTGCTTTTTATTATTACTTTTACAATTTTGTGAAAATATGTTTACTAAAACACTCAATATTTGTTTTATATTATATTTATATTATATAATAAAATCGCGCACCTTATCCTTTCCAGTATTACCATACTATCCGCCAGGACAGTACAGAACTGCGGCTCCCATGCATTTTGCAAAACCTACATTTCGGCTCCCACTAAACTCTTGCTTGCCCACCCCTGCTATATAATAAATGCTGTATGGAATCAAGCTCTGCCCTTCGTTAAGTAATTAATATTCATAGATTATAATTTACATTTTCTTTTAATTTTAAATTCCGATATATCAAACTCATTACTGTAAATAGTAAACAATTTCAGTCATAAGTGTTACATAGGCGATATGCATAGAGATTTGTTTTTGTCTTCATTCACTTACTTGATTTGCAAATTTTTATTCAGATATGCATAGTGGCATATCTTTTTATGTTAAATCCATCTCTTTCTCCATAACATGAAGAAAATCATTGTGTATTTATTGTCTGTTGTTAATATAATAGTAAAATTTATATATAATTTAAAAATTTCGAAAACGTTTGTGAAGAAAGGTTTTTTTTTTCCACATGATTTACACCGGTAACAGGTTCCGGATTTAGTGTTGATTTCACTCCCGGTGTTAGGTTATGTTGAGTTTCTTATTTAATATAATAGTATTTGCTCCAGGATATAAATGTCGTATTTTATGATAAATTTGTATAAAACTAGTGAATATAAATGTTGAATTCATGCATTAAGATACGTATTAGTATTAAATGATTTCGATATAAAAATCATAATCATTTTCACGTTGCCACGTGAGTCAGCATATAACGCCATTGTGTTCATTTTAAGTATCATTTTATGGTAACACATCACTGATCAAGGTCGAATATATGAAATCTTGCCAGAAAAAGTATCAAATCTATATTTATTCTCTGTATTTAATTATTTTTATAAAATATTTAATCCTATCGTTTTGATATAGGACAGTTAAAGTATTTTCATTTTACGTCTTTTTTATTAAAACAATTCATTTTATCATAAAATTATAGTTGTGTTTATGACCAAAATACATTTGTAACGTATATTGAAAAATAGATACGACTGTTTATGTATATAATTATATATATATAAATATTGATTAATTATAGGTATTGTATTTGGTGTTTTCGCATCAAGAAAAAAATATGTCGTTATTGTTATGTATAGTTTACTTCTTTTTAATGCTTTAGAATGCATTTCATTTTTCAATATCGAACTTTATAATGAGAATAAAATATTAAAATTTTTCTGAATAACATTCTCAGTACAAATTTTGACAATGTCTTGAAAATATCATCTCTAGTTCTTGAATTCTGGTCGTTGTGCCTTATGCTAATCATCAAGAAAAAATTACATGCAGCTTCTAATAAGAATTTGCAGATGTTACAGATTTAATTATCTAATTTTACAGATCTAATTAAATGGCTTGATTACTGGAAAATATTAGGAAAATTATATTTAAAGAACGATTTACTCTTACGCTGTACGAAAGTTGCAATTTCAAAACGCTGATTTCAAAATTTTAATTTTTTTTCCTAAACATACAATCGATTACAAATTTTTGTTACGGGAAAAAAATATGATCAAGTTTGATTAGAATATTTAGTTTCAAATTGCACTGATAAATTTTTTCACGAAAACATGTTTTTATTCTGAAATTTTATATGTAATTTCCAAAATAAAATAAGGAAAATAAACAAACGCAATTGTCTTATTGTATAGAATGTTATATATATATAATTTGTTTTTAATTCTAGATTCTTACAAAATAGTACGTGCGAGAAATTAAATGTTGTAATAGTTAATTCAATTGAAAGAACATAAAATGTATTTCATAACATTTCAAAAATATTCTGTAATTCAGTTTGTATTAGAATATAACAAATTTCCAAACAGTTTCAAAGCTTTAGAAAAACTTACCACTAATTTATTTTGGATTAATATTGATACTTATTCTTGTTAATTAATGTTTAAGCTTTAAATTACTGATGCTAATCTGCATATAGTTGAGGCAAGTGATTTTATTCAGATAACAGCTAAGTTAGGAAGATCAGTTACTGTGCATATGTTGCTAATAGTTGAGGTAGAATAGACTAGTGGCTAATGTTTCATCTGATATCATGCATGAATAGTGTATAAGACATGATTCTTTACCCGCAATCGCTATCAATTTATTCCATAGTATCACATATCTAAAACATATTACAATGATTGATCTTTCGTGGTCCATAGTACAGTTTTCCATAAATATGTATAATTTGTAATAATGAAGCTTTTAAACTTACTTTTAAAAGTTTAAACCCGAAAAAGTTACATTGTATATATTGTAAAGAATTGATAATAGGAAAAAAAGATTTTTAGTTCTTCATTAAGCTTACTGGCATTCATGTAGTCTTAGGAGGACGTATTGTTTCTTTAGTTCTTAGTGTTAACGGAATGCGTAATTATAGAAAGATTGTTTTACGCAGTTATCTTCTAAGTTATTAAGAAATTTCACTGGGTAATTTTCAATATATAATTTTAAAATAGTTTGGGATTTGATAATCGGAATAATCTGGTGTATTCCGAATTTTAAATGTATATAGAATGTCATAGAGCAGGGCTGTCCAACTGGCGGGCCGTATACGGCCCGCCAAATTATTTTTGCGGCCCGCGAGTACATTTTACTATGAACAAATTTATGTTACTAAATTATTATTATTAAAATTATTTTACTATGTGAAAATTACGGCCACAATGTTCTCATTAATATATTACGAATATTTTAAAGTTTTCTTTCTAGTATAAATAAAATATTTTTTTTAATTAACATAAACTGACTTTTTATTTATCAACCTTCTTGGCCCCCGAAATGTTTGGTGAAGAAAATATGGCCCGCGGGCTATGATAAGTTGGACAGCGCTGTCATAGAGCATGCTGTTTCATTAAACTCTTAATTTATTAATTAGGTTACTGTATTATTGATATTTTAGAATCATTATGATAAGATATGGTTGGAAATAAACTGTGTTTTCATAAAACATTCTCTTATTAACTATGTCCAATATTGTAACATTTTCAAAAAGGCCTTTATTATAAAAGACATCCATTTAATCAGTGCGACAAAATAAGATTCACATAATTTTCCTTATTATTATCTAGTGATGTTATGCAGAGTATACGTTTAAATTATCAGTTTCTATGCTTCTGCAAAAATAAACTAATTATTCAAGTGATTTTAAAATAGATATTTTTATTTTCCCGGCTGTTATAACGGAGGGAAAGTATGGTGGTCTGGCAAAAAATGACCCCCCAGATTTTTACATTTTTGGTCTTAGGATTCCCTGAATCGTCGAGAAATGCAAAAAATAAAAAAAAGGTCTGCATGTATGGATGTTAGTGTGTGTGGGGGGCCACGATTTTGTTCACCCTATTTAGAACTTAAACTCCTGTGCTTTTTGTCAAAAATTTCTGAAATTTTGCGGGGAGGTTTGCGTATTAGGGAGATCGGTGTTATTAAATTTTGGTGGTTAAAGGGTCAAAGGGTGGGAAGATAATGGGGGGTCGTGTGTGTCTCCAATAGGGTCGGACGTAATGACGATTTTACTCGTTATTAGTATTTACAATTTTTTATAAAACTCATCCCTACCCTCAAAATTAAGCTTTCTGCCGTTTTATAATAGTTAAAAATATAAAAGTTTTAAAATAAAATATGATAACAGATGGCGTCGCCAAATTTTAAATGTTGCTGAGAAAGTTGAGCAACTCATTACTGGTTTATTTATAGTGTAAAATGAGAAAGTACTGCGTATTTATAAAATACGCAGCACTTTCTCATAATTTTTTATAAAATATAATATATATATATATAATGGAAATGTAGCATCATTATCATTTTGAGAATGCAAATATCTCAGAAAAAGTAATTGTCATATTTATAATTACCATTAATACAAATTTTAAGTTAATCTCTTACTGGTATATTCATTTTTATTTGAAAATCTCAGTCACCTATGTTGAAAACTTTGAGCTAAGAAAATTTAACAAGTTTGAAAATTAGATGTACTACGCGAGAAGAATTTTTCAGTGTTAAATCCTTTATCGAATAAAAAATAAAAAATAAAAAAAAACTGAAAAGAAAAAAATTAAATTAAGAAAAGTAACAGAATTATAATTTCCTATATTATAAGAAAAAATACTAAGATACTATAATGAGACATACAAAATATCTATCGATATAATATGAAAATTTCTATAATAGCGAGGTTGAGGCCGAAGTTTTAAACACGAAAACGTGTACGTCGGACGTTCGGCGCCGCTTTCCTGTAAGCCTAGAAGTTTGATAATGGCGTTTGGAAGTCAGTGGAATCATGCTCAACATTCCAAACGCCATTGCCAAACTTCTAGGCTTACAGGAAAGCGGCGCCGAACGTCCGACGTACACGTTTTCGCGTTTTCACGTACACGCATCGGCCTCAACCTCGCTAATAACTAGTCTTGATGAACATACGAGGAACTAATAATGGATTATTTGAGAAAAAGACATGAAGGAATTAGTTGTAAATACAAATTTAAAATGTTGTAAAATGAACTGGATACCACGTATATTTTAGTTTTTTTTTATTTTCATTGGGATAAGATAATTGTTTTCTAGTAATTATAGATGCAATTGCAAAATTGGAATTATTATAAAACTAAATGTTGTACTGTACGGAGTGATAGGAAAAAAATTGAATTACGTACAAATAATTACGCCGTTTTAAATGCATTTGTATTTTTATTAAGGCTAACAATACGTAAAAGTACTTTCTACAACTACTTTGAGGCAATATAAATTACTGTATTTGTAGAAAAACATCTCTAATTGAGATATAGGTTAAAGATGAAAAATAAGCTTAATTAAAAAAACAGAATTCAGACATTTTAAAAATATAAATTTACTGTTTATTTTATTTTATTTTTTGAGAATCTTTCCTGCTAATTATTTTCTTAACTAATTTTTCTTTTTTCTTCTCATCTCACCGAAAAATAGAGATTTTATTCATAATGATGATTAACCTCAATTTACACAGTGACATAGTTTTTAGACATGAGAACGAAATTTAAGAAACAAAATTGGATTAAATATCCAGAAGAAATCATTAATATATTAAAATATCCAATTATCTAGGCTTTCATTTACGTCATTGGAAAATATATATCTTCATTTGAAATAATTTGTGCAATGTATTTTATTTATTAGTAGTTCTTTTTGTAAAATTACTTTTAAAACGCTTAATTTCTGTTTGCTGTTTTCGAAGAAAATTAAACGAGGGGCTCATAACTCACATTAAATTTCTTCAATATGAACAAGCCGAATTAAAATTGATTTTGTGATTCTTAGTCATTTTAACTGTGCATTTCAACTATTATATAATACGAATGAAATAATAAAGAGTTAATCGTATTTAAAAGTATTATAAACTCATATATATTGTGACTGCAGTGTACAGTTTGTATAGAAGTTTTTAATCATATATTTTTATTTGAAACTTAACAGCTGAACTTATCCATTTTGTGTTCGTGTAATCAGAGTTCGAATTGCGTTGATTGAGTAGATTCATGGTTAAACACGTGGTTTCCTAATTGTATTATATTTGTTGGCTTTGTTCACGCGAGAAACAACCACACCATGGGGTACACGTTTAGCTTTAATTTTATTATTTCTGCTCTTGGACAAGAGAAGGAATAATACCACCGGCCGAACGACCTGAGATAAATGGTCCAGATCAGATTTTAATTCGAACTCCTCACAACTGCTGGAAGGTTGATCTTTATTATTATTATTATTATTATTTAGCTGATTAATAGAAGAACAACTAGACGTAACTCGAATAATAAGTAACATGATCATAAAATTATTGGAATTTCTGGAGAACTGTGATAATCGCGAACATTGATTGGATGGTTATTTTGGATTTTGTTGAACCTATTTAATATTTTTGAAAATTAATTTTCTTTACCAATCAACTTTTTATGTGAACTTTGTAATCGAATCTAGTAATAGTGTTTTCTAAGTTTTCAATTTAGATTTTATACCGTAATCTGTTTAAATATCGAATTGCTAATCAAAGGAGGGGGGTAAATGCTTTGCTTTTCGAAGTTATTTTCATAATTTTCATGCCATTGCTGTAGGTGTAATATTAAATAATAAGTGTAATATTTAGTAGAATCTGTATTTGGTGGACACTCTTGGGACCGGAGAGTTTGTTCTCATAACTTAGTTATCCGTTTAAAAATTGCCTTATATTTTACAATACCCAGCAGTTTTTAAACCTCCATAAACGATTTTGCTTTGTAAAAAATAAGTAATCATAATGACCAAAGACGCAAAATTTTATTTTTATGGCATTTTATTTTGTTAGAATTAACATAATTTGGTACTAGAAGTGTTAAGCGCCGTTTTGTACTAAATTTAATAACTAGAAAATAATAATTAATTTAGAGAAATATAAAAGGAAAGATCTGAACTGAAGTAGTATTCAAACCGCAAGTAGCCTACTGCAAACTAGATAGGCGACGTTACAGATTCCTATATCTTGACTTTTCAAGCAGGATGTTTGCCAGTTTTCATAATACTTGACTCACTTGATTCATTTTGCTACTGTTATTTTTTTCTTTTTTAAAATTCTTCGAGTTTCTTAATGTGTGTCATCCAAAATACACGGGAAAAAAATGTTGCCGTCAATCTATGTTTGTAGTGTATCAGAGTACTAAGTAATCTAAAAATAGAACCGTGAAAACTTCATTTGACAATTTCAGGATGCAAAGAAATCTCACGAAACGATTGTATCGAAGATAAGCATGCTATTTTTTTAACTGATATTCACGGAAAGCATGTAATTCATTATACTGTCCGCCTAACATAAGTTTTTGAAGGGCAACAAATTTTTGTCCGTTGACCGCCGAAGTCAGTGTCCGCTTAATCAAGGTAAACATATATTAATGATATATTGCTATGCCAGAACCAGATGTTTTGTTCTCTACATTCGGGTTTCACGATATATATATATTTAAGTACACGCAGTATTAATTTATTGTAAACCTGTTTAAAGATGAGTCCTTCAGACTGACAAATATTTAAAAAAATTGAATCTGACTGCTCTAAATTAAAATGTTACGTGATTATTTAGCGAGTCATTTTCCTCTAATGTAGGAAAGAACGATGATTAAAGAGTATAAAATCCTTGTATTTAAGATAACCATTTAAAATAGGTCGAACTAGTGATTAACATTTACTAACAATATTCCATCAAAGACGTTTAATATCCTATACAAAATTTAAATGAACTTTCTAATAAAGCTAGCCAATTATTACGATGCACTCATTTTAATCTAGTTAACAGATATTTTTGAATTTTTACTTTCGGAGATTGAATAAAGCTGTATAGATGTACTTTTCTTCATTCCATATCTACGAAACAGAGAGATTGCAAACCGTATATGTAGGCTTCGTAACGATAATCAAATAAATTAATGTTTAACCTAATTACATTTAGTCGAATAGGCTTTGTCTTTCTGCTAAATTGATCAAATTTTCTTCCGCCCGAACGTTTTTACAACCATTTGTGGTTTGCCCTTTTGAATGGAGGAAAAAGAAAATTTTAATTTAATAATAACTATATAAATTTCCTCTAAAAGAAATCCTATTTAATTCTAGCTGTGTAAAATTCGCCAACTGAGCAGATAATATAAATTTTTTCAAATGTTTCGTGGGAGTAGGTATATTTGTTTCAATATAAAATACTTTTTTTTATTAAATGCTATTAAAATTAATCATTCAATTGTTTATTCATCTGTATTGTAAAATAATAATTAAATTTGAATAGTAAGAAACAATTATATCAATAAAGGATATTAAAGAATTGAAATAATAACTGTTTAAACTCTTATAAAATAACGTTTTAATGTATTTACCATTATTGAATTGTTTCAATGTTATTTTTTATTATAATGGAACAATTCATTATTATTTTTTAATAATAATGTGTTAATACATTCAATTGATTTTCTATATCTTAACTTTATAATTGTCAATATTCTGACAAGAAATTATTGAGAAAATTGTCTCCAATAACGAGTACACGTAGAAACGATTCTTTCGAATAGATTCACTAAAGTAGTTTATGTATAAACATGATTGTGAATATAAAATTCAATTAAAATTTTTCAAAATTTAATTTTAACATATTGAAATAAATTTGATTTAATATCTCTGAAAAGCGAATTTTGATACCACGCGAATGCCATCGCTATTACTTATGATTTATATTCTTAGAATGTGTAAGAACATTTAATTTTGTTGTTACGAAGTCATTATGGAACTTATTATTAAGGAATTTTCGTATCCAACGATATTAAAAAACGAAACTACGAGCTTGTTCTTTGTTCACGAAACACAATAGATTTGTTTTGTTAATAACATTGACTTTGTATTCTAATCATTATATTTCGAAAACGAAACCAAATGCATGCAATATACATACGCTTGTTTTATGTTTTAATCGTGTGTGCCTAATATAAATATGAAAATTCATTATACTACTACATGTAAATGATGATAATAATAAAAAAATAATAATACATATATTAAATTTCTCTTAACATTTCCACAATTCAGATTTCTATTACAAAGATTTATTAGTTTCATAAATTATCACGTAATAATTTCTTTCTTATTACGAACCCGATTTCATTTTATTTATATATAAACTACCAGCATTTTAAGAATTTAACGTTTAATTTTCATCATGAAGTTCGAATAAATAAATAATATAAGTAAAAATATTTGAATCTGTTGGTTGCGTATTTAAAATTTTTTCCGTTTAGTTTTAATTTTATTGATTCTAATTTGAACCTTTTTTGTTATTTTAAGTTTTGCGCATATTAATTATCGAAAAATTTAATGGCATCTCGTTCAAATATTTTCAATTGTGTTTCGTAAATGTCAATGTTCCGACTTAAAATTTTCGTTTCGTTTAATGTATGAAATATTTAAATTCATCCGATGCTACTCGAATATGCCGAAAGATGCATGGCATATAATTCAAATTTACTCTTTTATAAAGTTTGAAATTATCGGTCTTCATTGTTATTCTTTCGACACCTGTTACCTTTATACTCCTGTCTAAAATTCATCCAATATAATATATATAATCTGAGATTATCTTGTCTTTCCATTGTAGAAATATTATGCCACCAAATCGAATTTCATTTTAAAAGTTACTCTTCTCAGTTGCTAATTGAAACTTTTACTATATTTTACCTAATAAGTTTATTTTTATTTTTAAAAATTAAAAACATTTTACTATTGTATAAGGAGAGTATTTTTATATTAGTTATAAAGATGAATTTTATTTACCTATCGACTTGACTTATTTGATAAAATAAAACGTAAATATATTCTATAATGTTTGAAGGAGAAGACAAACCTCATCCAGCGTTCAAAAATGTTAACAAGTCAGAAAAATTCTAATTTATTAAAAAAGGTAAACTTCTATTAAAATTGTTAATTATATT
Source organism: Centruroides vittatus (assembly GCF_030686945.1). NCBI lineage: Eukaryota > Metazoa > Arthropoda > Arachnida > Scorpiones > Buthidae > Centruroides > Centruroides vittatus. Next base: position 6,782,297 of record NW_027120658.1, on the reverse strand, counting down.
AATAAAATATTATAGAAACGTAAAACTATAAATTGGATTGCTGTGTTGAAAATACAGTACGTCGTTTATAATAATTGTTCAAAGCTATGGCAATTATTGTGTCTAGGAAATCAAATTAAAGATATATATAATGTTGCTCATTAAATTTTATTGTTTATAAATTAAAAACTATTGCTTTAAAATGTAAGTACTAAAGAATATTATCAATGCCTTTAAAGGTGGTTGAAAAATTAAATGCAATTTTTTTGTACATATACAGTACGTATATAAATAGAAACTATGATTGTAGTTTGCAAATATACTGTCATTGCATAGACAAATCTATATATATTCCCTTTCTGACGTATTTTAAATCACTCTGAATTGAATAATAACTTATTTCGCAATAATAAATATTCAAGGTGTTACAGGGTAATTTAACCAGGTGTTTCTCCCGTAATTATAGGCTTACGAAATTTTTTGGTGGTGATAATTAGCATTTTTTGTAAAAAGTAAGGTTAATATTTTATAACTTGTTTTTCTTAATCAAACGACGTATTTTATTACGAAAGTTGTATAGTGTGTAAAATTAATAAAAAATGTTATAATTTTTTTTTATTAATTAGCATAAAAAATAGAATCATTTAGATGTAACTGTTACGATAGTAGACCTAAAACCGCATTACATTTAACGATTTTATGTATCGTGAGGAGTCTTCTTGCGAAGATGCAGTAATAAAAAGACTAATTAGTTTTCTTATGAGGCGATTATTACTTTTATTTTGACTTTAATCGTTATTTGCTTTGCATTGGTGATACCGACTGGTTTCTTGAGAATGCTGTAGGAGCGAAGGCATTAACTATAAAGTGCTTATTTATTCTGTGGTTCATAAAGGTACAATGGACTACGTTCTGAAAGGTCTGTAACCTCATTACAATGTAGTTATTACGAAACTATTGCGAGTACTGCTATTAATATCGTATTATATAGACAAGAAAAAAATTTAATAATGAGAAGAAAGGTCTTTTTATTAGAAAAATTAAATTAGGAATCATAATACGTTTAGCCTTTTTAATTATTAAATTATTAAAATTTAAACTCGAATGATATCGAAATATTTGATAAACCTGAAATTAAAAGGGAAATCTTGTTAAATTGAAAACTTATATATTAAATTCTAAAACTGACTAATTTCATTTTATATTGTAGATTTTTTTAAATAAAGTTTTTGAATTTATTGTAAAATAAATTTTCCCATTTGATTTATAAGGTAATTAAGACTGCTCTTGGAACTGGATATCCGGTTCTGCAGCGACTTTCGCTTATATTTCAGGTATTATTTAATTCTATGTAACTATTGGTCATAAAGAATTTTACTTGTTTTGGAAAATTAAAACTTATTTTCACACGTTTATTTATTTAGTGATCTAAGAAGGATTGCAATGGTCTTATGTAAATGATTTATTTTTGTTTTCCTGTTTGTAATTGTAGCTGGGAACTTTCATCGAGTAACATTTTAAAGCTTTATTATGTAGATTTTATCATTATTCATAGTTCATTCATTGATTTCCTGTGATTACATTCATGCTTATTGCGATGTTGTTTTTAATCTGTTAATGTAAATGGTTGATGGAATCATAATTCAGGTATTTATAATTTCGCTTTAAAATTTATGCGTAATCTTGCTTTTGCTGATTAAAAGTTCTTGGAACCAGGTATCCGGTTTTGCAGTATATTTCAGTATTATTCAATTCTACATGACTACTTTTACTTTTTTATCAAAATTAAAATTCTGTCTTGCTTCAATTTCATAATTTTGCTCTTAACAAAATATGTGTTTGCTCGAATTTTAAATTTTACAATACGAATATTAATCATAGAACTTAGAAACTTCTGTTAATGTAATGTTAATTTTAAAAATTACGATTAAAATTTAATAATTTAAAAGAAATGTTTACGCTTTCTTATATTGGCATATTTATTATTAAATTTATATATAAATTTATTTTCTTTGTGAAAATTTGACTAAAAAATAATTAAATACATTTATTGTTTTATAAATAATTTTCTAAAACTTTCGTTTCTTCATGTGATATTGTAATATATTGGCAATATAAGATGTCTAAATTAGACGAGAGTCGAATATGTTGAATTAATATCTATTTTGTTAACCTTATTTAAGGTCACAACAACAAATACAGCACTACATTTGCCAATGACATTTATTTTTGTTATTTTTAATTCGAATATATTTTAGTGTCGTTATTGAAAATAAAACACAATACCGCAACTTAATAAGAAGTTATGAAATGCAATGTATTTCAAAACAATCATATTCATTTTTGTCATATATATATAATATTCTATAATTAATAACTACCAACAAAAGAATTTTTTTTAATACCTCCGGCATTAAAATAGGTGATTCCCATTGAAAAAATCCCCGATTTCTAAAATCGCCATTAAATTTTCTTACCACAACGATCAAAAGATAATAGTCATCTTTGTATGTACGTACTGTACATAGAATAGCATATTGTTATAGCTATTAAAAAATCATTCTAACATGATTTTATTATTGTAAACGTGATTTCTTTATTGTAAATTTCACTATTTTGAACATTTAGCACATCTTTCTGGATGGAAAGCCATATTTTCACTTGGAATCCGGACCATGTTTCGATCCCGCAAGATATCAAAAACCTTGCACCAAAAACGGGTTTTTTTTACAAGATGACCTGCAATAACTATAATGAGACATGTACTGCACACTGCTAAACCTCTTAATTAAACATTAATAAATGCAAACGTTTTAAAAGTGAACATGAACTTATCTTAAAATGTTATTTGGATATTGATTTCTCGTTGTACTCGTGCTGCTTTCTTACTTAAGAAACCAGCAGTAGTCTCCCAACATCACTGGATCCATGCGACCATGCACTCTTCCATGGTTGAAATGACTTGGTGAAACCTTTCACCATGTTCGTTGCTAACATCTCCAAGATTTTGGAGAAAAAGTTTTGGAACGTCATCTGTCTGAGAGATCTAAACAAATTGTTGTAAAATCTAGCAACGAAGTTTAGTTCTGATGACTTTAAACAATACGTTCAGATTAGGAACCAGGAATATCGGTTTCAATCTTCAGCTTCATGTTTTATTTCACTGAAAGCTTTTCCTGTGGTATTTATTTCTGGTATTGTGGTGTTACATCATCTACTTTATATTGATAAATGCACAGATATTTGATATGATAAGATTTTCAATATTTGAAAACTGAATTGATATAATATTTTCTTGCTGATTTCGAAATGTAGGTATCGGAATTGATAAGAAACCATCTTTATTTTTCCCGATGTAAAAATCATGTTGGGTAGTGTAATTTTTTCTCACGAAGTTGACTTTCGTAAAAATTACTTTATCAGTTTTGTATAACCAGAAATTTTACATTCTATCTGCATACATTTTGCTTTTTCTGAAAGCTGTTTTCTTATAAAATATACATGTTTTATTTCTTCTGGTTATGATTTTATAGCACTATCTTCATATCGTAAAGTGTATTATTTGCTTACGGAGATAGTGTTTGCGACATGGGGATAATAAGAGATTTCAAATACAGCATTTTACTTATAATTAAATACTTGCAATAGAATTAATAAATCGACTACTGAACTAACTTTTAATAAAGTTACATTAATTTTACTTTATTCTATTCTTTTCAGTTTTTATTTAATTTATAGAAAGTTTTATAGAATTAGTACTTCAATTTTTATTTTTATTAAAAAAAAGTTTATCTGGGATAGGGAAGAGAAATTTGAATCTTGTCTGAAATCTGATAAAGGACCGAGTATCCTCTAACATTCCGAAATGTTTTTGTTATTATTATTATCTTAAATACGTTTTTAAATCCCGTTGAGAAATATTTACGTGTTCTTCAACAATAGTTTAGAATTTTTATATACATGTCGAGATTTAAGTGTTTGTAGCTTTTTATAAATTTTTTCTTACATGAATATACATTTTCCATGGTGATATCAACAATGTTATTATCTGCTCTAGCGATTTTTTAAATTAGAAAAAGGAGAAAAACTTAAACATGAAAATAAAGTTATTAAAAATGTGCTTTATTTTATTTAAAGATATTATTTATAATTATATTAAAATGAATAGGCGATTGTTAGGAAAGAAAATGAATGAGTATTAAATTAATGCTGCAAATAGTCTAATGACAGAGATACTATAAACTTTCAATTATTTTAAATAAGGAAAAAAAATGTTTAAAATATTTATATTTAATAAAAATTTAACGGCACATCAAAAACACTTTATAAAGTATCGTAGCGGTAGACTCATACTTTTGCCAAGTTATAATCCATGCGTACATTACTAATTTGGCATGGGTTTAGCAGATGCGTGCCTGCACACAGACTAGCAGCCTATAGAAAGATGATCGAAATTTCGGTCTGGATCTTGGATCTCGTGTTAATTCCATTTGATATCATTACTACTGGAAATAATTGTAGTGAGTATTATTTTTATTTTTATATATTTACGTTAATCTTTAGCACTTTTTTCCATCTTCATTAGTTCGAGTACTCATGTTATAATGGATAAAGGAAGTTATCCACACGTCACTTTTAACAAAACAAAATAAGAAAAATATAGAAAAACCCTGTTAAACGGATACCAAGTAGAATTACTCAATACGCTACATTGGACGTTTGCCAGTGTTATTTTCAATTCTTAAAATCGACTCGCTCATTTTTCTTAGGAGCCAGTAAATTCTATGCAATTATTATTCTAAACTTGAGTAATAAATATCTGAAGTTATTCGACCTCGATTTTCATGCACTAAAAATTATTATTTTAGATTTCCTAGAAAATTGCCCCAATTAAATGTGGCAGAAATACTTTAACTGCTACTAATCTTTGTCTTAAAGTTTTGTTTACAATTTGTGAAAATGCATGCTAGTAGGTAAGTTTAAATGTGTAGTTTTAAAGTAAATTAAGTATTAAATTCTAAGAGAATTTTAACCGTTGAAAAATAATTATCCATTTAGTTATATAACAGCTGTAATACAATGAATTGTTCGATGCCTTGTGACGTTTTATGAAACGTGTTTCTTATATGACGTCATTATTTGAGTCACTAATTGAAAATCATTACCGATGACGTATTTCTGGAATTCCAAAATCTAAGATGAGGCATACCTAGTATTTTTTTGTACTATTTCATGACGTGAATAGATTATTGTTAAGAAACAGTCTTGTTGCTGTAAAAAATTTGAAATAATTTTTGATTCTTATTAAAATTAATTCTGAATATATGAAAAACCACTTTTTCGTGTAATTACCTTTCGAAATTAGTAACATTCTGTTTTATGATCATTTTTATTATTATTTTATGTATCCAACATATTATCAGTGCGTTTTATAAATATATACTCACGTCACAGAAGCGTGTTTGACGTCAATCGAATTTTTAGAATTGACTTTCGATAAGAGTGTCGGAAGTTGAGATTATTCTCGATGCTGCCATACATTCTATCGATATTCCATTATATTTCATACTCTACGAGAGAAAAATATAGTTTGCAATTGTATAAATTTATATACGGTTTTTATAAAAATAAAATCGCAGCTAAACATGCAACAAAATCTAGTACCAAGATTTTAACGTCATACATGAATGAATAAATGAAATAATTGAATATTTTTAAAATATCTAATTTCAAACTTTTATTTTTTGTGTGATTACAATTATTTTTTTATCTCTTAGGGAATGGGTATTTATTTCAGTACAGATTAAACAAGTAAATTATCCTAATGTTTTGTCATTGTGTAGAATAAGATAGATAAAGCATACAGAACAATTATTTTCTTAAAGGGAAGAAAACCTCAGTTTTTTTACGTTAAATAAATATTACTTTTAATATTTTGACCGTTTTCTTTGCCAGAATATCATCTTCAGGAACAATACTTTTCTGTTTTGCTTTTCTGCATGTAGATTTATTAAATTTTACTGAATACTAATTAAATATAATATTAAATGGGCAGAAAATTTACCAGAATCAAAAGGATATATTTGTAAATACAAATACTGTACCTGGTATATCATTTTTCAGCAACAGTAGCTGGATGAAGACTTCCCCTCATTACACTGCAATGTTGTTGGAAAAATGAATTTCACTAAATTTCAGTTATATAAGTTTAAAAAAAAATCTAAACTTAATAATAACATTAGCATAAATAGTTTTTATAAATTAAATAGCCCTTATTTAAAATACTGAAAATTCTTACTTTTTAAAAGCATTAGGTTAATTTTTAAAAGCAATGTTTTTACAGATGGATATACATTTTCAATGTTAGAATCTAATTTCAAAGTCTTTATATATAATAAATTACACATTTATATTAAATTACATTGATTAGAAACTGGCAGACATCAAATCTTGTAATATTAAAACTTATAATATATTTAAAAGGTTTTTTTTTACAAATGAAATATGAGACTTTCAAAAGAAACCATAATGAGAGACTTTCAAGAATTAAATAAATTATGTTTTTTTTATTGAATTTCTTTTTTAATCAAAACTATGTTTTATTGTAAAATTTAAATCTAATAAAAGATTTTCTTATAAATAAAATATTTAATTTGACAAGTACTACAAAAAAAGAAAAAAAATAGATGCTGCAAATTGATAGGACAAGATACATGTGTTAAATTGCTTTTAAATAAAAAAAAAACTTTCAAAATTTATCAGATATAAAATTCTATTTAACAAAAAATTACTTGAACTTCTGTTTTAAATGCAAGACTGTGTCAACACCAACTATATGTAGTGTAGTTACAAAATTTATTATAAGTGTTCTTACAAGATTATCATTTTTTAACTTGGGCCAAACGCATTGAAAAACAGACAGGAGTGTCATTATTCAAGCATCTTAATTCCCTCAGAAAAAGATGTTTTGGCTGAAAGACAAGCCATGCATGCACCATTTCATTTAGTTTTTGGTTCATGGCAAATTGATGGTAAAAGTTGTGTGACTATGTTTGAACTTTTTGTTCCTAAATAGACACTTTTTTGTGACAAAAACATCTCCATATTGTGCTTCAGTGAATTTTGTCTTACAATAAAGTTTCAGTTAAAAAAGTTTCCTTTTTTTTGTAGTTGGATTGGACAGTACCAAGATAACTGACCTGTATTACTGTCTAGACTAGGAAATCTGTATCACTCACAAGACATAATGCCTAGCTACACCTGCAACTAGTAGTGGTACCAGCAGCAAAAAAGTTACAATTACATTTCATATAATTTTTGATTTACCTTTGTATATAAAGGTAATACAAAGAACCTTTGTATAATGTTAGTATCATGAAATATTTAGTAATTGTAATTTATATTATGCATCGTATCATGTGTATAGCTCATAATTATTATCATTATTACAATGATCATTAAAATCTTATTAAACAATTAAATCAAAATAACTAATAGAGGTTTAATATCTATATTCATAATCTACAATTGACAGTTAGAGTCTAGAAGTTAACATTTATCTTACTTTAATTTCATTACTGCTTATTAATTAATTGCTGATTATAACACTTGGTCTTAGGTTCTGAATACAGGTATAAAACAGTCAAAGATAATAAATAATTTAAAATTTCTAATGTTCTATTATTCTACATATTCTATATGTCTAATTATAATAAGTTTATTATACTATATTGATTTTATTATTAACATTTGTAATTGCATAATACAAAAATTTTATTTATTCACAAGATAATTAAAAGAGTTTTTATGAATATAAAGTTGGGAAAAGTTATTGATTTCATACTGTTTTCTGCAAAAATGTCTTAGTTCTCTGAATGTAAACTGCTCATATTCAGATGCAGCACAAAAAAAAAAGAGGACTAGATTTGAACACATCCACAAAATTCCAGTAGTTCAAAAACCATCAATAGTTAAGAGCACTTAAGACTAAAGTTTAAATGCTATGCTGTTTAGCATTTCTTTGAATGCTACAACATCATAGCATTTAAACTGTATTTAGTAAATATTTAATACACTATTCTCCACTGATACAAATTTTTAAAAAATAAAGTTATACAGGCAGCAACAATTTATATTCTGACAGCTATAAAGTCCTATAAAAAGTCTTGACTTATTGCTAGTCTAACTATTATTTTAAATGGAAATTAACATTTTAAATAGTTGTATTGCTTTGTGCTCAGACCTAGTACTAACATCCAGTATTTAAAAGTAAACTTGTTTTCTTAAGTAACTACAGATTGCAGTAATAGCACTAAAATAGATAACAAATGACAGAAATGTACTTTGCATAGGACAAAAAGAACAGAATATTTCAAAAGAACAAAAACAGAACAAAATTATTGCATAGAATAATACAGCTGAAAACACTTAATTTTCTGAAAGTTTTGATGATAATATATATAAAACACTTTTCCTCCAAAATAATTAGCAATTGTGATTCTGTTTATTACAATGTTGACTGCTATATTTTTTAAGAAAATCATTAATGTCAAAAATTTGCAAGAAATTTATCCAGCAATATCATGAAAAATTAAAAACATTCTTATTTAATATTAATGTTCCCTTTTACTTTAGAAATGTTTTTAAAAATTTTATTAATGCTTTATTTTTCTCTATAATGCTTGAAGAATTTTATTTGTTCTGAAGTACTTATTTTATTATTTACTTTTGAGATTGAAAAAATTCATTAAAATTTCCTTTATATTTGTAATGATGTAGTATAAATCAACTTTAGATTTACATTATTTAACCTAAAATTATATACAATATTCATTCATTATGAAAAATTAATTATTACAGTAATTACAGTACAGTACTTATGAAATGGAATTAGCTTTAGTTGCTGCTTTTGTATTTATCTGTTTGAATAACAACTTTCAAAAAATTGAGAAAATAATTCTGATGGAAATTTTAGTGTTCAGAATATTACATAATGTGTAATCAAAACTTTGTTAAAGTTTATCAAATTCATTTATTTTGTTGATTGCAATCAACAAAATGCATATCATATTACTAATTTAATCAAAGTAGATAAAGTTACATATGTGGAGTTTATATTGATTTATTCTCTGTTCTTGATGTTATTGACTGTTATGTCTTGCAAAATAAATTAAGAACAATGTCAAAATACTGATTATTGATAATTGGTTTATATTTATTTGAATAATAGATATCAGAGTAAAAGTGATTGATCAACTTTCTGAACTCTAAGTTAAAGACAAATAACCTTTCCTGGATAAGGGCCAGAAATGAATTGGTGGACTGCATGCATTTTTTCTTATGGAGTTTCAGGCTTTAAGCCTGCTGAGTACCAACATACTCAATAACTGCCAGTAGACTAGGTACTAAAATAATATATGCTAACAATATGCAAACTACTAATATATATATATATATATATATTCCAAAGCCTGATGTATTAATACTAAACCAACAATTAGTTATGGTAATCGTTTGGTTTAATTGCTAATATATATATACTTTATTCTCTTCGTTTTACTTGGCTAGTTTAGTTTGAATGTTCATCACGAATATCAGCTTAATTAGGATTGCAAATTAAAACCAAGAGTGAAAATTATGTTCTTTAATTTATCAATATTTTGTTTTATACTTCATTAAAGCAAATATTTTACTTTTAATAAGCTAATTAAAAAATAAATATAAAAAAATAAACATATCTAGTACCTTTACTTATTCCTATAAGTAAAGGTACTAGATATGTTTATTTTTATTCACTCTCTCTTTAATTTTACTAGATTTGTTCAGTCATCTTTTCTTAAATTAAATTCTATCTTTGTTATTAACATTCATTTTTCTTACATAAAAGTTTATAGATTTTTAAGTACTGTTTTGTTAAAATAGTTACAGAATACTGATTATAATTTTTAACCTTTTGTCTAGAAATATAGAGATTTGATTCAGTTTGTGTATAAAATTGTAATTTCTTTATTTATACTGTTATTTTTCTATACTTTGCTTAGAATATATTTTTGCTCCTGTTTTTTTTTTTTTTTCCTTTTTATTTATTCATGTTTGTCATTTTGAAAATATTTCAAATTAATATTTTAGAAATAAATTAAAGATTTACAAAAATAACATATTACAAATATTAACATATTAGCTATTAAGTTAAGCTATTTTGGAAATGGATTTTCATTTGTAAATCATTTTTATTTTTTGTATTTTTATATACTTACCTGTATTTTTAATAAAACCAGATTTAATTATTTAATTAGTCAAAAGATTAGTAAAGAAGAAACACTCTTTATACTGATATTTGTTTAAATAGCTTTATTTATAGAAAATTAGCTGATATAGATATAATTATTTGCAGTGGTGCACCCGGGGGTGGGTCAAGGAGCCTTGGCACCCTCAAAGTAAAAGGAAAAGAAACACAAGTAAATTTTCCTAATTAAAATTCATTTATTTATCTATATTGTGTTGTGTGTTCTATTTCTATATTATTCATGAATTAGCAGTCACACAAGGTGGGAATTTTATTGAGTTCACATTAAAAATCTTTTTTCTGTCAACTCAGCTCTTCCCAAGATTAAATCTTTAGTGCTCCACTGATTATTTGTATACTTGATCAACTTAGATCTTGCTGTTATATTATATCACATAATTGTCTGTTTCTATATATTCATAGCTTTATCAAAAATACTTTTTGTAAAATTACTTAAAAACTAAAATTCAATGAGTATTTTTTTATTATTATTATTTAAAATAAAAGTAATCATTAATTTTTGGTTTATTTAAGTATATTAAGAAAAAATATTGCTGATAAAGCCATGAAAGTAATTATAATACTGAACTTTTTAGTGAGAAAAGTGTTTTCTCTGTTTATAATAATCTGTTTCTCCTTTTCTTATTATATAAGAAAGAAGGTTTCCCTTCCTTACTAGAATGAATTGGCAAGTGTTTGATGTATAATTGACCTTGAAATAAATTCAAGGACATGCTTCATATTCGAATTCAATGCTACCTGTAGGTTGGGATTCATATAAAATTTTTTAAAGCATTCAATACTTAAAAATCATTTCAAATAATAAAATCTATTTTCTAGTATCATCAATAAAAACTAGAATAAAATCATATTAAAAAGAAAAGATTATCATTTCTTGTTTAGTATTTAAAGTAAATATGAGATAAACTAAATTTATTTTATGTTGAAATGTTAAGATACATACAAATCAAAATATTTTAGAAAATTAAAATAAAATAAAGAAAAATTGTTTATTATTATTGTTTTTATTTGTTAATTATCCCGTATTTTTCTTTAATTTTTAAAATGCTAAAAATTTACAAATTTAAATATTCAAAATATGTGTATGGAACACTATATGCATTCTGCATTCTAAGATTCTTGTTTTGAAAGAGCTGATGATGATCAAAATAACGACTGGAAGCATTTCACTCAATTCTGTTCATGATTTCATTTGTGTATGTGTGGGTGTGTGTATAAAAATTATATATATACAAAATTAAATATTGGTAATACCCATAAAATTTGTATTGGTAATACTTTCAATAAAATGTATCCAACGATATGAATTTTCTTTTTAATAAATTTGATTTATTTATACATATTTTAATATTTTAAAAGAGATTTTAATTATTTGATTTTAATATTAGCCCAGCGTCATGAACTGTACCCATATTGTATCCGGAATGCTGATCTTTTCTACTGAAGCAACTTTAACAGTGGATAAAGTTGTGAGGTGTGAAGTGGCTAAATTTCTGGTGGCTACAAGGCCACTAATTGAAGTTAACGACAACTACACATCAAAGGGAAGCTTTTGGCCAACAGCTGCAAGGTATTAATCTTGCACCAAAAATTATAGAGATAAGGTAAGAATTTAATACATTATTAAATAAGAGAATAGAATTCAAATAAATTATTTGAAATGTTTATCACAACTAGAGTTAAATATACTTTATATGATTAATTAAAATAGTATTAAATAAACTATAATATAATTATAAAAGTTTTATTAAACATTTAGATATTTAGAATCAGCAATTCTTGTAAAGACTTAAAATCATTGGAAATTTAACCTCAAATTCAATATTTTTTTATTAGAAATATAGTATTTATATTTAACAATTTCCAATTTGAGATATTATTTTTTAATGCATATTTTTTTTAAAGATATTTTGCATTGGATAAAAAACATGTAATTTCAAGCCATTTCAAATGTTTCAGGTAGCATTGAAGTTTGTAGTACTGTTCTTATATTTAATTTAATAGATAACCCTTTCAAAACCTTTGCATTTCCAGTAAGTTACAGTGTTAACTTGAGTGAACAAACATTTTCAAATCTCCACCGAGATCTGCTTCAGGTTCGTTGGTGTACCAACCTTGGAATGCCAACAGTATATTTATAATTTAAATTTAAAGTACATATAGACATTAGATATTTGACTAATAATTATAAATAATTATTAATAAAAGCATGCTGTTAATTTAAGCATGATCAACAGACACAGAACTTCTTTGCTAAAGTGAAGTGAAAAGCTTGGATAAAAAGTGAGAAATGATATGGAAATTTTTTTTAAGAAGCATCTGTTTTTCTTTTTTAAGTTAAAAAAGACTTAGCTCTTTACAAAATTACTTAAATTAATTGATAAATTTATTACTTTAAGATTATGATCATTATTTAAAGTGTTGGCTTCAATGTATTAAAAAAAACTGAAAATTTTTTATATATTATATACAATGATAAAATAAAATAATACAAATGTGGTTATTTTGAGATACTTAGAAAAATTAACATTTTGTAAATATTGCCATTTTAAATAATAATTTTTTATAAATAAATTTATATACTATATTATTGTATATAATTTGAATTTACTCATTTTACTACATTTAGAAGAAATGCAGTATTATAATGTATAATATAAAATACACAAATTTATATTTTTATTTACTATTTTATATTTATAAATGTTAAGATATATATTAATTTTTATATTTAAGATTGTTTAAGAAGAATTTCTATTTTGTAGTTGAAATTTTATTATTATAATTTACATATACAGTCAAACCTGTTTTTATGCGCTCTTTTTATGTGCGATTTTTATTTGTGCGATTTTTTTAATGTGAATTTTTAATTTGTGCGGTATAGTTGGCGACTAGTCTCGTGCGATTCGTCATGTCTTACGTTGACTTATTATAGCTAAATAAACTTATTATAGCATAAATGCACTTATTATAGTAATATTATTGCATGAATATGCGAAAAATGAAATAATTTACTTTTTAAGTCAACAAAACACCACCTGGACAAAAATATGTAAAACAGACGATAGACCAGACGATGCATTCAAGTGCTGACATCTGTTGTCAATAAATTCTATTTCGTACGGTTTTGAGTTATTTTCTACGTGAGACTTCTTTTATGCGGTCCCTATTGACCGCATAAAAAAATTATTTTTTTAATTGTGTTGCGAAAACTATTATTTACAGCCATTCGTGAAGTTTCGTGAGATTTTTTTTAATGCGTTTTTTTTAATGCGGTCCCTATCCCCCGCATAAAAACAGGTTTGACTGTATATAATGTAAATTTGGAAATTAATGAAAAAAAGAAATTTTAAAATGATTTATAAATGTTATAAAGATGATAATCTTATAGTTAATAAAATGGAAAAAAAATGTTATTTTGTGTTATCAGTTTATTTTAAATTGTATTATTAATAATCAATTTTATTTATAAAACTTATAACTATTTATAAAACTAATTAATTAGTTTATTCTTTTTAGTTTAGAACAAAGTTATATTAAGCTTAATACAGATAATTAACATCCATAATTATCAAAATATTTGCACATATATAGAATATTGTGATGCAGGTAGATATAATTTTTCCAGTTCAATCATATTTATACAAAAAAATAGTTTAAATTTTCCTATATCATGATGATGTAGAAAACCACCTCAGTAATCTGACATTTATAGGATGTAACTGAAAAATTTAAAGTTAAATTTATGATTGATTATTGTTAGTTTTTGACTTTATGCAAGTGGACAAAACTTGGCACTATGTGAGATCAAAAATTAAATAGATAGTTTCTTTAAGGAAGCCAAAAAAAATCCAAAAATGTTGATTGAATATTTGTTTGGTTTCCTTAAGTAAGCAGTCGATTTAACTTTTTATTTGACTTTAGTTTTTAAATAATACAATATATTATGATTTTATTAAGTTTTTCTATAATAAATACATTTTTTTTTTAAATATGAATTTGATACACATCTAACAAAAATAGAAGGTAAGAGGTAATTATTAGCAGTGTTTGCTGAATTCTAGTCTATAAAAATTATCAAAATATTTTTAGTTCTTTATATGTGAATGAAATCACAAATTTGAACGAATAATATTTATTCAAATGTTATCAAGATCTGTATTTTTATTTGGAAGAATGTTTCAGAAGTATTTGAAGATTAAAATGTTCTAGTTGATAATTTAAGACAAATGTTTGGATCTTGATATGATGAAATATATTATTAAAAATAATCATTCAGAAGCATATGCAAATTTATTATAGTAAAACCTCATTATTTCAGAACTCAAGGGATCAAAAAAACATGACTGAATTATCCAAATTTTTTTTGTAATTCTCAAATAAAATTATGACATACCTTATATAGTTTCACCTATTTGGTTACAAATGTGTTAATATTATGAGTTATTTCTTAGTAATTTAAGCTATTTCAGAAAAAAACATTAGTTGGCATGTATAGTACTTAATAAAAACAATGAAAATGTAACCAAACTACAGTCAAAGCAAGACCTAAAAATAATGTATGAAAGAAGCTTAAGTGCTTCAATAAGAATTACACATGAATTTCATCTAGAGAACCAATGGCTAGTTCTGTGAAGAATTCACTGTCTTGAGTTCAAGATTATAAAAATCATCTGATCTGATGAAAACAAGCTTTATTAACAGCTAAAGCTATAAGTACACATTCTGTTGGAATACACATGTGTATTTAATTGACTTTGAAATTATTGAAACAATAGATTTTTGCAAAAAATGTCCAAAATAATGAGTAATTATTTATTGTGACATTGTCACAATGCTGGGCTGCAATTTTTAATCATTTTTTAATTTAAAATATATGCTCCCTACCT
This sequence comes from Centruroides vittatus, assembly GCF_030686945.1. Classification (NCBI taxonomy): domain Eukaryota; kingdom Metazoa; phylum Arthropoda; class Arachnida; order Scorpiones; family Buthidae; genus Centruroides; species Centruroides vittatus. The sequence goes on along the minus strand of NW_027120658.1, from coordinate 6,767,123 downwards.
CAATTAGTAGTGTTTTCCCCCTGTACATCATACTTTTCTGTTAGCAATAGAATCATGCAGGCCATCTATCTAACTCCTTTCAGGGGAAAAGTTTTGAATTAAAATAATGTGCTTTCCAATTTGTACTGGAAATTCATGTAAAGTTAATTGGGGCCTCCTGCCCCTAATCTTTCCATATCTGGTCTTGGCTTTTATCTACCTAACACCATTCTTGAGATTAATTAAGGAAGGACTGACAGACAGCAACAGTGGGAATTTATACATCTACAAGTTTTTTGAATTGCAGCTGAATTAAATGCCAAACAGATTTCTTCCATAAAAATAAAAAAATTCTCTCTTTTGGAAATTGTATCATTTGGCATTATTGGAAATGCTAAAAGATGTACTAATGACATAATCAAAATTATGTAGTTTTTCAAATATGATATATTCAAAGTTTTAAAAAAAAAGTTTTTATTTTGTTTTTTGAAAAAGATGCTTTTTATATTTTATAAACGTAGTTTTATAATTTAGAAATAACAATATATGATTTTTCAGATTGTATGTTAAGATATTAACACGACAAATGAGTTAGCTATGTTTATATAATTTGGTGTTTCAATATTTTAAAAAGCACATCTAAAAAGTTACACATTTGTTAATATGTACCATTATTTGTTTTGATTTCTTAATATATGATCACTCACATTATAATGAAACTATTATGTCAAAAAATAATAATAATAATGTTAGAATGATGTTTAAAATATTTAAAAGATTATAATATATATTGTTTTTAAAATGTTATATTTTCTAGTCATTTAAAGAATGTAAAGGGAACAAGTGTTTAACATTAAACAGCACAACTGGCTTCAACACTTAATAAAGTATTAGAACAGTTACTGCCCACAATGGTTACTCATCCTGCTATGGAGAATGAAATGTCCACTTCAGCTTTTCCTGGAGGAGATAGTGAGCATGCCGAACTGTTGGCACTTACTCTAGCAGGAGCTGAAGATGACAGTTCAGTTTGCGAATGTGTACTTAATGGCACAGTGAAATCCAAAGATGATGAAGACAAAGGTATAGTCTCACAAGTATTCAGAGAAGATAGTCCACGAGGAGAAACAGTAGAAATGGAAGACAAAGAAGTTAATGAAGTTACTTTAACACTTACGAGTGGAAAAGACGAAGATAACCCTCCAACAGAAATTCATCCACATGAATCAATTCGAGCAGTTGCTTTGCAGGTTTTTATTCCTTTCTTATGTGCTGGATTAGGAACCGTTGTAGCAGGACTGATATTAGACAAAGTTCAGGTTAGTTTAGAAAGTTTTGAATTTTACTAGATTACTGAACATTTTTATTTTTTAAATTTATTCTAACCAAATAATCTGCCAAATTAACAGGCTATTATTGGGTATGTTAATGATTTGGTGCCATGAGTGACCAGTATGGTTACATCTAAATGAATAGTTTTGGAAGTGATTGGCAAAGGTCTGGGTATTGTAAATGGCAATGCATCTGCACAGTAAGCAGGACTTGTGGGTTTGAGTCCCACTCTGGGCCAATTTTTTTTCCAGAAATTCTAAATGAAAAGTTAATTTATTATTATTATTAAAAATAACACAAGATGGTGGTATAACTGCCAACCTATAGACAAATTAATTAGTTTCTAATCATAAACATAGTCATATAATAGCCCAATAGGCAGGATAGGATTTGGCAGATCATTTGCTTTGAATTAATTATGAATCAGGTTTAACAATGATGTTAATTTATTCTAGTTATTATATTTTTATTTGTTTTCAAATACACAAAATCATTGGCAATATATTTAGATAATTATTTTGTGAATGCATTTCTGTTATTTGACAGAAAATTCTACTTCAGAAGTCATGAATTCAACGATTCATAAATTTTGAATTTAATTCTTGTACATAATATCTCTTATTAACATTGTTTATAATGGAGATTTAAAAACTAAGAACAACAGAATTTTATCATATCAAATAAATTTAAATTTGAATTCCAGCTTTTTGAAATTTATACTACAAGTTTTATCATATCTAATTAATGCAGTTTCTGCTAAAAGTAATCATTGGATTAGAAGGAGTGTGTGTTATTTTCACATTCTTCAATAATGTTAAAACCTTTGCTAATGTTGTATTTAGCTGTAATAAACTCTTTTATGTTCATTGATACATGTACAGAGGGCTATAGCAGTGCCCCAATATAAAACCTGGTATTGTCCACTTCTTTATTGAGAGGTAAGATATATATACCAGATTTTTCCATTACTGTCTGTGTGTATCTATCATTAGAAAAGAACTTTTTTAGTAATGGTGACGTATACATAACTACAGTAATTGTAAATCATGAGAACATAATAATCTAGCTAATATGTGTATAAACAGTAGAGATATAGATGTAGATTTTGCTTATGAATGTAAAAGTTGGAGCTTAGTTTGTGGGAATAAGGAGTTTCTAACTTTGTTATCTAAATAATAAATCTTGAAATTAGTAAAGCTAACATGAATAAATTCATTCTGATACTTTGGAGTTCTTGTTGCAGACCACTCACAAAGGAAGTCTTCTAACCCATACACATAATAAATGACATTTTAGTCTGGCCCCTACAAGTGCCAAAATTGACCTAAAAATCAATGACTTACATTCCTACAGAGTAGCACAACTTTCCCAGCTATTGCTGTGATGATTTGGTAGTGTTTGTAATTTCTGTTTTGTCTTTGTGGTATTTGTGGTTCAAAACACAGTTTAGAAGAAAATAACTCTTTCTGTTATTTTCTGATGTTTATTTGTATTTAAGTGGTGGTTTTCTATTGATTTGAAGAAGTTTGTTACTATTATTATAGTGGAAACATAATAAAAAGTGTTCATACAGGTATTTATCATTTTTATCAAAAGTGTATAATATTTATCATTAGCAAGATTGAGGCCAAAGTTTTAAATGTGAAAATGTGTACATCAGACGTTCAGCGCCGCTTTCCTGTAAACCTAGAAGTTTGTCAATGGTGTTTGGAAAGTCATGCTCGACATTCCAAGCATCATTGCCAAACTTCTAGGCTTATAAGAAAGCTGCACTGAACGTCCGACGTACACATTTTCACGTTTAAAACTTCGGCCCAACCTCGCTATTATCAAATTCCTATTTGATGATGATTTAGGTTACATACTTTTCTATACTATAATTTTCCATAATGTTATCTGTTCATGTCCAGCACCAATATTTCATTGTTCTAATTTTCAAGTATTTATTACTGATGTCAACTGATATTAGCAATGCATAACCATCATTTTTAATGCATCTCTGGAATTGGAATTACAAAATTATGTTGAATTCTCAACTAAAGGAATATCTTAAAGTTTCTTTTTTTCACATATATGACGTAAAAAATACACAGCTCATCACAACATCCCAATCATTCTCTCCGAAAAAATTTCCTGTGCTCGCTCTCACTTTGGCACTCTCATAGAAGTGCCTGAGCATTTCCATTAGAGCAACTATGCAGTTGTTACTTAACACAAATTTTTACATTTATTGATCCTGACACTGGATAACTTCATTCACAATGAAACTAAATATAATCATTCATATTTGATGGAAGATGATGAATACAACATAAATGGGAAGGCGGTGATGAATGGTTATCAAATGAAATGGACTTTTTATCATCTGGAGAAGTAATCTTTAAATAAGAAATTTAATATAAGGATTTTTTCAGGAGCTGGCTATTGCCTTTGTATTCAAAATCATTGGAAAAGTGTAAATTTCATCTTCATTTACAAGATTAAATAGCTTTAACTCGAAGCATACACTATGGTAATGTAACTTACCTGATCTTGATCCAGACTGATTGACCAAAAGTCAGAGATTTGGTAAAGGTCAGCAGATAACGAAACACAATGAAGTTGTTTTGACTTGGCCATTTTCTTAGAGATGCTAACTCAATATTAACACATACTGTATATTTCTGCAGATAAGACGAGGTATAAATTTTCACCAAAGTTTTATAGTTTTACCATATATCTGTCCTGTAAGATGACCCCTGAACTATCAACAGCCTATGAATTTAGTTTAGATCAATGATTATCATCTGATAATAATACAGTATAGCGTATATGGAATTATGTCCTATTCATAATATTTTGAATGAACAAATTTTATTTTCTTGCATCTGGCAGCACTGCCTTGCAATTGTTACAAACATTTGCACTGATTTGGGCATTCAGGTGATTGATTACCTTGACTATTCACAAAAATGTCATATGGACTATTTTATTTTGTGGACATACCCTACTCTCTACTAGTAATAATTATGATTTGTCCATTTTTTTGTATGGTTTTAATCTATATAAATTTCAATCTAATTTTTTTTTGGTATCTGTCCTATAAGACGACCCCAGATTTTGGGGGCCTTTTTTTGATGATTCAACTATCATCTTATCTGCAGAAATATATGGTATTTAATTCCAAGAGTGTTACTGAAATGAGAGAATGCATGTGAAGTGAAACATGTTCCTTGATCAATAATGATGCAGAGAGGTGCACTAAAATCATTCACATGTTGCTCAAGATGTTCAATAATGAATTGTGAGGAGCATGATGGATGGATGAAGGTGACTGTCTTTACATGATTTCTTGTGCTGTGATCTGTCTTTTTACATTTAGTGCAATACTTTTCATGACTTGGGACTTCTACAATCTTGAGTGATATGTCCATATATTTGATAACCATGATACTTCACTGTTGTGCTTAAGGGATGTAGAGTATCATATGGTTAGGCTCTATTATTCTGAGCAGGTGTTGGTCTTTTAGACTTTCTTTCCATTAAATTATCATCCATTTTTCTTTTATGGTTGATCTTTTGATTAAGAGGTTCAAAATGTTTCTCTTAGTTCTTAGCAAATTGTTCGTGAACTTGTTCATTGAGTCTTTAAGTTTAATGTTAACCATAGGCAGACTGTCAGTGTCAGTCCATCCAATTAGCAATATGTTTGAAGAGATGCATCATCTTCTGTTCCACAGAATGGGTCTAAACCAGCCAAAATATCTGGAATAACTGGAATTATTAGTGTGGATGTCATTGCATTTGCCTGTTGCTGGTAAAGAACAAGTAATGGTATTAACATAAATGGTGCATTTTGCATCATTTATGTTAATGTCATTACTTGTTTGTTTTAAGGAACACCAATTGGAAACTGAATGTTTTATCTGCCATTTTAAAATCCTTTGAACTCTTTCCAAGATAAATATATTTTCACTGCAAAGTTCTTTCAGGAAAACAGCAAAAATGATCTTGCTTAAAGTCCTTATAACATTTACTCGCATTAAACAACCTTTATAAGCAGAAAAAACTTTTAATTACTAATGTTTTTGGTTATTTTTTAATGATCATATATCATATTCAGATAACACAATAAATCAAACAATGCATTAGTAATTAAGTTTTTGCTGCTTGTAAAGGTTGTTTAATGTGAGTGAATATCTACTCTAGCAGTTTCTGATTGTCATGTCTTTATATCAACTATTTTTCTATGCAGGAACTTGGAATTTATCCCAGCTTTTAATCTTATGCACAAACTCTTAATATTAGACAATTCTAGCAAGAACACTAATGAAGATGGCAGGATATGAACTCAAAGATATTATTTGAGTTCATATAAACCTTTGAGTATCCTACTTCTGAAAATGTAGGCAATATTCTTTCTTTTCTGAATGTTTCTTCATTTCATGTATACAACATAAAAAAATATACAACTCATCACATCCATAGTCTTGATCTTTCTCCAACAAATATTTTCAAGTTCTCTTCTCACTCTGGCATTCCCACAGAAGCATCTAGCACAGTCACAGATATCAGCTTCATGTACAACTGCTATATGACACAAATTTTCTACAGGACTTTTTAATGAAAAAGTTGAATAATATCCCATCACATATGCAATTTGCCTGAATGAATAAAATTCATATAAGTTGTATATAACAATGCAAAGCTACATAAAATTAAACCAAAGATTAGCAAAACTTCATAGTTTTAGTGACTAACATTTTTTTTTTTTTTTTGCAATACTTCTCCCAAAAATTGCTACAATTGGTTATAAACAGAAAATACTTACAAGAAAAGCCAGTGAATATTAAAAATAAAAAATATAGGTTTATCTATAAATTACATTCAAACCACAGTTATCAGAAATAGAGAGGAAAAAATACACCATTTTATTATTATTTCACCAACAGAGAAGTTGGTTTGGTAGTCAGAAATTCCTATATATCTGTGTGTTAAAAATTTTGAGGCCATTTTTTGGCATTTGGGGGCTGAAAACATCGGAAACAAATACATTTATTATCTCTTGAAACATCATCTTGAAACATTCAGGGAACTCTTGAAACATCAGGGAACTTCTTAATGGTAAATTTGATAATGAATTAAATTTCCTAAAATTATGAAAGAAAAATGAGTTTTTGTTGGTAGAAATGTTTAAGTGATATTGATAAATGATATTTATGATATAGTTGATTAAGTAACATGATATTCTAAAGTGAACAATATAAATAAAGATAGTATTAATATGATTAAAGAATGGTGTAAATTTTTCCTTTTTATATTATCAACCAGTTAGAACATTGTCCACACATATCTATGTTCAAAACAAAGGGCATGGTATACCTACTGTTTTGTGGTGTAAAACCTAGATTCTAACTCCTTCATTATAGCTTATACATTAAAAGCAGAGGGTGAATAACCATAGGTAAACTACATTTTTGGAGGTAAATATTACCTTTGAACGTAAAATAGTTTGATTGACAAATCATGTTTAAATCTTCAATGATACATAGCATAAGTTCCACAGTGTTCTAAGCAGTGGCATAGCGCGGCAGGGGCGGCCCGCCCCGGGCGGCAAAATTTCACAATAAATAATAATAATACCTAAATAAGGGGGCGGCGAAATTTTCCTCCGCCCTGGGTGGCTGACACCCACGCTACGCCACTGGTTCTAAGTAAACTATTGGTCACTGTTTTCATACTTATGTAGTTAATTTTACTGTACATCTCCTTTTTGTTTTATTAAATGTTCTACTTTGATTCCTGAGTGTTTCTGCCTAATATCACTGGTGTGATAAGCCCTTACTATTATCTGCCTCATGTTTGTAGATATTTTATTTAATAAAATTGTATATTAATATACCAATAATTAACACTGAAATAATTCAAATTACTATTTGCCTGCCTTTTAAGCAATTAATTAATGTATTGGCGTTTAAACAACGAAACGTGCCTAACATCGTATCACTAATGTGGTTTCAATTCCATGCATGCGCCACTCGCACCGATTTAAGGATTCGAACATGTTAAAAACTTATTGCATGTTCTTAACGGAATTACCAGACGCTTGGTTTGAATTTAAGAAATTCTATTCTTCTTGGAACATTCTGCACATTCTTTTCTTTAAAATCATTCATTTCGCCTGAGGACAACGATTATATACTCGTCGAAAGTACTTGTGCTAATGCTAGATGAACTTTATTAAGGCCGAACTCAGTGAATTTTACCCAGAGAATATACAAACTTTGGCGTGAGTTTTTAAATTCCTTGTTTATTTAATTAATGAGAAGTAATACTTGTAGAAGAATGTGTCATTTATTATTTGTTAATTTCTCATTACAGTAGCTATTAAGCAAACTGTTTTATACAGCTGATTGGATAATCAGCTGTATAAGACGTTTGTTTATATAATTTAGTTTTTGTATACTTCAAGATTTATAAGAAAGGATTTTATTATTGAAAAAAATGAGAAAAAAAGTTATTATTAATTGAAAGTAAATAACAAAACAATAATTTCTGTTTGTCTGAGGAAATGAATCACTTAAATTTGACAATAACATTGAATCCAGAAGTACTCTGAGGATTTCTACTGAAGACTATGAAAATTGCATGTAGAAAATTTTCTGTTTACATATTAGTTTATTTATTTCTTTTTAATTACAATCTCTTAGAACAGGGATGGGCAACCTTTTTCTACGTAAGGGCCACATTTCAAAACTTTTGAACTGATGCAGGCCACACACAAGAGAAAAGAGGGGGAGGAACTATCGGTGAATCACAATTCTTTATTCATATATAATTCTAAATTAGCGTATGTATACTTAATACAGCTTCTGGCACTGATTTAAACGTAATATATCGGAAATATTTGGTTAAATATTAGTCACCGCTAGTTTTAAATTAGTTTCCATGTGTCTGTTAGCCGGTTTCTTGTTTTAATTTTTACTAAATTCATTGCGAAAAAACTTTTCACAAATATAAGTTGTAGAAAATAATGTTTGAATTTTTGTCGAATATCTCATTAAGCTGGGAAATTGATATATTTATTCATATTTTATGCCATGTGGGCTGCAAAAAATATTACTGCGGGCCGCATGCGGCCTGAGGACCGCGGGTTGCCCATCCCTGTCTTAGAATATTCATTTTTAATTTATCTGTAATTACTGAATGATGAACAAAGCATGAATACTCAAAACAGTATTTTTTTCATCAAGCTATTGACATAATGATGATTGCTTAAAAAATAATAAATAAAAATAATTCTGTATTCAAAAATTTGTGAACACAAATTGGAAAAGGACATAAGAAATTAAATGAATAGCAATGAGAAAAATAGTTATAATCTTATCAAAAATGACTGTCATATGAATTGAAGAATGAATGAATAATTTATTTTAATATTTATAAAATATCTTCAATATTTTTTTTTATTCAGACTTATAAGACCCTACAGGGAGAAAAATTACATTCTTATAAAAATAAGAAATCTCTTATTTTATTTGAGTCTTAAACCATTCATTTGATCACATAACAGAAAATTGTTTTGCTAAACTTAAGTACCCATTAATTTAATTGATCAATTTATTTCTTGTTAATTTCAAAACTGGCAGAACAAGAACATACTGTACATCTGGCAATTTAAAGTGTTATTTAAATTTAACTGATATTACAATTTGCCATAATCGAATTACAGTAAAACGTCAATTTAATGGACTAATTCAGATAAGGGGTTGTCTATTAAAGCTGAAAGTTTATTATATAACAAAGTAGGTTTTCTGAATGTGTGTGTTAAAAAATTGACAAATTAATTTATCTGTGTTTGCAGTAGATATGTTTGTGTAATTAAAATTAAGTATGTATGAGAAGTTTAATTTCACAGAAAAATTTTCAATATGTACTCTGCTCTTATGCTCTTAAAAAGAAAACAAAATTTAAATTTGGCAAAAACACAAAAAAAAATTCCTATTTATTCATCTTTGGATGATGATATATTGAGACCTGTTCTCAAGTGAGGTTAAGAGCAGCAACTTTTGGATTTAAAAAAGAAAAAAACTTTTTTAACAAATAAATATTTTTAATTAGATATAAAAAGCATTTTAAAATTAACACACACTTATGATAATTTTGTCCATTAAATCAAGATTTTACTATATTGAATTTGCCATAAATGTTTAATTTTGATTATTTCTATTTTATAGAGAATAGAAATAATCTAGAGATAAATAGATAATAATATAGAGACTGACTTTATAGAGAGTCAGTCTCTAAATTTATTTGAACATATTTAGAAATGCTGCTTCCATCTTCAAAAACAAATAAAAATATTCAATAAAGCAAACAAAAAGAACAGTTATACAGCACTTATAAGTGAAAATTAATGATAAATATTAACTGATGCAAAATTTATTTATTTCATATCTTTGAAATATATCTTGAAATGACTAATAATATAATTAGAAAAATAAAATTTATTGTTTTTTTCATATCTACCAAACTTTTGGATCTATATATTTTTTATTCAAAGTTATTCTGTTTTTTTTTTTTTATAAATATTTAATTTTGTAAAATTTGATCAAATTCATGATGTTTGTGATGCAAACAATGCAATGCCATGGATTGTGACATTGTATCCATTGAAGAGGCCGTTATAGTCAGGGCGAAATATGTTTATTTTATGTACTTTTACTTTTGAGTGTATTGAATGGATTTAATTGTTATTTCTAATTATGCTAAGTAGATTAATTACTGCAAAAAACTGGATATACTATAATTAATTCAAAATATACCTTAATCCAGTAATAAAAAACAAATTTAATGAACTCATGTTTTTGCTTCTATGCACTCAAAGCTAGAACTGCTTAAAATAAGTAAAACAAAACCTTTCACACTTTGTTTCTAGCAGTTTAGAAGAAGTATTGAAGAAGGCAATTCAAAATGGCCGAAAATGTTTGTACTTAGTGATTAAACTGCTAGAAACAAAGTGTGAAAGGTTTTGTCTTATCTTATGTTTTTGATCTTATTTAAAGATCATCAGGTTCTTCTGATAGCACAGAAAACAACTTTTAAAATAAAAATGATTGAACGATTTAAATTATAATACTATTGCGTGCGCAAGAGTTGAATACATAAATTGGTTAATATTTAACATAAAATTAAAAATAAATACATAAAAATACTTAAAATAAAATATCTAAAAAAAATTACTTCAAAAAAAATACGTACAAAATGAATATAAATAAAAAGAAGGTTACATAAATGAGCATACATGTAACAAAGTACAACACCATGTCTGTACTATTAACTGCAGTTCCTTTACAAATTGCTTTATAGATTTTGAGTATTTCCAGATATTTTAGATGAGGAGTTAATGCACAATGTATTAAATATGACCTATCAAAAAAGACATCAACGTTCTGGTCAGAGGCAAAGACCACAAGGTAGTTGTAGTCGGGCATTTTTTGATTGAGTCTTGGTATTCTTTAATCCTGATTTTCAGAGATGTACATTTGGCATCAATATATTCAATGGGATGATCTATCTTGTTGTTGTATAAAGGTATTGAGCAAATGCCCAGAAGAGTAGTTTCATCAGTAGGATCTTTGTCATTCCTGAGTAAGGAGAATACATTTGTGCTTCTTTTATAAGCAATTCAAAAATTGGAACATTGAGCTATATATTTGTATATCTTGTTCAAGAATTTTCTGTTAGTAACTGTTCTGTACACTTAGTTTTCCTGGAGCTGGAACTTAAATGAGAACAGTAGTGTTGTATCAATGAGGAGATAAAGCTGGGCCAGTATTCTAATGTGGTAGCAATATAGTAAATGAATTATATTTCCTACTGCCCAAGAGATGCATGGAATAGTGGGAAAAGGTTCTTTTTATAAGGGCCTCAAAAGTAGGCGATTTGTAAGTTGGTGGATTATGAGATACCAGTGGAATATAAAGTGAATTGTAAGATGCTTTTTTTCGATAAAATTTGGTAGTCAGAACACCATTATTGAAAACAATGAGGACATCAAGGAAATAGACTCAGCACATTCAGCTTCAATTATCAAATCACAAGAATCCAAAATTGGACTACCCAGAATCTTAACAATTTCCATTGGCTAATAACCCTTATTTTGTAAATTCGGTTCGTGAGAATATTTCCAGATGTAAAAAAGGAAATGAATCCACTCCTCTCAGGAAATAATCTGATCCAGAAATGGTGAATCTTTTTTAACATTCTGATTAAAATTTCACATCTCTTAGCCCTATTCCAATTCATAACCATTTTTAAGCCATAAGTTGTTTTGCAAGTCAGATAAGTTGCAAGTATGTATATTCAGCAAATGAACACACTACATACTGTGAATTTTTATACAGTGAAGCTTTGGAAATCTCAACTAATTGGGGCTGGTTCTATTCAGCTTTCAGTTTGTTCAGATTTTCAAATATACATGTAAATTAGCATTTTAAGTACTGTTAACTATAATTCAAGTTTAAATGTTTCAAGTTCAAGCCAGTATTTCACAAGGAATGTAGGAATACTTACAAAGATTTAAAATATAATTTACAGACTCATTATCTTTAAACAAAAAGTACATGTTTTTGTAAAATGTAATTTAAAAAAATATATTTTAGTTTTTTATTTTAGTCTTTCTATGTATTTTTTATTAATGTGTAAAGTTGCCAGTCAATTTTTTTTAAAGAAATATTGAATTTTTAATTGTTTTGGCTTGTCACCAGAGAACTTTTAGACTGTTTTGCATGGTTTTTGCAGAGGCATAGCCTCTAAAGAAAAGTCATCTTTGCAATGGAAGACTGTTGTTCCTGGTGATTGGATATGGCAAAAGTGAAGACATATTTAACATGTAATTTAACTTTGAAATTATGTTGGCATTTCTGAATGAGTGTTAGAACATCAGCAATGTGAGGCTAAAAGAAAATATGCTGAAAACAGGTCTGTGTTGTGAACATAAACAATGAAGTTACTAAAGCCAAATGATTACTGGATTTAATCAGGCTACATTACTTGATTTGTAATAATCACCAGGTTTTAAGATGTTTATAAACAAAGTTACTATTGGAAGGATGAATATCCATTGTTTGATGGTCAAATCCAGATTTTTGACACACTAGAATTTTGATGTTTAGATTTTCAATGCATTACCTGTATATACATATTTAGATAGATGTATTTATTGAAAAAAGAAGAAAATTTATAGCTCAAAATTCATGACAGCAAAATTAACTTTTTACAGAAAGAAAATAAATTATTGAATTAACTTAAAGAAAACAGGTCCCAAAAATTGATATTATATTACTTTATATTTTATCAGACTGCACGAGAACCATCAAAGTCCTTCAGTTGCAGTATTCCCAACTTTGATTAAACTATTGTGAAATTCTTGTGAAACTTTGCTTGGTGTACAGTTAAAACAACATTTAACAAAAATATGTATTAATTATATTTTTCTTGTAACAATGTTTTTTATAGTTATTTGATTCCTTATTTAATTAGAAATTCTTTTATACAGGAAAAGCCTTAATTAGTAAGTTTTAGAGGTCTAAAATCTCAATAGTTTGTTAATTAAGATATTTTTTGTTAGGGTTAATAAATTTTATCACAAATTCTTCTTTCATTCTATACATAGTTTATACAGTTAAAAACGTATACAGTTAAATAACAGTATATGGTTAAAAAATACTATAAACATTTCTTGCCAAAATAACTCTCATATTTAAAAACAGAAGCTAAAACATCTTTATTACATCATTTTACACATCTTAGGAACAAAACTGTCTTTTTTTCTGTGAAGTTGGCTTTTATTGTAGACTATTCATCTACTGTAATATACAAAAAAAAGAAAAAAATGAATTCATAATTAGAATTTATTAAGAAACTAACTTTATGATTTTTGAGTGTTTTTCATATTATTAAAATTATAACATTATTTTATAATAAAGTAATATAAATTATTCTATTAATTGTGTTTATTTTTATTTATTTTAGCATTGGCCAGTATTTGTAAATGTATCAGAACTATTTATTCTTGTTCCTGCTCTTTTGGGTTTGAAGGGAAATTTGGAAATGACTTTAGCTTCCAGACTTTCTACACAAGTAAGATATTTTATAAAATATTTATAGATTAAACTCTCATTAAAAACCATATTTTTAATTGATTTATTGTTAGCAATATAATTCATACATAAAATATAAATATTTATCTGTTTTTATTGATAAATAAATATATGAAAATATGTTTATGTAATTTATTTAAATAAGATGTTATTTGTTAAAACAAAAAATAAATTCTTATAAGAGAAGAGAATATAATAAACAAACTAATTTTCTTACTTTAGCAAAATTTTTTATATAAATTTTTTTAGCTACTGGTATATTAAATTGTCATTAGCAGACAACTTCCAGCACATTCAGTATTTAATCACAAATGTTTTGGCTTCATTTGGAAAGCCTTCAGGTGAAATAATAGTTATCTGAAGAAGGCCTCTGAATAAAGCCATAAATATTTGTGACTGAATACTCAATGTGCTGGAAGTTGCATGGTAAATGTAAACTAATTAGTATATAAAGTTTCAGTTTCTGGAATGTTTCTATTGCCATTAGCAGGTTTGAATATTTAACAAACAAGGATAGAACAGTAATTAAACCTAAATGAAAAGAATAATTTGACATTAAAAACAAACCAAATAATATATTTTACATAAACAAGGGATATAGTATACACATTAATTATTAGAATACTAAAATACTTATCTCTATTAAGATGTCAATAAAATATTAAAAACTATATAAATTCCACAATAAAATTAAGAAGATAAAAATTGCTTTTAATGAAACAAAAAATCAATAATAAAAACTTTCTCAAAAGAACTAGTACATTATTTTTGTTGTTGCATTTCTGCTCTATTAAAGGCAATTTTTACTTTCAATAAAATTTACTTCCTTGCATTCGATATGATTTAATATTTCTGTTTTTGTACAATCATTTGTGAACTTCTGTTTATAGAAGTTCACAAATGATTGTACAAAAATAGAAAATTTCACTAGCCAATAATTAGTAGCACATTTAATTACAGTAAGGTCATTTCATCTAAACTTGCTTCTCTATAAAGTAGCACAATAACAAAATTATAATATCAATATGTCTCTTTAAAATATGTTTCATGTAATCTAATATTGCATAGTAACAATCTTAATGTATAGCTTATATAAGCAGAATTAACATCTGAAGTTCATAAACTGTTCAATTCAATTTTCTTTTGAATCTTAATCATTTTCCTACATCTTTCCAAATATAATATAAAAAGAAACTAATTAAGAAATGAAACATATCAATTTATGCACAAAAGTTTTGCATAAAGTACATAAACAGTGACTTTTCAACAAGTTAAAAAATTTTGATAATTTTTTTCCTGGAGATATATACAATTGAATTGCAAAGATCTCACTTTATTTATGCAAAACAAGAAAACAATAAAAAGTGCCAAAATGTGTAGTAATTTTAAAGCCATAAAAAATGGTTGATATGAATTGCTTGTGCAGGCATGCTGCACAGTGATTCATCATGCTAATCACAAGGTTGTTTAAATTTAAATTGTCTTTGTCAGCAACATGGGCTCTTCTTAAAGAAACACAGAATGAATCCCTGACATTCTTGGTAGAGATCAACAGGATGCATCTTGCCATCCTATATCATTCCACATATGCTAAGTTGGATTCAGATCTGGAGACCTTGCTGGCCATTCATTTGATAGATATTTTCTTTTGTAAAAAACGTATTGCACAGCACAGTTTTGTGTGTTAGTATTACCATTCATAAAAAAAGGAAGTCTGGACCAAGATACCTCTGAAAAGTGTCATATGGAGCTCCAGAATGTTATATTTTCTTCCAGTAATGGAAAAGCATGGAGCTAAGTATCTCTTCATATTATGAAATCACTGTCCAAATTGGTCTCTTCCCTAATGTTAATGGGATTTTAGTAGGTCTGTCATTATTGCCATATTGTGATCTAATGAGAATCAGTCAGTAAGCAATGTTTTGATATTCCTGATTCCATCTTAAATTGGCCATTCTTTGTTTAACGTGAATGGGACAAACCAGCAGATGTCTGGCAGAGTTCATGCATAAAGTCTCCTTTAGATAGTTTATTATGAAACTCTTATTCCTGAGGCCATTGATAGCTCTGTAGAGAATTGCTCTCAGACATATTCTTGTCATGATGTGGAGTTAATGTCAAATAACAGTCCTGTTGAGGTTTTACTTGTTCACTTTCTGTTTTGCACCTAATCTTTTTTATTGTCTAGAATGTTGCCCAAAGTCTAAATATGATATGTTGTGGCACATTCAATGTCCTTGATATCTCTGTCTGTAACTGATGTACTTATGTCCTGCCAATAATCGTGCCTTTTACAAAATAATTCATGTGCTGTCTGTGTCAATATCAGTCTCACAAGAGCAACAATAAAATCCATCTTGGTCACAGAGCAAAAACAGCAACAGTACTTGGTGTAAGTAAATTTGTATTTTTTTCATAACTTCAAATGACTACCAATTTTTGTGTATGTATGGTAATTCTAAACACAACTTTTCACTATTAATTGTGTTAATTTTTACAGTAATGAACTATAAATGATTGTTTGTTTTTTGGAAACTAATGTATCTAAAATACATGTAAGATTTTAGTAGACGTTGAATCATATCTTCTTTGAATATTTTTATAAATTTATTGTCAATTAGCATTACATTAAGATAGTAAAGTTTTTCTCATAACTTAGATAAAAAATGGTCTTACTATTTAGAAGCAATTAATTTGTATAGATTATTTATGTTTATTTAGTTCAAAACACTTTCTATTTTTAGGTTAATTTTTATTGCTTATAAGCTTTATTTATTATAGGCTAATTTGGGAAATTTAGATACATCAAATGAACAGTGGAAAATTGCAGGAGGAAACTTAGCACTCGTCCAGGTTAGTATATTAAAAAGTATATTATTTCTAATTTAATATTAAAATTTAGATTAAAAAATATCAGGTCAGTCCATAAGTTCTTGCGCATTTTTATGACCTTGAGAAAAATCTTGTTTTGCTGTTAAAAATGTCAGTCTAATGTGATAATTTTTACATCGAAGTGTTAAATTGGATCTCATTCATATAATACTGTTCAGAATTGTGAACATTTCAGTTGTTTACTTTCGTTAAAATGGAAGTAACCGACGAATATAAAAGACACGTTTTATACTTTTTATTTTTAAGTGGTGAGAATGCTACAAATGCAGCCAAAAAAATAAATACTGTACATAATCAAATCGTAATTAGTTCAAGGACTGCGCAGAAGTGGTTTGAAAGATTTAGAAACAATGATTTTAGTGTGGAGGATAAGGCTCGTACCGGAAGATCCGTCGTCGAAGTCGACGGATCTTCCGGTACGAGCCTTATCCTCCACACTAAAATCATTGTTTCTAAATCTTTCAAACCACTTCTGCGCAGTCCTTGAACTAATTACGATTTGATTATGTACAGTATTTATTTTTTTGGCTGCATTTGTAGCATTCTCACCACTTAAAAATAAAAAGTATAAAACGTGTCTTTTATATTCGTCGGTTACTTCCATTTTAACGAAAGTAAACAACTGAAATGTTCACAATTCTGAACAGTATTATATGAATGAGATCCAATTTAACACTTCGATGTAAAAATTATCACATTAGACTGACATTTTTAACAGCAAAACAAGATTTTTCTCAAGGTCATAAAAATGCGCAAGAACTTATGGACTGACCTGATATAAGGTAGATAAATTCAAACATTGTGAAAGATCTTTTAACTTTTTATAATTTCCAAAATAAATTGATAAACATCTTCAAGCAGTATTGCTAATTAAACAGAAATTTTCTTTTATAAGGAGTTTTAGAAAAATAAGATAATACATTGTTTTTTTCTTGGAAATGTGAGAAGGAATGAGCTGAAACAAGGTGGATGGATAGTCCCATTCATAATCTTCGAAATGACCACCAAGCCAATGAAATGATGCTGCTATCCAG
Source organism: Centruroides vittatus (assembly GCF_030686945.1). Lineage (NCBI taxonomy): Eukaryota > Metazoa > Arthropoda > Arachnida > Scorpiones > Buthidae > Centruroides > Centruroides vittatus. The sequence goes on along the minus strand of NW_027120658.1, from coordinate 6,749,743 downwards.
TGGTTGAGTTCAGTTGCAAGAGTGGTCCACCATAGACATCTGCAAAATAATTTTTTTTTGCAGCAGCAGCAGCAGCAAGAGAGACATTGCCAGCAAAATTTATTGTGAACTGGTTTCTTTCTATGGGGATAATGCAATAACAAAGAAGTGTGTATTTGGTGCAACAATTTTAAAGTTAGATATGTTGCTATTGAAGAATGACATAGGGCCTTCATCCCGGAAGACTGAAGGGAACATTGTACATATTGAAGGCATTATTTGTGAAATTGCATGAAATTGTAGAGATGGTGGGCTTGCCTTAGACAACTGTGTATGAAATTGTTCATAATCTTCACAAAGTGTATGCCTGCTGGATGTCTTGCAATTTATCAGAATGCCTGATGATCCCAGAACACTGGCCATAAGTTTGAGAACTGAGGAAAGAAGAAATTCCAGAGAGATCCTTTGGAATTTCTTGCACATGGATGATTGTGAGTGCTTCCAGGTCATGGAGTCTTGTGTTTTCACTGGAGTAAAGTGACAAACTCATGTTTCATCACCTGTAACTATGTTGGTCAGAAAATTGTTACATTTGGCCTGTACATTAGCACATTCTCCATGCACATCCCCATGCATGATCAACTTGTAGTTACAGGCAATGAAACATGGGTGTGTCACTTTACACCAGAGAGAAAACATACATGATATAAACCAGCATTTCTCAAAGTGGGCGATAATGCCCCCTTGTGGGTGGCGAGTAAATCTAGGGGGCGCTGGAGTCAGGGTACTGAACGGTGACCAAAGGCAAAAGTTGGGGTGACTGACAGCCGTTCCCTTTCCTCTGTTAAACAGATAAGAGGAAACATTGCGTTTAATGGTTTCCAGATGTTGAGAACAATGTACGGTAAGGGCACAAAGTGTGAGATTCATAGAAAACTTTTCCTAAGAATATTTCCAATCCTTTCTCACACAAGAGAAAATGAGTTAGAAGGCATTGGGTATAACTTTATGGAACAAAGGGAGGGGGCGGTGGATCGAAAAAGTTTGAGAATCACTGATATAAACAGAATAAAGTTTAATGAGATATGTGTAATAATTTGGAGAACTGTGAATTCATATTTAAAGAAACCCCTAAAAATGGCGAGTACAGGTAGACTTTTGAATAAATTATTTCAAGACGATGGATAGGTGGGAAAGAAAAAACAAAATGGGCTTGAATTTTCATTTGAATGGGATTTGCTGTTTTTATCTTGAGTCATTCAATTCTTTACTTTATTGTAATGTACTTGAAGAAAATACTTTACAAAGAACTTGATATTTAGTGTACTCTTTACAATACATCTGTGTTAAATTGAAAATTTGCAGAATAAAAAATAAGTTAAGTTTTATGTGATTTTTTTTTTTTTTTTTTTTTTTTTGTAATTGTTTATAAAAATAAAATAATATACCATATTTACTCAAATATAAGATGATCTTGCGTGTAGGATGAGGTGTGACTTTCAAGATCAAAATAAAGAAAATTAGCAAAACTCCAACCCAAACCTAATAACCGGTGCAAGTCTATTTAATTTTCTACAGCGAACGTTTTCGGACTCCCCTCTGGGTCCATTCTCAAGCCTAAATTCTCTTCCAATCGGTGTTCGACAAATCGAATACTTAATACTCCTAATCACGTGCCATTCAAAAATTCAAAATTGTTCCATTAGCTTCTGTAGAACGTTTACCCGAAAAAACGCTTTTCAAGTTCACTTTATAAATCTTAAAAAACTTAAAAAATCTTAAAAAGCTCAAACCCTTCAATAAAAAGACCAGCAGTATCTTTCCTTTCCTTTACTCCGTATTCACTTTTTGCAGTAGGGCCTGTCATGCTAGCGACAACTTCACTTCGTCTTTTGCATTTATCGGCTGGGATGATTGGACGGCCTTATAAATTTCCATCTGCTCTAACCATCGAATTTGATCTGCATGCTTAGTGGTAGCCAGTAGTTTCGCGGCCTTGAAGTCTGGGATGATTTCTGGATTTGATGCATAAACATCAATGAGGTGTTAGCTCTCCCATGTACAATGTCCTTCTGGTGCTCTTTCCATCTTACTTCCACCGCTCTTTTGGTGGATCCAATGTACACCAATTCCCTATTGCATCTATTATCCGTTACTGGGATAGCGTATACCCCAGGAAGTTTGTCCCTATTTGGTCTATCAAACTTCCTGGGGTATACGCTATCCCAGTAACGTATAATAGATGCAATAGGGAATTGGTGTACATTGGATCCACCAAAAGAGCGGTGGAAGTAAGATGGAAAGAGCACCAGAAGGACATTGTACATGGGAGAGCTAACACCTCATTGATGTTTATGCATCAGATCCAGAAATCATCCCAGACTTCAAGGCCGCGAAACTACTGGCTACCACTAAGCATGCAGATCAAATTCGATGGTTAGAGCAGATGGAAATTTATAAGGCCGTCCAATCATCCCAGCCGATAAATGCAAAAGACGAAGTGAAGTTGTCGCTAGCATGACAGGCCCTACTGCAAAAAGTGAATACGGAGTAAAGGAAAGGAAAGATACTGCTGGTCTTTTTATTGAAGGGTTTGAGCTTTTTAAGATTTTTTAAGTTTTTTAAGATTTATAAAGTGAACTTGGAAAGCGTTTTTTCGGGTAAATGTTCTATAGAAGCTAACGGAACAATTTTGAATTTTCGAATGGCACGAGATTAGGAGTATTAAATAGTCGATTTGCCAAACACTGATTGAAAGAGACTTTAGGCTTGAGAATGGACCCAGAGGGGAGTCCGAAAACGTTTGCCGTAGAAAATTAAATAGACTTGCACCAGTTATTAGGTTTGGGTTGGAGTTTTGTTTACAACCCAGTGTTTTTAGGAGTTTATTTGAAAGAAAATTAGATTTATTAATACAATTCTAATTTTATTTCATTTAATCACAAGTAAAATATCAAATGAACATAAATGCCCACATTGTTCTGCAAAAATTACTGGTATTTTAAACTTTAAGGAAAAATCTTGTAAAATCGACAACATAATTTGTTCATATTAAGCTGGACAATCGGAAACCATTTTTGCCAATTCTTAACAGTCGAATTCACTCTTCATCAATTACACTTATGAGTTTCTTTGAATTCTCTGATTTTCAAGTATCATATTTTTTCACATAGAAATGAATTAAGACTTATATCAGGTTTCTGTGTAGTTTTGGAATTCAATTCAGAAGCTTTGCTTTTCCTATTGCTATTTGTCTCTACTCCTGACAATACACAAGAAGGATTCAAATGACCCAGAAAAAATACTTTTCTTTTAAACACCAGAAGGTGAGAAACTGGTAAAAAGTGCAAATATACAAGTTTATAAAAATTATACAGAAACGCAAAGAATCCTTCGCTCACGTATAGGACAATCTAGGTTTTTGAAGCAGTGAAAAAGTGAATAAAAACCTTGTCTTATATGCAAGTAAATATGGTAATATGTAATATTATTATATATTGTTTTAAAAATTTAAATATTTAATTTAGTTACAATTTTCAATTATGTAATGTAAAATATAGTTCAACAGTAACATAATATTATCATCTCTCTCTAATTTAGAACATTACAATTATTATTTTGTGTGGTTTATAATTTCATTTGATTTGTCTTTTAATATACAGTAAAACCTAGTTAAGATATTTTCTTATCTAAGTTATTCGAACTACATTTCCAATCATTTTGCCTATAAGACGTGTTAAAATTTCTACATGAAACATTACAAAGTATTGATGGAAGCACTTTTTACCCACTTAAAATGATCGTATGTCAGTGACCAATTGTGTTTTTCTCATAAGCTGCAGGCACAGAGATTCTGTAGTCTTGACATTAATGTCACAGAAGTAAATGTAACATTTAATATTACTGATATCATGAATTAATACTGAAATTTATGAAGTTAATTAAATATCCAGTCCAATGCTAACACACTTTAAAATTGAAATTGTCAAAATTTAGATTACAAATGAAATTCATGAAGTTTGATTCCAGTATCACAGTTAAATGATTTCTAACTGATCTGCCCATTTAATATTCAAAAATTGAAATTATGCTTTTGATTGGTTGACAGATTTCAACAGTTAACAATTTTGTATTTGAATTTGAAAATTACTCCTTCCCAAATTTTCTTGCTATGATTAATTAGAAGGAAAAAAACAGTTGACTAACAGTGATTTTATAATCAGCATAAATAGAGGTTCTCCATTTGATCTCTCTATTTTTCAACATAGTTTTGTCTTTTTATCATATTGTAAGTATATTTGTACACATACAAGATATTTTTATATAATGTATTGGCATAAATATTATTCCTAGACTCTTATATGTTATAAGCTTTGCAATAAAAACAAGAAGCAGGCCTCTCAAAATCAGTACTTTAAAATGCCATAGCTATTATATTTCATTATACCTTTTCTGTAATCAAGTATCTAGATTAAAAAAGTTTGACATTTTTTCAAGACAGTCCCCTCAAAAATCTCTTAACAGGGTTTTACTGTATAAATAAAAGACAAATCAAATTATTAATGATAATTATTACTATTACAGTGTCAAGCAATAGTTGTGGGATTTCTGGCATCTGTATTTGCCATTGTTGTTGATTGGATTAATGCAAGAAAATTTGATATGAGTCATGCTGTTCTTCTCTGTGCTAGTGCATTAATTACAGCTTCAATTGCAAGTGTTGCTTTAGGTAATTTTTTTTTTTTTTTTGTTTTAGTGTAATGAATTTTTTAAAAAACATCTTATTTTGATAATGAAACTTATATTTCAATATTTTATTTATTTTTAGGTATAGTGACTATGGGTATTGTAGTATTTGCTCGTAAATTTAAAATCAATCCAGACAATGTATCTACACCAATAGCTGCTTCCTTGGGGGATATGACAACTCTAGGTTTGCTTGCTGGAATCAGTGCTCTTTTATTTCAAAGAATAGGTAGCCATTTGTCATGTTTGTTTTGAAAATTTGTAATAAAAACATTAATATATGTCAATGTTATTTATTTTTATTAATATGTTATAATGCATACTTTTTCAGATGTAGATTTATGGCTAGCACCTTCCTTAGTAGTCGTCTTCATGCTTCTCATTCCTTTATGGGGTTTTATTGCTCGAGGAAATAAATATACAGAAAAAGTTCTTTACAGTGGATGGATTCCAGTTATTAGTGCTGTGTTAATTTCTAGGTACTAATTTTTATACAGTATTTTAAAAATTAAAACTTTGTTGATTTAATAACATTATGTACACACTTGTTTCAGTGTAGGGGGATGCATTTTAGATTATGCTGTAGAACGTTTCAGTGGCCTTGCTGTTTTCCAGCCAGTTATTAATGGTAAGTATTATTTAACTAGAAATTCTCCCGTCAAGCATGACGGAATATTTTCTATGAGAAAGTAAAGATGAAGAATTGAGAAGAACTTTCAAGTCGAGCTTGACATTGTGATGCTGTTTCTGCAGCCTTTCATAAAGCCATTCTTACTTGATGTTGCTCAAGTCCTTCATGGTCTTCGGGGTCTCAGTTGTTCTTATTCTTTTATATTTAGAATTTAATTTACCTGACCAATTTTTACTCTTACAGTTTCCCCTAGGCTTCTTTTTTTTAATAGCGAGTCATTTTAATTTCACATTGATAATTTAGTTCAAAGATGAATTGTACATATGTTAATTAGATAAGCAATAACACTTTCTAAATAATGGACTCGTTAGATCGTTACTTTCGATTGTATAATAGAACATCACGTGGTCACCGTGGAAATTTTTTTTTTAAATGTGTTCTAGAAGTGACATATGTTGGTATCATTTTTAAGTTTAAATTTTAAATTTAATGAAGTAAGTTTAAAATACACCATTTGCCAAAATATTTAAAAGTGTAACTTAAGGGAAATTATGTTGTTGAGCATGAACGTCACTGACTTCACTGCAACAATAGTGCAATCATCGATCCAAAATTAGTAAAACGCTTATTTTATAGCTAATATTTCCACAAAATAAGTAGCCTATTCTTTTCATCAGAACATAAAGTGAACATAACCAAAATTTAATCTGGAAGACAAAAATTGCAGGAGTTGTAAGGAATTCAGACACACACAGAGACGATGGCTTTTATATTAGTAAATATAGAATAATTAATAAAAATATTTTTTAGTAACAATTAAAGTAACTATTGTTTAGTAAAATGCATGGCAACCAGTAATACAATAGTTTTAAAAAGATCAATTACATTATCATTATTACTGTATAATTAAATTTAATCATAAATATACTACTGTGACAAACCCAGATTAAAGTTCTGCGTGGATTTTTCTGGGTATTCCAGACCCTATCCTTCACCTCCTGTAACCTAATCAGAATAAAGTATAGAATACTTGCACTCATTATCACTGCCTTTGATGATGTGTTGAAAAGCAGTGCAGCATAGACTAGTTGAATGATCACATTTAAATGTGGATTTTTCAAGAAATCATGTATGAGTCGCTCAGTTGCCAAATCGATTAACTCCACAAAACAAAAAGTATAAAAATTGATAATATAAATTATTTTTTAAAATTTCTTTTTAAACTTTAAATTTAAGTAAACATTGTAGAATGTATTTTTATATATTGTTACATTAAAGCATAGCTAACAATATATAAAATTAAGTGGAAAATGTCAAAATAATAATGATTATATTAAGGATTTACAAATGGAGTTAATCGATTTGGCATGTGAACAGCTCATATATAACTGATATAACTGTCCAAGACATAGCTATATGCTGAATGTTGCTATTCAATTTGAATTCTAGACAATTCTATTTGGGTACATAAATTTTTTGTCAGTGAGTTTATACCCAGATAGATAGATTAGAAATTCTGTACTCTTATAGATGAGAAAAGAATTTCTGTATCACCCTTATTAAGTAGCAGAATTTCAAGGGAGTGACTATTAAGATTTGAATTTAGATCAGCCAGATGAAAGTTTATTTTAAAAAAAACTGAAGCTTCCACCTGGATTTTTTTTTTTTTTTTTTTGCTTAAATTGATTAAATCCTTAATGAGCATGTATGTAGTAAAAGCCTTCTCAAAGCATATAATTGAAGCATATTTGATTTTTATGAAACTTAATAAATGTCAGAATGAAACTTAATAAATGTCAGTGTTTGGGCAGAGTTGATAAAATTCTTTCGACTCTGGACTTGAAGTTATCTATTGGTAAAATGTGAAGTTAGAAAAATACTTTTTAATTAATTAGTACAGTTAAGACCTCATTTAATGCTGATTCGATATAACGCAGTCTGCTTGAAGCCTAAAAAAGCTCAAAATTTACACTGATTCAAATTATCTCGGCATTTCATCAATTCGTATATAATACAATCATTCCGAAACATGAACCAATCAGTAAAAGATGGCAATTTGTCCTAGCACTGTACTTTTCTTAAATCTATGTTTGTTTGGTGCAAATTTGGAAAAAATATAACATCATGGATGCCATAGGAAATATCGACTTTGCTTGGCAAGAATTAACTGATAAATGCATGAACAGAGTGTGGAAGAAGTTATGGCTGAAGGTATCCAAGAATTCTCAATGAGAAGAGCCTATTGCTGTATCGTTAGGTTGACCAAATTGTCAACCTAATCAATACAGCAGGACTAGAAGATGTAGACGAACAGGATATTGAGGTGTTACTGCAGGTTTCTGGTGAGAGCCTTATCAATGACAACCTTCAAGAACGGGCAGAACAAGGAATTCCTGAAGAACTGGAAAATAGTTATTCTGAAAACAAAGAACCCAAAGAATTTCTCTACAGATTTCCTCAGTAAAAGTTTGGTAATGATAATTGAAATCATTGATCAAATTGTAGCGAATGATCCAGATTGCACTTCTTTCAAAAAGCAAGACAAGATATTTTGGATGTGGTCTCCTGCTATTGATATTTGCTTAATGAAAGAAAAAAAAGGCAACAAATGACATTAGATGACTTCATTGCAAAAAACAAGAATTTCAGAAGTGCCAGAATCTTCATCACAAAAAATGAACATTATATTTCTGTGTGCATATGTTTGTGTTATTTAACGTATATTATTATGCAAATTAATATAAAAATAGCTTAAAATTAAAGCAAAATCTGTTTATTTTTGGTTGTGTGTTCCCCTTTCCCTATTTACTCTATATTAAATTGACTTTGACTTTTGCTGTTTCAATTAGTGCTGTGACCGTTGGCCATATTGTATATATTTTATTGTATATAGTTGTAATCCTATCTTATTTTTGCCATTTTCTCCTTCCTTTGTCCATTCTTTCTTAAACTTTCCATGACTGTTATCGCCGTGGGGCTGGATTAGCAGTTCTGAGAATCGGTAGGGATAATAACAGGTAGTGTGGCCTGGGGGAAAAGTGGCTAAGAGAGGGGTCACTTTTCGACTAGATATGAAGAGAGACGGACGGCAAGAGCGAGGCTCGATCGTGATTTCCAAGAGAGGAAAGAAGTGCGATAGTCGAGTGAAGAGTCGAAATATAGAGACCGGCATATTGGAGAACCCCAATAATTGAGAGAAGAAAGGATAGTGAAGAAAGCCACTATCATCGGATCCAGGTTCTACACAAAGTATCAATACGTATCCGCCGAAAAAGAGAAAACCCCGGGTGAATCATCCCTTCATTTCTTCTACTTTTCTGCTGTCCTATCTTTCTTATTTTTCCTTAATATTAAGTTAAATTTAAGCTAGATTTAAGTTAGGTTAGTCACGCGTTTACGAGGGACTGATTGTTACGCGCTTAAAAATTAACACACCTCGAATTGTAAATCAGTTGGGATTCCTTAACAAGAACCTTATTTGTTCTAAGTGGAATAAAGGAACATTGTTTATTATTGTAGTCGTTGCAGTGTCTTTTTCTGTACGTTTCATTCGCGGATCGTACTGCCACACTCTTATAGAACACCACAGTGCTTTGTTGTCTATGAACGTATGTATCCCCCGTGTTAAGCGGGGTTTTACTTTATCTAAAGAAATTAATTTCTTGGAAAATGGACATTTCGATAAATTTATACATCAAAATGATATTAACTCATAAACGTCATTTCATAGCAGAATGTTATGCATATCTCACATGACAAGGTGAATGTATACTTTCAGAAAATAGCTTTTGTTAATTTAAGGCCCACCGGTGGCCGAGTGGATAAAACCACTGAACACTTCTAGTTAGTCATAGGATTGTGGCTGGAAAGTAAACACACAGTATCTCTTGGAAAGCCAAGCTTATTTTTTTTATTAATGTAAGTAAATAATGTTTTCATTGCCCTTCCATTGATTTTGAGTTATTTATGACTATTTATTGAAACTTTGATAACATAATTTAGTCTTAAAACAGTCAATAGAAAAACAATGGAAAAGTAAAACTAAGATCAGAATCTAACTGCAACAAATTAAAAGAGTGATATAAAACTGCAAAATGTAATTAATAGGATTGTGTCAGCTTATTATTCACTGGTTTAAGTTCTCATGGCATGATTGCACCTGTCAGTTCAAGATGATTGATTTTTTTTATATTTTAAAATTGTATGTATATATCAGTTTAGTCAACTGTCAATAGGAAATTAACTGTTCTTGTAGTAATTTCCTATTTGCGGAAGAAACTATTTTAAGAACCAATTTATTACATCATTCATCAAATCATTATTTTTTGTGTTTTATTATATTTAATTTTTTTCTTGGAAATAATTTATTATAGAGGTTGCAGCCGAAGTTTTCATCTCTGAAACATGAACATCAAATGTTGAGCACTGCCATCCCTTGAAGTTTGACAAGGCATTGATTCCAATGGCGTTTGGAACGTCATTGGAATCATGCTTGACATTCCAAATGCCATTGTCAAACTTCTAGGCTTACAGGCTTCTAGGTGGTGCTCAACATTTGACGTTCATGTTTTAGAGATGAAAAATTCAGCTGCAACCTCTCTATTAGTTAATTATTGATTTTAAATTTAATTGGAGTTCTTTTGACTATTAATACATAGTGTTTTTCTTTACATACTCAAAAGTTTTTCCAAGGTAAATTTGTTATATCCATTTTTTGATGCGCACTATCAATTTTAGTACAACATTTTATACAGAAATTTTAGATAAAAATATTCAGATACTCAGTGGTGTTTTTCTTTTTTAAAAAAAAGGAATTGCAGTGTGACATTTTAAAAAAGGTAAGGTTGGAGTCGCACATTTGTTTACCAACTCCACCACATTGTTCAGAATGAATATGCAGGTTTACTTGTAGTTAGTTAATTGGATTATAAAATTTTGAAAGATTCATATTTACTCGTACTTTATACTTTGATGCTATTAAGATATTGTATTTATTGAATTTAGTTTTAAAACAGGATAAATTTTAATAATGAAGTTGATTTTTCTGTATTTGTTATTGTTTAGCTATTAATAGATTGATTTAAAACAGCTTATAGTATTTTATATTACATCAATAATATATAACTTCATTTAGCATGAAAAACTTTTTCATAATTTTGGAGAGAGATTATATAATCTAAAATTAGTTAATATATAATTTATCTGTTTTATACATAATTCTTTTATAATATTTAAATGAAATTTTACTGTTTTTTTTATATCATAATTAGGAGTGGGAGGTAATCTTGTTGCAGTTCAAGCAAGTAGGATTTCAACATATCTTCACCAGAGATCAGAAATGGGTACATTACCTGCTACTGAATCCAATCCTTGCATTAATCCTTGTTCTGTATTTTTTGGTAAAAGTGAGTATTTTTTATAACTACTTTTCTATGTAACATTTTAAAAAAATATACTGTTCATTTATTTTCTAAAACTTTTATTTTAGATGCTCATGCCAAAACAGCTCGATTACTTCTATTCATGGCATTACCTGGACACATACTTTTTGCCTATGTTATCCGCCTTTTAAATGCCGGCCATACATCATTGACTTTTCTTTTCTTAATTGTTTATCTTACTGCAGCAATATTGCAGGTAAGAATCTAGGAAATTATATTTTTCTTCTTGTTAATATTCTGTAATTATAAGATAAATTTTCTTACAAGAATACAACCCTTTTATTAAATATATTTTAATCTTTTATTTGAATTTGCAAATTATAATAGTCTATTTCATATAAATTTTTTTTAAAGATATTGTAAGTTGTTTTAAATAAATAAAATTCAAAATTTTTTAAAACATTTTTAAAATTTGTAAATAACTTATTTCATATAAATTTTATTATTATGATTATATATGTATTATGAATTTTAACACATTTAAAATTAGTATAGTGAATGTTATTAATGCTAAAACATGTTTTTAAGGATTCTAACAGATCATTTTTTATTTTGGACTCTTTAAAAACTTGTTTTAGCATTATGAATTTCACTTTATAACATGGAGTCAATCATCATGATGAATAAATTAATTTTCTGTATAATGTAAAACCTGAATATAATTTAATAAATGATTGTAAACATTTTCTACAAAGAGAATTTAATATTAAAATTTTAGGTAAACAATCTTGTTACAGCTATTTTGTGATGCAAAGTTTTCAGATTGTAGATTGTATCATGAAATTTGTAGCAATGAAAACAATAGACCGAGACTCCACTAGTGTAAAAACGGGCGTAAAACCCATTGGCGTAAAAGCCTTTAATCACATGACCATGACCATGATATGACACCTGAGCAGGTCGTAAAACCAGCGTAAAAGCGAGTTGAGCAGTTTTCAACTTTCGACGCAAATACAGCCGTAAAACGGTACCATCCACCAATCAGAAGTCAGTGAAATCTAGGTCATTGTGACACGATGTGAAAATGGCAGAAAATGAGCTTTTGTGTATGTTCTCTCATGGCTACTCTAGAATAGATCTGGAAAGATTTATTGAAAACATCCGAAAGTATTCATGTATCTATGACAAGAGGTATTCCGATTATAATAATGGATGCCTAAAACACATGATATGGACAGCTAAAGGAAAATCCTTCAGTTTCGAGGAGTATATAATAAAAAAAGCTAAGCTTATAAGTGCTGTATATTATCTTAATAATATGATAATAAATTAATATATGAAAGTAAAGATATTATTTTTACTACATTTGTAATTATAGTACAGAAAAAAACTCGTAGAATATAATCATTGTCTTTATATCGATATATTACGTATACAACAGTACAGGTGTAACTTTGACAGCACCGTTGCCGTAAAAACTTTGCTAGCAGGACCTCCACCACAATCCGAGCACAAACACAAATAGGTCACATGATTAAAAGCTTTTTATGGCGAGGGGTTCTACACTAGTGGAGTCTCAGCCGTAGGCTACTTAAAAATGCAATGTATGTTAGCTAATTAGAGAAGAATTTATATTATGATAGATATTATAATATTTTAACATATTAAAGAAATTTTTATAGCAGTTGAGCTAACTTTTATAATTTAAATTATCATCTGTGCAGTGAAAGAGTAGGCATTAAATCAGCTTGTGTTGGAAGGGTCTGTCAGACGAAAGGGATGGAAGGAGGACATATGGCTACACCCTTGGCAGTAGAAACATGGATCTGATCTCTTTCAACTGTTTTGTTGTAAAAAAAAACTTCCAAAATGTTCTTATACCTTCTTTATCAAATAATTTGATTAAGTTATTTTTATACAAATTTTATTACTCTTAATTCTAACATACTTACATACAAATCACATGTCTCCTTCCATACCTTTCATCTGACATAGACATTACAGCTCAGACTGACTCAAGTCTACTCTTTGGCTGTGTGGATTATAGTATTAGATCATAAAACATAAAACATACACAAATTGAATCATAAATGAAAAAATTATGGAAATAATTTATATTTAAAAGATAGTCTACAATTATCCTAATCAAATAATCAACACTCTCAACTTAGTATGATTCAGTTCTTAATATTTTAGAGTATAAAATTTTCTAATTCTACTGTGATCACCTAACTTGTAGACAAGACACTATGTCAAAACAAGCAAAATTTTCAAATAAAACATTTAAAATTAATTGAATTAGGTATGTAATAATTAGTGTGGGTTATAAATTGCTTTAATAAAAGCAAGTTGTAACCCATAAATGTTAGCAGATATATTAATTACATTAAAAATTTGCAGGGGCGAATTCACATTTAAGAAAAAATATAATTTCTTACAAGACTATACATTTACACGAGTCCTTATCCTCCCAGTCCCTTCACACGCTTTTTAGAGGCAATAACAAGTCTACGGTGGAACTGACCTTTTATTGGAGGCTACTGTCCGCCATCCAATGTAAAACAGTTATAGAGTCCTCTAGCAGTAGCATACTTGTTATTGCCTTTAAAAAGCATGTGAAGGGACTGGAAGGATAAGGACTCGTGTAAATGTATAGTCTTGTAAGAAATTATATTTTTTCTTAAATGTTAGCAGATATACTTTAACAATCAGTAAGTGTATTTAGATCACACAATTTGCATATTCCATTGATAGAAAAAACAAACTTTACAGATTAATTGACTGACTATAAGCTAAAAGTTTATTTTTCTAACCATAAACTGAATCTAGACCAAACATTAAATATGAAAACAGGTATTAAAAATTTTAAATATTGATTAAGAAATAGCATATATATATATAAATTATATATGTAAAATTGTATTTAAGCATCTTTGTATTGATATAATGGGTTGTAATAACATGAAAATATTGCAATTTTTAGGTAACAGTATTGTTGTATACAGCACATTGCCTTATACACTGGATGTGGAGGTGGAGGATCGATCCTGACAATTCAGCAATTCCATACTTGACGGCTCTGGGTGATCTATTGGGAACAGCATTACTGGCTGCAGCTTTTCAACTGCTCTATGTTTTAGGAGAGGTGGAAGCTCAGTGAAATATTATCATTATCATCTTTTAGACCAAAATTATTTAAAAATACCCTTAATAAGGCTAATATCAGTTTGTATTAAGTTGAAATTAACAACTCATCTTTATTCATTTACGATGGTTTAGCATAACTTATTAATTCCAAATATCAATAGCTCTGTAATTTATTTGTATGATCAAATAGTGCTTAGTTCTGTGATCGTTTTATCAAATGCATCGTATGGTTTTTGGTGTTCAGTTCCTGTTATATTCTAGATTGTCTATTTGATTGAATTGTAAATGGTGCTGAACAGATGTACATAATGTAATGAGTGCATGTGCAAATATTAATATTGTAATTGTTCAAAAAATTTTGTAAAATGTATATAAAGAGATAAAAAAGAGATAGAGGAAATATAATGAAATGTCCAAAACCTTGGTAATGCTGATAATATTGCACAAATTAACAATAGGTATTTCATTAAAAAAAAATATTAGCATGTTTTTTTTAATATTTATTTCTCTCTATTTTTTTATTTAAATTCTATTTTCTACTAGTTATACAATAGTGATTATGTTATGTTTTTGATATTCTTGTGAAGATTATTTTGCTTTTATTTTTCTTTTCAAAAAAGTTTTTTATTTTAAATTATATTTTAAACTTTTAGTGATTCTTATATAGTTCAAGCTAGGTTTTTGAATTATTAAAGTTATGGCATACTTCTTATTTATGATAATTTATGGAAGATTTTTAAAAAAATTAAAATGGATATATTCAATGTAAACTAAGTTATAGAAAGTTGAATGAATTAAGTCTTTTATAATTATGTATTATATATAAATTGAAATTCAAATTAAGTTTTTAAGTATTTTAAAAGGTAATAGACAGTATTAGTTATCACTTTTCATTTTGGTTATAGGAGAGCACCAAATATTCAAATTATTGTAGATATTTTTTTAGTTGTTTAAGAAAAGTCGTAACACTAAACAAATTTTTTATTATTTCTAAGATGAAATCAAGAAAATTTTAAAAATTTCAAATTTTAACACTTCTTCAAAATAAGAATTGCCTTTTATTTCTTAATTCTTTATGTACAGTACATAAAAAAACTATTTATACTATAGAACTTTGTTATATATGTAGACAATCTGATAACATTATTGATCTAGATACTGAGTCCACGGATCATTTTAACCAGAATTCACTCTTTAAATCCATAAATTTTGCAAAAGAAAATTAATTCCTAGACATTATAACTTTGCACGAACATCGAATATATTCAGTATTTGAAACTGAAAAATCTAACTTGTAAGTACTTAATCGATGTCCATTCTTTCAAATATCTGGTATCAATGGGGACGAAAGTAACAATGTTCTATTGTATGACTTTGTATGTACTAATTACAAACATATCTAAGTTTGTAATTGCGAAACTTGATATTCTAACGAATTTATACATTGAAGAATTTCAGAATTTTATTATATGGAGTGCTTTTATTTGTATTAATTTGTTTTTAAACAAATACAGCACTCTATCAAATCCTTTAACAAGTAGTTTGAATAATGGGACTCTACTGTAATATAATAATTTGTACTTAATTTATTCAAATGTTTTATTTATAGCAGAGTGTAATTAATTTCTCAATTTTCTTCATGATAATTAGGATTAATAGATTATTTTTTTAAATACTTATTTATTGAAAACTTTTACAGTTTTAAGTTTTATTAAATTTATATTAAAGTAAATCATGTTTTAAAAAAATTTAAATTACATTTAAGGTGTAGAATTGATTTAGTATTTTATTGATTGCAAATTTTTGAGATATTGAGAATTCTTCCATTCTATGATATATTTGTTTTTAGTAATAATGTTTGTTTATCTCGAATGTTTCCTTGAATATAATATCATTAATAACCAACACCAATGGCAACTGAACGATTGCCAAGAAATAATTGCTGTATAGTAAATATACAATGATGGATTTTTTCCTATTTTAAAAAATTCTAATTGTGGTAGATAAAGTAATGCACTAATTATTTTTGTTATAGACACTTCACAATTTTAGAAAAAAAGGAAAAAATAAGTAATTGCACAACACTGTTGTGGGTAATATGGCTGTGATGTTTGCTTTTTATTTTCCTTTTGTAGAGAAAAAGCAATATTGACACGAAATAAATGACACATCGGAAGAATTTAAATTATTTTTGTGTTACCAATACTAATCCATTGTATAAAAAAAAACAATGAAAGATAATCGAGGTTGTGACCAGAATGTGAACAGTTGTACGATGATAATTTGTAAGGGAGGAAAAAAATCAATTTTGTGATCTGTCATCACCAGTTGTATTATTATTATTTTAAGCAAAAAAAATATATAATTTCCGGTCGTCTTTAACAATAGAAAAAGAAATCGACGGTGTTATAAGTGTGGCACCATCATTTCATTTAGAGTAGAATATTTTGTCGTCATTGCAATTGGGAATATTCGTTTGTGTTAGGATTTTAAATCGAATATAATCTCACTCCCAGTATTAAAAATGCTTACGATTTAATTGAAATGTTTTATGTCGTTTTATGTCAAAGCAATCATGGCATTGTAAACCGGAACGGATTTAAGAACATCTAAATACTGTAGATTGTCCAATCATTTTATGTACCAATAGAGTAATTTCTCATGTGCCTGGAAATCCCTTTGGCCATCCGGATAATATGGGTATCTGTTACCTAATACGTATCACGAGGTGAAGGTTATCTAAATGATCCAACTAAACTCTGTTGGTGTATTCTAAGTCGTCCAATTAAAGTGTTTAAAAAATGAATCTTTTTTTTAAATTTAAATATATTTTCAGACTTAAAATGCATTCATATACGCGATAGTAACAGATTTAAATTAATCAAGTTCAGTTAAAATTTTCACTTTTAACTCTTTGATCACATATGATTTAATTAATTAAAAACATGCAATACGTTTATTTGCATATAAAGTGGCGATATATTGCATGCTGCATAACGAACTCGAAATATAAAATATATAATTACTAGGGGTGGCCTCGCTCCTTATTCATAATATGGACCATTTATAATAATTTTATGACGATTCTCCGTGCTGCCACTCCAATTTTCTTTTTTTGTAACAGGAAAAATGTGATAATTGAAGGTGAGGTGAGTCCAAAAATACTGTTTTTAAAGCATAATATTTTATCGAAAATTTGAAGTAACTTAAATGTTACATACCGTGCCAAATAGCTAAAGAAATCCAGGATTGACCGGCTTTTTAGTCGATTTGATGGATTATGTTCTTTGGGTACAGAATAAATGTTTTTGGCTTTGAGGAATTTCACAATCGAATTTGTGTGGTGAGCGAAGCTTTGTCAGGCCAATAGATGGAATCGTCATTTTGTTGATGCTTGTTAAGAAAAGAGATTAGAATTTTTTAGACATTTGTTTTATTACGTGTCGGCATCAATTGCAAGGGATCCCTTCTTTAAAAAAAGGCTTCGAAACACATGCTGGTGAAATGACAGTGTACAGCATAACTTTTGTTTCAAATTTCTTCTTAAATTTGTACTTCACTTCAGGAGGTGCTTGATTTTCATTGCTTGCATAGTAAATTTCATTTCTTAGCGTCTACGTGCCGTCTCTTCGGCACGCAAATGCTAAGAAATGTACAGTACGTTTGTAACAGTCGGCTTACTCCTACTTCCTGCCCTACTTTTCCACGCATCAGATATTTCACACTTCAAAATATTATATACAGTTGATTTGCTATGGCTCCGGTTAAAAATGCTCCTCCACAATTTTTTGAGTGGTTCGCTTTATTTTCATACATTTGTACAGAGTGCTTTGAATGTAGCCTCTTTTGAAGTTATTTTTCCGAACTGACTCGCGAATGCTCGAAAAATTTAAATGTCCTTAATTTTGACTTAATTCTCAAATGCGCGTAGGTTTAACGAATTTTTATCTCCTGTCAGCGTTTACATATTTTAGTAGAACTCATCTCTACCCTCAAAATTAAGTCCTTTGCTATTTTATAATAATTAAAAATAAAGTTTTTATAACAAAATCTCATAACAGATGGCGTCACATGTAATTTTATTTATTTATTATGATTAATAATTAAAAAGTGATTTTTAAAATAAAATCTCATAACAACCGGGAAAGTTACGTAACTCGTTTCTAGATGTTTTAAAATTCAGAATTAGAAAGCATATGTGCGCTAAGAGGGTCGGGTCCATACGCGGACGGTCGGGTAACGAGGGACCAGACCCGAAATATCCGAGACCTCCCCGAAAAATTCCTGGATTAACTCTCCCGGATTCGATTCGGATCCTCCGTAGCTATATGTGAAACATTAGAGTGATACGAAAAAACAAACCATAAAGAAAAATTTTTGGTAAGCAGACTTTTCGAGATAGAGACGGACTGGAAAACAAGTCCATAAAAGGGAAAAGTTCTGTAAAATGTTGAATGATGAAATAAAATTCTCAGATGTCATTTGAAGTTGTTATAACAACATAAAAAAAAAGAAGTAAACAAGAAGAAACTTGATCGAGTGTGGAGAGTAAAAGTTAAAGGACTTAAGCTGACAGAATTGAACTAAAAGCAAACAAGTTTTGAAGTTCTTGTGATCGTTGTAACTAAGCAAAAACATGAAATAAGGTTATTCTATATCCGTAGAATTCATTTCTCTCGAATGAAAACCTTCATATATCAAATTTCATTCATTTTGAAAATTATTTATTAACCTATAGAGTTCTCTTTGTTGCCTTCCTTCCCATTTTCTTCTGTTTCTTAATCTGAGTTTCGTTTTAAGCGTTGTTTTCTATAAATTTTTTATACACGTTCTATTTTATTTTAATTTTTTTTTCGTTTTTTAATGATGTTTGTTGCGTGAATTTGCATGAATTTCTTTTCTGAAGAAAACATTTGGATTAAATACTGTACACAGTAAACCTTCGATTAAACAGACTGGTTTAATAGACAAAAATTTTCTTCTTGAGGAAATAAGTATAAAACCTTTTCTTTATTCGCCAATAGATCACTTTAAAAGACATTGAGTAATTTAAACTCAATTTATGAATCCCAATGTACAGCACATTATAATCATATTTTATTCGTACTCATTTATACGTTATAGCAACATTTTAATACATCCTGTACATTATAAGTATTCGATTTAACGGACCTTCGGCAAAAGCGGACACTCCTTTCCTTCAATTAGTTCGTTAAATCGATAAATAAAAATTGAAACTTTTGATGGCTCGAATCATTATTTTCAGTCTTCTTAAGTTCTGTATACACACCCAAGCATGAAACGTGCAAATGTTTCACCAAGAACATTGATAGATCGAGAAAGATCACTCGTAAGACAAGCAAAGATACGAAGAAACTCCATTAATGAGGAAGTTAGGGAGTGATTAATGGAAAATGTGAGCCATTAATGGAAAGATGGCATTTCTTAAATTAACAGCAATGCCTGAGTTTATCGGAAAGTAGTAGTTTTTACGAAATCATTTATAAATAATTCCAGTATAAACGAGCATAAAATTGCCGAAATTATTTTCAAATATGTTATTAAAGAAATTCCATATGTAATTAAAAAGAATGTAATTGGAATTAAATGTTAACGCGATTCTATTTAATCCACAAACAGAATTATGGCAACATTTATGATGCAGAAAATTGGGTTATGTAACAAGAGTCTTGTTACAAGACGACTCTAAATTTCTAAATGAAAAGCTAATTTAATTCGAAACAAATTACAATCGTAAAAATTTGATGAATAATGAAATTCGATATTCCAATTATATTAAATTCCTCTTTGCGCAATTAATTAGTCATTTTCACCACAAAAATTTAGTTTTCAGTCGTACATTTGAAGTTTATTTTACTTTATTATTTACAATGGAAAGAATTATTTAGGATATGGAATTGTATTTGATTTACATTTTATCACATACAAAAATCACGAAGCGTTTTGCTCACCGGTGACCGAGTGGATAACAACTACTGAACACTGGTCGTGGGTTCGCGCCTCGCCAATGGGCTGGCCACGAAGTTTTCCGGGTTTTCTTCACGTTTCCTTTAAATAGCGGCCAGTTTCCCATTAAAAGTTTTCCCGGGAAGCATTCTTCCTTGGTAGATCTCCATGTGTCGTGTTGCCATATGAAAACAAATAAACAATGAAGTGTTGTGAATCATAGATGTCAATATCTATAAGAAGTATTGTCATTTCTAGGGATATTTTATTAAATACAGTAATGCGATGCCCATCAGTGGCCGAGCGGTCTTCATCTCCCGCACTTCAGTAGATTAGACTCTGAACACTGGGAGTTCGGCGGTCGAGGGTTCGCGCCTTGTTCGGACGGGCTGGCAGCAGGTAGTATGGAGTTTTCCGGGGGTACTTATAGGTTAAGCCTTGAGCTGAATCTTTAAAACTTAAGGTTTTAAAGATTCAGCTCAAGGCTTTGGGATTTTCCCAAGTCTGAGATTGTATTACATAATTTAAAAGTTATTCGTATTTTCTATTAATTTTTTAATTATTTGAGTAAGAAACGGCGGATCAGTCGGTTAAAGTAATCTTTAAAATAACAGGTACCGTTTACTGTTATCACTTTTTGGACTCGCCTAAAAGTGGTAATCAACTGAAGACATTATGTGAAATACGTAATTAAATCAACGTTTAGGAGAAATTCTTGTTTTATTCACTAAAATTAAAAGGACATGTTAAAACAACTTTGAGATGTTTAACTTAGTACTGTGCTTTATTGTTTATATTCATTCAGTATTGTTGTAGACTACCAACTTCAATAGCAGCTAGCGTAATTCCAACGATTTAAACTATTGTATTGTGATCAAATATTGATTAAAGAAATAGGAGATAGACGAATCAATATATAAGTTATATTAACATAACGAAAACTTTTATAAACCATAGGAAAGTTTAAAATATCCTAAAACTGTTTGAGAAGCGAAGCAACTAAAGAATTAACCAGGCATTTTGCTTTTCAACTCTTTTCGAATAGCTTTATAGACTTTCCATATTTCCACCGAAATATTACAAGACATTTTTCATTAACATGCTACCATTAAAGAAAATGGAGTCTTGTAATATTTCGGTGTAAATGATAATTGAATTAGAAATGCCTTGTGTGTTATGCGAAAAATGTATATACGAATTTTGGGGCTACACTGCTATATAAAGGAATTTATATAAGATTTCAGTACTTAGATGTAACGAATAGAGTAAGGTTCGAGAGAATATCATTTTTGCATAATTTGGCCACGTAAAATGAAAAAATAGACACATTTATGTCGAATGGAAAATTTAATACGGTTTTTTTTTATTGTCGTTAAGCAATTGTTATCATTGTTACGAAATACATTGTCGATTGCATTGTTGAAGGCTAAATGACGAATTTTACAATAAAAATGGGGATTTCAGGGGGTTGGAAAGGGATTACATAGTTGTAAAGCAGAAAAATTTATTAGGAAGTGCAGGAAGCGATTGTGTGTGTGTGTGTAAGAATAAATGAATGGACGCGCGTGAAACGGACTGGAGCAAGGTCCGGTGCAGCGTTCATATTTATATTATTTCTATTTTTGGTTTTTTGGTGGTCCAAGGGGGTTCTTCTAACGGGACGGTGGGCCCCAGGGCCGCCGATATAGCGAAAATCCCACAGGGGGTCCGTAGGGCGGCTCAAGAACGGAATAAGCCCGGAGAGCGGCCCAGCTACAAAAAGGGGCCTGCAGGGCGGAACCGGAATCCGTATCTTCATCCGGATGTAATCGACCAACTGCGAGTTCAGTGCAGGGCGCCGGATCCGCCCAACAAGCAGGCAGCGTGTCAAATCTTTGGCGACTTGTCGCTGATTTCTGGTGTTTACGATTAGAATAATTTCCACGCGTTTCTTCTTAAGACCGCTCTCGCGCAAGAAAAATCACTACGGAAAAGTAATGCGGAAAAAGAATACAGAAAAGTAATTCTATAGTGGTTCTGTGCGAAATATACATCGTGTCCTCGTCAGATCCGGAAAAGAATTTACGCAATCGGATATTATTGTAATGACGTCACGGACGAGATGGAGGAAAACGTTATTGTAGCATTTAGTTGGCATGTCTGCGTGTCGATGGATGGAATCTCTTCTATAGACGATTGCATAAAATTCCGATTGCTCTTTTACTTTAAATACTATATTCTTTCGAAACTCTTTATTATGCAGTGGTGATGACGTAAATCTATACTTGATTGCTATCGGTGCAAGAAAGTCCTTTTCCCTATTGCGTAAAGGGAAAGTTAGACACGATTTTCTGCACTGGTTTTGTGGTACGGAAAGGGAAAATTTCTCTAAATACGTTTTCCGCAATTTTTTTTCCTTAAGGGGCTTTACTCAAAACCATTATCTGCCTATAAAGAAATAAACAAAAATCGACACAGATCTTACGGTTCTAAGATTTAGGAGAGCCTCTGATAACACAGTGCGATTTAAAATCCGTCCGCACTGGGCTTGGAAACGACGGGCGCTTCCAGGAACGAAATAATGACTTGGCGCGTCCAAAGATACAAAGTAAATCATGACGTCGGCAAATCAGCCCAGCCACTTAGGGGCGAAGACCCTTTACCATCGCACTATATAATCCATACCTAGCTAACGTGGGAGAGAGAGAGAGAGACAGAGATTGCCTATTCAGAATACAACTAAAATGCGCGGTTATTAGAATCGCAATTGCCGAAACACAGTCTAAAGCGATTAAAACACTAGTAAAGATCGATAATAATAACTTATAATTTGCATCTTATCAAGTTGAGATTGTTAAGATGAAAAAACAAAAGTGTAAAAAGCCTATTTACCTGAAGCTTATGATAAGAATATCCGAATTCATATTACAATAAGCAAAGATTTCATAATATCTTTTCATGGGTGTTGAACCATACCGGACAGAGCAGACATATCCTCTTAATATTTTGTACCAGGAAGCTTTCTCTCCCAACATATTTTTATTTCATGATCTGGTAATTTTGATAACATTATCCGTAAACGCAATAAAGAAATAAAAGAAACAGCAAAATATAAATTTTAAATTATTTTCATACACATTTCGGATAAGTAACTACTTTCCCTAACTATACATGTTTATTTGTGATTAATTAGGAAAGTTAACTTACTATACTTCAATATTACTGTTTTATATATACAGTATTATATTATTGTTTATTAAAATTTAAAAAAACATCGAAAATATTTCATTTTTTGCAATGATAAGTTTTTTCTTTTATTACAGTATTTACTTTACTATAGAACTTTCGTGTCAAATGATGTGGAAAGCTCTCAAGTCTACAGTTCGTTAAACCATTCAGTAACAATAGGAGAGTTTTGGTGCTTGACCATTGACGTCACGGTAACGTCGGTTCGAAAACACTTGTTTCGGAGATCGAATACAAGAGCGGTCTTATGAACAGGTTCGAGAATTGTTGCAACAATCATTTCGTTCTTTTATACCGCTCACACGAGGACGTTCTGAGTGACGTGATAAATGACCTGATCGAAATACAAAAGCTCAATTATTTGTTGGAGTTCTGTTATAATAAACGCGTTTGATATTTTGTTAGATTCGAAATAAAATTATTTATTTATTTTAAGAAATTACATTTTTATAAACAACTTCACTGTCTTCATATTAATGTTAAAATTACATTATTTGAAAAACTTAATCTGAGTAAATTTATGTTATAATGTAAATAGCGTATATTTGATTTAATAGAATCATGAGCGTTTAATAATCAATAAATATTTAAAATAAACTTTACATCGGTATGGATGTTATTAAATGACGGTTGGCTAACATCTGTATACAGTGTATCGTTTGTTGATTTGTTTGACTTGAGAATTCGTTGCAATAAACAGTTAAGTTAATGGTCAAGCACTAAAACTTATCTATTGTTTCACAATGGTTTAACAAACTATAAACAAAGTTTCACCTTTTCACATCATCTAATATGTTTTTCTTTTAACCTTTTCCGCCCTGTGAACACTAAGAGGACCTTTTAAGCAAGCCTATTTTTGGTTCGGCCTAGCCCACAATGAGCGGCGGCAGTCTCGTAGAGAACTTTTATGGGGCCCAAGGTAAGTGGGTCCCTTTAGCCTTTTTTAAACAAGTTAAATATGTAGAATGTTTCTATATTAATTAATAAAAAGCAATCTTAAAAATTGTATCTTCTTTATTTTCTGTTAGTAAAAATAATAAGTTTATAAGAGTAGGAATCACAATGGATCTCTAAATTTTCTCCAGGCCTAGGGAAGAATCCCCAACTCCTCCTCTCGACTTCCCTGGACGCATGCGATGAGGGATGGGATCCGACTTATCCGAACGAACCATTTCCGAAAAATTCCTGGGTTTTTCTACCCGTTCGGCATTCAATCCCAAGTCACCCAGAGTGATAGATTACCACCTAAACCGCTCGGCTATCCGGTCTTCCCAACGATACACAACGTTCGTAATTCTATTTTTTTAAGCAATAACAACTTAATTCCCGCACGTTGATGCACACCTGAGCGTATCTTTCAATTGACCACAACGCGAGTTTAGTGTCGTGGCACTTTCAAAAATGCGCACTGCACATTTTGGTTGATTGTTAAAAGAATCTGGGCACGAAATTCGCATTGTAGAAAATTTTTTCGCTCAATGAGAATTTTCGGTCATTGAATCTAACATATACATAACAAGGGAAAGTATTGAAATCGTATCAAATTTCACCCTATGGAAGTTTTGCAAATATCACGCATTGAAACCTCCTGAAACTAAAAAAGTCCAAATGACAGGAAAATTTTTCGTGGACATGTATGTGTGTGTATGTACATAAACATTATTTTAGAATAAATGAAAGTACTTGACATCTGCAAATTTCATTTTTATAATTTTATTTATTAGAAAAATAGGATTATTTTAATTTTTTCAGTAAAATATTTCATTGTTTGAAAATCAATTATTTAAAAAAAAGACTCTTCTTTAAATAATTGATAAAACTTCACAGTTAAGAATGAAAAATTCAACCGTTGGTATTTTATCTGGACCGCATTTCATCAGAGACAAAAAGCTACTGAGTGTAATCTTCATTATTCTTTACACTTTCATATCGATTAATGTTTTGACGCAAAGCATGACGTATTTGTGGAATGTTTGAAAGTGACGGATTGTTCGAATGTATTGTTCGATATTGGTATAGTCGGTCGCCATCTTTAAATGGACATTTTTGTGAAAGTTCTGAGTTTTCTCCTCCTTTTTTGAAATTTTCCGGAAGAGTCAAATAATTTTAATTCGAACCTGTATTCCCGTGTACCCACACTCTTTGATAGCTTTGTGATCTTTATTTTCTCTTATATTCCGTGCTAATAAAGACGATTAAGACAAACAAAATTCCAGCAGCGAATTACGCAACTTTCTCGGCTGTTATAGAAAAAATAATTTTTATAATATTAAGCATAATAAATAAAACGTGTGTGGCGCCATCTGTTATGAGATTTTGTTATAAAAACTTTTTATATTTTCAATTACTATAAAATGGAAAAGAATTAATTTTGAGGGTAGAAATGTGTTTTGTAAAAAACTGTAAGTGCTAATAACGAGTAAAATCGTCATTAATTATACTTGGATCTCAAGTGAACAGAATATAGGTACTACTTACACTAGGACCACAATTCTCTTGAATAGGCTTTTCTTATTTATGTCCTCCTAAAACAGATCCTCAGAAGTGCATGGACAAGCCTGGTCCCCATTTATACACAAAAGCCAGTTATGTATGTGTGTGTTAACGTCTACTTCATTTAATATCGCAGTATGGTACAATGATTAAGAAACCAGTTTGGTGTAGTATCTTATGTGTATGGGTCATTGATGCTATTAAATTTTAATGGTTAAAAATCGAGGGGATGAGGAGATAGAAGGGATCACTTGTCGTATCTCTAATGAGGTCAAACTTAATGAAGACTTTACTTGTTACTAGCAATTATAGGCCTAATTATTATTATTTTTTAAATAAAACTTAGCTCTATTCTTGAAATTAAGCGTTTTGCCATTTTATAATAATTATAATAATAATATAAAAAGCTTTTAAAATAAAATTTTATTTTAAAAGCTTATAACAGATGGCACCTCAGACTATTTTAATAAAGTTTGTCTTATTTGTTAGTGTTTTTCGCCGGGAAAGTTATGCAACTTTTGCTGGATTTTTTATAATTGTTATAATTCTTATTATGTTTAATAAATGATAAGTATTTTAAAAAAAGATACCACATATGATTAGTCCTCATTAAAGTTACATTAAATGGAATGGTAATTTATGAAGTATTTCAATGAAAGTTAATTCCCATTTACATTTCGAAATATCGAATAAGAACCAAACCGTTGTTATGTTGTTACAACCATTATTTTATACTATAAATTTAAAATAAGAAAAATTTGGAAAAAATATTGTGAAATTCAGTTACTCACGGTCAGTAAATTTAAGCCCTGTTGGATAACCCACAGATTGTTATAAAACAGTCATTAGAGGAATACAATGCTGTTTTTTTACTCTTAATTACTGTTATTAAATATAATTTGGATGCGTAAGACAATAAAAAACAATTTTCCTCGTTATGTCACGATAATTTGATATTTTCAAACCGTTATGGTTACTTTCGATCTCGAGAATTATTATTTTTCACAATTGTTGAACATTAAAATCTGACAATATTACAATTACACCAAACCTTTATAATATCACGGTCAGATGTTCGTGCCGATATTATCCATCAATTAATTTAATTAAAAACATTTCCGATATGTTTATATTACAAAATTTGACGGAATGTAATTAATTTTTTCGAATTGAATACAGAGGCCAGTTTGAGGTCTTACGCAAAGTATATTTTGAAGGCCACAAGTAAAAGCAAAAGGAAAACAAACAGTAGAAAATTTTCCGAAAATCTTTTCCTAATTAAAATTTATTATTATTTTTTTTTTTTTCGTTTATATTCTGTGATGTCTTCTATTTTTATACCGCTTATGAATTAGCATAAGGAATTTTAAAAGGAATTCGCATTAAAAATCTTTCAATCCGTTCAACTTGTCTCTCCCCAAAAGTAAATCCTGAGTGCACCACTGTGAGTGAAGCATGATTTAAAGAGTAAACAACTGAGCTAAACATGTGCTATAGAAAAACACAAGTAATAACTGTTAGTAATGAATCTGTAACTGCTGTATTTTCACTACTTTTCGACTGTACTGATAATTACTTTATCTTAACGTAAGTGATGATAATATGCGTGATTTACGGTGGCCGGATGACCAAGCGGTTAAGGTATTATCCCATCGCTCTAGAGATCCGGGAATGAAACTGAGATTAAAAAAATCCAGGAATTTTTCAGGGTAGTCTATCCCAGATATGGTCCTTTGTGGCCTGGCTTTGAACCCACTACGAGCTTGATGGAAAAGTCTTCTTTGTTCCCACATGGCAGAAAGAGTAGGAAAGAAACATGAGATTTGTACATTATCAACCTGCAGAAAGTAGGAGCATCAAATAAAAACTAAAATCCAACTCGGGACCTCTTTAGAATCGGTGAATTCTAAGCAAATGTCTTTTTCTTTTTTTTGTGTCAGACGGAATAACGCATTATTGGTTATATATATATATTCGAAATTCGACTTTTAAGGACATGTAGATTAACAAAAATATTTATAATTCCTAACAGCAGCACACTTTTAGCGATAAGGACATTTGAGATCATAGAATGAACCGATCAAGATAATGTCAAATGGCATAAATGCGTCCATTATATTCAAATGGGTATATCTAGTATCGTTATTAGAATTCCGAAGAACGTTAAAATGGAACTAAAAATCCATTCAAAAATATTGTATAAATTTATAGACGAGTGTCAATCGACAAAATAAAATTTTAATTGTTAATATAAGTGGAAAAGGAATTTTTTAAAGTTATTTTCTCGAATTAACGAACAACAATAAACAGGCTTTAATCGCTTCTACGGTTATAATGACGAAACACGAGAGACGATTATTGTTCATTATTTACATCGTTGATTTTACAACCTTGAGCCAATGGTTTATTTTATTTTACTTTTTAGTTATCTCAGGAATTCTTCTCATCGATTGACGTTTCGTTTCCTCGACCTTGTCTACGGAAAGGAGATAAGAAACACTGAATAACTACGTAACTACTCAAAACAAAGATCGTTCCCTACGCTTTTAACGATTTATTAAATTAGACATTTTATTATATATTCGGGTTTTACAATTATATTCATTATTGTTATGGAGATGCGAGTTTTGATGTTACGAAACTCCATTGTATACGATAAATTTCGTGAATAGGATTATTAATACGCATTCAATGCGATGGAAAATGTTTGAATACGTTAAGATTCCTCGTAATGTCATTGTTATATTATTATTCTTAATGATAATAAATGTTCTTATGTCATTACTATACCATAAGTAAATCGATTTAAATCAACAATAAAATTAAACTTTATATAAATACCACTCTATTGTCTTTATACAGAACTAAACTAGCAATTTTGAAAATTAATTGTTTATTTATGTAATCTTACTAATTAAAATAACGATTAATAAAAAAGCATTTATGCTTGTCGAATATAATTCGAATTATCATTAACTGCAATACTTAGAATTAAGGTGATTAATTGAAGACATGTATGCAGCAATCTGCATAGAGTTATTGCTGCAAACATATCCGTATCACTTATTTGAGATTTCAACAATGCACGATGAAAAATTTAAGAATTTGAAATGATGTCTTATACCTCAAAAATATATTATACATGCATAAATTATAATATATTACAATAAATCATATAGAAACTGAATTATGTTATTGATATCTTTCAGGTAAAAAATATACGTGATTCCAAATCATCAAAGTATGTATAGGGAATGTTTCAAAAACATCCCAGGAAACTTTAAGTATTCTTCCCTCATGTACAGTACACAGAAAAAAGAACTCGGATTCACAAATGCTTCTTTTCAAAATTAATGAAACATTCTCTTCGTATTACCTCAGATGAAATGTTAAAATGTCCTGCCTCCTGTCTGAATAAAGTCCTCAGCTCATTGTCTCGTTAAGCCCCAAACATGCTCCCAAGTTTCTGGTGCAACATGATTCATTTATTTGCAGCAAATAAATTAATCATGTTGCATTAAATGCCAGATTAGGACTTAAGCATGTGCAATAGAAAAAAAATCCAGTAACAAGTTGCAAAACTTTCCCGGCTATTATGAGATTCGATTTAGAAAATTATTTTCATAATTTTAATTATAACTTAATAAAACTGTGTGTGGCGCCATCTGTTATGAGATTTTGTTATAAAAATATTTTATGTTTTTAATTAATATAAAATGACAAAAAGCATAATTTTAAGTGTAAGGATGAGTTTTAAAAAAAGAAAAAAGTATAAATATTTAATAACGAGTAAAATCATCAAGTCTGACCCTACTGGAGATTCACACGACCCGTTTTATCTCCCCACCCCTTCGATCTTTAACCACGAAAATTTAATATCACAAATGCCCCTCATATACAAGCACCATGCCAAATTTCTAATTAGATCTGTATTTTCTTCTCTATATATATGAGGAATTCATTCCTAAACTTGCCAAGCCAGCAAGCAATGTTTGCTGAATTTGTAAAATTGACATTGTGTAATATACAGGGGTGCAAAAGTTATTATGTTACTTAAAATACATAAAATACAGTTGTTATTATAGGGAAAAAACATACAGGGAGAAAATAGGAAGAAAAAACATTTATTTTTATGTACAAATTAAATGACAAATAAGGAATACGAACTAATAAAAGATGATAATAATGAACACCAAACATTTTTATTTCACAGATTCTCAACTGGGTTAATTAATATGCACCTAGGTAGTCCAAGATGGCGGCGTTTCTGTTAGGTTAGGTTAGATTAGATTAACTATGTTTTTTGTAGACGTTTCCTTTTTTTTCTTTTGTTCAATAACTACCGTGAATCAATAACTAGTGACGTTTAGCGCACACAGCGGCCTGCCGGCGGCTCCCCTCCGGGAGGTCAGTCGGGAGCACGAACAGTCGTAAGCGCGGCCATAGCGCCGCCATCTTGGACTACCTAGGTGCATATTAACCCTCAACTGTATACCTACTTTTGCACCGTTCTGTATTTTAAATTATAATAAATACTGACACTTGTCTTCTTACTTGAAGATTACTTAATGATATTTTATATTTCCTAATGACGTTTATTCATATAAAACGAATTTATACATTATAAGGTTTCAACAATTTCAAAAATCAAATACAGGTACAGTATACAAAAATGGAAATGACATCATATTTCGTTCCGGCAAGATGGCGGAAAGTAGGATTATGATATAAACGGTTTTTAATCGATAATTATTTTCTCGGTTTTTAATTTTATAATAATTATTATTGTGTAATTAATACATTAATTGATTATTATGCAGTGTTAAATAATTTTGATGGTATTAATCAAATATTCTAGTTTTTAGCTTCAGATTGGCTACCTAGATGGACTTTGCTCTGCTATCCTTTGTAAGTAAAGTATTTGAATGAAATGACAATTTAGACTTTATATGGTTAACTAATTTTTTGGCTACTTTATTATTAAATTTATATGTATAGGTGCAGTGTTTTGCTATTGCATTCAGTAAATATATTAATAATTATTAATATTTCTAAATGTATCGAACATAGTTTAAGAATGGACGGACCATAAGTCGATATTATAATTTTTTAATATCGTGTAATTTATTTAAATTAATTCATTTTAAATATGATGTTGTAATAACAGGTTTAAGTTTAGGTTCATTTGTTTTCTTTGTATAGCAACGCGACACTTGGACGACCTGCCGAAGTGGGATGCCTCCTAGGAGGATTTTTATGGGAAACAGGCTCTTATTTAGGTTTACAAACTGAAGAAAACCTGAAAAACTCTTCATGGTCAACCCGTGGGTAAGGCTCGAATTCAGACTAACTACCAGTGTTCGGTAGTTTTATCTAGAGTACCTAGATATCAGAGTAGCGACACACGAGTCATCGTCGCCATGTTCTGTCGACTGTCATCACGTGGTATATGGGTTTACATTAAGAAATGACGATTTTTTTAGTTTAATAAAGCATTTTTACGAATAAAATGCTTTATTAAACTAAAAAAATCGTCATTTCTTAATGTAAACCCATATACCACGTGATGACAGTCGACAGAACATGGCGACGATGACTCGTGTGTCGCTACTCTGATACCTAGGTACTCTAGTTTTATCCATTCGGCCACTGGTGGGCCTATCCGGGGTCGCATATTAGTGGCCCGCGGGCCGGATACAGTCCGTTAAGTCTTCATATTCGGCTCGCGTCTTTTATGATTTCTTTCTTAAAAATAAACGTTTCTAACATCTTGTGGGGATTAAAGCATAAAAAATTCAAACGTCTAGCTTAATTGTTTGCAAAGTCGTAAAGGCATGGTAACAAAAGGGCCTTTGATAGAGCTTTTTTAAAATTACAGTATGTTTTGGTTTACTGAATAATACTGAATACAGCCCGCGTCAGATATACATCTATTTGAACTGGCCTTTGCTGTGTTTGAATTTGAGACCCCTTGACTATATTAACAGAATCGACTCAAGACGTGTTAAATATTTTGAAGATTTTTTAATTTTTAAAGAATAAAAAAAAAAACTAAAACCTGTACCAAACGTAAACATGCCAAAGCGGAAAAATAATTCGTTATCATGTAATTCCAGTTACACAGGTTTTATTGTATAACTTATATAGGCTTAATTATATTTATTTATTAATTCATTTTCAATTCTTTCCAGTCTATGGCACTAGCACGGCTTTTCTATGCCAATCATGGGTTCGGCCGAGCCTACAATGGAGTGACTTGGTAGCGAGAGATGGAGCCCGGAAGGCCTCCCGTGAAAATTTCTTCGGGAGTTGTTCGTCCGAATTCGATTCCGGGTCCCCCAAAATGATAGGCTGACGCGGTTCTGATTTATTATGTATGATGATTCAAAGCATCAGTGGAGAGGATAATACAGGGCGATCATTCGGGACTAAAAACACTGTTCAATACATAATCATTACACAGTCATATTTGAATAACACGTAATGTAAAACATACCTTGGTCGACTGCTTCGTCACGAAATAAAGAATCGTTCCATTCATGTTTCATGTTCATCTTTTCATTTTATACGGAGATATTCCACATAATAAGTGTTCAATCTTAAATGTATCGCCCTGTATATACAGAATTTTGTATTTCTAAAGAGAGATGGATGTGTGACTCTCGATTATATATGCCATTAAGAATCATGTTTTTAGGTCAGATGCGTAGGTTATAGACTAGTGAACTAGTTGCATTATGTACATGTGGAGGACGGATAGTGACGAAAGGATTTTCTTTCCTGCTGTTATATGTATCTACTCGATAAATTTGAATATTAGATTCGTCTCCCATGTCCGATTTACGTGACCATCCTTAATGTATCCAAAAACTGAAATCCTGTTGCGTGCTTCTAAACATCGAATCCAAATCCAGCACAGCCCTAGTTGTATAGTGTCGTGATCTTAATTTATTAAATAAGTCAAGGTAGATGAAGCAACAGTCTCATCATGGCACTTTATTGAAAGAATATTCTGAAATTTTATGTAAATTTTATCCGAAATCCTATTGATATATTGTAAATTAGAAGTCATAAAGCATTTTAAAAAGAAAAATATTGTAATGGATCGTTTTGAAATCCGCAGGTACCATCACACGAAACTGATGATGATTTGGTGTCTTATCTTCTTTATTTTTAATTGTGATGAATATGTTAAAGTATAAAAATATATTTGCATATTCATCTTCGCATAATCACCTCAAAACAAGTATTGAAAACGTTGAAGATCCCGAAAATACTGTGCTGAAAGAGGCTTCAAAATGCATCACTTTACACTATTTTTAACGTTTTTTAAAATATTCATCCTATATTATACTTTATATATTCAGCGAAAGTACCTATGCATTTTACAAATTATTTTATTCACGAAACGAAACATACTAACCTTATGTTATGTTATCTCAGCAAGATGGAAAAATTAACACAAATGTGAGACAATTATAGTGTCTTTCGTTATAATTACCGTTCCGGTTTTCTGGAAGATTTATTTTATTCACTTTAATTCCAACAAAATAATCAATATTCATTTTATCGAGAATTATTTATATTAAATTAATTCTCGATAAAATGAATATTGATTATTTTGTTGGAATTAAAGTAGTAAATGCCCAAGAGAAGTACAAATAAGTAACATGAGCGTATTTTCAATCACGATAAGGAACGATTGTCGGCTGAGGTTAAAGGTCGTGCACTCTCCCACTTATAAACTAACCAAGTTTAAAATTAAGATATTTTATTTATTAATATCAATGAATATTAACAATCAACGAGCGTCATTAATTTATAGAACAATAAGAGTTATTATAGAAAGTCTCGGGTTTGCTCTTTGATATAAAATTTTGAGGATCTCAATCTCCGCCACGTGATATCACAAAGAATTTTTTTTTAAATAAACCAGCAACGAGTTGCTGAACTTTCCCTGCAACATTTAAAATTTTGGTGACGCCATCTGTTATCATATTTTATTTAAAAACGTTTTAAATCTTTATAAAACGGCTTAAAGCTTAATTTTCAAGGTAGGGGTGGGTTTTATAAAAACTTGTAAATGCTAATAACGAGTAAAATCGTCATTAAGTCCGATCCTACTGAAGATACACACGACCTTCCTTATCTCCCCACTTCGTCGACCTTTAACCACCAAAATTTAATAGCATCAAGCCCCTAATAAATAAACCTCCTTGCAAAATTGCGGAAATTTTTAACAAAAAGCACAGGAGTTATTAAGCTTCAAACAGGGTGAACAAAATTATGACAAACACACACACACACACATTCATACATACAGAAATTACCCCTGAAGTTTTTTGCATTCCACGACTTTTCAAGGTATTCTAAGTCTAAAGATGTAAAAATCTTAGGTGGGGTCACTTTATGTCCAATCGTCATACTTCACCTCTGTTAGGTATAACAACCGGGAAAGTAACCAGAGAAATTGTGACGTAGATAACCGTATGAAGAATCTCGACTGTAACGTTAGATAATGCATCGAAGGAAGATAAGAGAAATCTATCCAAAGATGCAAATAAGCACTTTGTTCGTGTCCATGTTCGGTTAAACAAAGATCGTTGCATTGTGTAATATATGATACATACTAATGCCTGATGAAATAAAATAAGTGTAGACTAATGCAAAATTTTGAGTCGAAATTCAAACCCTTTTCTACTTTATGTCGAGTAAGTTTAATTTAACTGTTTTATTTACTTTTTAATCTTCATCGATACATTTTTACGTTGATACGAACTTACTTATCGATTAGAACAATACATTCTCTTCCTCAGATGATGTGTTTTTTTTCGTTATAACTTATCAATTTTTATCGACTCATTCAGTTTACATAAGTAACCAAAATATTTGCTTACTTCATATCTAGATGATTTAATTAAACCGTTTTACTTACTTTACTCTTTATTTGTAATGCTCTGTGTAAAAAAATTTCTATTTAGATGTGTGTGAAGTTCATGATTTTGTAACATTTCATCATCAGCTTATTTAATTACTTATCTAAGAGGAAGAGACAGACGTCAAACATTAGTAAATAACAGATTGTAAGGTTCATTGTTCACATTTTAAACATTCTTCTGCCTCTCAAACGTGGAGAATATATTAATATAGCCAAATTATTTGTTATATAATTCATTCCTGTTTATTTTTCGAATAGAAAATTGCATACAAAACACCAACATTTGGACAAGTTACTGTTTATATGATCAATTTTACAACGTAAATCATTGTTACGTAGATTTATTCTTGTGTAGGATCGTGTTACCATGGTCTTTATATTAAATTTGCATATTTTAAATATTCAAGCAGTAGTAAATTGCCTTAACCTTAAGCAAATACCCTAAATTCTTTAAGAGTTTGAAGCTATAGATATTTTTATCCAGAATTACTGTTTTCTGGGTGAAGTTTTCATACCACCTGTCGCTTAGCTGGAGTAGAAAGAAAACCCCTTCCACGTTCCCACAACTTCCTGACAAGGCATGGAAGGTTACTGGGTCTTTTATTGTCTAGAAACAGAATAGAAATAGCTTTGTTGCTAGGGTAGACATCATACGACAGCTTTGCTCTCAAATCATCGTGCGAACTTTACTACATCTTAGGTCAAGGGGGAATATTGACAATTACGGTGTGTCATCGAAAATAAGTGTTCTATAACATGTATGATACAAAAGTCATTGTCGAAGGATAGTTATGTAAGTTGATACATTTTTCTTATGTCAATTCGATTTGTTTTATATATATCACTCGCTCGTATTTGGCTATTCTTAAATATACAAATTCGATTTATCAAATATCAACAAGTTCGAGATATAAAAAATTAATAAAATAATTTTTTAAATATTCTAAAATTATAAAATAAAATAATAATTAATGTTTTTTTTGCAAATTAATGTTTACGACAAAATTTAATTGTGTAATATTAAATACACCCAATTTCACCTCCCAGGCCTTACTTTAACATTAATTAAATCTTAATTTAATTTAAATATTTGCTTCTAGAGTATAGAAATCAAACAAATACAGGATTTGAATAGAATTAAAAGATTTGAAGTTTAATTTTATAATTAATAATAATAATAATAGAGGATGATTGTTTACATGACGTCCAGCGAAAACGTAACTTATTTAATTGCAGGTTCATTTGTCACACTCTATAAATGTCTTAAAATATCTGCTACGTGCGCAATGAATTATAACTAATCCAATTGGTAATGTTGTTGTTAACAGGTGCATGTTTTATTTTATATTGTCCACAGTTTTCGAAGCACAGCAGCCAATCCCGACACCTAAATACTTTCTCTTACCTGCAACTAATGGAGATTTACACTAGCAAGCAGAGCTTACAGGTAAAATACTATAAAATTTATACATTATACTTAAAATTTTACCAATATTTTACAATAGAAACGTATGTGAAATCTTATAGCAGACTTGTGTACGTTCATCTGTGTTATTGTTATTATTTAATAGAAATTATTGAATTCTAATTTTTGAAAAATGAAAGAAAATTAGAACATTGTTTCTTTTATTTTACGTTCTATTTTCATTTGTTACGAATTGTATTTTAATGTGAAATCGCACGACCGAGGCTGATGTACTTAACGTGAGAAATGTACAGTACAATGAAGGGGAGAGAGATACATAACGTAAAAAGTAGGTCGTGTTATGTGGATATAAAACATCGTTACGCTTCCAGTTTCTTTATAAATCCATCACGAATACATGTGACTATACTTTTCTACCATTTCTTCCTCAATAATCGTTTACGTTTTCGGTTTATTTCCTCATTTTCTAAACGACATTCGCCTATTTCTTCTGTCGCAATGGAAGCTTAATTAGTTAATGAATTAAACAAATTTAATTTATTTTCGAATTTATACAATTCCCTTTCCGTTACAACGAAAAATATCCGACATTTCCTCATCTTTTTATTACTATTTTATGTATAAGTAACGAAAATATAGCATTACATTTATTACTTCAATGCAGACTTCTGTTAGTATTTTATTAATGTGCGAATAATTTAAACACGGAAATTATTAATTTTTTTTGCATTTAATACGTTTAAAAATTTAATTTGCAATATATATTTTTAATTATATTTATATTTAAAATATTTAATTGTCATTTTTAATATTGAGAAAGTAAAGATGGACAACTCGACAATTCAAACAAGTGAATGTTTATATACGTTGTAAACTGATTTAAAATCATTAAAAATTAAATAAAATTTCGAAATTTAGGAAGAGTTTTTTATTATTTTGAGGAAAAAATCGAAGAATAGTTACGTAACTTTCTTTTTTACACAACAATGACTTCTAGATGTAGTAAATAACTTAGTGTTTGCGATGATTCTTGATTACTTTTAAACAAATCAAAGCTTAGTCCGACTTCTCTTCCGCAATTATTAGATACTTAAATTGCTTGCTTGTCCCATTTCAAATTATATTTTACGGTCGTTATTTAGAAAGAGATATTACATTTTTTTCTTTTACAATGATTTTGTAACTATTTTTCTAGTATAAAAAGTCCATTTTAAACAGTTAAAATGTATTTTTTTTTACTTACTTAAAACACTGTTTTTAATCTAAAATGATTAAAAACAGTGTTGCGAGTACAAATCAAGGATTTTAATCAATTTTATTGAGAAAACTTATTTTTTTTAGAGAATTTTGATATTTTTTGTCTATTTTAGTGAGAAAAATCGACTTTTTAGTTACGTTTATTGAGTCTAAATTAATTTACTTACTAAAATTTTACTCTTTTTTTCTTATGAAAAAGTATATATTATTTTGATTGTGAATAGAAGTAATTTACTCAACTGTTATGAAAACAGCCATATTTAAATCGTGGGGATTTTTGCTTGCGAAGAAAACGACTTCCTTGATCGATAATCTTTAATATTTTCAAATTGATTCACTGTATCAACCGGTTATACTCCCGCATCACAATATCAACAATGACTCACATCAGTTTAATAATAGGCTATATTAAACACAGTTTAAAATGAAAACAATATTTAAAATATACAAACAATTAGTTATTTCATTTTTATTATTCAATCGAGTAATAATAATAATAATAATAATAATAATAAGATAATACAGTAATTGTTTTCAAGGTTATAAATTTATACTTTAATTTATATTATTTATTCATTTTTATTTTAAAGAAATGTTGTAAAATTCTATTAATTCTCATTGTTTTACGTACGCTATTGACTTCAAGTACATACGCTTACTTTGTGTTTTTTATGTCATCGTATCTAAATCTATATATATATATATATTATATATATATATATATATATATAATAGAACGTCTGTTTATCTGTCTGCTCTCATACGTATCTAAACCGTTTCACTCATTTGCATCGAAGTTTTTGTAGTTACTCTACAGGGTACCACCTGGACATCACACTCCTTCTACTTATGTCCCCTTAATACTTCGTTATAAATAAAACAATTGTGGGTAAAATATCCAAATTTTTAATATTGTTTCCATTTTAATATTTGTCCTAATTACTTTTCGCCCGGGAATATCATAATTTAGAAAAATTCTCTTTAAAATATTTAAAAAAAACAAATATTTTCTCCGGTTTACTCTAAAAAATGGCAAGTTAGTGCTTAATAGACTTATAATGAGGGTATTAAAATGATATAAATATTTCAGAATATATAGTACTTTGCCAAGAAAAATTGAAACTGGAACATTTTATATAATATATAGATACTGTGTATATATATAAATATAAAGTAAGAATAAGTGTATTTAAATTGCACATCATTAAGAAATTAGGTCAAAAAGTTTCTACATATTTCATTTCAATTGTTCAAAAAATAAATAGAATTAGGACTGAAGAAATGATAAAAATAATTTTAAAAAAAACAATATTTTTATTATGTATTTTTTATATGTTTTATTCTGAATGTAAATAAATTTCTTTGATTAAAGTACAGTTAAACCTCTAAAAAAGAGGCCACCGAAGGTCATTGAAAAAAACACAAAAAATGGTCGTTGCTTGGAATTCTACTGTACTAAATTATAGATAATTGTTTAATTTATTAAATATTTAATGTTTTCTTCTCTTATTAAATTAATTTTACTTTAGGACAAGTCAGAAAATTCAAATTCTTACGACATTTTCTATAAAATTCTGAAAAATGTTTTGATTCATAAAACATAATTATTTATGAAAACAATCATTTTTAACACGTAATTTAATAAAAACTTTGAAATAAATTTAAAATTTATTTTAAAAAATTAATAATAATTTCTTTTAAATATAATTTTTATGGAGTAATCTTGCTTTATTACAATAATTACATTAACTGAAACGTCGTAGATTTGTATCCATCCAAACAACAATTGTACAGTGTTTCCTTCTTATCATCACTTAGTATTAATAATGTACAAAACACACATACAATATATATATATTTAGCGTGAGAAATAGTTTTGAAATCTGTATAATGAAATATCATAATGTTATTTTCTTTAGATTAAAAGACTGATTAATAAAGTAAGTGTTAACAAGGAGTTCCGGTTGGTTATTATATAGCCCTATATAAAATAATAATAATAAAAGTATTGTTTGAAAGAAAAGTTTCTTAAAATGAAGCAATTCCTTATCCTTTTGTTTCTTTCGTCATAAGCAGTTCCGTTTGAAGTGATAAATTTATTAGTCTGATTAAAATTATCCACCTTCATCCCAAGGTCGAGAGCTTTTGACATAGATCTGCCTTGTTTTCGCTTTTTATTTTTATTTTTTTCAGTTAATTTTATTTATTTTTTAAGAAACAATTTGGTTAAAATTTAAATTAAAATTATATATTTTATCGTTGCAAAATGGAAACAGGAAATAGTTTTTAATCAAAAACAAAAATGAAACTTATTTTTTTGACTATTTTAAAAATATTATTTTAATTAATAGATAATTAAGATTTATAATTAAAAAAACTCTATATTCAATAAATAAAAATTTTTTACTTATTTTTCTATATTTTTATATAAATTTGCATAAATTATAGCCTTTATTTTCGGAAATTTTAATAAAAATTAGGTTTAAAGTACATCTATATATATAGACCTATATAATAGAGTGTCAAAATGTTCGTCCGTCCGTTTGTCTGTTCTCTATACTCTTCTAAACCTATTGACTGATCGACACCGAATTTTTTATGGCTAATCTATAAGACCCTGCAGAAAATAAAGAAATTAATTTTAAATCGTAAACCTGTATATAAACTTTTATAGATCTATGTCAATGTAAAATTTATAAAATTAAATTATTTATTAAAGTGCATATTTTTTAGTAACCTTTGACATAAACGCTGCTAACAGTTTAAATATATAGAAACGAACTCATTATTATTATTTTTTTTATTTAATTAAATGAATAATTTATTTACCGAATTTAAGAATTCAAAAAAATCACTTCATAGTATAACTCCAAAAAAAAGAATTAAAATTTAAAACCCACAAATTTGACGTCATACTTGCGCATTATATGTGTAATTTTAGCAATATTAAGTGTAACTCGTCGAGAATAATCTCTTTTTTTTCTGGTTAACACTTCGAAATATAAATAAATAATTCATACTTTAGACTATTTCATTTCTGGAATTACTAATTAAACACCGGATATTCGTATTTTTATTCGCTATTTATTAATTTATATATTTCATTGTGGTTATTTCACTGTTTTAGATATTCATACTTTGCCTTTATCATTAATTTATATAAAGTATTCTCAAGACTATTTCCGGATTCTCCATTGACTTTTGATACGTAAGATTTCAAAACTGTTTCGTTTCTTACATTAAATTATTGATAATTGTTTCAAGAAGCAAAACT
This sequence comes from Centruroides vittatus, assembly GCF_030686945.1. Lineage (NCBI taxonomy): Eukaryota > Metazoa > Arthropoda > Arachnida > Scorpiones > Buthidae > Centruroides > Centruroides vittatus. The sequence continues at coordinate 6,709,279 of NW_027120658.1, read as the reverse complement.
ACTTTTATATATAAGTAGTTTTATCTGTGTAACTTCACTGAGTTTTGTAAGTGCCCTATAGAGAGAAAGAGAGTAAAGTATGTATTTTCGTATTATTTTACTGTTTTTAATTGATTTAAATCAATTTAAAAAAATCAAAAATATTAATTTTTTCACAAATAATCTCGAAATTATAATTAACTCATTTGTAGAAGTACAGTTTTAATATTCATTGAGTAGTCTAATTTAATTAGCATCGTTAGGAATAAATTTACCTTGAGAATATTTAAAGACCTATTCTAAAATAAATCGTAATATAACCGGTGGTAGTTAATGATTTATTGTTATTTATGCGTAATAACGTTAGGGAAAAATAAAATTTGGAATTTACCCTCCAGTTAATAAATCTGTCGGCAGAACAAACATTTATATCAAAAGAATTGAATGCAACGTGATAGAAGCGTGCAATTTCCCGCCATTCGGGACAAGTTGCAACCGTGAAGGATATTGACGTCATAATCGGTCCACGTGCCATTCCTTCGTAAATACTTCTGTCCACTTTTGTTATCCCTCTTTTACCTTTCTTCGGCTTTAAGGTAAGTTCCTTCTCCTAACGTTGATCTTAAAAAGTATATTTTCATACAAATTGTCCTTAACCTAATATTTTTAATGTCAGTTAACAGCTTTTATTCTATTTTATTTTTCAAATTTGACAAATTCATTGACTAGTATAGACATTTTTCTTAAAAAAAATCGAAATTAGGATACTTTTTCTAACATTACAAGCTACTAAATTTCCTTATTTAATATACTGTACATGGAGTATATTTTAATATAGGCCTATTATATATTATTCCTTTCTCTATAATCTTAAGCTATTAAGTAAGTTTGAGAATTTCAACTAGCAATTTCAATATCCAAAGGTTTACGATGAGGAAATTATACAATATGTATACAGTATATATATACTACAGCATTATCACACACATATAACAATACTGTATATTACTGTATAATATAGTTTAATATACTATGTATTATACTATATTATAATATATATATAATTTTCTCAATTATTTTATGATATAAAAAACGATGGTATTATATTAATCCACGATTAAAGTGTAATTTAGATAAAAGTTGATGCGATAAAGCTCATTTGTTTTATTAAAATAAGCCGAAGACGAAGAGAATAAATGGTATTTTAGTAAGTAGGACACAAAGTTAAACATAGGTTTGAATATATTTTTTATATTTTTCTCTTGCATTCTTTAATATTCCCCAGAATAATGCCGTATATTTTAAATAACAGATAGTAAAACTCCTTGACATCATAACATTTGGAGGAAACAGGAAACGTTCTCACTAGTAAGACCTGTTGGGCCAACTTACTAAACCTTTAATCTACACTTTTATAACCATAGTTGGATATATTCGTTTCTTTAAATTTATAAAGGACTTTGTAAATTAGATTAGCCTTTATATATACATAAACTCTTAACAGTTCTGGTTTCTGGTTTTATTTTCTAAAAAGAGTTCAAAGGTTTCCGTTTTGATTTAGTTAAATTTTTAAGTCGTGTGTTTTAGTTTCGAAATGGTTTAAACTTCTTTAATATTTCGAATTAAATTCTATAAACGTGTATTATATATATATATATTTATTATATTCGTGTAGGTTTTGTATATTGATGTACAGTAAACAAGTAGGTGCTTAGGAGTTATATTTTTAGTATTTTTACATTCCATAAATAGAGAATATTTCGTAAAATATTTTATTTAAAAAATACTTGCTTAGAAAGCTACTTATAAACAAAATTTGAAGCGGAAAAGTCCATAAAAATATTTAATATAGTAGTTTTAAATTGATCTTACAAATATTTTATGCACTTCGTTCTATGGATAAAAATTTTTAATTTTTCCTAGAATAATCAAGTACAGTTAAAAGTATTTCTCAGAATTCGTTAAATTTAGTAATTATCCAGATTCAAATCTTTGTTAACTGATAGTAGCCTACAGTAGCGAATAGATAGTAGCTATTATTGATACTCGCGCTTTTTCCACTACATTAAATCTTTACTTTCAATTTTCTATCAAAGTTTTTCCGTTTTAAGCTGATCTTTAAGTGCTTATTATAATGTTATCGCACGTTACTTATCTGTAGACTGCCAGAAATTTGAGAAAAACGAATGTGTAAACAGTCTCGGACCTTTCAAAGACCACCTTGTGTGCTCTCCCTGGTAGCCTTTGGGCATATACTCGACCCATTGACTGTGCCAAAACCAAGAAGTCCTTTCCTATTGTTTAAGGTTTCGTTCACTCTTCCGTTAGTCTGGTAAATATTGTTTAAACAGCATTTCTTTCTTAAAGTTAAGAGATTTTTCTACATATATTCAGTTAAAAACAACATTTAAAACATATACAGGTAATTATAATTTAATTTGAATTTTATATATTCGCAGAAGTCGAATTTATCTTGTGAAAATGTAAAGCTGAAGCTTTCATTTGTTTATTTTTAAAGTTTAAATGATGTCGAAAGAAAGATTTATTTAGTATAAGAAGTAATTACTAATTATAGAATATAAAACTAATTAATAACCGTTAATAATTAAATTTTAGTAGTAGAAAACTAATAATTTTAATATGAGAATTTCGAGTGGTTTTTAAGTACAGTATATTTGGAATATTTGAAGGAATATTTTCAGTACAAAAGAATTGCATGAATTGTTGAATATTTCAACAGTATCAAAGAATATTTCTCATTATTTCTATAGAATCTACGGAAGGGAAGTATTGTTAATGATAAGGAACGTCGTCATTCCAATCGTTTGTATAGAAACATTCCTCACAAAGCCGTCGCGCATGAGATGCTGCTTCACTTACACATTTTACAGAAATATAAAAATACTATGTTACTTTATTATCAGTTTTATGAAATATATGTTTATTATTGGCTGTAAATTAATTAATTATATTATACATGTTTACATAATTACCATTGAATAATTTTAGTGAAGTTCTTTTAATTATTTGCTATAATGAATTGCTAATTCTTGGGAAAGTTTATTAGGAATACTTAGGAATCGAGATAAGACTAATAAAACAGTGGCCCTTATACCTTCATTGGGTCCAAGTGAATTTCAATCAGGGGACCCCAGGTACAGTTTCGACAATAAAAGATTGGTTTGGGTTCCCTGTTGATAGGGTCCCCAGACAATTGCCCTTTTTGCCCATAGGACAACGCGCCTTTCAAATTAGCTTTAGCTAATTTAGTTTTAGATTTTCTTCTGAAATTTACTTGTTCTTATTCCGAGATTTTCTTAGAATTTTTAACAGAGGGAAAGTATGGCCATCGGTCAAGTAATGATCCTTAAGATTTTTACATTTTTGGATTCATGGACCTTGAAACGTCGAGAAATACAAAAAATTCGAGGTTTTTTTTCTGTATGTAGGGACGTTAGTGTGTGTTTGTTCAACCACTTTGATGCTTAATAATTCCTGTGCTTTTCGTCGAAAATTTCTGAAATTTTTCAGGGCGGTTTGTATATTAGGGGGATTGATGCTATTAAATTTTGGTCGAGAGGGTGGGGAGATAGAGGGAGGTCGTGTATCATATCTCGAGTAGGTCGAATTTAATTAATGACGATTTTATCGTTATTAGCATTTACAATTTTTCTTTTAAAATAAAACCTATCCCTACATTCAAAATTAAGCTTTTTGCCATTTTATAATTAAAACATTTTAAAAATGTTAAAATAAAGCATCATAAGAGATGGCGTCACATTCAGTTTTAAATGTTGCCAGGAAAGTTAAGCAACTCGTTGCTATATTTTTTCTTAGAAACTTAAGGCTCCAAACGACGTTTCAAGCAGGCCATCCAGAATACAGCACAGAAATCTTCGATTGATTTCACCCTGCTATGACGATTCACTTCGATTAGCTGCATTATTCTTAGATTCAAACTGCATTGTGTTTCGCTGCATAGGACATGCTTCTCCTAACAAATCCCCTTCCAAGTTGAACTCAAAGCTACCTAATTACATATATCATCTTTTAAGTAGGTTCACACTTTAGATGAGAACTTTCAAGTGTTTTATAGTAATAAAAATACAAAACTCACTAATACAGTGTTGTTTTCAATAAGCACAGCGCACGAAACACAATAGTACGATAGGAACACGTGTCTGCTGTCGACGAGTTAATTAAAGGAGCCCTGAGGGATGTTCAGGTTGGCTCGTGGAATAGTTCAACTCAGCGTAAGAGAGGGGAGGCCAGATGGGAAACATACGGAAAAATATATATTTTTCAAGTGAAAGGTTACAAATACAAATGCATTTAAAATGATATTTATACGGTACTTAAAGGAATTTAGGGAACTAGCCTAGTTTCCACAGTCCATTCACGGCACTGAAAATTATGTAGTGAAATTGAGACGGCCGGATGGCCGAGTGGTTAGGATGGAGACCTACAGCTTTGGAGGACCCGAAATAGAATTCAGACGGGTAGAAAATCTCCGGGAAGTTTTCAGGGGATTTGCCCCTCCCAGACTACCCTGCGTCCCTTTTTTGGTCTGACTGAATCCATAAAGGGCTTGCTAAAAAAAGCACTTGTTAGTACCTACAGGGGGAAAAGAATTTTAAACAATTAATGAAATTATCTATGCAGTGTTGTTTCGTTTACCTAGAATAGTCGATATGAATTTTTAACAGTAATGTTTCCATATCTGTTTGATTGACACATCTAGAAATTCCACAGACGTATTCTACTTTATCAAGGATTTTTCTTGATTATCTTTGTTCTATTTAATGTTTAGCAATTTTTATAATTGCGCGTATTTGTGTAAGAACTTCGGTTTTTGATTCAAGTGGATCTCGTAAATCCCTTATAAGTTGCTTCTCAGTTAAAAGCTATAGTTTTTGAGAAATAATACGTTATTATAAAGGCCAAACAAGTCTTCGTTTCGAATATTATACACGTAAGTATTCTTAATAAACGAGAAAATATATGTTGAGTATAATTTAAAGATTTTTAAAGATTAGATGCTAAAATATGTCATGAATTATGAATTATTAGGTTTATAGAATCATTTAAGAATTAGAAATTAACTGTTTGATTAAATGTTATAAGCGTAATAATAGACTACAATTTAAATTGTTTTAAACTATTTTGGACTATAATAAATTAGTTTTAATTTGTATTTATCTTAACTAAAATTCAAGGATCAGTATACAGATATTTTCATCACATTCCCTATTTCTTGGAGTCTGCATAATTTGCTAAACAATGAATTTATTAGTAATTTTTCTGAACACAAAGAAATCACATCCTTGAGTACTTTTCTTTTAACAAAGGAACAAGGAGTGTCGAATCGTCCTCAACTCACGAATGTTCACTTTTATTTGTTTATTTTGTTTAAATTGTTGTACACATCCTATACATCCCTATTGTTTTTCATTAACCTATTCCTTAATTCTTAATTTACCTCCAAAGTATGAAGGACTTTGTAGAATGTGTAGTATGTGTAGTACACTGTTGCAAAAAAGTCGACAACCATTAACTGAATCTTCAGAATCTAATTTAATTCACGTAAAACAGCATTATTGACATGTTTCACAGTTGACTCTTCTGGGATATTTTGGATTGGTTACTTTTTCCAAGCATCAGAAAATATCACTTTCAACGCCATACCTAATATTTCTCTTTAAGTGGACACGATATATCAATTAGCATCAAGAAGAAAGATGTAACTCGGTAACTAAAATGGTAGATGTGTACCTACTGTACATAGAGATTAATTTCGTACTGTATCGATATCAAAGAAAAGTGGTCGAGAGGATCGTCTTCACAAATTATCTAATTTGATCTATTTTTATTAACAATAATTAATGAAATTTTCGATTTAAAGTTTAAATCCCTCTTCGAACTTACTTGTATATTACGAATGTCTTTAATTCGTTCGATTGAGTATAGAATTTCGATGGAATTTCGTCGATATTTATTAAGATATATTAAAAACTAACAAAAGTATATATAATAAAGTGATTATATTTAACTTATAAAAATAGAAATAAAATTTAATTATGTTAAAAATCGAGTGTTTGTCGTGTATAACTCAATGAACCTCTCTAAACACTTTGTCATTCAAACGAAGGAGGAATATATAATGAATTTATTGTTTGGATGTATTGTGACGCACAAAATCAATGAAAACGTGCCAATATTTATTAATAGAATCGAACTTTTAGATCGAATTCAATAAATATGTGAACTTTTATAAATTTAAACTGTTATATATATATATAGGCCTATATATTTGATTTAATTGAAAATTTGAGTGAGAAGATAATTTAAAGTCATTCTACGTGTGTGCTGTTGGCTAAATTCATCTTAAATTCTTTATTATACACGAAACAAGTCACGTTCTCTTTATTTATGTATTGTTCTCTTAAATTATGAAATAATTTTCTATAATTTCTTCATTTCAATTTTTTCTTCTTGATATTCGTCATTATACGGTATATTATATTGTATTATATAAAATGTCCTTGTTTATTTCGACGTTTCCATTTCATTAACGGTCGAAAATATCACTAAAGCATTAATTTCCATCAGGTAATTACAGAATAAAATTATACAAATGACATTAAAATATATTTCTTAGAAGTGATAAATAATTATTTAGAAATAATATATTCTTATATATATATATATATATTGTTAAAATGTTTGTCTCCGGGGTTCAAATATCTGTCGTTTAATTAGTCGTATACCTTTAACAATGGCCACCTCCACACCTGTCGCATATTCTAAAAAATACTTCCATTGCTTGCTAGTTATTAAAATATTTGAAGTTTTTTTTTTTGAAAGATATTATTTGAATCGAATTTTAATGATTTTCTAATAATCTAAATGAGAAATTTCTGAATTTTTAACTCTGACCTCGCTCGCCACGACCTTGATATAGTATACGACACGGATATTTTTTTTTAATGTAAGAGAAATAAAAGAGCTAGAGGAAGCTTACAATATACTATCAAAGGGAGTTCAATTATGACTTTTGCGAAAGAAAAAGCATCGATTGCATTTATGCCAAGGTTTATCAGATTTTTATTGTTTTTTATTCGTTATAATTGAATGCGCCTTCGATTGTTAAATAGATCTATCATTTTACTACACCATTCTTCTATTCATTACTCCTTTCGTATACTTATTTCAAGGTTATAGCGTGACTAAAATGTATATAGGTACTGTACGCATCTCATAACACCTGTATCATGTTGTTGCCCTTGATGATGCCTCTATGATCCAATGTATTCGTACGTCATCGAAACGGAATTCTGATCGCGTCGAATCATTTCCGACTTCTTACTTTCGTCACACTAGCGTCATAGTGACGAAACGAATTTTCCACTTATTTATCTGAACATCTCGGACCATCGATTTAATTGCCCTGTATCACTTAATGGTTTGCATATAATGCTACATATTAAGTATGGAAAACCCGTTTCCTTTCCAGATAATATCTATCTTGCCAATAGAATTTGAAACCGTTATATCTATCTGTTTTATTTTTAATTATTAATGTTATTTTTTAACGTAGCTATGGCATGTATATGTTGCAAATGTAAGCACTTATCTCCCGTCTTCTATTATTTTTTAATATTTTATTTAAAAAAAAAACAAGGGAGATAATCTATTGACAATCCTCTTAAATATTTATAATGATTCGCAAAGTAAAATAAAGGATTTACATCTGAATTATCTAATTTTATCTCATGTTTTCATGATATTTTTTGTCGTTTTAGACGTTTGTTTAAAGATTTCTGGTCTAGAATGTTAAATGTAATAAATGCGTTCATTATTTGACATGGTGTTAAATCAATACACATAAACTTCTCCAAGATGTTACAAGTTCTATGACGAGTAAACAGGCTATATACTAAGAAATCACTGTAGTTTATACTCATTATGCTTAAAGGAAAACTAGAAAATCTTCGACTTGTTCAGTAATCGATCAGATACGATACGATCGACGAATTGATCGATCGTATCGTATGGAAACAATGAATTTTTCCGGGATCAACAGCTTCTAAAGTAGATATATAATTTTGACCTTGTGCAACTCGGAAGTTTCTTATTGTTTTGTCCTTGTTATACAGGTATTAGTTTTTCCAATAAATGCATTTATTCCCGAGTTACTAAGATTTGTAAATACCTACGTCAAGATTTTATCTCGGGCGATAAAGGGCAAATAAAATGTGGCTAATGACCATTTTGTTTAAAAACTTGAGCAATTAAATGCTTGCTTAAGATAGATTATTTATTTATTTTTTAAACTATAAACGTCTTAGAGCACCAATAGGATCTCTTTTTGCATGTCCGTCGTGTCATGATAGTGGGTTCGATCAATTATAAAAGAGGTAAAATATCTGTCGCAAACCACCAAGAAAATTTGAGATTTCGAGTTGGATTCGAACTCGAATTGGATCAGACTGACATGTTGACATATTTATCACCCGGATGTTTCCTAGGATAAACTATAATTATAAATAAAAGAAACATTTTACAGCATTCTTTTATAATTTCTAATATTCTAACCCCTCATTTTATAGTAATAAATTACACATATATCGAATTATTGATCCTATTTACGTTGAATAAAATCTGAAAAAGTATTCAAAAATTTCCTGATGAGAATGTATTTTAAATATTAAGTTTTTCTTAATAAATTATGAAATCAGCGACTGTTTTATGTTATGTCCACAATGGAATTTAACATATTTTAATATTACTAGGAACAAATAAAACATTCAATTGACTTTAAAATCTATTTTCCTCAGCTGTTGACGGCAATATTGTCGAGAAATAAAAAATTTATGGAGGAAATACTCACTTTCGCTTTTATCTATACAATTTATTAAGGGTTTAAGACTATAAAAATTAACTTCTCGTATAGAAATTTAAATTTTTTCAATTCTTTTTGTGAAAATTTTCTTTAAAAATAAGTGGTTTTTTAAATGACACAGGAATTTCTTAGACGTGAAATATATATTTTGCATAGAAAGAGTGACTTATAGAATGTTTACACTGTATTTATAATACGTAACCGTACTTTTATCTGTAATTATTCCACTATTTAAAGGAAATAATGAAAGATATACTAATAATTATTTATGAGGCTACTTGTATAAAATAGATATCGAAAACAGTATAGATACTTGCATACTTGCAGAGAGATACTTGCATAGAGAGATGCTGAAAACAGTATTTTCTCAAAGATAAGCCCCTGTGTAAGATTCTTAAGGGGGTAGAATTAAAAAGCACATTCTTTTTCATAACGTAGTTTAATAATTTTTATATTACACAAGTAAATACAGTATATAGAGTAACAATACAGTAGCCTAAGCAGGAACTGAACGAGTCGAAACACAGGTAAATATAAGTTATTTAATATACACACGTTATTTAGTGTTTTAATACTTTCCAAATGAAATATGTTGAACCCCAAAACTTTCCATGCACCGCCATGCTCGAATAGATATTTAAAAAATATGATAGAAGAAGAAAAAAAACTATGAATGAAGACGAATGATGAATCTCGTAAGTACTATCCCAAGACTGTTTTGTAACACAATACAGTATTATGAATATTCATCTAGTTGAGACTGATTATTTTATTTTTGCAATAAGACTTTGCAGGAGTCAACTCTTCATCATTAATTTTTTGTAATGACATTAGTGAATCAATTAGCGATGATATTTCAATTAGCAAAACTGAATAATTCTGTCGTAAAAGACGACATTTTAATCTTGAAAAATTTGAATTTCGTCACGAAAGATCCTGGAAAGTGCCACAGATGTTGCTATTTATTTATAATTTTTCGTTTTATTCTTTTTTAGCACTCTTCAGAGTCTTTCTTGCAACTCAAAATTAATAAAATCAAATTTCAAATTATTGTTTATAAGTTATGCGGAATTGTGTTATCAGACACAAAGTTTCCCTCTTTATTTTGGAATAAATTGGAGGAGCATATTCGATAATTCTAAAATACCGTTCAAATTTTTAAAATATTCTACGAAAATTTGTACAAAAGTTAAATTTTTTTTTTCCTTTTTTAAATCAAGAACAAAACAAGTCATTTTAACTTCATATTTATACGAATGTAACCCACGTCATAATACATTTTAACCGCGAGGAAACGAAGTAGCACCACCTAAAAGTTATAAAAATCATTTTTACACACTTAAATAAAATTTTTATTGACTTTTCTTTCTTTTTTCCATCAATTAACCTACTTTACATTCGAAAATATATTTAAATTTTAATGAAGAAAGGCGAAATGTAGCCATTAAGAATCGAATCTGACACCTCTCGCGAACGAGATAAATTCTATTTTTTGTTTATAAAAGTATAAAAAACATATTCTAACGATAGAATAATCAATTATTGTGAATGAATATTTTAAAATATTTTAATTTTATTTGTATAAAATGACTAATGACCGACTCAATATTCTGTAAAACCGACAAGAATGCAAATTACTAAATTAACGCGAATACTTTTTTTTTAATCAGTGAAACTAAGAAGTGGAAAAAATTTTGGTAAATAGGTTGTGTGTTGTTTATATTTTCTAACTAATTAGTATTCATTCGATTGAAAAATAACATAATAAACTTATTTGTTTAAATATCATTATTAAGCGCTTTTAACAAAGAATATTAAGCTATGATAAGAATTTCTCTTCTCATTATTCGTAAACATTTTAAGTAGAAGGGGCAGTGAAATTTATAATTTTTGTTATTTTTGGTAACATTTTAGTGGCCGATATCGTAGATGACATATTAAAAATCATGATGAATATTTACAATTAAAAACAACTGGCGTTTTATGTTTATTCACTATGGCTGTACTTGATGATACACTTATAAATGGGCCTCTGGGTCCTGGCTCGTAACGCCAAATTTTGGAACTAATGTTTTGTTTTTCTCTTATTAGTCATGGGAAACAATAGTCACTAATAAGGGAAACAACAATTTATAATAAATTATTAACTAAATAGCTAAGTACGAGTATTTCAAGTAATTACATGGAACTTGAGACAGAGAGACTCCACTGGTCCAGGGTGCGTATAACTTCGGGATTGATTGTACTTATCATTCTTCTTCCTATTTTAATAAATTCTGTTAAATGATTTACCTATATTTAATTACTTATAGCTTATAAATTATTTTCATACTACCGAATGTATCACTAAACGTGTGTTGTTCGAATTAAGAATTGATATGTTTGATTTTTATCTCGAATTTTTGTCACATTAAATGTTAAATATTCGTCTAATTAATGATTATTTTTTGTTAGTGGACGTTCTGAGTGAAAAGAGAAGAATATTATATATTTAATCGTTGTATATAAGTTTATTTTTTCTTATTTGTCTCTATGAGAGATGGGAATTTCGGATTTTCCACGTAATAACTGTGAAGCATAGTTTTACGAAATCGTGCTCTTTGAAGTTTTTCATTTTTCAAAGTTAAAAATGCTTAAATTAGCTTACAAAACGTAAAAATAGTGATTTTGGTATATAAATAAATTTAAAATGAAGTTTTAATGACAAAAATTTTAAGCATTTCCACGTTATAAACGTGATTTAAAATCGATTTTAAATCACGTTTATAACGCGATTGATTCAGCGATTTTAAATCACGTTTATAACGCGAAAACATTGATTCAGCACATTCCGCAAATTAACCGCAAATGATATGCTTATAGTTATTATAAAAAGTGTAAAAAAACAAAAATATGAATAATTATACGAAAAAATAACCTTTATTCATTCAAAATTAACAAATAATTAAATCAAACGTGAAAATGAGTAGCTTAGTTATGACCTACCTTGGTTATTTTAAACGGGCAAAACAGGCTAATTGAAGTATGATTCAGCCTGTGTTTTAACCAAGAAGTGATTTTCCTAGTTGTGTTTGACCCGCGTGGGAACGAACCCATGTTCTTCGTCTGCGTGTTTTATTTTCGTTTAATTGGTCATAGTAAAATATATATACAGTTCAGCTGATGTAACACGTCGCCATATATTACCGATAAACTTTAGCTTAGGATTGAAAACATTTTCCTCATTGGGTATCATAAAGCATATATTTATAATTATCATCCTTAAAATTTAATTTAAAATACATATTAATTTTACTTAAAGCACTATTCTAAATTTGCATATTTTTTATCATTTTTTCTTTCTTTTTTTCTTGAGTTACGTGTTGCCTTAGTTTATTATTGCAGAATGGATGTGCAATATCGACAAATTGAGGTACAAAGTTCACTGCACTCTCTTATTACTAGTTATAATTTTAAATTCAAATTATACTTTTATAAAGGAACCATCGTATTAAATTGTACGAACGTACTATATAAGCTTCAAATTAGTAAAGTTTCAACCTCTAAAATTATATTAATTATCAAATTTTTTACATTTTATTTAAAACTTTGTCATATTAAACACGCAAAAGAATCCGAAATTTAAACTGTTTTTCTTAAACACAAGCTTAAAAGGCTTTTTAAACTAAATATATACACAATTTAGAGTGACAATTTCTTTTTAATTTGTGAAATAAGTAAAAGGGACTAATATTTAAATTCCTTTTGCCAATTTAGTTTGTATAATTCCTAATAGTTTATGAATCTTTCAAGTAGGAAAATCATTCGATGTTCATTAATAATGCATACAGTGTATACAGTAGTTTGCCTGAACGGGAACTTGGAAACTTCTTTTATCCGGAGATGGGAGGGCCGAGAGGCTCCTTCTTCCTAGAAGTACAGAAAATGGGAGAAAACAAATGCCCTTCTGCCTTAAGGGTGTAAACTCTCCCTCATTTTTCCTGATGTAGGTCTATACAAAGCAAACTCGATCGGTATATTTACCGTACACAATTCGAATTATTTTTTACTTGTGTTCGTCCTCACTCTGCGATAATATGAAAATTAAGATATTTTTGAAAACGATATTAAACTTTCGACAATTAATATTAATTTTTCGATTTTCAATATTGTATTTAATGATGATAACGGCACATTTGCATTTTTATGAGGTTGCTCGTAAGTCTCGACATTGTGGTAAATCTAGACTTTTAATATTATTTATACAGCTTAAATTATAATTTTAAGTATAAAAATTTGTAAGAAAAAGATTCTTGCTTTATATACACGAATTTTATATTTTAATGTCATTTAATAAATCTGGTAATAATTCCGTTTTATAATAAATCATGTTACAATAAAAGATAATTCTGTAAAATATTTAATAGTTTTTTTTTTCTCTTGCAACATACTTTACATTCTTTTGATGATAATCTGAAGCATGACTTTGAAAAATTAAAATTTATGATCATCAAAATTATTTTTATGCAAAAATCCTTGATTTAAACAGTTAGTTATTTCAAAATCTCACATTGTTTGAGATTTATATACAGGCTTATATGATCAGTTAGAGATTTTAGTAAAAATAAAATAATATTTAACTTATAGTAAAAGTAGAGGAAATGTTTGGAGATAAATACAGTTATTGTAATTTCTTATAAAACATTAGAAATTAAGTGTTTATAGACCAATTTAGAGTAGAATAATCACGTTTATTCCCCATTATTGTATAAATAACTCGTGTAAAAACATATTTAATGCATTTTTATTTAAATTGTAATATGATTATTTACGTTGTATTATCTAATTATTTTATTCATGCCATTTCTAATTGTTCTAAATTGTATTTTTAAGCCTGTTTGTTGTATTATTTCTTGTTCTAGGTTCTGCATGTTCAGCTCCTTTGTTAAGGTTCTATTTGGGGGCCATCTTTTATCTATTATGTCTTATACAGCTTGTCATTTATGGCATTTTTTCTGTATAAAATAAATATTCATTAACTGTAAGGTTAAATATAATTAATTTTGCTCTAATTTACTATAGAAGTAAGCAAAATCGCAAAATCTTTAAGTATTTATTTATTAAAATTATTTAATTTTATATAATCTGAAAGGGTGTAGAGCTGAATTTGTAACGGTGCTAGAAGTGAATATTCACAGTTATAATGAGGAAAGTTTTTTTTTAAATTTTTTAAATAATTATATTTTCTTCCATAAAACACTATATTTTTGTTACTATTTATAAAATTTAATAAAGATTTTACAGTCGTATAATTACATTGTCCAACTTTAAATGGAAACCTTTGTTACACCTTCACAACTACTTAATTTTTTGAAATATATTCTTTCACAGAAAACCAAGAAAAACTGAAATCAAAATAATGGAAAACATTCAAAATTTCCATTATTTATATTTATCTGATTAATGATTTCATAAACTAATCCGATATTCTATGAAATGACTCGTTTCTAGTGCCATATTTATCTATATACAATTAGTGTGACGTTTTTCATGCGTGTCGTAACGTATTATTTTAAAGGATATTTTAAACAGTTTTTATTCCTCTCTTTCCTCTATACGAAAGAAGTCCTACAGAACACATCTTCTTAGTTATAAGTACCTACAAGTATATATTTAACAGTACGAGCTGGAAAATAGAGGTGAATCTTCTGTATTTTTTTCCTAATTTACTGTTTAAAATATGCTAACTAGTGACTAAATAGTTTTAATAATAGTTTTAATCCAGTCAACAATCTTTATTCGAGATGATTAGGTTAAAAAAAAAAAACTGTCGCCAAATGACAAGTTAATGTCTTTTTAGCATATTCACTCGAACATTTTGTTAACACAATTAAACAATTCTCGTCTTACGTACTCTACTTAACCTTAATTTAAAAATAAAAAGAAAACATTATTAACTTTATATTCTTAGAATCTGTATATGGAGTAGTTCATATTATAGAAGTGATACATCACTGCAAGACTCGTGTTTAATCACCAAACTCCTGGTACTTGGCGGACGAATTGTTACAAATCTAATCTGTTATTAATTATTTCGAATAATCGTTCAGCTGTAAGAACATAAAAAATAATATTTTTGTAAACGATAAATCATAATTTTCGTGTTTTTATCCCTAAAAAAACACTTCATCTTCTGTAAGAAAGCTCGTGAATTCCCATACTTTTTGCTCTTGCATAGTTATGTGAAATGTAATTATCTTTAGAAAAAAAATTAAATTATGGAAGATTCGTCATGGCATTTAATTGAATTATATAATATTTTGATGCTTATAAATGATATATATAATTTTTTATTGTGTAAAAACTGGTTATAAACAGGATTTTAACAGGACGTGATGTCAATACTGATTTCATAATATATATATATTATTTGGAATTATTTTCGATCGAGAAAATTAAGTAATTTGAATTAATTCCATTTAAATATTACGCTTTATTTTGTTAATAATTACGTAATTATTATTATTTTTGAAGCATTAATTTAACCGAGTAAGAGTTAATTCTCTACGATACTATAAAGATTATTATTTATTTGCTCAACCTGATCTTAAGTTAACCGGAAAAACTGAACACAGCTTATACTTTAATTATATTTAAAATTACAATTAATTAATTCAATAATTAATTCCCCCCACAAAGGAATATATTTAAGGATCTTCCCATCGTAAAGTAGTAATTGTAGTATCGTATTTAACGTTATATAATTTAACATTCGACTGATTAATGCTACCTACGTAGGCCGATATAACCGGAAATGTACGTAGTGTCATGGTGACGTCATCGATAACGTAAATTTTGTAGTTTCTATCTTAAGTACCATTTATCCGTCATCTCTCGTTGTTAATGCAGGATGGCTCCACTTTAAATTATCCTTATTTTTTAGGATTTTCACAGGATTGTGGGTATGATATTGTTTACAAATATATTTATTATTAAATATTTTAAATTTTTGCTTAAAATTTGTCAAATATTTTAAGATTTTTAACTCTTTTCTTATGTTAAATCAACTTTCTAGCAGTTATTGTAATTTTAATTTTATTTATGAATTTTTTTAAATTAAAATCTTTTTTAATAATTCTTTAAATGTGCATAAAATAATAACAGTAGTAATTTAAAAAAATACAATAATTTTATATAGATTTTTTAAAGAGGTTTATTAAATAAAAATTAATTTTTAACCTTACTTTATGTAATTTAAAAAAAAAATAAATGTTTGTTTTATCTAATATTTTAATTATGATAATAATATTTAGAAAGATTGTTAGGCTCTAAAATTGACTTTTTTAAATGAAAAATCAAAGTGTAAACAGTACTCAATGGAGATAAAAAATAATTTGCACTTGTTATACCATTAAGAGAGAGTTTTTTTCATTAATTTATTTAAAATATATTTATTTTTATTATAACCCACAATAAAATAATCATTTTATTTTTATATTAAGATGCTTCAAATCATAATTTATACACAAAAACTAGTACAAATCTGAGTCATTACTTGTAACAAATAAAGTATCTATGGAGTTTTAAGTTTAATTTAATACAATTCGTATTATTATTATTATTTTATTTATTTTTTTTAAAAAAAGAGAAATATTGAAAATCATTCTCTGTACTTCATCATGCTTAAATTTCAAAAATAAAATCAATTGTCAGATAATTAATCAAACCGAAATAAGTCGCTAAAGCATTATGAATTATTCATTCGTTGTTCCGCTTATAATTCGTTTATAATTAAATTACGCAAAAAATTTAAAACAAATTGTATTTTCTTTTTTTAAATGTAGAACATTAATCTAATTTACTTTAATTTTCTAGGATCGACCTTGAAGCGTAGAAAGTTGCATAAAAACTTATTGCAGAATCAATGCAGAAAATAAGCTGTTTATCACCACCACAAAAATAATTAAAACAGGTAAAAAAAAATGAATTTGGCATTTAAATAGAATGTAAACAATGTCAACTTTCATATATTTTTTTAATTTTTAAAAATTTAGAAAAATTTTATTATTATTTTTTTAGCCGATACTTTCATTGAAGCTGAACTTCTTTGCTTGGCTAACAAGCAACTTTAAAAAACTGGAATAGAGAAAGTATTGTAGTGCTTGTGTAATAGAACAAACTGATGCCCGAAGAGCCGTATCTGTAGTTTTTTTAGTAAGTACTTTTTCTGTATTTTCGCTAGACTTTATCCCACCTGTACGTTCGTTTGTATACACCTATATATATATTGCACTTTTATAAACGTAGATAAACTCCTTATCATCTTATGTTTGTTTACATTTATCGTTTATAGTATAATATAACAACTTTTTATTAATGTTTTAATTACTAGTAATAAATTTTCCGTTATTTAACACGGATCTGAAGTTACCTAAGCGGTTATTTTTAATTTATATTAACGTAATTTTAATGCTTTCCATCAGGTGTTGTGGCACTTGTATTTACGGTTGTAACATTTGTAATTTTATAAATATTTGTATTGTTATTTGTATGACAATGTAAAATATTGTAGCATTTTTTTCGTAAATACATTTAGTAACTGTAAACATTTACAGCTGAAGAAATTCATGCAGAGTTTGAGAAAGAATTGAAACGTTTGCTGGTGGCATAGTACAAAACTATACATTTCGTTAAACGATATTTAAGTTTCTGCTTGAGGGATATTCGCTTCAATAATTAATAAATAATGAAATATTAACGTTATATCATTCGTCTATGTCCATTTTATAACGTAACTAAATTAATTACATTCGAGAAATATATATATTTAAAAATACTTTTATGTATTAAAAATACTTACATTTTATTTTATTGACATTTAATAAATAGTTTCTTTGTATTTATTAAAGAAATTAAACGAATATAAACGTGAAGTGTAGAGAAATTTTTAATTGTACTCGCTGAAAATAAGCATCATTTTGATTAAAAATGAAGTCTTACTTTGTTAATTAAATTTCCTTGAGCTCATTTCTTCAAAAGGACGGTGCAGAAAATTCATAAAAATCAAATAAACGAGATCTACATATAATAATTATACGTAAATCGTTACGAATCATTCGTCGAGTTTGAAACTTTTTGATAGTTTTAATTTTAAATCGTGAAGAATATAAAGAAATTAAACGTATCATATTTACAGAGATTTCTATTATAATTTACTTATAATTGGCAACTTCTAAGCATTTTCGTGGTTGCTTATAGAATAATAATGGTATTTTTCATCCATGTTGAATGGCGATGGAATAAGAATATGAATCTTTAATTAAAGCTAGATAAAGCAGCTGTATTATTGTCAAAAGTATGATAAACGTTTACCATAATTTTGTTTCGTAAGTTTTAATGTTTATCTACGTATATCTCTAACCTAAAATTGAATTTTTCACTGTCCATTCAAGTAAAAGCTTCTTTCCTGCCCGTTTTTACCTGGAATGTGAAGAGTTCATTATTATGTTTATGCCAGTATAAGCCGTGTATATATAGGCCTATATTTGCCAGTGTCTGATTAATACAAAATGATAAATTTTGTTGAAGCATAGAGAGAGATTTCTAATGGAAAAACGTCAGAGAAAAACAGAAAAGATTCTTTAAAAGAAGTGGCAACAAGAAATATAATTATATATATATATATATATATATATAGAAATGCTTATATATATATATATATAAGCATTTCTGCAAATCATTTGATGATTAAAAAAAGCAAAATATTTGCCATTTGGCAAATATGCTTATTTTTCTAATCAACTATTTTTGTTTTTTCTTCGTCGACCTCTTGAAGAAAGGAGTTCAAGGAAATTTAACTAAGTCTTCAATTTTAATCAAAATTACGTTTATTTTCAGCGAATGCAATTAAAGATTTCTCCACGCTTCAAATATGCTCATAGTTAATAAGTACAGTAAACACAAACTCATGATTCTTGATAATTAGCAAATAAGTCGCTTTATCCAAGGTGTCTATCGCGACCATAAGCAAAACTAATACTTCTAATCTCGAATTGTTAAATAACAAGTATTAATAAATATAGTACTAGATAATGTTAAAATGAAATAATTAAATGGGAAAAAATGATTTAAATAAGAAAAACTAATATTTATAAAGATAAAACTGTATTCTGTTTAAGTTTGAGTTAAAATGAACCGAGAACAGTATTATTGTTATGTATTAGGCTATTATGTAATAGCGATTGATATCTAACAACTATTATTGTATTCGAGTATACTTACATATTTTTAGAATAGTGTTATCCGATTTAGCATAGTAAAAAGACATATTAAAGAGAGCTATTTTTATTTAGTTGAAAAATTTCATTAACCTCTTTCCGTCGTAATAATTTGTACTAATTAAAGTTAAGCAATTCAATTTTTATTCATTTACAAATGAGGAATGAATCGTTTGACAGTGGTCGTTCATTTTAACATGATGGGCACCGTTCCCAAACAAAACAGATTCGTCACTAAAGATAATATATACGCTGCCAACCCCTCGCAGTTCATGTCTCTTTGTCATAGCACCACTGCAAACGAAGCCAACGATGTTAGGGTGCTAATGACAGGACACATTGCGGTTGTCTTGCATGAAAATTTGTCTGTGCTAGTTACCTGGTACGAGAAGAAACGTGAAGCATCTTGCTGTCTGAAAGGTAGACATAGTTACCTTTGCATCTGTCAGTGCTTGTCTCAAAATCAGACAATCGTCTCTTCTGATAATCTATCTAGGACGTCTAGAGCCTGGCCACTTGTACATGTGCCTTTTACGTAACCACTGCTCGCAACACCTGATCAGAACACCATAGTCAGATCAGAACGGTGCAAACGCATAATGTCCATGATTCTGTTGTTCAGATATGCTTGGCATTTGAACACCTTTAAACAATTAATTAATTTTTATTCATTCACAATTGATTATAGTCATATGTAGTAAAATAAAAAATTAATTATTTATTGCAGATTTTAAAAATTCACAATGACAGCATCCGGAGATCAGACAAGGAGTTTCGACATGAATGCCGTAACCCAACCACCAATAAAAAGTTCGGAAAATAAATTTTTCAAAAATATTTTTTCATTCAGAAAACAAACAGGTAATAATACAACTCCGAATCTAAACGAGAGCCAATCCGATAACGAAAAAATCGCAATGAAAGATATCAGATCGCATTGCAATTCGGAAATAATACCTAAAACAGAATTCGAGAAATTCACTCCGACCAATCAGTTGAAAAAATGTATGTCGGAAACCAATTTAGCAACCGTTCCACACCGAAATGGTTCCGCAGTATTTATTATACCAATGCCAAACGAATGTGAGAAATCAGCCGCATCCATCTTAACTATGGACTCGTGTCTCAGAGGCGATATGACTAATAGCTCGTTTACTTTAACCGCAGAGGGTCTGAGTTTAGATTCGGGTGTTTACGACTACATGGATTCATCGACTCCACCCTATAACTTAAACGATAAAAAAAAATCCTTCGAAAGTAAAGAAGAAACGACATTTTCTTTGGCTTTTCAAGTCTTCGTGCCTTTTATCATCGCAGGAATCGGGACCTGTGGCGCTGGACTTGTCTTGGACTTATTACAAGTAAGCATAATTATTTTTATTGAAATAAATTATTAAATTACTTTTAATTAAGCACTTTTAAATTAAAAATAGTTTATTTAGTAATTGCAAAAATATTAACACTCTCTTTCCTCTATTCAAACTATACTGTGTTGATATACTCGTTTAAACAATACATAAATTTAAACAATGTATTCTTCAATCTTGCAGAACAATTTTCAATATTACATAAGAAATATCACTCCTAGAACAATTTCTTTTTAACTTAATAGAATTATTGCGAAATGTACCGTACGTTATCGTGGATCTCCTATTGTGATCCATTTTTCTATCATATATAATAATTATTTAAATTTTAAAATGACCTATCGCATAACCTTTATACTGCATTCAAGAAGAATTTTAAATTGAGAATCTGTTAGTTATATCTATTTTTCTCTTTCGTGGTTTTATATAAAATTAAGAAAAGTCGTGGTTTTGACCATTACAAGTTGACCACGTAATTTGACATGTGTGCGATGTAACACTGATTAATTTTGTTTGATTTATAGGTTCTTTTCACGTCGATTTATCTCTCTTGCTAGGAAAATAAATCTATAAATGAGAAATTGAATGGCTTATTCAGTGGCTGATAAGATAAATGAATTTAAAAATGAAATTTCGTCTTCTCACTTATCAAAGTGAAATAAATTTAGCGTTTTCTTCATTAATAAATGGCATTTCTGATTGCTCGAGACAAGTAAAATTAATTTAAATAAACATTAATTGTGAAAATAAAAATATATCTTTCGTTCTCGCGGATAATTTTGATTAAAGAAGAGAAAGTAATCCTTATGATCTTAATTGTTTGGAAAATTCCGATTTATTGTTGATTGGATTTAAAATATTGTCATTGTACACTTTCTGAGATAATTGACTTTCCATTTCTTTCCTTAATACTTTCTTTTGTTTTCACTTTTGTTTCGTAATTTATCAATACTTATTTATATTTCATATTCGTTTATACTTGTATAAATCAAGAGATTTAAATTGTTTCGATATTTCACGTGTATTAAGTTATCGTCGATTGTCTTTTCAAAACACAATGCTCACATTTAAATAAAAGATTTTTGTATCGTGACAATTATACTTACTATATTATATATATACTGTATTACATTTTGAATTTATATGCACTACCTATAGCTTTTTCTGTCTATTATTATTTTCTCAGAATCTATTTTTTGCAACCACCATTTCTTGTATGTATATGTATATAATATATATAAAATAATATAATATATTTTCAAAAACTAAGTACTTAAAATAAGGAAAATAAAACGAGCCTCTATTATTTTTTTTATAAATTATTATTAAAGTAATATCTGCCAGAAATAATCATCTTAATGATTACTGAGAAGTCAAGACAGACAAAATGATTGCAAAGGTTTTAACCTTTACAATAATTTAATATAATGAAATGATGGTAAAGGAAAACCTTTACTGTCATCTTGACCTTTACCTTATCCATACTTGTTGGGAATAGTTATATTAAACTTTAAAGCATTTTCTGTTAATCTTCCCTACAAGTGTGGATAAGAATTTCGTTTATTATCCTATGTATCCATTTTGCAGCTTCTTTAATATAATTACATTACGAATTACAGTAGTAGCATTTTGTCTTATCTAAGTGATATGACCCACTTTTTGTATATTATTATATCATAAAAAATATGTTATTTTCTCTACGTCTAGGTCACTATTATGCGTATCATGTTTATATAAAGAGAACTAAATTAATGTTTTCTCGTTATAATTAATCAACTGTTTAGAAATTCAGTATCGTTAGTGTCATTTTGTTGGAACATTAAACGTGATTGTAATCTATTTGTTTTGTTTCTATTTCAACAATTTATATAACTTTGAAAAAAATATTTTTTTTTTCCCGTTATACTTAATAAATTTATAAAGTAATAGTCCTTAATATAAAAAATATAAATTCTATAAAAGGTTTTTTATTGTTTAAATTTGATTGAGGAAAACAAGAACTGCAGTTATTGAATAGATTTCTGTGAAATTTTAGAAGTTAATAGGCCGATTGTTAAATATGAAATTCGTAACGTTATGAACACTGCCAAAATGAATTTATTATTTCTTATGACATATTGCTCAATAATGTGATATATTTTTCATTTTTGGCTCTTTTCACCTTACCAAACAATCTACCGAATTTTTTGTTGGGCTGTATTCATGCCAATTAATGATCAGAAACAAAGTAATATGGCAAGAGATAAGCAGTCAGGCCGCCATAGCTGGACAAATTTAATAATCATCTTCTCAGCCTGTGAGAGGAACTTTTTCCATGCCACATTGAGGGTCAGGCCCATAATGGGGCAGGTGGTGAAGAATGGGGTCTGATATATCCAGGGCTTACCGTCCGTGGCATAATCAATCAGAGTGACTGAATAATATTAATATAATCATCCAAACAAGAAGCAAATTATACAATAATATCTCTTCCTGTTACAAATAACATGATCTAGTATTTATATTTATGACGAATTATTTTCTTTATAAATATTTGTTATTAATAATCTTTCGAATTAAGCAATAAAAATTAGCAGTTGTTTGCTTATAACGTAATATGATGACAAATATAAACAAGAAATACCATTTTTATGGTAAATAAGTGCAAAGTGTTATAGTTTGTGTTGCATTTTATGAAATAATTCAGCACGAAAAACAAGCGCAACACTTAAATTTCACTATGCACATTCTTACTAATATTATAATTTATAAAGAAAAAGAATTATATAAAATATTTTCATATATTTTAAATCGCAATTATCTTTTATATTTAAAATATTTTAATGCAATTAACCGGTTCATCAATTCAGTTCTTTTAATGTTACATTTTAGGATGCATCCGTGCGCATAATACTGTTCAGAATTCGAAGCAACTGTGAAAGTTAGCTCCTAGAATGAAAATAAAATAAAAGTATATTATATTATTCTCTCTTTAATTTAAACATCACGGAATTCTATTCGAGAATTCTAAAAAATTCCGTGTAAAAAGAAATAATTTTGACGTAAAATATACGTCATACTTAACTCTGTTATGTCGGAAATTCAAGGCCATGAGAAGAACATCCGCTAGTATTATGTACTGAAATCATTCGACGATGTCCTCATAATTTATCTTCCCGTAATTTATATACATAAAAATAAGAGATCTTATATTCGATTTTAAATACATATTTATTAAAAATTTATAACTATCTGGGTTATTTATTTGGTTGCAGTGTTAATCAGGTCATTTCCCAGAGTGACAGAATAGGAATGGGAATTCGCTCTCTCCAAATAAAAGGTATTTTTAAAGAACAACGAGCACAGGCCTTCTCTTCTCTGATTAGTCCCTTTACTACATAAGAAAAAAGTTAATTATGTTAACGTTTCTTCAATTTTTCTCGAAGTATAAGAAAATCAACTTGTTCGTATCATCACATCTAAGTAATCTTGAACATACCCTTAATTTCTCGTTTGTAGAAACTTCTATAGTATTATCGTATTGATGATTTATTACTATATTTATTGATATACCAAAAATGTTCCTTAAAATCGACAAAGTGCCTAACAAATACATGTCTAAATAAGTGATTTTCAATCGTCTTTCAAGCCGGCACGTTATCTGATTTACTTATATGTGTGTGGCACACCTAATACACATTACTTAATTTACAAGTTGAAGTATTATTGGATACAGGGGAATCTTGCGACATTGGTTTGTTGCGAAATTCTGAAAGCCATGAAAGATAGATTGGGGGAATACTGGTCTGAACAATATTCTCTTCTTCCTCTACCGTAACAACACATTTTCTCTTAAAGAAAGAAGTAAATTTAGGTAGTAGGAAAAGTGTAGCCATCGATACACCTGCATTTTTACCTTGATAGATATAATAGATGTTTATGAACATGATTTGCTATCAACGTAATTGCAATAACATCATTTTGAAATACATCGTATCGTTTTCTATTTAGTGTCATTATATAATAATCCCCGTTAAATTATAAAAAAAATAATAATAAATTTTATCTTTAATTTTATCTATAGAATTTAGTAATATTTCTCATAAAAAGTAGAACAACTTATATATTGATGATAAAATAATTTCTACTTATTTTTTTAATGTTTTAAATACATCAGATAGCGAATTACATTCTAAATTTGGGTTATTTTATATGGAAATTGCGTTATTATTATATGCACTTTATGGGCTTCTTAGAAAATTAATTAATATATTTATTAGTTTTTAAACTCTTCCTCTGTGGGCATTAAGAGGGCTTTTTAACCATATTCATCACGAATCAGGCCTGGGCCAGGCCCACAATGGAGGCATCCGGATGGAGATGATGGAGCCCGACTTATCAGGGATAGACTACCCCGAAAAATTTCTGGGTTTTTCAAACTCCCGGATTACAGAAACCTTTATAAAGTTTAAAAATTTACCATTTCGATAGTAAAATTTTTACTTTACAAATATATACAGTCAAAAACCTCTGAACCTCTGAACGGCCACTGACCGGAATTTGCGATTCAGTCGTTAGAAGTGATTTTTGGGTATATACAGGGTGGGCCAGCGAAAACGAAACGGCAGAGTGTTCGTGTTCGTCCAAGGACAGGTCGATTTTACTCTCGAGAGGACATCTTTTGCAATAAAGTTTTTGCGATTCTGAATATTAACTAAACAAACATTTTTTTTCGAAATAAATGTTTGTTTAGTTAATACAAAATAAATGAGTTTTTAAAATTTTTTGTTGTCTGTTGTATTCAGAATCGCAAAAACTTTATTGCAAAAGATGTCCCCTCGAGAGTAAAATCGACCTGTCCGAGCGCTTTGCTTGGACGAACACGAACACTCTGCCGTTTCGTTTTCGTTGGCCCACCCTGTATAAAGTATACAGTACAGTACTTAGACCTACATAAAGTATAGGAAATTATGAAGAAAGTTACATCCCCATTACAAATTATACAACGTTTAAACAGGAAAAAGTTCTGAAAAGCGTATCCAATGAACAGGGCCGGATTATCGAATAGGCAAAGTAGACAAATGTCTAGGGCCCGTAATTCGGAGGGGCCCGGTTTCAGTGCAGAAGATTTCTGTGTTTCAAAACGAGTTAAAAATTATTGAAGAAATCAGAGAGGATAGAAAAGGCTGTGCTTAGGAATTTTTACTAAGCTTTGCTCGACTAGCCATTATCTAAAAAAAGAAAGGTCAACAGCCACCTGTGCGTCAGAAGTAATGTGCGCCAGGAGATCTCTCGCACCATCTAGAAATATTCCTAGGGCCGCCTCTCGTGGTAGTACTGATGTATGATCATGTTTTATTTTCTAAATCTAAACTTATACGTCGCGACATCGCATATTCGATATAGCGTTCAAGTTGCTCGAGTGCGAAGATATTACAATTCAATAGTGCTTTATAAAAGAGTTAAAAAGGGTGACACTACTGTGTGACTTGGGGTGACATACATGCTAGCTACGCTAATGTCACATTATATAAGATTTGTTTAGAAGCAACTTATTTAAATGGGGCCCCAATTTAAATTTTGTCTAGGGCCTGCTAGAGGCTTAATCCGGCGCTGCCAATGAATATTATATACATATAAATTAAAATAATTAGTGAATTGATTAAATATTATTATGTAATTTTATTCGAACCTTATATTTATCTTATTTATATTTATTTTGACAGCATTGGTATGTTTTTCGTGAAGTGAGTGAATTATTTATAGTTGTACCCGCCTTGTTAGGTTTAAAAGGCAATTTAGAGATGACTTTAGCTTCTCGATTGTCCACTCAAGTAAGTGTTACTCAAATTTTTGCAATGTTATTTATCAAAAATACCATTTTTTTAAATAATTATTTTCATATTTATTTAGGCCAATATAGGTAATTTAAATACCGTGAAAGATGCACTGACGATGGGTTGGGGCAATATGGCATTGAAGTTGGTAAGGTCAATTTTTTTCAATTTAACAATATTAAGAATATAGAAATAAATTATTCTAACCTTTTCTCTGAACCGTAGAATAGATTAAACGATTAACACCACGTTTTTCTTCATGTAAAAATAATTAATTAAGAGTATGCAATAAAATGCGCCCGGTCTCTTTACTGAAGCGTAAACAAAAATTGATTTTATTTCTGGAGAATTTCAGATATAAATTGATAAAGTGATTATTCGATTTTAGTAAACACAATAAATTTCTTTATTTATTAACATTTATTCTAAGTTATT
Organism: Centruroides vittatus; assembly: GCF_030686945.1. Classification (NCBI taxonomy): domain Eukaryota; kingdom Metazoa; phylum Arthropoda; class Arachnida; order Scorpiones; family Buthidae; genus Centruroides; species Centruroides vittatus. The sequence continues at coordinate 6,682,524 of NW_027120658.1, read as the reverse complement.
ATAATTTTAAAATGGAAGAAATACAAACGTATTGTTATTAATTGACATATATTTTTAATAGGCACAAGCCACGGTTATGGGTTTTATTGCGGCGGCATTTGCTGTTATTATGGATACAATTAATGCAGGATCTTTTGACTATCAACACGCTTTGTTAATCGGTTGCAGTAGCATCTCGACAGCGGCCATTACTACCGTTGGATTAGGTAAGTTTACTTATAAATGATCGTTTCACATTTTCTATTGGAATTGTGTTTAATTACCTGTTCAAACATTCGAATTTTGCAGGTACAATAACTACAACAGTGGTTTTTGTATCTCATCGCTGCAAAATTAATCCCGACAACATCGCAACGCCTGTTGCTGCTTCTCTGGGAGATATCACTACTTTAGGAGTTCTGGCAATTATTGCTAGAGAACTTTACCTTACTCCAGGTAACTGTTAATGTTCATGATGTTACTCATAACTCCGAATTATTAGCTAATACAAGATGTTCTATTCTAAGTTTTTTCAGTGTTTATCCTATTTACTTATTCACTTTTATTCGTGCAACAAGTTCCCTACTTTTCTTAATTTTTACATTTAAAATTATAAAAATTATCCTAAAAATTACCATTTTTTGAGATTCATATATATTTAAACCATAAGTTCTAATTTACAAGGATTCTTAATAATTGTATTTAGAGAAATCTGAAAGTAAATTTTTCTTATTTTATTATTTTTCACTCATTTAATATGTCTTTTATTATTGTAGATAATATTGTCATTCCGGCTACTGTGATGGGAATTTTAATACTTTTGGTACCTTTTTGGATCTATTTTGCCAAGAAAAATATTTACACCAGACAGTTGATTTTAACTGGATGGCTTCCCGTAATTGCTGCTGTCGCCATTACCAGGTATATGATTATTTCATTACAAAGTGCTCTAAATAATTTAACATTTCTGAGATTTGAATAATTAAAACACGATTATTTGCGTTTATAAAGGGTGGCTCGAAAGTTGGTTAATCATTATAAAATCTAAATTTCTGCTTTATTGTAACACTTTATTATTAACAAAGTTTTCTGAACGAAATCTTTCTTCATTCGATACGCAAATTATAATTCTTTGACACACTTGCTCGAATTGCTGACCGTCTTGAACAAATCGTTGAATTGCTTGTAATAAACGAGGTTAACTCAGTTTTGGATCCGCCTGAAAACTGACTTCGTAATTATTTTTCATTTTTTTTGTTAAAAAACAAAATAATAAAATGAACAATTTCAAAGAAAAACACAACAAACACTACTACAAATTATCCGTAGAAAGTCAGACTCTTCCTCGTAAAAGAGGGAGAACAAGGCCTTACAGATACAGTATTTTAAACCTTCATTACAAACAAAAACAGACGCTGATAGAGTTTTTCTGAAGAAAACAAGAAGCATTACAGTTACATAAAGCGGTAACTCTTTCGTGCAGACAAAAACAGTTACAATTAAACTTACACAACAATGACTTGGATCTAATACAATATACAAAATGCACAAACATCATCGAGCAGTGTTGGGCTCAGAAGGACTTCCACGGTAGGCACCTAACGATATCAATCAGGATCCTATCGACAGAACTGCGTGAAACTAATGACTGACTTATGGGTGTCTCTTTGGAGGGACAGAAAGGTTTTGTGATTTCCATACAACACCAGGTCATAAAACTACAGAAAGCACATCTTAAAAGACACAACACTCTATAGGAAATGCCATATCACGCACGAGACTATACAACAGATCACGTCGGTCGTTTAACACAGACTGACTACTTACAAACTGACTAGAAAACCAAATAGCAAATGCAATACATCAAAAGCTTTCACAAAACATAAACTATTACACACACCTAGAAATCATACTACAAATACATACCTGATTATAGAAAACAACACACACAAAATATATGACCAAGCGATAATCACGGACAAAACAATACATCACAGCAGACCAGACATCACATTCATTGACCAAAAAAAAAATCGCATGCATCATAGACATAGCTGCTCCAAATACCGGCAATTTACAAATTTCAAACGCTGAAAAAATTAGTAAATACTCAGAACTCACTCACGAAATAGTGTCTGTGGAGAATAGATAAGATACTTATTGTGCCAATAGTCCTTTCTTGAACAGGCGTCTTACCACATACAAAAGTCTCGAAACGTCAGAGCTTTACAACAGCACATATATCAATCATACTTGGTCATATGTCTTCATTTTGGTCTGACGTAACACTAGGTACAGTACATACAATATGTAGGAAACACACCATTGACATAATAATAATAATAATTTTATAGCTTTCTTATTGCATATTTATGAAAATTAATTAAATATTTGTCTTAGCCCCAATTCAAACAGTGGTGATCTTAAATTGATTTAATTAATAACATCTGATTTATTGCAACAGAATGTTTATTGTTTGAGCCGATTACATGGGATACTTTCTATAAAAAATAAACACTTTTAGTAAAGAAATCTGTATGACTGATATCTAATTTTATTTATTTAGTGCTGGTGGTTACATTTTAGAAATCGCTGTAAAGAATTACGAAGGAATGGCCGTCTTTCAACCCGTCATAAATGGTTCGATCTTTTTTTTTCTAGCTTCTTCGCAAAAAACATCATAATTTAGTATTTTATATACGATTATATTTGGCATTTTAGGAGTGGGTGGTAATTTAGTCGCCGTTCAAGCTAGTCGAGTCGCTACTTACTTTCACCAAAGATCCAAACTAGGAACAATGCCTAGTAGTAGTAGTAGTAAATTATGTATATCTCCTTGTACAGCATTCTTCGGAAAACGTGAGTTCTACATTTCCTCTTCTCATAATTGTTGCTTCTTATATTATGTCTAACATTTTCACTTTCAGACTTCTTTTAAAATGATATATAACATTCGAATGTCCTATTTTCAGGTGATCATTCACGCACAGCTAAAATTCTCATGTTAATGGTTATTCCCGGACATTTGATATTTTCTTACAGTATTCATTTAATTAAACGTGGCCAAACCAGCCTCACGCCCGTTTTTCTACCTATTTATTTGGTAGCCACTCTTTTACAGGTATTTCTATAAATTCCTATTCTCGTGATTGTTTAGTTAAAATCATGTGTTTAATAAAATTCCTTTTACGTCAGGTGGCGATTTTATTGTACGTTGCTCACATAATGATCCACGTGATGTGGAGGTGGAAGATCGATCCGGATAATTCGGCAATTCCGCTTTTAACCGCATTAGGGGATCTTCTTGGAACAGGTCTTTTAGCCACAGCATTTTATTTTTATACCCAAATTTATAATGGCGCTGCTGTTTTGACTACTCTATCACCGACTGACATTCCCATGAATATCACAGCATCTGATATTTTCTAATTCTATGAATATAAATAAACATGTTATTATATAAAATTTATATTTTTTATTTATTTACACGGCGTGTTATATTAATTTGAATCGTTTCTTTCAAGAAAGTTTAGCAGCTATTATTTGTAAAAATCTATTATTTTATTTCTCAGAAATTCACAAATTCCAATGTATATAATGCTGTTGAACCTTTTACGTTTTTACGATTAAATAAAATATTTCTACTTTATTATAAAGGTCTAGAGCCTTTTAAGTACAATTCTACATCATATACTATACTGTATATCATACAGTCCCATTGTACTTAATTTATTTTTGACTTTAAAAAACTCTAAATACTTTGATTAAATAAATATGGCGAGTCACACCATATTTATTTATTGTTAACTGTATTATAAAAAGAATAGGGGTCGATAAAAGGTCTTAATGAAATCGACATTCAAAAAAAGTTGGGGGACCCTGAACTAAATAGTTATCCCTCGGTTGATCGAAAGCAGATAGTAAATATTTATATATTCATATCTGTGTGCTAAACATAATGTAATGCAGTAGAACCTTTACATCATGCTACAGATCTATATACATAGGGCCCAGTGTATATAGCGGAGGTGGGCAAGCAAGAGTTCAGTGGGAGCCGAAATGTAGGTTTTGCAAAATGCATGGGAGCCGCAGTTCTGTACTATCGTGGCGGATAGTATGGTAAGGCAGGGAAGGATAGGGTGCCCCCATCCGGATCGAGAACTTGTTTGAAAAGAATAGATTTAAAATGTCAATTTAATTTATTGCACCAACTTGGAAATAAATTAATAAATATTACATATTTTCACAAAATTGTGGAAATAAAATTGTAAAAATAATAATAAAAAGCAGAAATTAACACTTTCAGCAATAGCCGCATGTAACTCAAAAAGAGCCGCATTTGCCCATGTCTGGTATGTAGCATAACATATTCAATGTGTGCCGTGATGGGAAAACTAACCTTTAAATTTGCAGGGTTGAATAACGTCTAACCTTAACAGGTTAGAGGTCTGTTCTATAATGTTTGATGATATTATTTAAATAAAGATAATGTAATTTAACAAATTTCCAAACTCCAAACTTTTGAGGAGTTCAGTTCCTGAACTCCTCAAAAGTTTGGAGGAGTTCAGTTCCTGAACTCCTCAAAAGTTTGGAGTTTGGGAATTTGTTAAAGTTTGGATACTCCTTAGAATTTCATTAATCTCAATAGAACTCTTTAAGTGACTTCTATTAATACATTTTAATACGTATAATGTTTATAGGCAACTCTCGGTTTTCGAACATTAGACTTTTGTCAAAATCTTGGGGTCGCATTTAATCTTATAAATGATCCTATGAAGATAAAAAGGCCGTCTAGCTTTTTTTTAAAAAAATAAAATTGTTGCGCATTTGGTATTAATGGAACAAAAGGAATACGTCATAAAATCCGATGCCCTCTGTCCCCAAGAAGGGATCGTAAATGATCGGTCCGAAGAGATTCATCAATTACACAATCGTTAATTTAAAATAAATTAATCATTGTAATCGACAGATGGCGCCAGCTTTATTTCTAGAACAAAATTCGTCTAATTTATCACTTTTTTGTTTTCGATTTTTAAATTCGCCGATCAGATGAATCTAAATAACTGGGTGACAAGATTTTTCTACGGTCCTTAATGTAATGCATGAAGTTAGTACATGCAAAATATTTCTCACTCGATTTATGATTTTGAAACGTCATCGAGTTTTCAAACACTTTTAGAATTTAAAAATTATACAGGGGCAGATTTGGGGGTGCGAAAGGAGCAGCTGCACCTATTTCTGGGGGTTTTTCACGAGTAAAGCCGGTACCTCAGGTATTAAATAGTTTTGTAGGACATACGGTTTCTTTCTGTATCTCATTTAAATATTCGTATATACATACGTCTACCAGGTTCATAAATGGGTGAAACAGGGATTTGAATCAACTTCCCCATATAAAATTCCCGGCTGTCTCAAAGTTTGGTTTACCCAACTCTGAGGAATTCGAACCAAAATTTTCTGAGCTGCAGAATATATTTATTGCTTCAGCCATCCACCTTTCATATTGCGGAATCGACGTCTGGAATGGTGAGAAGATAACTTATGTAAGAAGATAAGTTATGACCTTTAACTCTGAGGATCCTAATTCGAATCCGGGTCAGCCAGATATATTATGCATGGGCTGTTGAACCCGATAGATCAGGCTCGCTACTCACTCTACTTGGCTATCGTTTCCGTTATATATCTGGCCGAGTTCACTATAGACATAGAAAAGCCCTCTCTTAATGGAATGAATTAAATATATAAGTTATAGAATCTTATTAACATAATTCCTTTATGAATTTTAAATTAGTATATTGTCTGCACTTTAGAAAACATAATAGATCTTAAATTATTTTTTAAAAACAAAATAAATATTTAATAAATGATTATTGAGTTTATCAATAAAGAAATTGATTTTAATCATTTCGTAAATAATAGTCATTTGTATGCATTAGATAATACTCAACATCGATAATACATACAGTTATGAAAGCATTGATATAAATATACTTTATTATAGATATGAAACGGGTTTTTATTGCATTTATCATTTGTAAATGTTTGTTTTTTGAGATGTAACTGCCACGAAAGTGAAGAAAATGGTGGAAAGTAACCACCTCTCTTCGCAATATATAACATTGACGTCGGAGAAAGAAGATAAACGGAAGTAAAGGAGGATAAATAACAAGATTTCTCATATTTATTATTTTTAAAGTACAATAAATATTATGAAGAAACATTTATCATCCTGAGATAATGATGAATACATTGAATATTCCAAATATGGATATTGTTCCAATTTATTAAATACAGTAATTACTTCAATGCATATAATTAAATTATTTGGCCATTTTTATCGTCTTAATTGTGTTAAATTATAATTACTGCATAAATTTGAATTACTGTATTTATTTATTTCTTCGATGAATTTATAACTGCTAACATTTATAATCGCCTACATAATAATTTCGTTTAACTTAATTTAATAATTAATGTTTATAAAATGTTGTAATAGTTATAAATATCTTATTTTCTAGATATTTTGTTATATTTTCCTTATAAAATATTCTGAATTTGATAATTATATTATCAAATAATTATTAATTATTGGTATTGAAATCATTCAAGTAATTTAATCCGTATTAACAACTAATTAATTCTTGCTTCTGTAATATATGTAAAAAAATAATTTTATCGATATAAATAAATATTTCAGACAGTTAACAACAATAGGGGAAAAAAGTGAAATCTACTCCGTACGCGGCGCTAGTATCGACGAGGTTGTAAACAGACTAAGCGATACGTTGTCGGTTCTAAAGTACGATTTGTTAATTCTTTAAACGAAAATCCAATAATTATTTTAAGACTGGGTAATGGCTGATAGAGGTTTTAACATTCAGGAATAACTAATTACTAAAGAAGTTGTGGTAAATATATCCACTTTTATGAGAGGAAAAGCACAGCTGAGCAGCAGTTTGTCATCTCGAGACAGAAAAACATCTAGTAAAAGAATACATATTGAACGTATTATAGGAATGGCTCGTACTCACGTACTGTACATATAAAATTTTGAGGCAACACATGCATCCGGCAGTAACGAAACTTGGCAGTGAAATTATATTTATATGTTTAATGTTATGCAATTTTAGACCATGCATTGTTGGCAGAGACTCTTAATTTGTTTCACTGTTAGTCTAGCTCTCTATTAATACCGTATATAATTTTTTTTCCATTCTAGACCCTAGCCTAATTTAAGTTTTCCATCTATAGTATTTTTAAATTTTTGTCTGTTTATAAATTCTAAGATTAAGAATGTATACTATCATACACAGTAAGGTCTTCATTGTGGAACTTCAATTCAAAGTAATATAGTGGTTTTAAAATTTGTACTATAGTTGAATAAATATTTGTAAGCTAATAAAAGAATTTTAATCTTTAAAACAAAATCTCTTTTTATTATTTAAAAAAATTCACACTATACACCATCTAGAAAAATTTTACATAAACTCAAATTGTAAAATAACAATTAGCTCAATTATTTTATAAACTTAATGTTTATAAAACATTTTTTTTTAAAAAAGAACTGGCTTAATATGCTCATGGAAAAACATAATTAGTGTTTCAATCATGTCTGCAATGAATTTATTATCTCTTGGAATGATACAAACTTTGAAGTCACTTTTTGTGTAAATAAACAGATGAGCAACTTGTCTATTTGTCACTGCTAATTGTCCTTGGATTTGATGAAAATAATCATGATTTCGTTTTAAAGTAATTTTGTCATCAGTACATTCCAAATATGGTATCTTTAGCACATTCACAGGAAGTTTAAAATTGGAGTAAGGACATTTAACTTCTAATATTTTATCATCATCCACTAGCCCATCTGGACTTGCAGCTAAGAATGGGTATTTTGAATGAAGAAACATGCCACATTCTTTCACAGGAGTATTTACAAAAGAATATGTTTCAATTGCTTCTTTTTCATACCTTAAGCCGTGAGAAATTGCCTTACTTTTTATTGGCCTACTTGACAGTAATGAGCCACACAATTTTACTCTGTCTGTTGATTTTAATTTACAAACTTTTCCAAAGTTTGAAGATGTCAAATGCAACAAATGTTCCTTCTTCCAAACTGCACTTTTTCATTGTAATCTAGTCTCTTTTTCCAAATGTTTTATGTACTCCCTACTTGCTTCAGTTACATGTAAAGCACTTAAAAAACATTTCGGACATTGTGCTTTTGCAATAATCATGATCTGATTCTAAAGCCCTCATGTTTGCTGGTTGCCTTAATTGCAATATCGGTATTGCACAACCACTTGCATGTTCATTGCCAAATTAATAACAAAGTTTGTATAATCAGGGATTGTACTGCCAGATGGTCTGGGGTCAAATTTTATGTCTTCCAATAATTTTCTTTTCATTCCTCTCTTCTTAAATAAATGAAATGGAAGCTCACTAGCCTTAAATGGGGAACCTTTATGTTGGCGGGTAGGCTGATGGAATGTTTGCAGAACCTGTGTGCATGTTTTGTGACACTTATATGTGCCTGTTCTTCCATATTCTTCTATTGCCAATAGTGTTACACATACATGTTTGCAATACGCTTTAGGCCCTTTACCTGCTGTACATTCACATATTACATTTTCTATAACCCCATCATCTGTAATTACTAAATCTGTGTAAATCTGTTCCCCTTGATTAATTCAGATTTTACATTACCTTTAAAATATAAAAAAATGTTTCTCTTTTGTTCCTCTTATTATTAATAAGAATTCATTAAAATACATCTGCACAGCAGACAGTGGCATTCTTTGATCTGACATCTCCATGTAGGCATCAATTGTCTCTATAGTCAAAACTGGTATTTGTAAACTTGGAGAGAGATCCTTATATTCAGATGAATCAGGAAGTTTGAGTTCAGGAGAGCTATCACAGGATATAGAAAAATTATGAGTTTCCTGATTCCTCTCATATGCCAGTAACCTGAAAATTATTGTAAACAAGTTTAATAACTAGTTAAGATATGATCACCAATATTTTATTTAGTTTTTTCTGTCTCATTGACAGGAAAGGCAAAAATTATTATTATATATTATATTCTTACCTTAATATATTACATATAATATAAAAATAAACAGTATAAGGTAACTGAACAGTATTGACAAGCACCTAAATATGGCATATATATAGTGTATGCCAGATTTAGTAAAAGAAAATGGGCAAAAATTCACTTGTACAAAAAGTTTATTGGTGAAGAAATTAGTCTTATTGCATTAAATTATTGAAACAAGATGACTTGTGACCAATAAAAAAGACACTTTGATTATATTTATTTTAAATACTCCGAATATTGTTTTCTCTTGGTAAAAGATTAAAATATATATCTCTTATATTGTCTTAGAACTTCATAGAAAGTAGTTTTGTTTGTATTGATTGTTGTTCTAAATTACAGTGATAACCTATTGGTACAGTTAACATTTCAGATTCTGATATAAATTGGTTATAATATATCAGGCTCAGTACATGACCATATTCCAAAGGAAAAAAAATTTATTTTAATTAAAGTTTTGACCTTACGTATTGGTTAGACAAATGTGAAAGGAATCAATGAGAACTTTACTGATCTTTAAATGTTTTTATAGACGAAAAATGTGCATTTTGTGAAATCTTATTCTTAAAACTTTCATCTACTGGTAAGTTACCTTATCATGTAATAGTTATAATGACTTGAAATTATAAATGTAATAATTAACGATAAAAATATAGATGTAGATTATTTTAACTTACCTTTCTATTAAATCGGCTTTTCTACCAGCTAACTTGGCATTGTACTTTTTTAATTCTTCCTTTAATTGTACCGTTGTTAACCTTCCTAAAAAATATTTTCGTTCTTCCTTAATTATAAAGTAAGCTATCCTTCGAACGGAACAGCTTGTTTACAACCGTATCGATATGCGCGACACCTATGTCACGTGATCACTTTTTTCCCCTATTTGTAAATAAATAAATAATTCCATCATTGACAATATTTTCTATCGTATTTCTTGTAAGATCGTGTTTGACGTCAAGTTTCCGAATCCTTAAGTAAACAGATCGTAACAGATTAGAGCGAGACACGGCAGATAACGGTAACAAAAGATTGCCTCCAATAGAATATAATGCGTAACCGGTTATTGCAGGCATTAAATATTTGTTTTGGAAAAACCGAATTTCAGCTTGGAGTGAAATCAATAACATTTCCTCATATTGTATTTTTACACGCGATACTTTGCTGACTATGAAAAATGATCTATTGTAACTAAAAATATTTACTAATAAAATGGATCAAGAACATTCTTCCACGTAAAACATTTACGAGATTTTTTGTAATCGTTTAATTATATTTGGCATATTTACATAAGCCTAATACTTCACATATAACGTATAAGTAATATGTTGGGATGTGAACTACCGTCTTATAAAATTCATAATATTATACATACCAACTTACCCTGCGCTAGTGAGAACGCTCTCACGTGTGAAATTCGTTTGTTTTTTTTCCTTTTTAAGAGCATACCTCGCGTATATGAACATGTTTTCATGTACGCCAGCTTGTTTTAGATTATAGTAGAACTGCACTGATGTGTCAATGTAAATTAAATGTGAATGTACTGTACATTTAATTAGAAAAGGGCATTTCTATCGCTCAGCGAGCGCAGAGATACATAAGTTACGTATGGTATAACAAAACCCTAAAAAGGACTCTAGTGACTAATCCTGTCCCTTAAGAGGGTACATGTAGCTGAATAGAAATTTGTGTATAAAAATAATAGATTTGGTAATCAAGTTATGGTTCAACCAAATCTATTATTTTTATACACAAATTTTGACCAAATTTCCAGTAAGTCATTGGGCCTGAGGTTCAATGATCTGGAGAGAATTATAGAAGAGAAACAAAAAATGAATATACAGTCGACTTGGCATAAGTCGACACCCCAAGGGGAAGTGGAAATGTGTCCAGTTATCCGATGTGACGACTAAAGCGAAGTTGGAAAAAAAACCACAAAACTACAATTAGGAAAATACGGTAGTGCGTTATACAGTAGTATAGGCTTACGATACATTGTGTCCTCCATTTACAATTACTCTGTAGATGAAAAACTGAAAAATTCGTTTAGTGTTGTTGGTTTTGAGCATTTAACTGTCTCGACTTTCTTTTTCAACGATCACGAATGCCTTGAAAACACCATCTTCGCAATTGTCAATTGTTGGCAGGTAACGTCTAAGGATTCTTAATGCCTTTAGCGTGAGAAAATTGCAAAATTGGATTCTGGTGTGACATTGATGTAGACTGTATATCTTCTTTTTGTTTATCTGTTATTATTTTATACATAAAAATGCGTAAAATGTTAAAGTATTTTTATTAATATGTATATATATTAATTATATATTAATAAATAAATCGACTCCCCCTCCTGAAAAAGTAAGTTCGCACTACATGTGCGGAGTGAATTCATTTTTTCAGGAGAGGGTGACGACTTATAGGAGTGTGGGACAACAAAAGTATGTCGACTTATCCAGTGGTGACGAGTTAAACAGTATCCAGTAAACCGGAGTTTTTTTAACATTAATGCCTATGTAAGTCTGCCGGGACCACAGAAAATTGACTACTTAATCGATGGTGTCGAGTTATTCGGGTGACGACTTATGCGGACTCGACTGTATTAGTTCTTACTTTTAAATTTTAATTAATTTGATGTGATTGATATTCAATTAGATAAATTGAGAAATATTTAGAATGTCAAATTCTACGTCATAGAGATTGAATATGCGTCAAGTTTGATAACTCCCAATGTAAAAAAAAGTTGCATCACGTTATCTAAATCGATAGGAATAAAAAAATAAAATTAATAATAATAATTGCTCTAGTTAGATAACAATTGAAAATAATGTGGAATAAAAAGAAGGAAAATTCAAAAATATACACTTTGTCTTAGTTTTGGAATTATTTATATTTTTATTATTAGATTTATATATAAAAGTTTTTCGGAAATACATTGATAATTCTTTATTCTTAAAGAGAAGGAGCACTCATGTAAATGATTCAAAACCGTTACATTAACTATAAAACGAATAAACTATTACTGTAATATTGCTAATATAAAAGCGTAGGTGTGTATATGTGAATTCCTTATAACTCCTGCAATCTTTGTCCAATCCAGATGAAATTTTGGTTATATTTGTTTTATGTTCTGGCGGAAAGTATAGGCTACATATTTTGCGGAAGTTATAGAATAAACGTTTTATTGATTTCGGATCCGTGATCGCACTACGTCGGTGCTCGACGAGAGAATTTCCCTTAACTTGCATCTTTAAATACTTTGATAAATGGCGTATTTTAAAGTTATTTAATTCTAGATTTAAAAGAATAAGAACAACTGAGACCCAGAGCCGTAAAGTCCGACTTGAGCAACATCGAGTAATAATGGCTTTATCAAGGGTTGCAGAAACAGCATCAGAACGTCAAGCTCGACTTGAAGCTCTCTTCTCGATTCTTCAATCTTTACGTTCTCAAAAGAAAATATTTCGTCATGCTTGACGGGAGAATTTCTAGTTATAATTAATTGTTTTGAAAAAGAGAAATTTCTGAATTGGAATTTGAATTTATGAAAGGCTTAATTTCTAAAGATTTTTTTCCAGAAAGTTTCTATCAAAAAATGTCTAAATTATCAATTGACAAAGGACACAGAGACTGATCGATTGATCAATTAATCAATCGATAGTCGATGATGCTTACGCAATATGATACGAGTATAAAACTATTTTTTACAAATGTTCGTGGCAACACGATTAAAAAGTTTCAACTGTTAGGATTCCTTTGTAATCTACTGATGGGGATTTTCAGATTTTCAAATGTCCAAAGTTAGCTATTGTGGTGTTTCAGTCTAGAAAAGAGCATTGATTAACCAGAGTTTTTGGATTTGGCTACACTAACACACACTTGAACATATTCTGTGAACTGAAGCAGCCTCAAATCATTTTTTCACTTCATATTTTCTAATTTTACTACATTTTAGCAGAAAAGTTAGCATGCAGATATACTGTATTACATTACCATTAACGAAAGTCATTTTACAACGATGTGTTAAAATGTAGACACATTTATTAAGAAATGTCTCCTTTATTTGAAAGAAAAGGATTAGTTACAATAATTAAACAAGATTAAAAATTAAGAGGCTCATATTAATTAATTTGATGTAAGAATTGTGGATTAGAATTTCGTTACAACACCTTTCGAACGATTTACGTAATATAAAATTTTGAAAAACCATTGTATATTATAAAAATAAAAACATATGACGACAGTTAATAGTCGAAAGGAGTGTGGTAGGCACGTGTCCAATCACATGAACGTCGCTGTTACTTGTCTCGACCAGTTTTGATATAATAGAAGGCGTGGATGTCAAAGTACGCGGTGACGTCCACCGTTTCAAAGTCCATTTCGAGATTAGTCGAACTTATAAAACAATTATTTTTGTATCGATCTTCATTCCCTCTCCGATGAAGAAAGGCGAAGTATCGTTCTGCTTAATTCGAAATAAGTGTGCGAGTAGAAGAAGATTGATTTTCTACATTGTTTAATCGATGGGTTAGAAAATATTCTTATTGCTTCTTTAGAAAAGAAGTTTAATGTAAACAGGTAATTTTTTAAAATATTTTATTTAATTATTTGAATTTCCTCATTGAAGTTTGTTTACATAATTAATTTTGATAGATTATGTCAGGACCCGAGCAAACTCGAAGCAGCAACAGCAGGCTGGTCGATTCCTACTCATCGCTCATGGATTTCATTAACGTGAAGATCAATAGACAAATTTCCTTCAAGATAGAAATCGAAGAGTCCAATGTGGACACTAAACAAAAATACGAAACCGAAATCATGCCCCTACTAAAAGAAGAAGTAATTGAAGTACGCGATGAAGTGGAAAAAGAAGAGGACACAGAATCTCTTTGCAGCATATTCTCACAAGTATCTTTGCCATTTATAATCGCTGGATTCGGAACAGTTTCTGCAGGTTTAGTTTTGGATCTTGTTCGGGTAATTTGCTTTAATTCTTTATTATTTATTACAGTATTTAGGCAAATTTAGTCGTGACGTCTGCCGAAAACCCTATTATGAAGAATACTCGAGATTGAATCCTGCGAGTCTCCATTCTTCAAATTTTTTTTTTACTGAATCGCCTTTTACGAGACGTCTGATGTCGTTTCTTAGAGATGCCAACGAAGAGGATTTCGTATTGAATTGAGTAAATTTCGAGGCATTTTACAATTGGAAACACATCTTACATTTAAAAAATATCGTGAGTTTTTAAAGGTAACAAATAACCATTCAAAATATACAATGAAATTCTATCAGAATCTAACAAAAGTAATAGGCACTTTACTTATTCTGTATAATTAGCACAGCTGTAATATATAATGGAGTATAACTTTTATAAACTTAGAGTTTTTTTATTTAATTTATCGTTATATTAATTTATGACAAAAATTAGCAGATATCATTAATTTCGGATTTTCTAGAACAACAGTGGGAAACTTATAGCCCGCGGGCCAACTCTGATCGTCGAACATATATAATCCGAACGTTTTCAAAATACATATGGCCAAAAATATGCAATAAATCGAATTATGCTATTATAAACTTTTATTATACAAGGTACAACAATTTCTGTGTACATCGGATCGAATTGTTGACCAGACCAGCTATAAATCGTAAGTAAAAACGAAGAAAATTTAGCTTCCATACATGCAATTTCACATTGTATTTGGCCCGCCAATTAGTTGTCCACCCTTGTTCTAGAATATAATCATACATGATGATGAAACTTCTAAACAATGGCCACTAATGGGAACATAAAAATGGTCATTGTTTGGAGGTTATTTTGTATGCATTTTTGTTTCAAAAAGTTCCTGATAAAATGGCCGTCGTTGAGCGGTGATCATTATTATAAGTTCGACTGTATTTACAAACCCTATTAAGTTATTTTGCATTTTTTAAATGTGAAACCGCTACGTTATGAAGTCTATATAATAATTGGGACAATATTAATTTTCAAAGAATAAAAGTTTAGTCCATGTTACAGAATGAATGAAATTTGAAGAATGGACATCGTGGTCCCATCTTAGGATCAATCATCAGTTTAACCAAAAGAATTTTGTTTGTAAATTAAAAATTTTGTTTAATTTTAAAATTTAAAATTAAATTTTGATAATCTTTAAGGATAATAATATTGATAATATTGAAAAACTGCAATTTGATATAAATTTTAAAATATTGTTTTTGTAATACCAGGATTTTTTTAAAATGTAACCGTGTTCGTTGTAAATATGGCAATGTTAAATCTCAAGATTATATTTACAATCGAGTGATTATGCCTAAAAATTCAATATTAATTAAATTTTATAAAATCCAGTTGAATTATGTTCAATTCTAGAGCTTAAAGAGTTACAAACCAAACTTGTAAAAAGGATTTGATTCTATAGAGTTGGAGATTTCTTTTGCTTCTAATTAAACTTCACAAAATTTTCGACTAAATTGCAATTTAAATTTCAATTTACTTCTGTAAAAATTCACTATTCAAAATTTATATCGCAAAGGAGAGAGGAATATTAAATTATTCTAAAGATCAAAGTGAATGTCTTATCTATCTTATTTTATATTTAAGTTTATTTGATCTGCAGCTGCTGCTTCGCACGATACGTGGTTAATCATAGCCTTGGACTGAAAATAATGCGATAAAACTAAACATGTCTCTTTGCACCAATTTGATTTGAATTCCTTAGAAGATTTTCAAAATTACAAAATAAAGAAGGTCTCAAAAGTCAGTTAATAATAGCAAAAAGTTTATTTTCTGACATTTAAGACAATGGTAGCTACTCTGGAATACTCGCATCCACTTATTTTTTCTAAAATTTATTTTCTTATAAAAATAATAAATTTTTAAAATTATTAATCAGCTAAATTTACTAAATATATATTTCACAGAATTGGGATGTTTTCATGGAAGTTAGCGAATTATTTATTGTTGTGCCAGCGCTTTTGGGTTTAAAAGGAAATTTGGAAATGACTCTGGCATCAAGATTGTCTACTCAAGTAAATTTCAATATTATATTTCTCTATATAATTTCAAAAGGTAATTTAAGAAATAATTTTCCTCCCCTCTTTTTTTAGGCAAATTTAGGTAATTTAGATTCCGTACGAAACGTTTTAATAATGGGTTGGGGTAATATGGCTTTGAAACTGGTAAGAACAATTTGTAATTATTTTTCATTACTGAAATGTAACCTAATTGATTTTCTAAATAGCGTTTAAGGTGATTAGAAATAAATTATCTGTTTTAATATTATAGGAAAATTTGTCTGCAAATATTTTATGTTAATTATTTATTAAACTGATTAATAGATGGCGACTCTGTCTAATTTGAGGATAAAAATTCCTGTAATAGTTAAATTATATATTAGTCTAGTTATAGCTCAATAAAAATCTGGCAATTTATCATTACGCCAAAATTGGTTATGTCGTAACAGAGTCGGTAGATTAACTGGTCTTTCGACTACCTATCTTCGCTAGTAACTAAAATCAACTAGAGACAAATGTTACCACCAGGGGCATTGCAATCACTACAAGAGCGCTAGATCGAATCGCAGTGAGGTCGAATATTTTTTTTTTAATTGAAAGTTATATAACCTTCGAGTTCGATTTCATAATTTTCTATGAATTTTATTATAAGAATGAAAAGGCTTTTATTTAAACCCAAAACCAGGTTTATGGATAAATAAATGACACTTAATAAAACATTAAACACCTTCCATCGCTGAGAAATGTTTATTTAATAAAGATTGATATTCAGTTAAATAAATGACAAGGAACAAAACTGAAATAATAGTACAATTAATAAATTGTGCTATTATGCCAATTTATTATACGTTAAAAATTTATTATACATACAAACAAATTATATTACACATAATTATAATTATAATAATAATTATTATTATTTGCGCTATTAAAATTTACTTTAAGTGAGAAATTTTTCTATGTTTTTTACTTTCAATTGATGAAATAAATGATTGATTAATCGTTCGCGTGAAAAAATGCAATCGACAGGTAACAAAAAAGTGCAAAAATCTGGAGGTCAAGTAGGACTTGTGACCAGCATTGTGGCATCCTATCATCAATGTAACAGAACACTGATTTAATATAATATCCATTATTGAAAAATAAACATTCATGTTTGGGTTTGTTAATTGTTCACATACTTTGCTTTCTGCCCAGTACATCAATTGGCAAAGCTTATAGCTTGGATATAACAAACCTCCTCGAGATTTGATGAATGTAAATGTCTTCTCTGGTGCAGCATCTTCAGGTTTTGCTGTTAATATATTTTTGCATTCATCACAACCAAGTGATGGCAGCAGATGACGAACAATGTAACCTCCTAAATAATGTAAAATAAACTTAAATGTTTCTGGTGCACAATAATCGTGATCTAATAATTCATTATCAGTAGGATCTCCACAGGGCAGGCTTGGATTACAAAGCAAATTTTGTAAATGTTCTTCCAATTGTTCTTGAACTTCCTTAAATGGTTTTTTATGACTCTGAAGAAGATTTTTTAAAGTAACAAGGGAAGATCCAGGATCAGTTTGAACTGATGCTCGTTTGGGAGGACGAACCAAACTGTACACAGTCATCAGTCTATACAGGTATAAGAACTGTACTGTTGTGGGATGAGAATTGCTTCCACTTCCTTGTCTTATCATTCCAAAGAAACGCTAATTGAAAAGAAAACATAAGTTAAGAGTTTAATACAAGATTATATAATCATTACACTAAGTCAATTTTACCTCTAATGGGTCCTGATTAAAGTGAGCTGTCAAGATATAATATGAGTTTGGAAGCAATTGTTTAATGAGTGCTGAGATACTAGTTAGCATCAAGCGTAGATTTTCTGCTGTCTGGTGGCTCAAAAATCCATTTTGATCACTGCTTTCAATCTGTAATCTGAATGTTTCCCATCTATTTAACCATTCTAGAGATTCTTCAATAACCTATTTTAAAAAAGTTGTTTATTAAAACATTTATAGTTTTTCCTAGTGAATCATTACTATTACCTTGAGATCATTTGAATCATGTCTGATTCCATCCTGTGGCAATCTGCGATTTAAAGCATCAAAAAGAGCATTGATGCGACGTATGAAACTTATTGTAACATCTGTATTCTTTAGGCTAGCAACCTCACGCTGTTTATAAAACAGCATAGCATCAGCAAAAGTATTACTAAATATCTATAAAGAAATGAGATAAATAAAAGTATTCTTATCAAATCAGATTATATAAGTAAAAAAAAAAAAGTGTTACTTGAGCTGCCAGCAATACACTCATTCTCTGGAAGTTATTGGGATTAACATGTATTTCAGTTACTTTGGGACATGCCTTTAATCCCTTTGGTAATTTGGAATCTTCATCAACAACTGCTTTAAAATGCTGTAATTCAACCCTTCCTTCAGGAAACTAAAAGTAAAAATGAAGAATAATGCAATGGCTTATATTATAAATTAGGTGAAAACACTTTATTTTCTTAGTTTTACCTGAAAGTATCTACTTTTCAAAAGATTGTTTCGCATACATTTTAAAATATGTGGTACATCAATAATTGCCAGTACTTGTCTATCTGCAGCAGGATTTGTAAATGAGCATTGTACATTATTTGTGTCTGCACAAATTCCTAAAGCTTTTAAAGCTGCTTTGTTTGTGCTGGCACCATCACAAACTATTGCATTGACTATTATACCACACTGCTCTAAATGAATAATTGCTTGCAAAATAAGTTTTGCAACAGTAGAACCTGGGACAGAGCTTTTTGAACAGAATGTGCCAATACATTGTACCCAACTAGCAAAGTGAGGTCTGAACATAAACACTAGGCCATGATCACCTGCTGTAAATTCACTCTGTGGCAACACAGAATTATCACCACAATCAACAAGTCCAATCATTTCACCAGTAGCTTTTGAAAGTTCTATATGTTTTTGAAGTGTAATTTCATCAAAAATTAAAACTCCCTGGCATTCTGTTTGTGGAATAGTCTCCAATTTTGACTTTAAAATAACAAAAAGATCTTCATCAAATCCAAACTTGGCATTAATGCCTCTGATATATTGATGCAGTGTAGACTGACAAGGTAAAGGCAAGTAATCATTATTTCTCAAAAATTCATAGACAGATGGTGACCTAATTTTTAAAAGCAAACAGTCAAGTAACCAATTTATGTCATATCTCATACCCTTTTTGCTTTTTATATGGCATGCTTTCAGCATGTGCTCTATTACAAGTTTCTGTCTCGGTGGTAAGGAATCAAGTTTATCAGCTGACAACTGTTTTATTTTAAGTTCAGCATTTTCTTGATGAAGCTTGAGATTTTCTGTTTGAAGAGTTTTCAGTTTCTTCTTATAGATCATCTTTTGCTTTCTGCACCGATACAAATCCTCTTTGACTTTTAACAATTCAGACTGCAAAGCAGAGATTTTATTGACATATAACAGCTCAGGATGCTGTGTAGTTGCTGCTTCAGATGTGGAGGGTTCTTCTATTTCATTTTCTACAGTTGTTACTTGAGAGTGTGTATCATGCAAATCTAATGATTGATAAAAAAATATAAAAAAAATCAGACAATTAATCTTAAAGTATTTATAAGAAAAGTTAGGCCACAGAGAGATAGCCCTCAGTGAATCACAGTGGGTCTCACAAACCCAGCTCAATCTTTAGTTAGCATTTTTTAAATATAAAATGTTCCTTAAAAATACTGAAAAAATTTATATTTTTCCAACTTTTCGGCCCGATCAACATGAGATTAAAACGTTTTTTTATTTGATTTTACTTAGACTAGATGTCTTAAGCTTCCAATCGAAAAATTTATATTAAAACACAGGGTCCGAGAGACCCACTGCAACTCAGGCAAGGGCAAAAAGTTACATGGCTCACTACGGATTAAGATTACATAAAAAACATATAAATATTTACCTTTGGTATTGACTTTTCGGTATCTCTTCGTAGATGGTTCTTCATTTCTTGAGACATCGCGTTGATCGTTTTTGAGGTAGACTTACTAATGTACTTAGGACAATTAGGGAAGTTTGATGGATATGCATCTGACGTTAATGCCCAGCGATCTCGTGGAATTTCTACTTTCTCTCCATTTATAACATGGGAGTAGGTTTTTAAAATAAATCTACTCGCAAAATGTACGTCACAAACATAACATTTACTTGTTAGCTTCTTGTCGTCTCGTGGAATGCATCGCATCCACTTCTCAATCTTGTCGCTAGGAACACGGAAGAAATGTCTCTTCTCGTTCGATGACTTATATCCTGCCTTGCATCCTGGCACAAAGCACGTTGGCATTTTTATGTAGCTAAAAAAAAACAATTATTATAGGTCGAAATCACTGAGTTCTGTATATCCAAAGCAAGAACAAGGCTCTTCTGCCAACAGTGGCGCCAACTAGCGGCAAAAATTGGCTCTAGCTAAGTTTGAACTGAGTCGAAAGACCAGTTAATCTACCGACTCTGGTCGTAATGATAAGTTACCAGATTTTTGTAGTAATTTCGTAATAACAATAAATTTAAAACATTAAAAATAAAAAATAAATTATGATTTTTTTATATTCTGTAGCAAAAGTTTTCATATAATATTTTAATACATATAGTTTTAATTAGTTTTTTTTAACTTTCATATTTACGCAAAAAATGTGTACATAAAATTTTATTTTTCGATAGGCTCAAGCTACGATTATGGGTTTAATTACAGCCGCATTTGCTGTAATTATGAATCTAGTTAATACCGGAAATTTCAATTATCGTCATGCTTTGTTAATAGGTTGCAGTAGCGTGTCGACGGCGGTCATCACTACTGTTGGATTAGGTAAGACTACCTAAACGATCTTTTCAGATTTCTATCAAAATTATGTCTAATTACCCATTCAAACACTCGAATTTTCCAGGTACAATAACTACAACAGTGGTTTTTGTATCTCATCGCTGCAAAATTAATCCCGACAACATCGCAACGCCTGTTGCTGCTTCTCTGGGAGATATCACTACTTTAGGAATTTTGGCACTTACTGCAAGAAAATTCCATTCGAATTTAGGTAAATTCTAAAATTACAAAAGTATAACTATAATCTTCATTGTTTTCCAAAAATGTCGAAATTATGCCACTAAACATTAGTATTTTAAAAATTTTCTAGAAAACGTAACCACTCCAGCTGTTATCTTAGGAATTCTTATTTTTTTGGTTCCTTTTTGGATAATTTTTGCTAGAAGAAATATCTATACAAGTCAATTGATTTTAACCGGATGGTTCCCTGTCCTTGCTGCTGTTGCTATCACAAGGTAAAGAAATAGATGTAATAATAGAAATTCTAAACCAATTCAGTAACTATCATTTCAAAAATTTATTTTACATATGACAATAATTTTAATTTCATTGTTTAAAACTAATTGCACGACTATTATTTTAATTTAAGGTATTTTTAAAATTTTTATATTATGTCATATATGAAATAATTATTCAAATATATATGCATAAATTAATCAAATTTCAGTAAAGCTTGGGATCTTATTCACGCAAAGTACAGTACATCTAGACAAGGAGCAGCTAACAAGCCAATAGCACAATTCGTTTCATACGAAATGTATTACGTTATTTTCTTACTTAGCCGCTTTACATTAACTTGTACATGTACTGTACTGTATTTGCCAGAGGACAGGCATACCCACTATTTTTGAATTCTAAAATAATGCTTTCACATTTTTGTCAGTGAAATGGTTGCTTCTTTTAACGCAATCATTTTATATTTTCAAATAATAAGATAATCTTATTTAAGTTTAATTCTAG
The DNA here is from genome assembly GCF_030686945.1 of Centruroides vittatus. NCBI lineage: Eukaryota > Metazoa > Arthropoda > Arachnida > Scorpiones > Buthidae > Centruroides > Centruroides vittatus. Next base: position 6,660,620 of record NW_027120658.1, on the reverse strand, counting down.
TGCGGGAGGTTACATTTTAGAAATCGCTATCAAAGATTACGAAGGAATGGCAGTTTTCCAACCCGTTATAAACGGTATTTCATTTCTCTCTTTCTTACAAACTGTTGTAAATATCGTCTAATTTCTAACAGATTTATTTTGTATTTTAGGAGTTGGTGGAAATTTAGTTGCAGTTCAAGCCAGTCGCATCGCTACTTATTTTCATAAAAGATCTAAGTTGGGAATATTGCCTAGCAATAGTAATGATATATGCATTCTTCCGTGTTCGGCTTTCTCTGGAAAATGTAAGTATTTATGAAATAAATTTTAAAAATATAAAAAAATATTCGTTTTAAAGAGTATGATCATTTAATTACAAATATTGTCTATAAATATAATTTAAGTCGTGTGTCCTATTTTCAGGTGATCATTCACGCACAGCTAAAATTCTCATGTTAATGGTTATTCCCGGACATTTGATATTTTCTTACAGTATTCATTTAATTAAACGTGGCCAAACCAGCCTCACGCCCGTTTTTCTACCTATTTATTTGGTAGCCACTCTTTTACAGGTATTTCTATAAATTCCTATTCTCGTGATTGTTTAGTTAAAATCATGTGTTTAATAAAATTCCTTTTACGTCAGGTGGCGATTTTATTGTACGTTGCTCACGTAATGATCCACGTGATGTGGAAGTGGAAGATCGATCCGGATAATTCGGCAATTCCGCTTTTAACCGCATTAGGGGATCTTCTTGGAACAGGTCTTTTAGCCATTGCATTTTATTTTTATACCCAAATTCAAAACGATGTTATGATGACGATGGCAATATCTACTGATTTTCCTTCGAATATCACAGGATCTGATATTTCTTATTGATGAAAATAAATACTCTTAATATAACCTATAACCGTGTTGTGTTTGCTTTATAAAAGTATTAACTTATAGATAAGTAACTACGGTTTTTGAAATGAAACTGAATTTAACAATTAGAAAACATTTTTTTATTGCTGCTGGTTTCTATAAGTGGATTTTCACGCATATTAATCTCTACAAGACCCCTCACAACTATTAGTGTCCTAAGATCTCCATATAAATAAATCCATCCCTGATTCTAAACATGACTAAACCATAACATGCTGGTGACATTATTACATTTTCAGCAAGTATTTCTTTAAATACGCCAAATAAATGCCTGCCCAAACTATATGCGCTATCTACCGTCTCTTAGAATATCCAATTTTATTGAATAATTGGCATGAAGTCCTAACAAACGAATCAGTATTTCTTGTAGTTACTTTTAAAAGAGAATTACCATTCTTATCAAATACACTTTATCTGATTGAGCAATATTTCGATGCTAATATTATCAGACTTACGAACTTACCATTTTCTGACCTCAATTCCTTTCAGAAAGCTTAAAATGTTTTATAAACATATATTTGCTATTCTTCTCCAAACCTTTAGCTGCTTAAACTTCAAGATAACATTATCAGCCTTATGAATTTTTATGAACAATGAGCATTATTGCTGAAAAAACTAGATAGGCTCGAAAATTAAATAAGAAATCATTGAGAGAACCGTCTTATCAGTGTAATATTTATGCAATAACATTGAAACAAATGATTCGTGTATTTCATAATTTCTCACTTCAACTAATTTTCTCAAAAATAAATTTTAAACAACTTATTTTTAAAACGTTTATGATGTCGAATTATAAGAATATACAATTTTAGAAAATCTTTTTTATTCTGTAAATTGGAGGGGGAAATAATAAATTTTACGATTTCAAGAAATGTAACACCTTGGCTAACCGGGCAGACAATTTTTTAAATTAGGACAAATGATACCTTATCGGATTATTATATCATTTATAAATAAATACAATAGACTTTTTATCTTCATATGTTTTAATCGGATTTATTAAAAAGTAATTAAATTATTATTTAATGTAAATTATTCTTACTGTTCGTTATAGAAAAATTTATATACTTGAATGATATTAAGTGCATTCGTTTTGTTGAGACAATCCTATACATTTTTACGTAAATTTGACGACATTTTGACGCTTTCTCATTAAAAATGGTAGGAATGATATCAAATTGTGTGGAAATGTACATTATTTCGACCTGTTGAATATATATATTCTTCTTGTAGTTATTGTAGTTATTGAATAATTGATTATAAATTAGAGACTGTCCATGAATTATGTCCACATTTTTATGTTTCCTTAATTTTTGGGCCTAATTGTACTTTTAGAATTCAACTTTCGATAGGGCAGAATTTAAAATATTTTCCGTTTATTAAATGAAAATTGACGCAATTCGTTGCGTAATTTAGGAGTTTATTATCGACTTATGTATTCATTATTACGAAACTTATTGCTTCATAGATCAATTGCCACATAAAGTAATCACGTATATTTTTGGGATTTTATTGTCCACAATTGTGCCAGTTAATGACATACTATTTACGTCATTTTAACTGTTATGGCTAAGATGTATACAATAGTCATAGTAATAATAATAAAGGAAAAGTGTTGAGCGATCTAAAACAATGCCAAATGCAAGATTACATGTAACTGCGCTTATGCTAATATTATGTAACGTTATGTTAATTATTATAAATATCATAAGCCTTTTTTGTAAATTTAACTGTCTTTATTAACTCAAGTGTTAATCTGTTCACGTGCTTAAAGTAGATCTACAGCCTGCACTTAAGAATGGCATTCCGTGTGGCTCCGCGAGGAGTCTACTACAATCGAAGTTTTTTTTACCATTTTGCAGAACATTCAAGAAATAAAAGTGATCCCTGTTGGCTACTGTCTATCAAATCAGTTTCAAAAATTACGAAATAGTCAATAATTCAATTTATTTTTACAAAAATTAAGCAAAACTACTGGCTATATTTCTGTGTTATGTCAAAAGTAGAGCGATTATGTCTGTCGCTAGAGTTCATTCATTCCAATGAGTTCACTGTTCGTTTATTGTCTTGAAATTTCTATGGCAGACTATTCTCCTATAGTATTGTAACCATCCAACAATATTTCCTGTATTGCCAGTGAATTATACTTTATTTATCTAACCATAACAAAGTATTATTTCATTATAACATTTTATTATGTTTTTCTGGATGATGTTTGGAGTAGTAGATCTATAGAAAGCTTAAATACAGGATTGCCTAAACCCGGTTAACACATATTATAAGAAAAGTTATTTTTAAAATAGAAATATAAATATACAATAATATTATAAAACATATTTTAATATGATAATAAATATAAAATTATTTATTTTAACCTACGATATTTTAAAACTAAAATTCTGTAATAATAATAATAATTTAATAAAAACAAAAATAATATTTCATTTATATAATTTACTAACGAAAATTAGAATATTTGAATAAATAATTTAATCACTTTTTTAAATATAAATTATTCATCAGTACGTAAAAATACTTATAATATCTCTGCACTTAAACAACTAACGTCGTCAAAATATATTATCGAAGATAAAATAATATTGTTCAAAGTATTATGAAGACAATTACAAAAGCTCAAAATATCTTCACTAATAATTTTTAAGTAAATTTACCGACTTTGAATATTACATTATTATTATATGTACACTTTGTACAGTCGGTATCGACTGTACAGTACCTAGTGTACAGTACATATAAAAATCAATTAACTATTCTAAACACTAAATTACTATCTTATTAAAATATTTAAATACAAAAATATATTTTTATCGCACTATTCTAAGCTCACGAGTATTCACGAGTATACAAAGAATACATAAAACTATTAAATGACTTTTGGACCACTTTGTAGATTGAAACAATATAAACATTTTACATAGATTCGCATTTAAATGTTAATATTAATCCACATTATAGAGCAAGAACCATCGTATTCAAATCTACATCGCGGTATTGGAATGTAAATTTGAAGACTTTTTATATACACTTTACAGAATCTTATCTTTTATATTAAAATAAAAATTATTATTATTATTATTATTATTTAATAATAAATGCATTAAACAAAAGGAAATTGTTTACTAAATTTTATTATTTTATCGAATACAAAAATATTTAATAAATGTCGAAAATATCAATAACAAAAATCATTTATCGTTTCTTCCCCTCAACCTCTGACAATTTATTGAGAAATCAGCGAAATTGTTATCATTTCGATAATTTTCCTCTACTTTATTATTATTATTATTGTTATTCTCTAAGTACTATTTTAGAAATGAAAATTAAAACGAAAAGTATGTCATAGATATTTCTTACCAAATATCAAGAACAAGAATTATTTTTTATGAAAAAGCAAATAAAACAAAAACTCATCTATTTTTGTATTTTTAACAATTTTCTTTTATTAATTTTACTTTCTCGGCACTGTTATATAACAGAGGGAAAGTATGGCGATCGGTTAAAAATATGACCTTCAATATTTTTACATTTTTGGATTCAGGGGACCTTGAAATGTCGAGAAGTGCAAAAACTATTTAGTGTTTTCATTGCATGTATGAATGTTAGTGTGTGTGGAGGGAAAGCACAATTTTGTTTACTCTATTTAAAGCTTAATAACTCCTGTGCTTTTGGTCGAAAAATTATAACATTTTGCAGAGTGGTTTGTTTATTAGGCGGATTGATGCTATTAAATTTTGGTAATTAAAGGTCGATGGGGTGAAGAGATACAGGGAGTCGTGTGTATCTCCAGTAGGATCAGATTTAATGACGATTTTACTCGTTATTAGCATTTACAATTTGTTTTTTTTTTTTTAATAAAAGTCCTCTCTATTCTGAAAATTTGGCTTTTTGCCGTTTTATAATAATTAATAATATAAAAAGTTTTTAAAATAAAATACCGTAACAGATGACACCACAAGCAATTTTAAATTCTTTTGCCTGGAAAGTTACGCAACTACAGGAAACTCAATGACCGAAGTGTCAGTCTGACATTGGGTTTCCTGTAATTTGGCATTGTCGGGATTTAGTAGTGTTCTGAGGAATCATAGTTCGAAACCCACAAAACAGGGAAAATTTTAAAATATGTCAAAATTTTTTGATATGTTAAACATTATTAAAAAATACGAAAAAAAGGACTTATTTAATTACTTGGCACTCTTCTGTCAATGTTTTGAAGACCGTAACATTAAAATAAAATCAGAAATACGTATACGATATACGCCAACTCCAAGTTACTAGAAAACAATTTCAAATTTCCAAATTTAAATATTTAAATATTTGAATTTAACATGTATTATTTTTTTTTATTGATTTCATAACTATAACTTATTTTCTATTTACATCACTATTGTTAAAATACTTTTTTTAATCGTATATAAATACATTATGCTTATTCATAAATGCATATTCAGTTTAACCTGATAAAAATCAGAAGTTTTTCGGTAAAATTCACGTGAAAGACACGGAAATAATTAACACAATTATTACAGCATCACGCAGCAATACGTTATGACGCCTGTTAATAATCAAAGGGGGATGGGTATTCACATGTCCAACCACAGGAAAATATCTGTCGGTTGTAACCAGTCACGACTAGTTACTATACAATAGAAGGCGGGGTTTACAAAAGAGCGCAAAATCGATATCGTAAATTACAAAGTCCGCTTTTATAGATTATTTTTTTATTATAAATTTATTAACCGTATCAAATCTTTATTCTTTTTCTAATGAAGAAAGGCGAAGTATCGTTACGCTTAATTCGAAGTAGGTCTGCGAGAAGACTATAATCGCTCGAAAACTTAATTCGATGGGTTAGAAAATATTCTTACTGCTTCTTTAAAAAAGAAGTTTTATGAAAATAAGGTAATTTTCTAACGATATTTCATATATTAATTTAAAATTTTATAAAAAGAAATATCTTAAGATGTTACCTTTTTGTTGTAGGCGATATCCGAACTGGCATATTCAAAAAAAGGTTACTACCGTTTTGCATTTATAGAGTAGTCGATACTAAATCCAGCCAAGAAGCTGTTCGAAAATGGAAACTAAAGAGACAAATGCCGATAATCCTCCACAAAAGTACGAAACTGAAATGAAACATCTTCTAACCGATGAAGGGATAGAAGAAAATGGCGGAGTTAGTGAGAATACAGAATCTCTTCGTAGTATATTCTCACAAGTATTTTTTCCATTTTTGATCGCTGGTTTAGGAACAGTCGCTGCTGGTTTAATTCTGGATATTATTCAGGTAAGTTTTTACCAATTTAAAAATATATATTTTATGAATTTTGAAGTTTTATGTCTTTAACATAAAATTGGTATTAATATTAGTGAAAACAATATAACAATTTACAAGTGTTTCGTTTAAATATTAAGATTATTACTTCATCGAATGTATTATACATTTATTTTAAAAAATTACTCTCTTAGCCCCATAATATGGCATACAGAACTCTTGTACTGAAAATTTCTATATTAAGTTTATACGAAGTTTGTTTAATCTTACTGTAACAAAATTACTCCAAATCTTTGTTAAAATTTTACCTTGGTTACTATTTTTTTTACCTTAGATAAGTAAAATTCCAGTTAGGCTTTCTTGTTTATATCTGTCAGTATTGGTTTTACTGTTGATATATACTTAAGTTGTTTGTCCTGTTGAAATAATCGAAAGAGCATTGACTTGGCGATTCCAATTGCAAAAGACAAACTACGAATTGTACCTCGACGATTAAAAGAGATATATTTAACCTTGCCCAAATTGTTGAAGTAATTCTTGCACTTTTGGCAATATTTTTCTTTGAATTATAAATTATAAAAGCGGTTAATCAAATAACTCCAAATTCAAGCTGGAACTTTACTAATTGCACAGATTACAGATCAATTGTTTTGCTTTATTGCCTGTACAATTTGAAGCAAAATTCTCTAACGCTATCACGACAGATGTTATTTTGATCTGCTTTCATTTTTAATGACGTTGTCTCATGAAATAATCAACTCCAAGCGTTACTAGTATATAACCTGGTAGAATATTTTACCAAAATTAAGAATTAACAAGAGCTAATCAGAAATTATTTCTTACCATAAACTATATTTAGAAAAATTTACATAAATGTATTTCATTATGAGCCAGAGGGAATATTTTATTTGTTATATTTATAAGTTGATATTAAAATTAAGAGATACTAAAATTTCATTTACAAGTGAAATTTTTTCGAGGTTACAATTTATGAAATACATATTTTTTACATATTTAATACAAAATGTTTTTATATTTATAAATAAAGAACTTATTCCTTTAATTATTTACTTGTCTTTATTTAGTGTTTATTTACCATATCGTGGATTATTTGTCATAATTGGAATTTAGCTCACTGGTACGCGATAATCACTTTTATTTTAAAGATGAGAACAAAACCAAAAATGTGAATCATATACGAAAAGAAAATAAATTCAATATTACTGGTATTTATCTATAATTTTATACTTTTTCTATTATTCTATGTAAACAAGATGAATATTTCATGAATTATACACAGTACTCCACTTTCTTAAGTATTTCATTTACCATGGAAAAATTTTAATTTTATTTGATATTCTTCAACACATGTTCCTCCCCATTGACAGTTGGAAGTCATTAAAGGAAACTTCGACTTCATTAAAGGAAATTTAGTTTTTCGACTATTGTAAGGCCAATCTGAGAAATTTTCTCTTTCACAATGCCCAAAGCGAACTGTCAGACTTCGAAGAGCTAAAATCATTCTTACTCACAATAATCTACCATATAGAAATCTTACAAAAAATGTAAGAAATAAAACAAATGATTTACAGAAAGCACTGTCTCATTCATAGAAAACTTTGCGGGTATTTTGCAGATCTATTTCCTAAAGCTATTTAGGCTATAATTAGGTTTAATGCGAAAATTGACCATTGAACTTTGATATTATTAAGTACAGTAATACCCTGAACTTACGCGATAGGTGGGATCGAGCGATAACCGCGTAAGTCGAATTCGCGTAAGTCGGGGTATAATTTCGCATATAAATACATAAAAATTATTTTTAATTGGGGCCGGAGACTAAAGAAAACAATAAGTTAGAAAAACATGTTTAATAAAATCTTAGATAATACATATGTATAACAAATTATATTATTAAAATCGTAAACCGAAGTTATTTTGATGTAGAAGGCTTCATAAAATTTAACAAATTCGTCTGACGGCTCAAAGATTTTTTCTCCCGCAAAATTTCCTCGTAGCATGCTAATAATTTTTTTATTTCTCGTTTTGTAGAAGAAATGCGCTCTTCGTTGGAGTCTACATTATCTAAAATTTGTAATCCCTTTTCAATTGAACTGAGGCCTTCTGTCAAGTTTTCACAGCTTCGAGAATTTTTTCTTTACCTTTTGTAATTGTTCTGACCGTCGATTCCGGTAGATCAAACTACTTTCCAATTCACAAATTTTTATTTTTGTGTCGAAGTCTTTAATAACGTTAACTTTACATTCCAAAGATAAAGTTTTTCTTTTCTTGTTTGATGCAGAAGAATCAGTTCTACTTCGTTTAGATGACATAGTAGAGTCTTTCAAGTCTTCGTAGATATAACAAACACAGAAATAAATAACACAAAATAAATTGTAGCTATGCGTCGATTCCGCGCGACACGTCCGAACATGTAAGCTGAACAATAGTGTGGGGGAGTGAGTAATCAAGAGTTGCGTGGCGCTCAAACAAAAGACGAATCGACGAGATTTGAAAATCGCGTAACTCCGGGTTCGCGTAAGTCCGGGGTCGCGTATTACTGTATGCAACGATAAACAAAGATTAAATATATAATAAATAAGATTTATTTAATTTAATTTTATATTCTTCTAAATTTAAATATACATGGTACAGTATATTTTCTAATACGATGATAATTTAATCATGTATTTCGTGAATGATCGAGTGTTATCTATGAAATATTTTTTTGTTTATTCATTTAAGAATTATTTTATATCTTATTTTTCGATTCTAGAAATTTCTAACTTGAATTAAAAATAAAGCTCTACCATTAGAAAGATATATTCAACCTCTAATTTTAACTAATAGAAAATAAATTTTCTAATATAATATTGATATATTTATTTTCAACTTTGTAATAATGATAAATGATGGAATTATTTTAGAAAATATAATAAAATATTCAAAATTTTATATTTATTTCTGTTTTATTTATAGAAATGTGATATTAGTCACCTTTAATTTATTTAATTTGATTTTAAAAACCGATTGTATTGATCATTATATATTTTTAATTTAATATCAGTAATTTCAACATAATGCATGTGTTTTGTATATTACATCGTTCTATAATTATAACTTAATATTTTTATTTGATTATTGTTTTTTTTTCTTTTCTTGCGAAGACACAATGCAGTGACAGTAGATTTAAAACACTGGGCAAATTTTCATCCTTTATTCGGTTGGAACGCTTTTTACATCGCGCGTTTCGGGCCGATGCCCCTCTTCAGCCAACTTATAGTTGTCTGTACGTGTTACAAATACATGTGTACAAACAGCACAGCAGTTATTGGGGTTGTTACCTCCTAAATGTTGGTGTTAAGAACTTGTATACCATTAAAGACTGGACCGTACCTCGTTCGAAAGCATAGACAGAGTACGAATAGTCCAACAGCATGAATCTAAAATTCGTCTATCGGCATGTTATCTGGGAGTTCCCTTGCATAGTGACTAGAGTTGTTTCCGTATATAGATCTCACACGCCGCCGCTTCAACTGCGTAATTTGGTTTTTTAATTTGCATACATTTGGTTAAGTACCGATAGGGCAGGTATTACTTCTAAGGAGTTTTCCCTTCCAACAAAATTATTCCGGAGCTTAACGACATTTTTTAGAGCATATTACTATACAACAGGTGCCCATTGCCAATTTTTTATTTCACTTTTGGATTTTAATATCTATCACTATGCAAATGACGTAATATCGAATCTTGAAACAGTTTCGTATATTTTATAATATTTTTTATAACATTTTAATCTAATTTTTGCTGATTTTTACACTTAGATTAGTTTTTATACAATTGTTGTTTTTGTTTTTATTTTTAATGATTTCTACACTTTCTTTGAATTTTCTGTTATATGTCTTCTATTCTCTATGTAAAATACTTATTTTATTATCATCGATTTTACAATTATTTAACACACAATGATCATGGAATACTGAATTTAGTCTATTGTACTTTAAGTCGGCTATATGTTCTTTTACTCTTATTTTAAGTTTGCGTTTCGTTTCTCCTATATAGAAGTTAGTGTTTTCACAAGTACATGGTATCTTATAAACTATGTTTTTCATATCATCTTTTTCTATCTTCTGTTTTTTTTTTTTTTTTTTTTTTTTTTTTTTTTTTTGTTTAGCTTTAAGTCTGGAGAACAAATTTTCGTATTTAGGGGCAAGCTTTATATTATTTTTCCTCATCTCTATATCGATTTCCTCATACAGATTCCTAATGTATGGGAAGCTGGCATATTTTATTCTCGGTTCAGTTTTTTTATCCTTTGTTTTAATCTTATTATTAATTTTATTTTCCATTTTATTAATCAATCTGGTTGGGTACCCGTCTAGAGCAAACTTTTTCTTTAATTCGTTAATATGTTTAAGTTTATTAATTTCTTTACTAGTTCTACTCTGTATTTTCTGGTATTCCATGTTAAAAATATTTTGTTTTATATATAATGGTATATACAAGCTATTAACACCAACATTTAGGAGGTAACAACCCCCAATAACTGCTGTGCTGTTTATACACATGTATTTGTAACACGTACAGACAACTATAAGTTGGCTGAAGAGGGGCATCGGCCCGAAACGCGCGATGTAAAAAGCGTTCCAACCGAATAAAGGACGAAAATTTGCCCAGTGTTTTAAATCTACCGTCACTGCATTGTGTCTTCGCAAGAAATAAAACATAAAACACGGTTTCCTCAAGATAAAACTTAATTATTGTTATCAAATAGGAGAGAAATTCGTGATAACTTTAAAATAATGATTGTAAATGTAATATATTCTGGTTATCTTGATCATATCTCAGGAAGTCCTGGTGAAACTTTCACTGCTAGATCAAAATTGTCACAGGACTCATAATTTTTATGGCTGACTCTGTTGGGTTTTTATGCTAATGTTGTTATATAAACGGTTTTTTCCAATATAAGATTACTTTTAACACTACAATAACAATATAAAAGATATTTCACTAAAATACAACTTTACAATAATGCTGAGCAAAATTTTAAATTTAAGTTCCTGTCTCTCTATTGCAACTAGCAATATTTTAAGTGACTTTTCTCATATCTGATTAACATTATTGTTAATATTGTTGTAATATTAATAATAACGGAGGGAGAGTTTCTTGTTTTTTTCAACTTAAATGCACAATATACTGTAACTAATGTACTGTACATTCAAATCTAGTCTCAATTAGATAATAATATATATACAGTATTACAGTATAAAACACAGATATATTTGTTTTATATGTCCATATTACCTGGTACATTTTATAGCAATTTCGCAAAATAATGTCTAAACGTAATATTTTTATTATTAATTAATATTACATAATAATCACGGATATGTTTACAATTCGTAAAATAACGTAATAAATAATTTTTTTATATTTAAAAGCATAAATATAAATCACGAAAGATGTTTCAGAATTAAAGAATTTTAAGAAATATTTGTCGCTACTTATGCTGTAATCATTTAAAAATTTCCGCTATACAGTATTATACTTTATCTTATCTATAAAAAAAGCTTTTTTATCATGAATTTAATAATTAAATATTAAATTTTTACTAAAATATTTCTGAATTAATTTAATTACGTAATCAAGACAACATATCGATTTTAAATGACAGTTTCATTTTTCTCATTTCGTATTAAAGTTTAAAAGCTTTTAACTAAAAAAAGTAATTGACTTAATTTAAAAAAACATTAAATAAACTTAAATTACATGCATTATCAATCATTTCGTATTCAAATACTTTATTAAATTAATACTAAATATTATTAAAAGAACAATACATTTTGACAGCCATCGACTCAACTAATGTAATTTTAATGAACTTCAATTTATTCTGATTTGTTTAAACCTGAGATTGATAGTTTAAATTAAAAAGAAAAAAATAGGTGATAAAAAAGATTTATATTTATCTATATATGTATAAATGAGAATGTTTGTTTGTTTGTTCGCTATGTATTTAATTTTTCTTGTTTAACAACGCGAGTTTACTCATTTCTGAAACGTAAGATAATCTTCGTAGTTATATAAATCAAAATACTCTAATATAATGTAATAGAAGGGTTAGAAGTACAAAATAATCTAATAAGCTTGTATAATAATATAATGTTTTTTCTTATTTTTTGCCCGGACAACGATGGGCTTATCTGCTAGTTTTATTATATTTTAAGAATATTTGATCACATTTTTTCGATAAAGAAGTTCGTCGACATTCTTAATCGTACAAAGCAAAGAGATTAAGATAAATTTGAAAACAAGAGTTTATAGATGAAATTGTACGTAAAAATAAGGTTAAAATAGAGGTTTTAAATAGAAGAGAGGGGGGGAAATATCAAATGTACAAATAAGAAATATGTAAAATTATGTTGATAAAATTAATTGAAATTATACGTAATAAGTATAAAAATTATTCGAAAATTAAGACAAATTTTGTGTGAAAAATAAACGAAACAAATTTGGAAATTTTGTAATTTTAGAGAATTCGTCAAATATTTGGTAATTCTGCTTTTAGAGTAGATGATGATCAAGACGACACGAATGAATTCATTTTCAAAAATTTTTACGTATCTTCAATGTAATTTAATTTCAAAATCGTATACCATAAATTTATCAATTTATATTATTATATAATTCAATTTTTCCTTTTTCCTAAACTCGCCAATATCCTAATGCAGTGGTATTCAATCTATGAGTTGCAACCCCATTTGGGGTCGCGGAAAATTACCTTGGGGTCTCGCTGTTAAAATGTTTCAATACCATTATCCTAATGGATAAAATCACTGAACACTGCTAGTTAGTTAGTCGCAGATTACCGCCTCATCAATGGGCTGACCATATAAATATTCTGGGCTTTCTTATGTGTTTAACACAGTGGTTCCCAACCGGTGTTCCGTAAGCATCTCTCAAGTGTTCCGCAGATTTAGTCGCAAATCGGAAAGTGTCAATCGTATTCGAGCCGCCGAATATCAAAAAATTAAAATCATAAAATTTTCATAAACTTAAATATATATGTACGACTCGTACTGACTTACGGAGTGTACTACTGTTTCGAATAAGATAAAGGCAATGATAAAAACTGAATAAAATATGTAAAAAACATCAGGCACAAGTTTCCCATTAAAGTTATTTAGGTATATTTTTTCCTGTCTTAGAATTGGCGTTAATTAATAATATGAGTAGAGATTTTGAATTATAACTGCTCAATTCTACTAAAATAACTGATGACAAGCTTATGTATTTCATATTAACTTAAGTAAGTGTACCGCTAAAGAAAATTGCTCACAAAAGTGTTCCGCATCCTAGAAAAGGTTGGGAACCACTGGTTTAACACCTAAATAGGGGCCATTTTTCCATAGAAAGTGTTCTCTTCCCTTGGTAGATAGCTCAAGAGTTGTATTTCCTTATTTCAGTAATCCAACCCTCTTTCTAAACTCGTGAATGAAAGAACATTGATCTAAAGTAAAGTTTTCGAGATTAGTAAATGTTTAAGTCATAATAGATGTGTTTTATAATACACTTTCGTTAAATAATTTATATCTAAACTTTTATTTAAATTTTATTTATTTTTAGTACTGGAGTGTCTTCAAAAATTTACCTGAAATGTTTATTCTTGTTCCGTCTTTGTTGGGTCTAAAAGGAAATTTGGAAATGACTTTGGCTTCCAGACTGTCTACTCAAGTAATAAACATTTTTAATACGAAAATTATAAAAAATATATATATAAAGCAATAATATTATATTGACTTACTAAGGGATTATTTCTATGAACAGGCAAATCTCGGTAATTTGGATCAAACTAAAGAACAATATCAAATTGCTAAAGGAAATCTTGCCCTCGTTCAGGTATGTAAACATTATAAAACTTTAATATAAAATTATATTATTCAGATCGGAATTATAATAAATATAACTTTTTCAGTGTCAAGCTACTGTTGTAGGATTTTTGGCATCGTTATTTGCGATATTAGTCGATTATATCGAAGAAGGTACATTTAGTATAAATCACGCATTTTTGATATGTGCTAGCAGTTTGCTTACTGCCTCCATAGCAAGTTTCCTCTTAGGTACTTTATATTAATATAGATTTATATAAAACATCACACTTTTATTATATAAAATACTATTTAAATTCTTATCTGTTAGGTTGCGTAACAATAGGAGTAGTTATCATCTCCAGAAAGTGCCAAATTAATCCCGATAACGTTGCAGCACCAGTTGCAGCTTCATTAGGTGATGTTGTAACTTTAAGTCTTCTTTCGGTTTGTAGCCAGTTTTTATATTCACTAGACGACAGTGAGTAACTTTTTTAAATGTTCTACAAATTCATCGATGCTTTAACGTTACATATATATTTAAAAATTAATTTAATTCATAGTCATTAAACAATGGATCCAAATTCCAATAATTATAATTTTAATCTCTCTGGTACCTTTATGGTGGTTGATCGCTTACAAAAATGAATATACGAGAATTATACTCTATACTGGTTGGATCCCCGTAATAACTGCTGTAGTAATTGCTAGGTAGGATCTTAATTAATTTATTAACCATTCTAATAATTACAAAATTTTAAAATTCATTTATATGTTTTCAGTGCGGGAGGTTATATTTTGGATACCACTGTTTCGCAATACAAAGAAATTGCTGTTTTCCAACCAGTTATTAATGGTATGTTTTAATTTTTCAAAATAGTTTACAATTTAAAAATAATTATGGCCTATAAAACGTATCTCTGGTATATTTTAAATTAAAAAAAAATTTTAATGCTCTTAGACATAATCTAGATCTTATCAAGCTCTCAAAATGAGGATTAAATATCTCAATTTTAGAAATTATTGTCCGTTGCTAATCAGAGACCTTCTAAAATATCTTTAAGCAATTTTTATCCAATTTACGATAAGATACTTGGATATCAAAGTTAATATTCAGTGAAATTATACAAACTGATAATCAGTGGCAGAATTTAACTGACTTTAACTGAGTCATAGCTTTGTTGCCAATCGTTTAAACAGAGTATTGCTTCAGAAACAGATAATTCGTAAGAGAAAGAGTTTCTAGTAACTCTAAATAAACTTTTATAGAAAAATATTATATGAAATTTCGTAAAAAATTTCAAATATTAAAAGCTAAATTTAAATATAAAGACAATCTTCCATGTTGTAATTTTGATCTTAGTTTTATTTGAATAATTCTGTTTATCTACATAATTATCATCTTTATTACCGTAATTAAAAATATTAATAATTTTTTAAAACCCCATCGAAACCATATTTACATTATTTACACTATAAAAAGATAAATTCACTTTTTTATATCATCTTTTTAATTTTACAATAATGTTTTTTATTTTCAAAATTTCAATAAAGCATGTTACATTATTTTAAGTTCGAAATATTAACTACTCGAATAATTATTTTAAGAAAAAAATCAATTTATTATTTACTTCATAATTTAGGTGTAGGAGGCAATCTGGTAGCTGTTCAAGCCAGTCGTATATCCACTTCTCTCCATCAAAGAACAAAACTTGGCATACTGCCGACGGGTGATATAAAACGTTGCATCGATCCCTTTTCTGCTTTTTTTGGAAAGAGTGAGTCTCTTTAAACTATATCATCGTATACTATAATAATATGTGGACGCGAATAATACCTAGTATTATAGAGTTTATTATAAATCTACACAAACACACGCATATTCTCCCTCTATTATAAAAGATCAATAAGATAATCTTCACTACATTAGGGTAAATTATTATAATAACAGTAAAGATCAACAAAGCAATGAAAGTTAAAAGTCCGAGTTATTCTAAATAAAAATAATAAGTTTATATCAATATTTCCCAAATTTTTTGTAAGTAGTTCCAATGGAGAACGTTTAATCTAATCACAGAACAGCTGATAATTGCGTTTGAAGTCTCCTTATTATCTAGAGTAGAAAGCATTATCTTCAAAAAAATAAAAAAATAAAAAAAAACATGTAAACGTAGTTGCCTTGCGTGTAAACTATGCAAGTAAACTAGGATAGTTTACTTATATAGTTTAACTGTAATATAGACTTAACATAACCTGTATGAAACAATTAGACGTTGTTTTATTGTATTTTGTAAAAAGATTATGTACTCATTATACTGTAATATATCTCAAATTATTTTTATTTTTCGTCGTTTAAAGTGAAATCAGATAAAGTAAACTTCTCAGTTAAACTAATAATACATGCAGGCCCTATAATGCCACTTTGTGTTTTATTAACACATAATATTAACACCAATGTAGTGTTATAAATTAGAAATTGTTAAATGGAAGACAAGCATTTTCTTCATTATTATTTATCCTTCGACACAAATATGTTCTAAAAACTAAAAGCATAATTTCATTAAAAATAAATGTAATTCACGAAAATATTGAAAGTTCATTAAAAGTTTCTCTTAAACGGAATAGTACTTTTTTTTTCAATTGTCTTTTATTTTTATCTTTATGATATTTAATAAACACTCCATTATATTCTGATAGAATTTTGTTAAATATCCTACATAATAGCTATATTTAAAACATTAATTAAAGTTTATTTTAATTTAAAAAAAAAAGAAAAATTTAAAATAAAATAAATAAAATTTTATTAAAACTCGTTGAAATTTATAAAGATCCTCACGTACGGACCGCAAATCTGCTTCTTTTTATGGTAATTCCTGGACAATATTTCTTCCTAATGATCATTCATGTTCTGAAGTACGATTCACCGGACGTTCCTCCTCTATTTTATGTACTCTATCCGGTAGCCGCTCTAATTCAGGTAATCCAGTTTTATAATTAATTTATCATTAAATAAATTATTTAATTGCTCTGAAAATTTGTCACTAATTTATTAATTCGATTTACAGGTAGCAATTCTTTTGTATTCTGCATATTGCATGATTCTTTGGATGTGGAAATGGAGCATCGATCCTGATAATTCCTCTATTCCTTATTTAACTGCTTTAGGAGATTTGTTAGGAACCGCTTTATTGGCTATTGTTTTTTATGTTTTATATTCGTCGAAAAATTATACTCCTGCCTGATATTTATTTATTATTTTTAAATATTTTATGTCCTCTGTACAGACGATTCGATTCAAATTATTTTGTTTCCTTTTAATAAATGAAGTTCTAATGAGTTGTATCTTACATAAAAAAAAATATATATATTTTTATAAAATAAATAATTGTTAAGTTTCTGTAATGTTTTTTTAAATTTTATTTTTATAATAATTTTTATTTAATATTAAAATGCGTTAGGCGGCAATATTAGGCACGAAAACTACTTTTAGTCGCGGCGGAACCGGCTTGATCGATAAACCACGTGAATTTTTCGGAAATGGTCTGTCTTGGATATGTCTGGTCCTGTTCCTGGCCACCTGGCGAATCCATTGTGGACCTAATCAAACCTATGATGGGCCTGATAAAAATAAGGCTTTCTTTGTACCACGGGGCAGTAAGAGTTAAACTTTTCTTCAATAAACTAATGACAAAAACAAACCGAACATTGCTTCACAATACTCATATATCATGAGCATTATCACATATGTTATCATTTTTGTAATTACAATAGAATTAATAATTCGGACACAAATCATTCATTGTATTCATTCAGACACTTGGCAAATTTTATCTTTAATATTTATTTAGTTGATCCGTAGTTTGAAATTTGCGAAGTGTCTGAATAAATACAATGAATGATTTGTGTCCGAATTATTAAAACAACTACTGGAACGGTTTCACAAATACCAGAAGTACAATAAAATTATTGTACTTTGTTTTTAACTTCCGAAATTTGTTAGAAAACATTTATAATATGCAAATTAACGGGACAACATCGCCAAATTTTGTTCTAGCGGTTGAATTTTAAAGAGAAAATATTACCCGAAAATCGAAACCTAGGACAGTATGTCAGCGTAAACAAAATTTGCTTGAGATTTTCTCATTAGTTATTTATTAAAAATCTCAGCGCTCTCTGTAGTAAACTCAGATCTCTTCAGAGACCTACTCTTTAAATATGATCTCTCTGTAGCAAGCAACACAGCTAAATAAGCTAGGGTTATGGGAATTCATCCGCCTCTGATTATATAGTATTTCTGAAAAATGGAGATTTATAATGTTTTTCCGACCAGCAACTCATTTTTGGTTCAAATGCACGTTCTCACATAGTTAAGGCTCCTAACCGAGAGATAAACCAGAAATTTTGAAAAAGGTAAACTACCAGACCAGTTTTTTCAACTTTTTTTCTAATAGTGGCAATCTCAACCCGGTAATTTTTTGGTTGAAGTGTTATGGCGCTGCTCAGCACTATACTTTGCGACGCTTCTGAAATGTCGTTCCAAACCGGTTGAAAGCCGCTGCACTAGGCACTTTTTGATTGAAAAGGACTAGCCCTGTTTAGGTCCTTTTTCCATGAAAACATTTTCCTTGTTTGCTTGAGTACATTTTTAAATAAGCTAGTTAGAAACGTGATAATCTCAGATCAAATCTTCGTGTTTCTAATTGCTTTTCATTGTCATGTTTTGAATTTGTAAAAAATGCATAATTTGTAGAATTTGTTGTTATAAAAGTTTACAGAAACTAGCTTATGATTGGTCGAGTCTGTCCGTCATGATTCATTATGCTCTATTGTAGACCTTGCAGAATCCTTGGATGTGTGTCAAGCCATATACCTATGGCTTAACATATATCCAAGTGATCCATGTCCATAAAACGAATAAAGTTAAAAAAAAAAAAAAATAATAATAATAATTTTATGCCATTATCTATAAACCGTTAAAGAACAAAATAAAACCAGCAATCTAACATTTATCTTGTTCTATGCGTTAAACAAATCATCAACCAAAGTTTCAATTGATCCGGAGGTTCGTATTGTCTTTCATAATGTTGTTTAATATAATCGCGTGTACATTTACTTGCTTACGCTTTAGCAATATGAATAAAGAAAATGATAATTTTTCAATTTGATTATTGATAGTCAAGTCCAGCTATCTATTACTACGTGGTTTTTAGGGATAGGGTTCATTGGGTAATCATCAGGACTGGGGAGGCAATCAAAATTTGCAAAATATTGGGCTACGTAATTTGTGAACGTTCCCTGACGTAAGACCAATATCATTAGATAAATTACGACATGTGTTAGGATGGTTTTATTAAATTTTAGTTGATAAAGATGATTGTATTAAATTTGAGTTTAGTTTACTTACAGGCCTAAAGCTGATCAAAACTAAACTGGTCCCAAACCAAATAAAATTACGGTTATCATAAAGAAACTTACTAAATACAGGGCAGTGGCGTGCCGTGACATTTGTTGATAGGGAAGCTGTGTTTCTGTAAGAAGCCGACTTACAGGGGCAATCAATTAATTGCGCGTCAGGGTCCGTTCGTATTCGTTTGTTCGATAAGCCAGTAAAAACCGTATACTTCCTTAAATGTATTTTTAATAGATTATCTGACGTACTTAATAAATAAGAAAGTTCAATATAATTACCTCCGTTATTAGATTCAATAAATTTCCTATGCCCTCTACATGCCAATTCTCGCTTTGAGAAAAAACATATAACATCTATTAATTTAGATATATCTATTAATCGTAATTATCTTGTTATAATTTTTAATATTTATTTTATATTGTCTACCAATGTTAAATTCTATTCTATTTTGATTTACAAATTGCTTCAATTTTACGAAAGAATCGTCATTCGTCATAAATTTTATCGTCAAAATGTCGAAATTTTTTTGTCGACGTATTTATATTTAATTTAGGCATCGGTCTTTCTCTTTTAATAACGTTTTCTTTTTCATTATATGGTCTTGAGCCAAAACGTTTTTAAAATAAATTTTTGAATCACTAGCCACGATATAAGGGCTAAAATTAAAATTATAAAAAAAACTTACTTTGTAAAACAAAATGTGTGATGAATATACATGCCTAGTACAAAAAATTCTTCAATTGTATGAAAGAAACTTATAATTAAATATAACTTTGTAAAGAAACGTACATAAAAATAACAAAATATTCTTTACTTTTTAAATCTTAAAACAATCCACTTAGTGAAATAGCTCCCTACGAGTGGCTAATGAATGGAATCAGAGACGATCCAGGTAGGTGTGTGCATGCCAAATCCCGAGGGTGCCGATACCGGTCAATGTTAAATGCTCTTTTGTCGCATCACTAGTATATATCAAAAGACGCGACAGGGTTGTTGTAGATTTTAAACGTTTCTCACCATAGCTGTAAAAATCTAAATATGTTAAACTTAACAGATTGTCCATCGTTCGTTTTCTAACTAATTCGTTTTAGGACCAAGTGTTCACGGAAATTTCCAAAATTTACAACTTTTCGGTCACTTTCATTGAACTGGAAAAATTTCTGTCTTTATTACATCTAATATTACGAAGAGATCAGACCCCACTGTACTCGGCAAGAGATTGGTTCAGTTAAGCTTCTCTTTAAGTAAAATTTCGACTCTTTCATCAGGGTTTTATTTATGTTCCTAATTCCCTAATCGCTTAATTATTTAACTACTTCTTAAATAGAAATAAGTCGAAACCGGTTACTTTGTACTCGAATATCTGTAGTCTTGGGAAAGAAGTGGAAAGAAAATTTTATGACAACCGATACATAAATCGTAAATTTAAGGAAAATAAATTCTAGAGCTTTTTTTGTACCATTGTACGTCTCATTCATTAAATTTGGTTGTAAATGATGCTGTCAAAGTAACAGTTAATTTTTTAACACTACTAGAATTGTACTCGTTTTTTCTGCATCCCCTTACAGATGGGACATTACTAAATCGTAATATCACCGGTTTAACATTGAAATCTGTAAGCAATATAAGATGGGAGAGCAGAATAAACGCAGAATAAATATATCAAATATTTTAATGGATTTTTTAAACTCCTGTCAACTATACAGAACTATCATAAAAACATGCCAGTAAACTCCTATCGGTTGGGTTAAGTTATAAATCTAGTCTACAGTGGGCAACCTTTTTTATAACGTGGGCCAGAATAAATTTTACGTTTTTTCCGCAGGCCGTAGTAGTTAATTGACGCCTTCTTGTGACTCGTGATTTTTTTAGTCTGCAAATATGAAATAAATAAATAAAAAGTTAATTACTACATTTATTTCTCTTATCGTTTTCGAAAATTACAAAGAATTGGAAAAATAACTATAACTATTAATTAGTTATTTTTCCAATTTAATAATCTATTAAAGATCTCGCGGGCCGGATAGAAACTTTTCGCGAGCCGTAGCTGGCCCGTGGGCCGGGGGTTACCTGCCGTTGATCTAGTCTACTCATGATTCACATAATCGGGCGAGGGCGGCCGAATATCTAGCAGGCAGGCGGCTAACAGCCCACAACCAGTCCGGGATATAAAATTGGATGCTTTACGCGTGTGTCGCTTCTACCAGCTAAACCGGGTGAGGTTGGCGCTCTGTAAACCGCATGTGCCAATGCCTATATAATCTGGCTGATTGGAAACTGACCCGGTTTCGACATTCCTTCCGCCACCGAAGTATTCGAATATACAATAGCAATCTTATCGTTTTTTTCACATGTAGTATAGAAATTTGTAAAAGATACATAATGCAGTTATAATAAAACATTAATTTCAATTAATGCAAAGTACGTTAAAATATGAAAATTTATATTTTATAAAATACAAGGGAAGGTCATTGGAAGGTGGAATCGGCGCTTCCATCGCTTCCAATGACGGCACGCCACTGATACAGGGTGGTTTTTTTTAACTGACGGTACTCAGGGACATCTGTAGAGCAATCTAATGTAACAGCCGGACTGTCGCCAAATTTGGGAGAGTGACTATGGACGACATGGAAAAGAGATTCCGCGAAGAAAAAACATAGTACCTAAATTCGCCGTCAGAGGAGGATTCGGCGCTTTGTAGCGAAAAAGCTACCAGCACTTTACTGAAGAAAGGGTCATCAGTCGCTTTTTTCCACTTGCAAGGGCCGCCTCGCTCCCTGGATCTAACCCCATGTTACTTTTTCCTGTGGGGTTACTTAAAGTCCAAGGTCTATCTTGGTAGTGTCGCAAACTTGATGACCTTGAAGGACAACATTTCTCGAACATTCCTGCGGATATGTTACGTTCGGCCATAGAGAACACGGTGTTCAGGATGCAATGAGTTGTCCAGCAGGACGGTGATCACATTGAAGAAGGGAGAAGGTTATTTGCTGATTAATTAAACTTTCGTTATTACACTGAAACCTCTGTCTGATTATTCATTCGTGTGTTTGTTAATTGCAGCTGGATTTTATGCAGATTCTTAGCTGTTTTGCTACAACAGCGCCAAATCCACCCCTACCGGAAAATTTGGGTACTATTTTTTCTTCGCGGAATCTCTTTCCCATATCGTCCTTAGTCACTCTCCCAAATTTGGCGACAGTCCAGCTGTTAGATTGCTCTACAGATGTTTCTGAGTACTGTCAGTTAAAAAAAAAACACTCTGTACATACATCACATTTTAAACTTTATATATGCGCAATCTTATCTTAAACTGTGTTTTTCTTATTTTACTGGGTTTCTGTATACATTTTACTATGACAATTCCTTTAATGCAATATGAAGTGTTTTTTTAATTTGAATGTAAACAATGTATAAATACAAAATCATATTTAAATTCCTAATGTTTTGATAAATGAATGAAAAGCTTTTATTTCTTGAAATTTTAATAAATTTTTATTAATAAAATAAATTTACTACACAATAACTTTATCATGTAATTCAAAATTAAAAATTATAGAATTTGTTTCATTTTTCAAATATTTTTAAATTAATTTTTAATGGATAACATCATTTTCTTCAACAAGGAATATGCAATAAGTTATTAAAAATTTTTAAATATATTTTAAAAAATAAAAATTCTCATTATATTTATGACATATTTAATATTCCAAAAATAAGAATTATAATTTTGAGCAAATGCTTTCAATTATCAGGTTTAATCATCATTCTGCACAGTTTTGAGTTAAATATTTTATTTCTTCTTGTTCATGGCTGAAATTGATAATTTTACTTTTCCAGGCATATTTCTACAGATATCTTGTTCTTTAGTACTTTTTAATAAATCTTTCTCTCTAGAAGTTGTACTTTTATCGTTAACAAAAATATTTAAAGCTGTTTTAGCTGCTTTACCTCTCTTCCCAGAACCTGGTACTACTTTGACTTTAAATTTGTAATTTTGCATGGCAGAATAAGGAGCACAGACTGGAACAGCAAACAGAAGTGTGTCTTCTGAAACAGGACAGCCAGTAAGAGAATTTAAAGTTTTCTCATCTTCATTTTGTCTTAAAATGTCTTCAGTGGCATCCACTTCTTCATCTGAATTTTCCTGTTCCTGTTTAGTGTTTATCTCATTTTTCAATTCGCATGTCACCTCATTACCACTGAATGAATCAGCTTCCGTATTCACAATATTCTCATTTTTTAGATTTTTTGATTGTTGAACCTTTTGTTTTAACTGTTTATTTTGATGTTGCATTTCTTTATTTTCTTTTTTCTCCCGTTTCTTCTTCTTTGAATCATTCTCTTGCTTCTTTTTATTTCCCGAAGATGCTAATATTTCCATTCTAAGCTGTCTTTCTTCTTCATCTTGATCTTTATATTTTTCTTTAATTTTTTTAAGTTTAGATTTCTGGCCTCTTTTTTGCTGATTTTGTGGATTCTGTTCTTGATTAATCAATTTTTTTTCTTTCTGATTTTTACAGACCTGAGATTGAGAATTAACTGTTTTGTATGTTTTGGCTGTTTTACCAGAATGAATTATCTGTTGTTCATTTCCAAGAATCGTAGAGTTAGAATCTTTTGTATCCTCAATTGACAAATTTGATAATTTCACAACAGTATCAGGAAAATTGACCGATTCTTCAAAGCTTTGGTTACTGAAGTTCTCATTTTCATAAATTTTTTCTAAGCTTGATGCATCACTTTGATCTTTGGGGCTTAATTTTAAAGAATCAGTATTTTCATTTATTTGTTTATTAACTTCTGCAGGAATATCACTTGAATTACTCTCTGTATCAGAAAATTTGCTTAAATCAATTTCTGTTTCTAAGTTACATTCAACTGTATCACATTCATTTAATTTTTCTTCCTCTTCTTCTTTTTTTACTTTTCTTTCATCTAAATGCCTCTCTATGCTGTCTTCATCAAGTTTAAAGAGAAAGCCAAAACCAACAATTAAATGTGAAGGAGGCAGAAGATTCTTCTTGCCTCTAATCATGAAACTTCCAGGAACTAAATATTCACCAGTTGGGGCTGTTTTTGTTACTTGGTGATGGTAAACCCACCAAGCACTAGTAACTATTTTTTCATTCCAGGCTGCACTGTAACATATAGCCATTGTTCCTGCTTCATTCAATGTCTTTGGTGGTATTGGCTTACCAGACGGATTTTTTATTACTACACTACTTGCTCCATGCAAATCTGCATGAACATATATATCTCCTGCTTTCATGTAACGCTTTACTATTAATTCATTCTGTTGTATATCTCGTCCTGCTATAACAATGTAGTTTTCCGAACTGATAAACCACAAAAATTTTTCAAACCAAAATGTTTTCCGAGCTTTCATAATATTAGATGTTACGGCAACTTCTTTGAGTGTTTCTTTAGCTTTCTTTTCAGCTGACTTATATGCTTTTACTGTTGATTCAATTGTTTTTTGTTGTTTTTTGGCAGCATGCTTTTTATGATCATAATATTTTCTTGCATTTCCATAAGCTGACAAATCAAGATCTATATCCACTATACATGGTTTATCATCAAGATTATCTGTGTTGTACACATCATTATTATTATTATTATTATTATTATTATTGTTATCATCATCATCATCATCATCATTCACATTGCTTCTTATAAATGGATTATAAAGAATCATTGTAAAATGATTAGTATCAAGTTTTAGACCTTTGATTGATTTTGCTATAGGATCTCCTTGTTTCTGTGCATCCTGTATGAGATTCCATATATTAGTCCAACTTATTTGATTTGCAATAGCACTCTGGATAGTTAAAATAGCACTCTGAACTAGGTCTAAATTCACTTCAATATATTGAGCTTTTCTCTGATCTTCTAACTGAGCTTTCTGTAAGGTTCCAATTCTACTATCATGGTCTTTCTTAATGTTTTCTAATTTTTTTAAGGCTTCTTTCTCTTTTTGTAATGTTTTAACATCTATTTTCTGACTTTCAAGATTAGAGAAAAAATGATCAGTTGCTTTATTAAATGTAGGAAATTCACTATAAGGACTATTTTTATGTTGTAAATATAGCATAGGATGAAATTCTACAAATGTTAAAACCTCACTTTTTTCATTCTGATTTGAAGACACACCCTTCACAGCCTTTTGAATAATATATCCTGAACTCAAAGAATTTGAAAGTGATTTCATTATTTCTTCAGATTTCTTAACGGCCAACATGATTTGCGAAACATCCGAGAAATCATAATCTTTTCCAATTTTATAATTTGGAGGAAAACCAACACTTAACAACGTATGTTCGATAAGAGCCGGTCCACACATCAAATGAGGAATCAGTACCTTCTTCAGCAAATCGCCTTCCTTAACAGTTTTTAAAATTTCAAGAAGTTTATCATTTGAAAGTGGTTCCTCCTTCCTCGCCAATTCCACGGGATACTTCTCTCGAACGACTAAACGGACGTCTTCATCTCCAACAGTACGAGGTCTCAGTATATTCAATATGGTATATTCGTTATCAGTTAAAACAATATTTCCTTTATCATATAATTCAATTAATATATGGTAACACGCTTCATTTATACCAAACTGCATATCTACAACTCTATCAACTCCTAGCTGATTGATGGCTTCAACTCGCTTGTTCTTTATATGTTTTCTTAATTTCATAGTAAAACCATGAGGTGCCACACTCTTCGGCCATTCGTAATCGGTTTTATGTATTCTAATTCCCGATTCTACTATGATTGTGCATTTCTCTTCTTGTCTAGCCAACTTAAATAAGTAGGTTTTATGGTCGACATCATATACTTGAGATAATCTCATCCCAATAACATCCTTTAACTCTAATAAAATTGCTACTAAATCAGTACTATCGAATCTAGACTTCATGTTTACTTTTTCTGTGTAATAAAATCTATTTGAAAAACAAAATTACAAACAGAACGTTTATAACGTCACATTGTGTAACTTACTCTGCCATATTTTTCGTTGCTCTTTAATTATACGCCACCTGTCGGAATAAATAAAATTTTGAATATTTTTCGAAGTTCATTATCTTACTAATTTAAATTAATACCCAAAACATGTAATAAATAGCTATAAAAAATATTTAAAATTATATAGGTATTTGATATACATATTAAAATATTCAATATTCATGAATTGATTTCTTCATTAACTCCATCTAAACAGAAGTCGGGTATTCGATATTCAATAATAATACTGTATATGTACTGTACTTCTTTTACGGGCGGATTTAATAATGTACTAGAGTCATATAAAAATTATATAATATATTCTAAAATATCGAATAAGGAGCAGTCCATGAATTACGTGTACAATTTGAGCCACTTTTCACCTCCTCCCTCCTTGTGTACAATGATGTGGTTTTGACAAACCCCATTTCCTTTAATTATTTCTATAATAGTTTATGGACTCATATGAAAATCTGCAAATATTTTCTAACTGTTTGTTTATTTATATGACCAGTAAGTAAGCTTAAAAGAATAAATTTGTAAGCCACTAACACCAGTAAATAAAGTCCACGTAGAACAGGAATCGCAAACTGGCGATCTTGATCATTTCTTTTCTAAAAATCAGTGGCGTGCCGTGACATTTGATAATAGAGAAGCTGTGTTTCTGTAAGAAGCCGATTTCCAGGGGCAATCGGTTACTTGCGCGTCAGTGATGGTCTAGGGTCCATTCGTACGTGCGTGGTGGCGGAACAGACAAAGACGACAAATATCTGACAAAAACCGTTTATTTTAACATAAAATAAACATACACTATGTACAAAATAGTTTGCTTTTGAACAATCAGCTGTTCGGACGTCCTGGGCGTCGATGTGGTTCTTTGATCGTTGATCGAAAGTGTTCCAGGGACAGTAGCTAAGGGATAGAATCGTTGGAAGCGTTATATGATATTTTGGTGTGTAGTTTCCACCAGCTAAACCGGGTGAGATTGGTGCTCTGTAAAGCGTATGCGCCAATGCCTGTAATCTGGCTGCTTTACACCATTCAGTTTTCGTCGTGGACGCTGACCCGGTTTCGATAATACAGCGCTTCAATTCCGCCACTGATATTCGAATATACAATAGCAATCTTATCGTTTTTTCCACATTTTTTTAGAAATTTGTAATAAGATACGTAATGCGGTTATAATAAAATATTAATTTTAATTAATTCAAAGTACGTTAAAATATGAAAATAATCGCCCAAAATGAATTTATATTTTAGAAAATACAAGGAAAGCGGCGCTTCCACTGTTTCCAATGACGGCACGCCACTGGTAGGCTGCCACCTTGACCGCTCTGCCATCCGACCGTTTTTCCACTGTGGCTGTTGGCATACGGTAGACTGTATTAAAAACAGTTTAGTTCTTAATTTTCCATTGTTTATTTTATTTTTTAAGTAGGTATATGTATAGCCTATGTTCAGGAAACTGGAAAATGTATTGTTAAAAATCTGGATCTTGTGGGAATGTGTTACCCACATTTTTATAATTTATCCTTTCATGTCTTCTGTTACTTCATTCTGTTTTTCCCTCACTCACTTTGCCAGATGTACGAAAAGGGGTAGCTCAGAAAGTACTTGTGTTTAGCCATGCGTTTAGCCAGGTCCACAATGGACCTGACCGAACCCACGAGAAGTGTGATTAAAAGACCCTCTTAGCGTCCATGGTATGGGAAAGTCAAAATTTGGGGGAAAACCATCAGTACGGCTGTTTCAGATAATGATGAATTTCACGAGCATGCACAACACATAGCCTATAGTATATACCTATTTATTTTTTGTTTATATTTTTTTATGCAAAAAATTAAGTATAAACAAACAATACTAAAATGATAAAAATTTCAGTTATGGAAAACGCAATTTTCAAGTTTTAAATGCATTAAAAGTTTATTTATTTTATAACTGCATTCGAGTTAACTTTACTGCACTGTACGGTACTTCGAAAGGCGGACATATAGATTTTTAAATATCATACGGAGGCCATGTTCTTCATTTTAACTTTAAAAAACATTCTTCTGTTTTACAAAACGTACAATAATTTTATCTGTCAAAATTAAGTAACTCCAAAAATTCCAAAAGCATAATACTGTAATTAATTTTTTGCATTAAAAGATTGATTTGTTTTTCTTTTTTTACACCAAACCTATCCAAACAAATCATCAACATCGCAATTTGTTCTCTATTCATAATTTTTGGTGTGATAAGAAAAGCCAACACGAGTCTAGACAATCATATAAATAGTAAGCCAAATTTTAATTAAAATATTAACCCCAGTATTTAAAAATTAATACTTAATTCACAGCATACAAATTTTGAAATAATTTTATTTTAAGCGATTATCTGTTATTGTTTTTTTATTAAATAAAATCTATTACATATTTATAATCAACGAATAAAGAAAGTTGAAAATAAAAATTTGTTGCATTAATAAAGCATTGTTATTTTTATAGCAAAAGAGCTCGAAAATAGAATTGTTTTAGTTGTTAAGCTTAAGAAAATAATTTGAGTTTAAATATTTTAGTGAAAGTTTCCCAGTTAAAACGAAAGTTGTGCGATGACAATGCTTTTTTTCTTTAAATGCTTATTTATCTACAAGACGTTTTTTATTTAATTATATACTTTTACTACATACTTTTAATTACATACAATACTTTTATTTCATCTTTTTTTTTCTATTCAGAGTATTACTCAACTTCTAAATTATCAGAATTCTTTAGGGATATTGCATGCGATTTATCTGCGCTTTCTTAGACAACTCAGTCCGGACTCATCCTGGATTCTTTACTTTAATTGCCGTAGTTTGCGAGTTTTATAAATTAATATACTATTTTTAAATTCAGACCTCAAATGAACCGAATAGAAATTATAGAAGAAAATATTTGTAATAATGTAATATCTAAATTAAGAATCTTACAATGTCGATAGCGTATAATTTTCTCCATAACATTAAAATGATTATGAATATTTAACAATAATAATGATTAGATCGTATTCGAAACATTTTGAAATATATGTTTTTATTATCCCGGTATATTATTTTCTTCATATATATAATTCAGCATCTATATAATATTTATTATAAGTCGACTCATCCGACTCATGGCCGAAACAATAAATTAACGACGAAGAAAGTAAAAAAAAAAAAAAAAATTAAAATAAAACGAAATGTATTATAAAAATATACGAATTGCATTATCATCGTTAATAATCTCATGTTAAGATTTTCATTTTATCATATCAGTTTTTATTTATTTTTTATTTTTCAGATTGATAGATTTCCTGTAGGTGGTACTTTAGTCGTTTACAATCACTCGCTCTGTATGAAAATGGAGGAAGCAATTGTATTGGACTTATGATTCGGATATCGAAGTGACCGTCGCAGTTTTATATTGGAAAAGAGATAGGAGTGAAATGTGGACTCCTACAAAAAATAAAAGATATGGAATAGGTGAGTTGCGTATAATTGTGTAATAATAATAATTACTTTAGATTGGGCAGTCGATAACGCTATAAACGTGTTATGTTTATGTGTTATAAGTTATTAATTTCCCTTACGAATTTCACCAAATGAAAGTGATGTTACGACATTTAAGTGACGTTAATTTCGGTAATTGTCTTACATAAAAATATACACGAAATCGACAAGAGATGTTAAAATTTGGTGTGTCAAGTTTATAATTCATCAGGGACATTTAAAAATTTTTAAAGTTTATAAACAAAATAATAATTAAAAAAAATTCATATTCCCTTAAACTGTATAATTACCCAGAACGAACTCTTCCAGAAAAATATTTTACTGGAAGAGTTCTGTAACATTTTAAATATAAAGTATTGAGTTTATGAAAGTAAATCAGTTTAGTATGTGTATGATTTGATATATATTCAATTGGAGATTTTGTGAGAAAAATATAATAAAATATATTAATAATAAACATATATATATATATATAACGAACAGAGTAAATAAAAAAAATATATATATATATCTATTTTTTTTTTAATGTACTCTGTTCGTTATGTGCGTAATGTATCTTGTTGATCTAGTTTATATCTTTATCTAATAAATATATTAAGGATAATATATAGATTAAATAAATAGCTTTTAAATATTTATATTTATCAAATTACTAAAGTCACAATTAACTAAAAATTGTAATTTTTCTTTGATTACGACATATGTCAGAAATGTAGCAATATTTAAGCTTGATGATTCAGATTTTTGAAATTGATACAAAATAACAATTTAATTGCACTAGAAAATAGAAATTTATGATGGTTATTAACTGTAAAACTGTATATTTTTGTAAATGTTTAAATGTTACAAAAATATTAGAGAGAGGATTATTTTTTAAACGTTTTCCATGTTTCTTATTATATTTACTTTGGTTTAAGTGTACCTAGGTAATCCCAATGGCCGCACTTCTGTTAGGTTAGGTTAGATTAGATTAACTATATTTTTAGTAGACGTTTCCTTTTTTTCTTTTGTTCAATAACTACAGTGAATCAATAACTAGTGACGTTTAGCATATGGTGGCCTGCCGGCAGCTCCCCTCCGGGAGGTCAGTTGGGAGCATGAACAGTCAGAAGCGTGGCCATAGCGCCACCATTGGGATTATCTAGGTATACGTTGACCTTTACTTTTTATTTTTGTAAATAGTGTTTGACAAGTGATACAATTTTGAACGGAGAAATTGAGAATTTTTGCTTTCCTTAAATTGAAGATTCAATTGATATTTTAATTTGAAATTTCACATAATCATATAAACAATATAAACACTAAATTCAAAATTAATATATTATAGATTAATTACAAAACATTTGTAATAAAACATGCATGTTGAAATTGCAAAATTTACTAAAACTAGCATTTATTTGAAGATATAATAATAATAATTTTCGAAATACAAATATATTAATTTGTGTATTTGTTAATTTGGTTAGCAATATCATCTATCTGGAGCACAACTGCCCTAAGTGATTGGCATTTTTGAGAAAAAAATTGGAAAATGATTTTTACTATTGAATAGAGTTGATTTTTATGAATTAATAGTAAATTTTAAGCATATTTTTGTGATATATTGATTCATTAGTTATTTCTGAAGATTGCTTACACATTAGAAGAAATGTATAAGCATCAAGTTTTCTTAAAACTATTTTAAAGTTAAAAGTAACAGACTTATGCCTATTATGTACCAAATACGTCAAATCTTAACTAATTGCATTTGGTAGTCTTAACCAAATGCAATTAGTTAAGATTTGACGTATTTGGTACATAATAGGCATAAGTCTGTTACTTTTAACTTTAAAATAGTTTTAAGAAAACTTGATGCTTATACATTTCTTCTAATGTGTAAGCAATCTTCAGAATATACTTATTTAAATTTAAATATTTATTTTAGTTCAATATAGAATTAATTTCTATTAAAGAATTTCATTAATTCTCCTTATTGGATTATATTTAACTAAAAGATTGAGAAATGATTAACACTAAAAACGTCTTCTACTACTAAGAGGCTGGTGGAGGCTGAAAATGTTAGTTGGTTCTATGTTGAATACAACATTGTAAAAGGCTTTTGTTTGTGACTTTGTGAGAAATGATTAATAAAGGCCTTTGAATAAAACTAAAAAAAACTCTGTAATTTTAAATAATAAAAAATAATTATAAAAAGCCATTCTTTTTAGTGTGTTTTGTTAGCAGAAAGAATCAAAATACAGTACTAGCTGTACAAATACAATGGCTGAATGTTCACAAGTCTTACAATTATACACTTCCATGGAAAGAGAAATTTGGATAGTATACTTTGTGTAACTCTAGAACAATACCTTTACAGTAGTCCAAAAAGTTTTAAAATTACTTGTTAAAATTATGTATATTCCAATGTCTTGAAAATTTGCAAAATAATAAACTGTTTATTCAGCACATTTTAGCAACATAGAAAATAATCAATGATGACATTTTATTGCAGAATTGGCAGTTTTGGACAGTGTTCAAAACAATTAGGTTTGATTTTTATTGGTTTTACTAAATAGCTGGTAGGATAAGACATTTGTGTACTAAGTTTCTTGAGAATTATCATATTGAACATGTGGAGCACAATAGTTGTATGACTAGTTCAGCACAGTTTGCAGTTGAATAGCAGTTATGTCTAAAATATATTTTGCCATAGGGAATAAAAATCAAGTGTGCAGTTACATTTCTTAAGCAAAAAAAAAAAATAACATATAATTACAAATGCAGCTATGGTTGTAAACCAAAATCCATAAAAATGTCCATTACAACACTTGTACACCAGATAGACTATATTCAATATTTTCAATAATTTTGTACATTATAAAATAAACAATCAAAGAGTTACTATTTTAATGCAAGTTACTTTTAGATTGCTTCTTACATCATAAAGAACAATGTATTAATATATACATTTTTTAAGTGATGAACAAATAACTGGAACTATGATTAACCTTTAACTCTCAGCACCATCCTCACATTTCCAACAAACACATTTATTACTAACAAATGTTTTTGGTACATTTCATAAGCCTGTGTCAGGTTCCACACTCTAGCTTCAATTTGATAATGTTGGAAATTGGAATTTCATTCAGTAAGTGACATTATTTTCTAAAATACATTTTTATTTATGAATGCCCAAGAAATATAGGACATTCTATATCTTAAATATTAAATAATGTCACTTACTGAATGACATTCCAATTTCCAACTTTATTAAATTGAAGCTAGTGTGTGGAATCTGACACAAGCTTATGAAATGTACTGAAAACATTTGTGTTATTAATAAATGTGTTTGCTGGAAGTGCAAGGATGGTGCTAAGAGTAAAGGTTATATATTTGATTGATTGATTTGATTTTTGTGAAACTGTGTTGTATTATTCTTCGAAGTATCAAACACAAATTCGTGTTAATAACAACCACTTGGCTTTTTTCCACCTTTATTTAGTTGATACGGTACACGTTTCGGGCCTTATGCCCCTCATCAGTCAACAGTTCTTCCCCCAGTATGGCACTTGTACACGGTAAGTTTGGACATTACAAACTCAAGAATAAAAGTTATAAAATTCTTGTACATTTTGTTGTTCTCTTGTACTTCTTAGTAGAGATGGTTAATACACAGTACATTTTCAAAGGTCGTTCGAGCACTTTTGGCTCGTTTATGTTGAAACAGAATCCAGAAAATTTCTTTAAAGACAAATTTATAGACAAACTTTGGGTATAAGTCTTAGTCTGAACTTTCCCCTGTTGAACGTTATTTAGGTTGTGTGACATTTCACATTGTATATATTTTTTTAATTAATTAATTTGTTTGTTTAAATTCAATCAGTTTAACATAAAATTTAAATTCAAATTTTTTGATCTAAAGTTTTACTTGTGTAATTTTTTTTTATATTTTTGTTATAGCTATTTAATTTTTTTCTCATATTTATAAACCTTTTTCTAACCTTGAGCACATTGTTGGTATCTTTACTTTTATTATTATTAAAATTTCAATAAATCAGTTTTATAAATCTATAGCTTATCTTACATAAAATATCTTATCATCTGTAAACAATTGAAATTTATCTTATTCTAACATCTGTCTGATAAATTCATTATTTTAGTATTATATATTTTACATTTTTATATCTGCTGTATACTAAATTATACTTTCAAAATTTGCATGTGTATAGCAAAGTTTTATTTTTATCTTATATATAAATTTAAAAAATTTTTTCCTTTTGTATTCTCTATTTTATATCTGATAAATATCAAACACCTTTTTCTTGTGTATTTTTCTACCATTAATTAAAAACACTTTTTATTCTACCCTTTTTTTTTTTCTTTTTACAAATGAATGTCTCAATATAACTTTTATTATGTTTTTCTCCATATTACTATTATCAATTGTGTTAAAGTAGATATTATAGTAATATCCTGATATTATTTTAATATCTATTTTAAAAATTTTGTCTTTCACATTGTCTTTCCATCAATACACTGTATCTTTATTTGCAGTCTTTACATTCTAAAAATAATAATAATAAAAAAAACTTATTTAAAAGAATTAATCAATCATTTGGCATTTGTTTTTTTTACAGTCATAATCTTAAAAACGTTATAATTTTTATTTTTTATAGTTTAAATTTTTTTCATTATAATAGTGTATCAATGTTTTTTATATTAAGACTGCTTATTTTATTTGCTGATTTATTAAATTTTTAATAATAATAGTAGAATGTTTTAAAATAAAACTTTGATTTTAATAGTCTAGATATGTTTTTTATTTTTCCTTTTTAATAAGAACATAATTCAAATAAATGAGATTAAATCTGAAATTTTATGATGCCTTGAATTTTTTTAACTTAATTTATATATGATATTGTCATATGATGATTTTCCAGTTTTTTTCTATAGAATTTGGGAGGAGACATTTGATGTTCTGCATCAAATACAGTACTTGTTTTCAATAAATGTCTTGTATGTTAATAAATATGATTTCATTAACAGATGTCAGTATAGGTAGAGTATATAGTTGAAGCTGTATAAGTATTTTAGCAAAACATTTTTCTAATCTTTTAAGTATTTCAGGTAATTTAAAATTTATTTTGTAAACTAGTGCTTTTTTTATATATTAACAGGACTTATTATACTGGAAACTATGGATGCTGATATTTAGTCTTACAGATCAGAAATAATGTTTTTTATTTAGTTCACCTGTCCTGTTAAGTCCTGTTAATATATAAAAAAGTACTAGTATACAAAATAAATTTTAAATTACGATAAAAAGGACACAAAGGCATAATAATTATTTCAGGTAATCTTTATTGTAAACTTTGACATTTACATTATTTTTGAAATACAAAATTATTTATGTAACTTGTCCTTAGATAAGTCTCTAGCAAATTGCTTAAAACTTCTGTGGGTTAAAGCAGTTTGCTACAGATAAATTTTTATTGCTGATTTCATTATCTAAATTTTTGATACATATTAGGTTTACTTGAACAAGTGTTAAACAACTTTAATTAATATATAAGAAAATAAATTGTCTTTTATGTTACGCACCGGTTATGGGTTTTTCTTCGCGAGTAACATTTTATTTTATACACTCGGTGTGAAGTTGTTTGTCATTAAATTGTCTTTTATTTATGTCATGGCTACAAACTCATAACTCTCACTACTAATAGTAATTCTTAGTAAATTAATAAAGATAATTTATTTTTGTATCGTACAATTCAATATGGTTAGTCTGTTTTGCAGTTGTTCTCTTCAATATATAATGATTGTTATTAATGTATACATTTATAATGTGCAATTTTTCATGTTGTATTACAGCTTTTCTTATGTTTAAATTCTATATAGCTTGATATCATCTTGAACAGACAAATGCTGCCTGATTAAGACAACTTAAACTATTTTTACAGAAATGTCTGCTTTCCTGGGGCTGTAATCAACTTTTAAATGAAACAGTTGAAATGTTCAAATAAAAAATAAAATTTTTTTTACAATATAATATTTTGAAAATTTGAATATCAGAATGCATATTGTATTAAAATGACATTTTAAATAAAAATACACAAAAAAATTATCTGTGCATGTTCAAGATTCTTTAATATTAGTCAAAACTTGTAACTGTTCTATGGCAAATGACAAAAAAAATCTTTTAATTCTTAAATTCTTGCTTCAAGTTTTGTCCACTGGTACTGCATTATGCAAATTAATTACTTTGTTGTATTTAGATATGATATCTATATACATTTGTTCCAATAAGTTTTTCTTTAGCATGATGAAAAAATTGAATTAGTGATTGCAAGAAGGGGATATATCCAAGAAACAAGATTTTGAGAAAATGGAAAAAGTGTCTGGCTCCTGAAAATGATGCCTGATTATAATGAAAATATAGCTATTATTTGAGGGCATTAATACTACCTAGATTTTATATTACTATAGCAAGATTTTCGTTGGGAGTTTTTGAGCCACAAGGAGAAGGGAAAGAAAGGATGCAAGAGAGAAAGGTGCAAAAAAGAAAGAAAGAAAAATAAGAAGATTGTTTGCAATCGTAACAGAAGAAAAGATCACCACAATTATGTAGATATCTTAAAATTGTCTTAAATTATTAATATTGCTATAGCCGTTTCTAGCCTGATAATTCGTTGGTGTCTTACTTTATGTATAACGGGTTAGTTATTTATTTATGTAGATATCAGATTAATTGAAGAATAATTACACTCACTCTATGCCTTAAGTGCTTGGACTTATTCCCTTATTCTGACCATTGCATAAAAAACAATAAACTTTGCAATATTCTTAGAGTTTTAAATTTCAGGAAAAAATGGCATTAAACTTTTGGCAAACTAAAACCTTTTATTGATTTACAGTGGTACCTTGGTACTCGAACATAATCCGTTCCAGAAAGAGGTTCGAGTACCAATATGTTCGGACTCCAAATCATTTTTTCTCATTACAAATAATGTAAAATGGATTAATGCGTTCCAATCCCCAGTTGATTCGCTAGTATTTTTTTTATTGTTTCTTTATTCTTTAAAATAGTCGATATCGTCGACTTAGCCATAGAATATTGGACAGCGAGATCCGAAACACGCACTCCATTTTCGTGTTTAGCAATGATTTCTTTTTTCAGTTCGATTGTTGTTCTCACTGTTTTCCTTTTCACTTGACCACTTTCACTTTTATTCTTCTTGGGACCCATGTTTAAGGGCTAATAAATCAAAAGAAAAGGATGCTAATCCAAAAAATATAGCACAGCGTAAGTTAATGTGCATGCGAAACAATGACTGTCTCGTAAAGACCAACAACTGCCATATTATCGGGCTAGCAAATGGCTATAGTAATATTAATAATTTAAGATAATTTGGTACTAGAGTTAGGCGACCATCTCTTGCTAAATTTAATAATTAGAATTTTAATTAAATAATTTAAATAAATTTAGGCCTAACTGGACTGTCTCGTAACTGACGCCGCCGCCGTGGCGTCGGCGTCGACTTGGCGGGCTTTCCCGTTCGAGCACCAAAATTTTGTTCAGGAACAGGGGCATTTTTTTTTCGAAATTTTTGGTCGGGTACCGATTTGTTCGGGTTTCGAAACGTTCGAGTACCAAGGTATGACTGTATTTTTAAAAAATATGAAAATTAATAAATTATTTCTTTTTTTCATTTCATCTATTGTATGACATACATGTACCAAAAATCCTCACTCCATTACATTACCAGAGACATCAACCATCTCAAGCATTTGGTAAAATTGGAAATAAACAAAGCATGCAAAAAAGTGCAATTAATTACAGGGACAATAACACTTTTTCACAAGCACAGAGGACCTTCTTTGAAATACAGTAAATCAATTTTTCTAATTAACACCAGTCTTCACTAACCAATCAGATGCCACCTTGTTTTTAAAATTTTGTTCAATTTGTATGTTCCTTTATAGAACATGATGATTGCTAAAAGCTATTGAAAACATTAGGTTTCTCATTTTATGTTTTCTGGATTTTTAGTTTTTTCTGGGTGTTATGCTTTAGTTTTATCCAGTGTTAGTTCTATATATATCTCATCTGTCTTATTTTAATCCTTAAATTCTTAATGAGAATCATTTGGATTCATCTTCAGTCTTCCATTTAATAACATTTCTGGACTTTACATTTTCACAATTTTCATATTTTTCTCTCATATCTTCAAATTCTTGAATCAGTAAAGAAGTCTCTGCACTCAAAGCTAGAACTACTTAAAATCAGTAACACAAAAAACCTTTCACACTTTGTTTCTAGCAGTTTAATCACTAAGTACAAACGTTTTCAGCTGTTTTGAATGGTCTTCTTCAGGTACAATAAGGTTGGTTAGAACGTCAGTTAGCAGATATTTAAATGATATCACTGTTTATAAAGGTTTCTTCTTACTAGTGACGTCATTGCTAAGAGAGTTTAAATGATATTGATGATATTGACAATGTTAATTATCTTTTGAGTTAAACCAAGATGTGCGAATGACTATTGATGATAAGATAATTGTTAAAAGTGGAAAATAAAAAACAAGATAAATTTAGAAAATGCTTGAAAGATTGCAACGAGCTTGATGAGAGTGGATTGGTCTATTTAATTTAAAGGGTCATTGAGGAGTGATTACCATGCAGTGGAGAGTGAGTCTGCTGTTAATACAGTTCTCTTTGAAGGATTTTGTAAAGATTTCTATTGTTTCAATTGTTGTAAGCTTGTTATAATCAAGCATAGGTATAATAATCTTACCCTCTTCCCATTTGGCCGTTATATTTGGTTCACTTGCAAACTGGGCTAGGGTGGAATTAAACTTATTGTTGTATGTGTCGTATTTATGTTCAGCTATCCTTTTTGTAAATGACCTGTTGGTTGAGCCTATGTATGTTAATTTTTTGTTTGGCTTAAATCTATTGTCCTCAAGTGGAACAGAGTAAATCCCTGGTCTTCTGGCTTTACTGCATTTATCCTTGGTATTAGCCAGAAGTTTATATATCGTAGGGTTGCGTTGTATGTAAGAGCAGCTTTGACCTTCTTAGTTATGATTTTAAACGCTTGGCTCATTCTAGGGTCAAAATCAACTACAATTCGTTTACATTGCTGTTTAGGAGGTCTAAAATTAATCGCTTCATTTTTTTAAGTAACTATGTATTTTTTGAGCTAGCCTATCTATAAGCTTACTGTTGTAATTGTGGGCTATGGCGATGTGTTTGATGTGTTTGATTTTATGAAGCACATTATTAATGCTAGAGCAATGGGTAAAAGCTCTATGGATTAGAGCCCTGTAAGTGGATATTTTATAAGTAAATGGATTGTTCAAGGTTGAGGGGATGAAGAAAGATTGAAGATTAGGCTTACAACCCTGATTCAGATAAATATTGAGGTCAAGGAAATGAGCCATCTTATCCTGTTGGTCTAACTTTAACTTAAGCCCAAACAGATTGTTATTGACGGTCTGCAGAACTCTATCAATATCTGGCTTGGATCTCCAAATAATAATAATATCATTGACATAATGCATGTAAAGTATGATTTCTGTGTTGAAAGATTCTAGGACTTGGCTATCTAATTTTCTAACAACTAATTCACAGAGGTCACCAGATAGGAGGCTACCCATTGGAACCCCTCTTTTTTTGAAGATAGATTTGCTGGTTGAAGGTGAAAAATGAGGTGTAGCACATAAGGTGGGCTAGTTCTAAAATCTGCTTGTGGTGTTTAGGCCTGGGTGGAACGGCTTGGAAGAGGAAATCTCTAGGGGCACAGAAGCATGGTTCCAATTTAATTGAAGGATACATAGCTTCAAAATCTAGAACTGTAATAAATTCTTGATCTGAACAGATCTAGATTTTGAAGCTATTGAAAACTGCCCTTGATCCCAAATGTCACTTTCTGCTTACCTATCTGAACTCACTGTGACATCACTAGGTGTGTGGTGCATGGGATGTCTGTTGCACAGGAGCTTGACAATTTGCTGTTTTTACTGAAGCTTGCTTTGTGATTCAATTTCATGCTGAATGTCAAAATAAGCAGACTAGGGTTTTTATTGAACTTTAATAAAAATATTGCCAAGTAATGATTTTGGCACTATGCAGTGTGACCCAAGCAGATACAATTAAAGTGACCAGATCTTGAAATGTAAAAAGTAGGATCTTAGACTGAGTGCTTCAATATCATATCAGAGGAGTTACATGATCAATTTTGGTCAATAACTATTGGTTTTCTAGCTTTCTGATATTATTGGTGACAGGGCCCTTAGTCTTGAGTTTTTTTTGTTGTACTTGAATTGATGTCATTGAGCTCATTTGTGTTACTATGATTCACATAATTGGTAGTCTTGAGTTAGACCCATCAAGCAAACTCGAAAGGCAAGCGGAAATACATCATACTCACTTGGTTACATGTGTCGTTAAGCATAATGGGATTATTTACAATGCATCTGGGTTTGCAACTATAATGATTCAACCAATCAACCTAACTGTAACAAGTTCTAAACAAATTAACGTGATTTAGTTTACCACGTGTTACAGTTAAAAGTTTAGCAATATAATATAATATAGCAATATAATATGCAGAAACAAAATGGAAACCTCCACTGTTTTATTTTAAAAAATAAGCAAAGAACAAAAAGAAATATTAGTAACATATATAAAAAATAATAAGAAAATGAACAGTGGAAAATTTGACAATGAATTTACAAGAAAAAAAGAATTCAATTTGTGGTGAGAGAATTAGTTGAAAAATTGTGTGTGTTGGAGCCAAAAAATCCATTGTGTAATGGAAAAAGTATTTTAATTTAATTCTTTCTTCATATAGTTTTCTTCCTTGATCTATTTCTTAAATTGTTTTGTTTATTAAGATTATTTATTAACTTAACACTTCTGATTAATAAATAATCTTAATATAGTGTCTATGCTCTTAATAATTTATACATATAATTTACTATCATTTTAATTATCTTTTTCGATGAATTAGATACTTCTTTTCATTTTTGGAAAAATTTGTTGTATAATTTTATCAGTTATAAATTAAAATTCTTTAATTATCTTTTCATATCAAGTGTTGACTTGACATGAAAAGAAATGGCATCTATTCATGGTCGAAAAATTCATTGCTGTCTTAAACAACTGTTTCAGCTTTTTCTAATGCTTTGATTGCGATTGGAATAGCATATCCGTCAGCCATTTTCACTTTCGTGTAGAGATCTCACATGCCCAACGCATGGTGAGATGGGAAAGCAGGTGAGTTATAACTTGAGACAATTTGACATCAGAGTTTGACATCTCACACACTGATGTCAAATCTAATGTCACTACCATTGTCTCTAAAGACAATGGTAGTGACAATGAACAGTTACTTATGGCTTTATTTACTTTATATACTTTATTGACAGTGACAGAAAAAAATCAAAACATGTATTAGAACCTTTATAGAGAAAATAAAAACAATTTAAATGCAGTATAATACAGAATTAACAGCAGTAAACAGTCACAATATTTTGTTTTACTCATAAAAATTAAAATAATTAGAGATTTATCTTTTTTATTTACTCACATAATTAGCAAAAATCATCAACTCCCTTTTATAAGTGATGACTACATGTTACACATTCACATTCTGACAGATTAGAACCAAACTTGGCAATAATTCAAATTGGGCTACTGTTTCTATTAATTGGATATTAAAACTTTTATGCTGTAACTTATATGTCAATTCATGCAATGAATATTGGCCATTTTTGAATATAATTACAAAGCAGTCCAAAGTGGGATATATTTCAAACACTTTAAAAATTAGGACATTTTTTTTTGAGACAGTTTTAAAATCTGAACAGCATATTAAAAAGTGGGACTGTCCTACCTAATTTGAGATGTTTGTTCACTTTAGATATAATCAATGTTATACAAAAATATATAAATAAATCTAAGAATTATAATAAAAAGACTTTAAATTTTATATAAATAATATCCCAAAAAAACTATGAAATATGCAAAATTACACAACTTTATAAAGCGTTAAATTTAAGAAATTGAAAGAACTGTACCTAGTCTATCTAGCTTCTATTTTGGGTTTGGGTGTTGAGAGGCTTATTAAATTATTGGGTGATATTTAATAATTTATTTAATTTTTTTGATACAAAAAGTATCTTTTGATATTGTGATCATCAGTTTCTCTGCCATTTGGAAGGAAAAAAGTTTAATAGTTAATTTCAGGTTATTTTATTGTTGTTATAAAGATGGGAGGATTCTATCCCAAATCCTCTAATCCAATAAATATTTTTGGCCTTCTAGAAACTTTTTCTGCATTTATTTTGTGCAGAAATATTAATTTAGTGTTTTAAATCAAACTCTTCAAAACTTTTAGTAGGATCAGTTAAGAATTTTAATTAAATATGTTAAAGACAAATATTTTCAATCTACATCTAAGATCATCTTCAGGTCCATTTTTGTTCAAAACAGATGTAAATTGAAAATGTTTGTCTTTAATATACAGTCGAGTCTGCATAAGTCGACACCCGGATAACTCAACACCATCAGTTAAGTAGTCATTCTGTGGTCCCGGCTGACTTACATAGGCATTAATGTTAAAAAAAACTTTGGTTTACTCGACACCGTTTAACTCGTCACCACTGGATAAGGCAACATACTTTTGCTGTCCCACACTCCGATAAGTCGTCACCCCTCCTGAAAAAATGAATTCACTCCGCACGTGTGGTGCGAACTCATTTTTTTCAGGAGGGGGAGTCGATTTATTTATTAATATATAATTAATATATTTAATAATATAATAATATTATTATATATATATATATACATATTAATAAAAATGCCTTAACATTTTATGTACTTTTATGTATAAAATAATAACAAATAAACAAAAAGAAAATATACAATCTACGTCAACGTCGCACCAGAATCCAATTTTGCATTTTCTCATGCTAGAGGCATTAAGAATCCTTAGATGTTACTTGCCAACAATTGACAATTGCGAACATAATGTTTTCAAGGCGTTTGTGATCGTTGAAAAAGAAAGTCGAGACAGTTAAGTGATCAAAACAAACAACATTAACGAATTTTTCAGTTTTTCATCTACAGAGTAATTGTAAATGGAGGACACAATGTATTGTAAGCCTATACTACTGTATAACGCACTACTGCATTTTATTAATTGTAGTTTTGTGGTTTTTTTTTTCCAACTCCGCTTTAGTCGTCACATTGGATAACTCGACACCTTTCCACTTCCCTTTGGGGTGTCGACTTATGCGGAGTCGACTGTATTTAATTAAAAAACTGATCCTATATAAAGATTTTGAAGTGTTTCATTTATTTACACAACCAGTCTTGCAAAAAAAATTTTGAATTTGGCATTTTATTTATTTGCTTGCATATTTTAAATTTACAGAAAATTTTATTTTTGTAATGGTGTTTAAATAAAAAATTTGTTAGTTCAGGCTTTTTTTTATTTTAATTATTTTTGAGAATAAAAAGTATGATCTTAGAAAACAGAAAAATTATTGAAATTTATTATGAACTAATTAAAATTTAGAACACATTTTTTGTATTTGTTTCAGTAATGGAATCAAATATTTATGATATCAGTTTTGAAAATTATATTTTTAGTACCTTTGATTCATAATTTATAAACAGATACAGTAGGTGATTGGTTAACGAACAAATCGGATAATGAACACTTTCACGAAAGACTTTTATGTTCGAATAATGAACACCTCACAGAACAAACACAAGAAGAAGTGACGTAAAATACTGAATACTGATTGGTTTTACCTTGTCTTCAGGCAACAATTAGAAACTTTACGGAGCGCGGGAGACGTTGACATCGACGCTCAATCTGGTATATACCGATCGGATAGTATTCCTCCGAACTTTGAAACTTTTCCTTGTAATTCAAGC
Organism: Centruroides vittatus; assembly: GCF_030686945.1. Lineage (NCBI taxonomy): Eukaryota > Metazoa > Arthropoda > Arachnida > Scorpiones > Buthidae > Centruroides > Centruroides vittatus. The sequence continues at coordinate 6,616,709 of NW_027120658.1, read as the reverse complement.
CTTTTATTTTTCTGACAGAAACAATTCTTTAATAGTATTCACGAGACTGTCGGGTGGGCAGTTAAGTTTTGCATTGGTTTTTATTTTCGAAAGGTGAAAGTATAATGGCAAAGGTATAGAGTGGGCAGAAGATGTCTGATGTTGCTGGGCAGTATGGCTTGAATAGATCTATAATAGGCCACAGTTCAATCTTATCTAAGAAAGATATAGTATAATCAAGAAGGCTCAAGCAGCTAACAAAAATCACATCTGAGAAATAAAGGCGTAACAAAAGTCACATCTGAGAAATAAAGAACATTGAAGAGCTCATAATGGAACCTGAAATGGATCTGACGACAGAAGAATGCCAAGAACTCTTGAATGAAGAACACCAAGAAACTCGGCAAAATATGTTTTTTTTTTTCTGAAAAAGAGGATTAATGCTGATATCTGATATTAAAGATATTTTGAAGAAGTGGGAGGATGTGAGAAGAATAGTATTAGAATGGCATCCAAACCAGGTTGAGGTTAATAGGCTTATAGATCTCTACAATTACAATGCTATTAATTACTTATGAAAAATCCTGAAGAGAGAAAAGTAATCAACATTAGTCAGATTCTTTAACTCCACAAACAGAAAAAAACATGACAAATAAAAATGCAAGACTATGTATACATGTATTTTTATTATTACATATAAATAAACATAGTAAGAAAGTATATATATTTTTTATTTTTGGGGGTCTTCAGAACGAATTAATCAAATTTCCATTTAAACTTATGGCAACTAAACTTTACCAATCTTTAGTATGCTGTCTATTTTATTAATGTAATTTAACGTTTTTGGTCAATTAATTGACCTTCATCAGGATCAGAAAAAAAAAAAATACTTATGGTAAATCATCGATAATCGGTTAAGAAACAGTTTGGATAGCAAACAAAGTCTTGGAATGGATTATGGTCACTAACTGATCACCCACTATATAACTATGTTAAGTTTACAGTTTTTTTAAATTTAAATTTGAATTAAATCTGTTTTTTGCAAATCTGCTATATCACAAAATTCCAAATTTTGTTGTATGGTATAAAAAAAAGATATCTGAAACCTTGATTATTCAAAACTTAATATAAATCTGTGTAATGTTCTTTCTACTATTGATTTAATTTTTTTCCTACTAAAAACTAAATCATTACTATAAAAATGTTATTAACAGTTATAACAAGAATTAGTTTTGTAAATTTATTAATAAGTTAATAATAATATAATATACAGTAGAATCTTGTTTTAACAGATTGTGGAACAATGGCTTTCTTGGAATAACAAATTTTTTCCCCAGATTTCACCAAATCAATGTAATTTTACCTCCTTTTTAGTGGATCCAAAACTTGGAATAATGGATATTTTTAGCCCCATCTTTTGTAAACTTTACTTTTTTTTTCAAAGTTTAGTTAATATTTGAGTGTTTCTTGGATTTTACAGCGTTTGATGATGAACTTGTTATGTCAGAGATATGTATGGTACAGTACAATTGAAGAATTGTATGAAGAGTGTCATCAGATCAATATGATTGAGGAGGAGACATCTAGTGAACATTCTGATGCCAGTCCAAGTGTAGTGCCGAAATTTAGTGAGGCTATCAAGTCTTTCCAAGTTGTGAAGACCTTCCTGACAAGATTCAGCATAAAGGAACAGGCCATACAGTACATGACATTTCTAATATCAAGTGGTTGTTGTATTTAATAGACAGAAAAGCAGCATCAGAACAAACCAAGATGGACAAATTTTTTAACAAATTGTAAAGTCGTGAAGTGCTAGTGAGCATATGCAATTTGCCTCTTTTTGTGCTTACAGTATATGCAGTTTCTGTCAGCTTTATTATACACATATATGACATAATATACGATCTTGTAACATACATGTTTCTATAGAAGAAAGATCTTAAAAGACTGAATAATTTCAAATACAGGCATTTCTTATATGTATAGGGTTAAATAATGAATATTTTCCTGTGTGTGCAGGATATCCATTGTTCTTGATATGACGAATTCTCAAAACAACAGATGATTTTCAGTGGCCCAAGCAATCTATTAAAACAAGATTCTACTGTAATTACTAATAAATAGAATAATTAATGTTAAGGTTAGTTCAAATGAAAATGGAATGCATTGATGTTTTAAAAATAATATGAATGACTTTTTCATAAGTAGTAATTCTAATTGAATATGAAAATGTTGATGTAAAGATTAAGTTTATTATTTTTATTACAATTATCATTAAAGACAGATCAAACAGTGTTTACTAATTAGGGATAGTGCTTACTACTGTACATATAGCATCTGAACAATGTGTTATAATTTTGAAGATATGAATTTTAGATAGTATAATTATTTAAGTACTATAGAAAGAACATTTGAAGTATGAAATGAACATTTGAAGTTAAATATCAGGATAATTAATATTAAGCTTTCAGGATTATTTACATATTTTGATTTATATTGCTACTTTACTTTATCAGAACAATCCTTACAAATTATATTTTAATATTTTTCATAAACAATAAATTGGAATAATTATATTTTTAGCAATTTACAACTATGATGGAAATATAAAGTATGGTCTGTCTCTAGAAATAGGAGAAGCAGTACAAATACTGGAAGAATGTGGTGGTATGTTTAAATTTGACTTAATTTTTATATAAATAATAGTTTTTAATTAATGTTTTATAAATTAATATCTCTTGTATAAAACTTTTTATATAGAATATAATTATTTTATACCTTAACTATTGTGTTTGTTTGATTAGAATGATTGTATGGATATTCCCCAATTAGTGTGGTAATTAGGTTGTGAAAAAGGACTGTGTTATGCAAATCCACACTATACAAAACAAAGGACTAGGACAAATCTTAGTGTTAGGTTCCAAAAGTTAGCAAAAGTATACTATTCTTTTTCTTAATGAAGAAAAATATGTTTATTAAATCAATCAATAAGTAACAGTCACAGTCAAAAGGATTGCACATTAATATTAATTTTTCTTCACTGTTTACCAGGTAAAAAACATTAATTTTAAATGAGGATGTTTTCTTTTTGGCAGAATATTGTCATCTTCTGAGCTTTCTCTACCTTAATCTGAACTTTTGGCAACATCCTCATTTTTCTTTACTTTTTCATAAAATCTGGTACTTTCATTTGCTTGCATTTGTCTGAGAGGTCTTTAAAAATATAACTTTTATGTATTAATTTTTAATTTAATCCATAAAAACAAAATAGTGGGTTTTTCAGGTTCATTTAGAGCAGTGTTTCTCAAATAGAGGGTGTGTGACCCCATTGGAGAAACACTGTTCTAAATGAAAGTAAATTTGATAAGAAAATTTTGAAAATAAAATGTGTTATTTGTTATTAGACAATATACATACATTTGTTTCTTGTAAATGAAGACATGTCAAATCTTACATGTATATGCAAAGTACATTGTTTTCATTTTTTTTCGAAGGATGTGTCATATCAAAAGATATGTCTATTGCATGTAGATGTATAGAGTGCATATGACTGTAAAATTTCAATTTAGCACCACCATTTGTTTGCTCTGAAATTCACATAAAATTGTGTGTGGAGCTAAACTTAAGTATTTTTAAAAATACAGTATTACTATACGTAATTATGTATAGTACACTTATTTTGAATTAGAATGTTGAAGGTTATGTAATTTAATGTTAATGATGATGTTTGCAATGCTAGATTTATCAAACTGAGCTATTATTATGGGGGCTACATAAGCTCAAAGTGGGCAAAAGGAGGAAAAAGGTTGAGAAACGCTTAGAGCACTATCACCAATGACTGACACCTGGTTTATAGGAAAGCTAGGATAGGGGGAAGAAAAATTGTACAATCAGTTCTCATTAAAGAAAACTGGGCAAAAGACATGAAACAACATTGAAAATTTCAGTATTCTAAAAGCCATGAACTCTACATCAAAAATATATGACAACAACTTAATACAGTAGAGCGTCGATAAGTGGAACCAATTGGGGACTGGGGTCCTTCCAGTTAATGATTTGTTCCAGTTTCCGACTTTGTACGAAAAAATACATTAACCTGTCCGATGTTCAAATTTTTCTCCGTTGCGTATCGCTTCCTGTTGAATTTTTCTCCGTTGCGTGTCGCTTCGTGTTGAATTTTCGTCGATTTTAAGCCTAACGAAAATTTTTATAATAATCATCGAGGCTATCGTATCGTTAAAAATTATTTCTGCATTTTGTACAAACAAAATAAATATATTAAAGAATATAAAAAACATGAAAATTATACTTTAGAAGTAAATTTAGTATCAAAAACATTCGATTCAGCACGACACAGTCCGACTGAAAATCGTTCCACTTTCCGGCCATTCCACTTACCAATGTTCCACTTATCAACGCTCTACTGTATTACATTTTTATTTTTATTTGATTATCTGTTTCATATCAGATTCACTGCACTTTTGCATTAGGGGAAAACAAACAAAGATTTCCATCATTTATATAGTGGCTTGTGTATGTTCCTGAGGCTTGTGGATTGGTGCAGGTAAAGTTAATTTGTCCAATTTGTAATTTTTTGGATTTATAAATTCACCTAGAGAAATAATTGTATCAATGCATGGGATGCAGATAGCATATCTAGTGCTTAGAAATTGTTCTTTGATGTCCCCATACTGAAATTTAAAAATATAATAATAATAATAATAATAATAATATATAAATGTTTTTCAAGGTATTAAACTTATTTTTAGTAGCTTTTCTCAGTATCACACAACTTTAATTAAAACAGTTACAACATTCTACTTTGAATTTTGTGGTTGAGGTTATACTATTTGATCTGAGAAGAGATTTTGAGATGGATATATGTGCTTAAAAATTGTTTACATAAAGAGCATTTGTTTTTTTAGGGGGATCTTTAATAAAACATATTTATTTGTTTTCTTAATTTTGTGCAATGAAAGGTTTACTTATTTTAAAATTTTCAGAACATCGTGTTTTGAAGAATAAGATGCATAATAAATTGATTATTTATAAAATTTGAAGTTAATTAAAACTTATTTTTTTATTGACTAATGACTAATTGCATCAACATCAGTTAAAATTAATTGTTGATTAAATAACTAGGTTATTGTATTTCTTTTGTGCCAATCTCAATGATAAATAGGAAGTTAAGTACCCTATTAACATATTTAATCAAAGATAATAATTTAAAGATTTGTGTTAAAATAATTTCTAGTATTGTTTTTTAATTAATAATGAAATGTTTTAATGTTCAGTATGGAAATCTGTTGAAATAAATATTTAAGATATAAATATGTAATAAAACCTTATTTTATAATAGATTTATAATTTGTTTTCATTTACATCATTCATTACTAGACAGTAAGAAGTTTGTCTAGTTGTTTTTATTATTTTTATGCACCCATCTAACAGTACTTTTTAAATTTGTTTCAAATAATAATTATTGTTGTTTTCTTATAACACATTTTTTTTTTGTACCTGAAATTAATCTGAAAATGGATGAGTCCAATAAGCCAAATGCATCTTATACTGTGAAGAATATTTTTTCCCCAAAAAATCAATACGAAAAATGTATGCATTCATTACAGTTGTGTTTCTTATAAGGTTAAAAATATATGGTATATAAAATTGTTGGAATGATAATTCCATATATTAAACTTTTTTTTCAGAAATAGATGTTATTGTTTTGTTTTTGGATATATTTCTTCCTGGATATAAAATAATTTTTACACATTAAAAATTAGTTGCTTTTTGTTGTTGTTTCAGTTTTTACAAATCTGGAGGCATCTGATCATTAATGATCTTTATTGTTTATGAAATTTCTAAATGTATAATAGAAGATTAATTGATGTTGTACAATGATCTTTTACCTCTTCTTAAATTGTGTAATGAACAATTAACTATTTAGAAACAGTTAATTAATGGACAATAGATAAATGAATAATTAAGTATTTGAATAGACAATTAGCTAGTTAAGGCTATTTTTAGTTGACTCTGATGTATTTAGTCATAAAAGTTGTTTAATTGGTTTCAGTTTTTAATCAGATTTTGATTTGGCCAATTGATAACCATTTTCCTGTTGCTTGATGAATATATGTAGTTTAGATATAAGTTTTATACTATAGCAAACAATGATGTTGATGTGATATTAACAACCCTGTTTTAGCAAAGATTAGAGTAACATTCAAACTAGTTAATTGTTTTAAATTTTAAAGTAGATTCACTGAGGCAGTTTGAATGCTTAATCAATATTTAGAAATTGATTTGTTAATTAGTTTCAATAGATAATTTGTTTTTTGAAAAGTAATAAAATGATTTTAACATTTATCTACGGCCTGGAAGTCTTTCTATAAAAAGGATATGACGTAATTTTACGACTCTGCAGAAGCTGCTTTACTTTATTCCTGTCTAATATTGTTTTTACCATTGGGTAATTTATATACGTGTGCTAGGATTATTTTGGATGTTTAAATTTTACGTTAGATGTGACGTTATTAAGAACGGATTTACGTTTTTTACCGTTAGATGCATGACCAGTTTTTGAAATCTTCATTCTTTTTTAAATTCAAATTTTTGTTCGTTTCTTTGTAAACATTAACTGAAGAAGATCTCTTAAAGGGATCAAAAACATTTTTATAGAATTAAACGTTATGCTGGACATGTCAAAGGTGTGAATATATTTAATTAACATTTTTCAGTGGGCTAAATTACTATTGTAAAATTCATATGCTTAATGTACTTAAATAAAAATTTAAATTGCATTATACTGTTATTAAATGTTAGTGAATTTTATTATCATTATACTTATTGATATTAAATATTTAAAGATTGAGAGTCATGGCAGTGACTCTTCACCAAGTAAAAATGTCATAGACTGACTATATATACAGGAATCAAAGTTGCTAATTTTTAGGGTTGATTTCTTTGCCCCCCCAAATGCCTATAGTAATTCTGAATAGCTTCTTTGAAAGATAATTGTTGATTAAATAACTAGGTTATTGTATTTCTTTTGTGCCAATCTTAATTATAAATGGGAAGTTAGTACCCTATTAGCATATTTAATCAAAGATAATAATTTAAAGATTTGTATTAAAATAATTTTTAGCATTGTTATAATACATGTACCTCTCTGCCTTTTACCGGTGTGCTTTTTCCAACCAAATAATAAAGTAGTTGCAAATGTTTTTGAACCATTACGGCTCTTCTTCAGGCACTACAGAACTTCCTATTTGAGGCAGAGAGGTACGTGTATTATAAAGTACTCCAGTGTAGAAATTTCTAATTCTAGTATTGTTTTTAAGAATGAAATGTCTTAATGTTCAGTTCCTGAATCTGTGGTTTTTATCAATTATAAGTACAGTAGAGCATTGTTTATCCGAATCAATTGTGGACTGGGGTTGTTTGGATAACTGATTTTTTTGGATAACTGATTATGTATGAAAACATATATTAACCTATCCGATGTTGAAATTTTTCTCCGTTGCGTGTCGCTTCGTGTTGAATTTTCGTCAGTTTTAAGCCTAACGAAAATTTTTATAATAATAATCGAGGCTATTGTATTGTTAAAAATTATTTTTTTATTTTGTACAAACAAAATAAATATATTGAAAAATATAAAAGCAAAAAAAATTATACTTTAGAAGTTAATCTAGTATCAAAAACGTTCGATTCAGCATGACACAGTCCGACTGGAAAGCTTTCGGTTAACTGGCTTTTGGATAAATGATGCTCTACTGTATATATTTTTATTGATACTTGGCAGTTATATCTTTTTGCAATATGCAAGAAGATAACTCACAACTACCAATAAAGTAAACAAATAAAATAAACAAGTGAATAATGTAGAATTAGAAATTTAAATTTGTCAATTTCACAAGTTGCTTTAATATTAAATAAACAGTGATTCAAATATTTTATTTACTAAAATATTAAAATTATGACAAGTATTTATATTTTATTATTACTGTAACATACATCGAATCTTTTAGTTCTTAATACTTGTGTGATATTGAAATGTAATAAATTCAACTTACATTCTTTCTCTAAATAATAGATGGCGACTTTTTATCCAATAGTTTTCAGTAGTTCATGAAACTTATTTTCCATTTAAAATGATTTTTTTGTACAAATATAGATGGTTTTATGATTTTCCATGTTGAATTTTATGCTTTTTCCATATATTTTTATGCATATCAATGTCATTATTATATATTTGTTGTTTTGTTACATCTCCAATTAGAATTTTTCACTCTAAATAAAATTTCCTTTTAATACCTTTCTGTAAAGTCTTTTTGAATGTAATATACAGGAGACCCCCTATAACACGGGTTCATATAACATGGATTTGTATAACAGGGTGAAAATATTGCAATCGTGTTCATATAACACGCTAAAAGAGACTCGTATAACATGGTAAAACATCATTGCCGACTTGTGTCGCGACAGGATTGGTCGAATCTGGACCAATAGCGGATATTGTACAAACCGTTGAGTTTAAACGAGCACTGGACCTACTAAAAAACATTTATTATTCAATGGCCATAAAATTATATTTTTATTAATAACTTAAAATTAAAGCAAATTTTTCGCACTGGACCTACTAAAAAACATTTATTATTCAATGGCCATAAAAATTATATTTTTATTAATAACTTAAAATTTGCTGATCAGGAAACATGCGCCCGCCGTTCAATGAGCTGCTCCGTGACGTAAACAAGCTTAAGCAATGGCGTTGTCGAACGGTGCACACTCTGTAAGTAATCCTGCAATTTTTTGTTTATAACACAATTTATATGGATTTATTCCCAAAAAATTATACGTGATTTGGAAATGTTGAGTCAAATTAGTCTAGAATCGATTAATTTTATGGAAGAAAACCTATAAACATGAAATATAACTCACTGTGTACGGCGTTATTAAATATTTTTCATTTCTTTCGAGCGCTTTCGACGAATGTATTTCCATCGTTGTCAAGTGAATGAACGATTTTTTTATATATATTGAACATGAATGTTCGAAACAAAGGAGAACACACACAAAAATTTAAATATAACATATTTTGGCGACATTCGATACGAATCTACGATTTTTGAATACATACGATGTTGCGAACGTGCTGTAATATGGCGCATGCGTGGTACTGTTTCTCGTCAATAGTGTGAAATGTGACGTAACTCGCCATTTAATCGCTTGTATAGGGCGATCCATATGTTGGGCAGTTCCAGCGTAGGTGCATTGCACATTTCCAATGTTATTATGTATAGCGATTCCCATATGAAGAGGAGCTTTCGGTCATTGCAGGTCCTGAGTATAGAAGATTGAGCCCATAACGGGTTATAATTCATGTCAGGCACCCTTTTTGCGAGTTCAGTGTTGTATCTTCCTTTTGCCACATCGTCTTGGTGTTCGGTCAAGCGGGTAGCCAGCATTCTTGCTGTGGCCCCAATGTATCTTGTACTACTCCTTGTAACGGGATTTTCTAATGGAATCACATAAACTCCTGACCTCTCAAAGATAGAGAACTTGTCTCGGTCATTGCAGAGGAGTCTGTGCAAGCTAGGTAACGGAGAAAGAGGCAGGAGCAGACCATGCTGTCGAAACATGCGGCATATGCATAGCGAAAGTGGACCGAGGTATGGTAACGCTGGTTGCACAAGTGTAACTTCCTTCCTGTTTGTTAACATGGTGCATGGAAATAGTGCTTTCTTGACTCTGCTGAGTAGATGCATGTACTTAGCACGTGAGAAACCCACTGCACGTACGGCTAAGTTAATGTTATTTAATTCACTGTTTATAAGCTCTTGGGTTGATGGTAGCAAGAGTGCTCTTCTCAGTAGGGTGGCGATGGCGGCGTCAACGTAACGTGCAGGCTGGAATGCATTTGCAGGGATGATGTACGGTAGCATATTAAACTTGTAATGAACTGAGAAAAGTAGTGCTTTCAAGGACCTTCGTATGCACAGATCTAAGAAAGCTATAGCCACATATAGCTTTCTTAGATCTCTTCTTAGATAAGTGACTCGTACAACACGGATTCATATAACATGGAACGTATCTACCGTATTATGGGGGTCTACTGTATTACATTCCTGCATAATATGAACAATAACAAGTTCAGACAAAGAAAATTCCAAATATTGAAATGAATTAATCCATTCTCCACAGAATGTTTCATCAACACAAATTCTCAAATTAAAGAATAAAACATGTTAGCATGTAATATTGTATGGCATTTTTGATTTTTTAAAATTAATTATTTTGACTTCATAAACAAATAAATACAGCATTTTCTGAATGTTGTTGAAACAAATTAATCTTAATTATATGATAATTTATTTGTATATAATTGTGAATAAATGATTTGTGTGAAATTTAATTGTTTCTTTCACTGGGTACATAATTGTGACAATGCACGAAGTGCCCCCTATGCTTCGGCATCACTGGACCAAAGGGTCGACACCGCGTTTGCGATGACAATTTTGTCAGGACTGACACCACTGTGTTTTCAAGGTAGACAGAGAAACCTAGATGGCTGCTAATTGCGTTTTTTTTTTCTGTGTAAGTGGTTGCGTTTGTAAGTTTGATATGAGGGATGGCACAGATTGAGGAAGTGCACCAAACACAATTCTAACAATAACAATTTTAGTTTATTAAGCTAGTTCTACAAAAAGGTTATCATCTCATATTTAAACCTTAAAGCTTCTTCACGAGATCTAAGTTGGAGAGATAGAGCTTACATATAAGTTCTATAGATACCTGGTAAGGGATCTGAATGGATCAAAGGACTGTTGGAGTTCACTTGGATGGAAGGAGTTCTCGCGGAGGAACTTGTTGTTGTCATCCATCACTGCCTTTTATTGGGGGTTCCCCCTCTTTTCCCCTTGCTCTTTTTGACAATGTTGCAGCACCTATGTCCAATAACAATTTCTTGTCGCCAAGTTCCTGGTGACACATTCAATGTATCATCTTGAAAGGGAAGTGACTCCATGGAGGGATAAAATCATATCCTTTACAATTTTAACAATTGTAGGAAAAATTGTAGCTAATTTTTTAATTAAATTTTCAGCGGAAAAAAAATTTTTTTCTTTCAAGTCTGATCTCTCACATAATCATTTTGTGATGCAACAGAGCATGATATGTGAGATTGGAATGTGGCATAAGACATGCAGAATGATAGCCCACAAGTGCCTTTTAATCTTACTAGTTTCTTACTTATTCATTCTCAGTTCAGTTGACTTTGTTTTTTTCACAATAGTTTTATGCAAAACACAAATGCAGTTCTGTTAATTACACTATGTATAAATGACAAATGTCTTCTTTATTACAGATTTGATATTTTTTACTGTAATTTTATAATTTGAGTTATAAGCATAAATAAAATTTTATTAATTATAATTTGTAGGTTGGTATAGAGGATATTCAACAAGGAATAAATCTTTGAAAGTAAGTTATTTTAAATGTTTAAAATGCTTTGTAATTAGTTATATGAATAATTTTAGAAATGCAAAGTATACAAATAAAATATATATATTTAATAAATAAAAGGGAATTTTTTTGTTTGTTTTTGATACAGTATCTATGTAAGGTATTTGTAGACATGTTTGTTTGGATTTGTGATGTCATTGAATTTCATCTTTTTCTTTCCACTTTTATTTAGGAAATTTATTTTTGTTATATTTATGTACTTTCCTATAAACCTATTTCATGATATTTTATAGAAAAATTATAAAAGTCCACAAATTTTTTTAGAATGACCATAAAAGTTTATTTTAGTAAACAAATCTGTTTGCTAAAATAATCTTTCTAAAATGCTAGATTATAGATCTTTCTGCCATTAAAAACACAACATATTTAACTTCATGTTTAGTTACTTCTGTTTTGAAAACACTAAATTGATGAATCAGTTTAATTATTAAGAACATGTGATTGAAATAATGGTAGGCAATTGGTTAAAGTCTAACCTTTATTAGGTTATATACAATATATATAAACATCTCAACAAACCTGATTTTTGATTAAAGCCAACAATCTGTCAAATTATCAGATTATGATTAGGTTAAGTTAATAATTAGATACAAAGTAATTTGTCTAGAAGTAGACAGTTAAGCCACCATCTTGTGATACATTCTGTGAAGATTGGTTTGGACTGTTGCTGATGTGTTGAGATGATGGAAAGAAGAGGAAAACAAAAATTTTTTTTGTATATTTGTGATATTTTTATATTTTTTAAAATGTAAATATCATCAGTCAAGTTTTAATTTTTACTTAAATATATTGTAAATATTGTGATATACTGGCAAAATTGCCAGAGGATGCTTTTTCCATTTGCATTTTTTTTTGCAGAGGTGTGATGCCTTCAATAAAAGGTTCCCTCTAATAAACTTATGTGAGAACGATTTTGGACTGTTGCTAGTGTATTGAAACGACAGAAAGAGGGAAATGAAGACAACAGTTTTTTTTGTATATTCATGATATTTTTATAATTTTTAAAAAATTTGTTAACCTAATTGTCATATCACTGCTAATCTAAACTTAACTGTACATCCATTCAACCATTCCCACATTGCATGTGTGTTATGCAGTGATATACTGCTACCCCCTTGTGTATTGTGCAAATTTACAGCAAGTCAGTTTTGATAGCCTGTTCTAGGAGCCCACTCGATATTTTGGAATTCACTAAAAGATGATAATACATATTTTTTCATGTGCTAAAACTTTGTAATTGACATTGTTGTCCTATTTTCATCATGGACTGAGCTTACAACAGTCTTCACTAATAGAAGGACTGAAGGAGGCAGAAATTTTCATGATCATTTAGAGCATGTTCAACATAATATACATTGGCAAAAGGTCTACAGTGATTACTGTATTAGTTTTTGAAATAATTGGTCCATAGAAAATATTCAATATATTCAGAAGTTCATCAAAGTTAATCAATGGTGGTGGTCTCAGACAATGACATCAGGCAATGTTAATGAATTCTTCAGTCAATACATTCATAGGAGTGTACAGACCTGTCTTTTTTGAGGACACTTTTTGACCTTTGGATGGGACACCTGTTGACCCATTGAAATGCTATGCATGTGGAAGACCTACTTCATTATAAGTCTCAACATATTATGAACTTCCATATCTTATAAACTGAAACAAAATTTCAATGCTGCAAACTAAGCAAAGTCAATCTTCAATTTGTCATAGGTCGGCAGCAGACATTTGCTCTTCTGCCCATCTAAAATGTGGCTAACTGAAATATATTTACATACAATTTTTTGAACAGATGCATTTAATCATGTTCCTTGCACTAATATAGATCTGGATTTATTAGTGCTACACTTTGAACAGGTGGAAAAAATCACTCCTAGTTTATTTTGACTTGTTTTCATGAGGTTGTCTATTTCCAAAACTGGCCTTTTTATATTTTATTTAGTACAAAAAATAGTTTTTGTTAAGTTTTTATGATATTTGATTTTATTAAACTATTTAAATCATATAAAGTGATACACACACTTTTATGTTTAATGGAAAAGATGATGACAAATGAGTTTAAATTTATGTCAAGTTAATTTTTTGATAATTGTATTTGAGAATGATTAAATACCTAATGCACTATTTATGAAAAATGGTATTTTTGAAAATGAGAATAATATTTAAGAATATTTTATTTAAATAGTTATTTTAAGAGAATTAACTGAATATTGATGTTTTCCTATACTTTTTGAAATTTAAAATATACTTAATTTTTAGTTTGTAATAAATTACAATTTTGTATTAAATTTTTTACTTTGTTTTTAAGGGAATTTTTCCAGCTTCATATATTTACCTTAAAGCATTTTGCATTGATAATGAAAGGTATGACAGTTTCATTAAATGTGCTTTTATTTATGTTGTTAACATTTTACTCTAGAAATCTTATGCTATTGTGCTATTTATAAAATCTTTGAATAATAATCTACTGTTTTCTTTTTATTTTAATTTTAATATTTTAGAATAGGTGCACAACATGTGGCCCACTGCCTAATTTTGGTAAAAATAGTTTTGTTAATAGGCCTACCCAAACCCTAAATATTCACATATGTATTAACATTATTTATTATTGACTCTTGTTATATATTTGAGTATTACAGAAGTTGTTATACTCAAATACTTGTATATTTGAATATATATATCAATATTCACATATTGTGTCTTTGCTTTATTGTTTGATGCCTAAAAAGGTCTGTAACTGATTGTAATTAATTGTGTGTAGAACTCTATGGCTGACTTGGTTATGGAAAACATGAAAAAGATAGAAGTTATTGTATTACACTTGTGAGATAATGCCAGTTTCTTAATTATGATGTGTTCATCATTATTTTGGCCTTTTAATATAACTTTTATGTATTTTTATCTTGGGAGTTTAATTGAAATACCAACTAAAGAAGGACTATTTTAGAGTCCTAAATGCATTTTGGTGTATATTTTATACATATTAGTTTTAATTATTGTAAAATCTCTTTGTTTTGTAAACTTAAATTTGTAAATATATATTAAATTTAAGAAATTTTTGTGTTCATATTCACTGGTGTGAATAAGCCCTAACATAAATAACTGGTTTAAGTTAGTAGAAATGTTTAATATCTTAATAAACTATTTTCCATTAACATTTTTGTGAATTATTATTAAAAATATCATATGTTTAATATCAAAAACTGAGTGAGTTCTTTTTTGAATTATTTTTAACTTATTTTTAAAATCTTAAAAGTTTTATCTGTTTAGCATAATATTGAACAAAATCGTACTCAGCAAAATGTAAAAAAAGATCAAGTAACAACACTCTATTTGTTGCTGAGGGAGTTTAATAAAAAGAAAACAAATGTTTTCGGTATATTCAATAGACAATCGAAATTAGGACATACGAAAATAGAATATTCCATTTTCTTATGTCCTAACATTCGTTTTGTTTTTATTAAACTCCCTCAGCAACAAATAGGGTGTTAGTTAGTTGATTTTTTTTCTTTTTTTTAGCATAATACAGTAAAACTTCAGTTCAATGGACTAATTCAGGCGAGGTGGTGTTCATTAAAACCAAAAGTTTGTTATATAATAAAATAAGTTTTCCAAATTCACATGTTAAAAAATTGAGAAATTTGTTAGTTTATCTGACTAATTTGTCAATTTTGGAGTAGATTGAAAATATTAGAAAGGTGATAATTTTGATGACCTTGTGGACTAATTTCAAGGTTGTTGGAGATTTTACTTACTATTAAGTTCATCTAGTTTGAATTTGAAAAATTATTTTTAATTGTATTTACTAATTAGGAGAAGTGATACTTGGATTTGAAAAAAATAACCTATTAATTTAATTATATGTGAAAAGAATTATAAAATTAACATGCTGTTAATTTTCGTGTATGATGTACAGACTAAAAAGTTTGTCTGTTAAATCTGAAATGTTAAATTTAGGTTTTACTAGAAAAATTAAATACAGTGTGTTTCAAAAAGAGTCATCTGATTTAAAAAAATCATAACTATTTAGCTTTTAATTCAATTTTATCAAACAATATACTGTTAGAAAGAGGAAATTCTTGAGTTTTATGAGGTTGCCAATTAGCAGCACCCGTGTACTTCATTCACCTGTCACTTTCATATTTTCAAGATGGCGACTGGACAACAGAAAACTGGTTATTCTCACAGTTAAAGACTGATTCAGATGACTTCATTTTCCAGCAGGATGAGGCATCACCACACTGGTGCCTGGAAGTTCAAGAATTTTTGAATACACAGATTCCCCAATGATGGATTGGCCATATGGGACCTAATGATTCAGCTTTACATAACTGGCCTCCTAGGTTGCTGGACCTCATTGTATGCAATTTTTTTTCTTCTAGGAGTTTATAAAATATTTTTTTTTCTAGGAGTTTGTGTGTCTCCTCTTTCAGCTACAGTGGTTGAACTGTGAAACCACATAAAAGCAACGGTGGCAGCAGTGGACCAGACATGCTTGCAAAAGTTTGGGATGAATTTCACTTCTGTTTGGACATATTCCATGCATCCAAAGGGGGGCATATTGAGCACCTATGATTTAGTATGTAAAAAAACTTGAAGATTAGCCCTGTAATATAAATTTATTAATATTTATTATTTAAAATATAAAATATATTTATATTTAAATATAAAATTATATATTTATATTAATAATAATAATATAAATTAATCTTAATTGCGTATCTTCATTATTTTTCGTAATGTAATCATTTTAAATCAGTTGATTCTTTTTGAAACACCCTATATATTGCTTTGCAACAGCATTAGTTTAATTAAACTGAATCGCAATTTAATTTTGAGGAATTTAAATTTTATGACATTAATTAGAATTAACTTTTATGTATGTTTATGGAGTACTTTTAATTTATTGAAAAATAATGGATGTAAATAATAATTATTCATAAAGAATCTTCATTGTATTTATTGATTGCATTGTTAAATAGTTAGTGAGTAAACTCTAAAGTAAGGAAATATTAGTTTACAGAAAGTATTAAAAAAACTGATGCTTATGAAAATATAGTTATGTCCAATTTATTTTTATATCATTACCAAAAAGAAAATACAAAATATGATTTTGCATAATATTACAATATATTCAGTTGTTTTGAATTGAAGAGATATTTGTGAAATATTTTTATGACAATTATATTTAATAAAACATATACTAAGATTTTTAAGTTTATTACTAATATATACAATTTTTTTTAAGATTATCAGAAACTGTAACACCTGTTGAAGATTCAACTGTGCTTGAAGTAGCATGTGTTCTAAGAGAATGGCATGCAATATGGAAGAAACTTTATGTGGTAAGAAGTGCTATTTATTTTATTTATTAAAATAATTCTTGCAATAGAACATGATTATTTTTTATTTGTAACTATATAAGTTTTATTAAAGGAGATAAACAAAAATTTACAATTTATTTTATCTGTTTCTATATTTAAAGAAAAGAGAGACATATATTACTTGACAAATGATTTTATTTATTACATATAATTTTAATTTTAAACCTTTTTCAAAGGATCGTTATGTTAGTTAATATTTATAATGTTAGAAACTTTATTATGATTTAATAATAGAAATTCAATTTGACATATAATGCATAACACAAATATAATATTTTTGAATATTTTGATGAAAATTGAATGATGAAGAGAGCATCATAGCAAATAGCGAAGAGATTTTAGAACACTGCTAAATTCAATCAAGATCTCTATAGTTGAAGCAATGAAACAAATCAGCAACTTCTAAACTAACGTATTCTTGCTATAGAAGCAGGTGAAGTTACCAAAGCACTAAGACGTGAAAAATGACAAAGCTTGGATTCCTTTTGAATATTTATAAATTTATTACAAATTTTTACAAACATTACATTTACATTGAAAAAAAATGTTTTTAAGTATTATTTTAAATCCTGCCATATTAGTTTAATCATTTGGTGGAATGTTGAAACTGATTATTTACTTTGAAGAACTTTGTTTTTCCTAGTAGGAACCATTTTATTTTAGTGTTAAATTTCTTGATTTTAAATTAAAGAATATTTCATAAAATTCTGAATTATTAGGTAAATCAGAAGGTACCTATATTAAAGTTTAGTGTAACTCTGTTTTATTTTGAATTAATATTAAAATGATTAACACTTATATTTGTATTAAATTTTAATTTAATTATTTAAATTACATCCTTTAATAAAAATGAAAAAAATTATTAATAATACTTTTATATATTGTTTATATTTAGTACAGAGAGACAGCTGTATTTTTACGTTTGCAGACTGTGATGAGAGATCTAATAGAATGGAGGAGACAGTTAATAACTGGAACTCTCACTCAAGATCAAATAAGAGAATTAAAAGCCCATATTGTAACAAAAATAGATTGGGGAAACAGGTCAATATACATATATATTTTTTCTTTTTTATAATTTTGTTTTTCATAGAATGCCTTTGAAACAAATTAAAATAGAAGTAAATTCAAATATTTTTGTCTGTCTTCAGGGATTTCATTTTTTACAAATATATCTTAAATACAGTTTATCTTGGAATGTAGCATTCCTATGGAAATGGGCTTAAATTACATTCAGTAAAATATTCAAAATAAATCTTTTAATATTAACATTTTTGAGTTTTGGATTTGAAATTGTAATATTTGCTTGTTTTTAAGACAATACACATCCAATAAAAGTTAAATGTAGTAAATACAGGTCCAAAAGTCACTTTCAAGGAAAAAAAATCATGAATAGTAACATCCAATTTCTTCAAAGTTGTGTTAATTGTTCTTAAAATAAAATTAAAAATCTGTTTTGATTAACTGACTCTTTGGCCACACTGCACATTTTTACAATACATGTAATTTATTTTGTATTTTTATTTTTACTTGGATTCTTGTGGATATATGAGTACTTACATGGGCACTTGTGGATATGAATTGCATACATATAAGTTATTTACATTCTCAATAATCCATAAGTATCTATTTGAAAATTACAGTTCTTCTACTGAATGTCTGAAGATCAAATAAAATGTGGCATTAAAATTTCATAAAACAACAAAATTATAAAAATGATTATTAAACGCTTACTTTACATTTAAATATGTAATTTATTCTAGTGTATAAGTAATTCAATCTCAATTTTTAGTTCAAAATTCTGGTTTACTTGCTCTATAAATTGACAACTAAGACAGGCTAGAACTGATATGTATATATAGTATACAATATTTCTATCAGCCAAATATCAGATTTCTTCATGCTTAAAAAAATTGATTTGCACCCTTCAATCTATAGTAATTTTAGTCTAGTTAACTGATGATTTCATTAATTGAAAACAATTTCAAATAAACTTTTTTTAATTTTTGAAGGCTCAACTTTACAGACAAAAACTTTTAAATTATCTTGTTTAATAATTTAAATGTAATTTTTCAATTATAAGATTATTTTGAAAGTGGGGAAAGAACATTTATTTATTATTCATTAATATATAATTTGTCATTAAGCTGAAAAGTTTGAATTTATTGAAGTACTAATAATTCAGAAATCAAAATGAAAAATGATAAATTATGTAATTAAATTATAATTTTTAAAAATGTTTTTAACATTTTATATTTTGGAATATTTAATTAATTAACATTTGCATTCAAATTGTGTGACAGACAGCTAATGTAGATTTAGGAGGAAAAAATATTGATAGAAAAGTTTGGAAAGAAAATTGCATTTAAATATGAAAAATTCTAGAAATATCAAACTTTAAAACAAAAAGTCTATACGATTTGAATTATTGATTTGTTGGCTTGATAATTGATTTGTTGGCTTGAATATTTGATTTGAAGGCTTTGATAATATGCTGACATTCTATTCATTAAATGAAAACAATGTATTCAATTTTTTTTTTCCATAACAATAATTATATAATATTACAGGCAGCTTGGTTTGGATCTGGTGCCAAGAGTTAATAGTGAAGTGGTTGATCCAGATGTTTTAAGTCCTGTAGAATTATATCATGTTGTAAGTATATTTGAAGAAATTATTTGTTAAATATATATAATAGATTAATAATGTATATATGTATATATTAATACTGTTGTATGCTAACCTTCTTGCAATGCAAGATAACACTTCTGTAAGGTGGGATGAGACCAATAATAGTGAGGTTGAGGCCAAAGTTTTAAACGTGAAAATGTGTACGTCGGATGTTCAGCATTGCTTCCGTAAGCCTAGAAGTTTGACAATGGCGTTTGGAATGTTGAGCATGATTCCATTGACTTTCCAAACACCATTGTCAAACTTCTAGGCTTACAAGAAGCGGCACTGAATATCCGACGTACACATTTTTGCATTTAAAACTTTGGCCTCAACCTTGCTATTGTTAAACAAATTCCTCTACAAAAGCACAAATACATGAAAGGTTCAAAATTTTGAAGTAAAAAATCAAAGGAAATGTATTAAATACAGAGATGTGGAATTTTTGGAAAATGCTTGGAAATGTGTGATTACCAACTTGAAATTACTTAGTAATTTTTTTAAACTTTTTTTATAGTTTTAATTTTGGATTAATTTTTAATATTTTAAAGTAGTGCATTTTTTTCTGTACATTTTATTGAGCATTGTATTTTTTTTAAAATTTCTATTTAAATCTGAATTTGAAGCCTGATTATGAGTAGTAAAGTTAGCCAAAAACATTAAGATATTAAAGAATTTTCACTGCCTAAAGATGTGTCTCCTAGTAATATATATAATATATGTAGTTTAAATAAGAAAGTAGGTTTAAAAATCCTGTTATTCAAGATGCTAAACTCCACTGAAATTTCAGCTTTCAAAATTGATATACAGTAAAGTTCATTCGTCTGGAATGTTCAGTAATTGATACAATATGAAAGACAGCGAATAATTCAGATTTGTTTGATGATAATCTGTCATGCCAGTATTTTAAGAATCAGAATTTGTTTGAAAACATGGTAATACTAAAGATTATTCTGGGTGGAAATCAAGGCAAAGGGTTTAGCTGTTCAAGTTGCAACATGTTGGGAAGTTGATCATAGAATGAAGAAAAATGACTTATTTTGTTACACATCTAAAACAGGTTTCACATATTCAGAGTAAGGATAGCTTTTGTGAACCATATGTATATAGTACATGAATCATTGTAAATGTTGATTTTATTAAGTAATGTGTTCATTAATGTTTTTGTAAGTTTCCAATCAGTCTTAATACAGTATAATCATACACAGTATTATCTTCAGATTGATTAAAGAATTTGCATAAACAAATCAAAAGCACACAGCAGTGATTATTGATATAAAATGCAATGTATACAGCAATTTATGCAATGTTCAGATTGAATATTGTTGAATTTTGTGAAAATACAAAAATGTCCAGTAATCTGGCATTTTCAATAATCTGGTGCCACTGGTCTCATAGGTGCTGGATTAACAAACTTTTACTATATATGGATCAGAGCTTCTTGTTCACGTTTATGATTAGAAGCTTATATACACTGATATTTGTAAAAATTGCAACACCATGAAGGAATCATCAGAAATGAATGAAATTTATTTCACATGTAACCTGTAGTGATACAAAGAAACAATTAAATTTACAGAGCAATCAAACAATATTACATGCTAAAAATCAGTATTTGGTGAAACCACCATTTGCTGCAATAAGAGCTTTTACATGTTATGATACCTGAGGAATAATATTTCAGATTGCTTTTATCTGAACTCAAAGTTCATCCATATTGGCTGTGGGATGAGTATCACCAGTGAGTTTCCAACCCACGAAATCCCAGACATGTTCAATAGGCAATATGTCTGGTGAATAGGCAGGCCAAGAAAGAAGCGATATCTGTTGTGCCGAAAAGAAGTCTAGATCATTCCTAGCAACATGTGGACAGGATTTGTCCTGTTGAAATACAACTCCAGGAATGCATTGAAGGAAGGATACGACTTTAGGCTCCACAACTTCCCTGATGTAATGGTTGCTGTTGAGAGTACCTACAATTCTGTGCCTGATATCCAATAGCACCCCAGACCATCACATCTTGCAATTGCCCAGCTTGACATTGGATAATGCACCATAGAAGATGGCATTCACCTCTATAGTGTCTAACACGTTCTTGGTCATTGTTGTACTCTAATTGAAGAGTAATTCCTGAAGAGAATCAGTAAAGACGATTAGTTGCCATTCAGCACATCAGTGGCTGTGTTGATGAGCCCATTGTACTTGATGGTTTTGGGTCAGGGAAATCCTGTGCAAAGGAATGCTTGCATGCAATCCATGATGCAGCAGACATCAGTGAACTGTGGACGCAGACAATGGCACACCTGTAGCAGTGCTGCCAACTGTCGAGATGAAGCCGTACAATCTGCAATTGTCATGTGGATGAGGTGGCTGTTATCCTGTGCTGATGTAACATTTCATTGTCCACTGCCAGATTTGTGACTTATCTCGTACTCTTCAACCCACTGCTTCCACATTTGTATCACTGTTGTGGCATTACATCCCACACAAGCTGCAATTTTGTGATCAGAAAATCCCCCTTTATGCAGGCCAATCATTTGCCCTGTTCAAACTCTGTAACTTGCTGATATGATGCTCTTTGTTGTTGATGAGGCATAGTGACTTTCCATGAAACATTTACCAGTGGCATACAACAATATACACTACTACCAACTTTCCACTACTACCCTCTATACAGCTAACATGACTGTTCAGATGGTGTTTCTCTGCCCACTCATGCACTGTTACTCTGATATTCTCATCATTTGCATGTCACACCTGCTTTTCATTTCCTGTAGGTTTCAGTTTATTTGCATGAGTCTTTCACGGTGTTGCAGTTTTTACAAACATGAGTGTATATAGAAGGAGCATGTTTGTGGGAAGTTTAATATTTGCATGGAAAAATGACCTTGTATAGAATTAAATGGTTTGGGAACATAAAACATTTTGGTTTACAGTATCAGTAAGATTTTTTTATTCTAAAGTTTGACTGTACATAGTGTGACAAACTTAGATCTTGTTGTGAAAGTTCTATTGAAAAATGTTCAACTTGTTTCAAAATTTATGACTGATCTTTCATTGTAGGCTACAGTGAAAGTAGGTCATCAAAAGTTTGTATTCCAGAACATAGAAATTGAATAAAGCGTAATTCCTTTTCAACAGACTTCAATTGAAATTTAATAGTAATATATTTTAAAGAAAAAATCTTAGTGTTTTTTCTTCCTTTTCATATTTAAAATAATTATATAAATAATAAATAATTTTGTAAATATAATTACTTTAAATTTGTTTCTTTAAAAGGTTTATATTGTTAATTAAATAATATATAATTTTGCTAACATGTATATTCTCTTTTTTATTCTTAGCATTTACAAAGTTCAGAGATTGTCGCAAGTCATTCGGTATGTAATTTCCCACAAAAAGTTAACTTAGTTGTAGCAGAATAAATTTTTAAATTGCATTATAATAATATGTAGTATTTATATAAATTACTTACATCCATACTAACATTAATAGTTCGTAATATTTCATATTAATCATTTGATGTTTAAATTCATGAAATAATGATAACAAATTGTTGGATTAAATTACAATTCTCTCTCTAAATTTCTCATATTTGATACAATATCTAATATACCTTACAAACGTTAAGTAACATTGAAGTTTAAAATATGCAGTACTGTATATTACTTTAATATTGTTTTAAAGATTACTGTTTAGAATAAAATATTTAAATTTATTGTCTAAGTAATTTTATGTTTTTAAAAATAATAATTTGTAAATTTATTAGCAATCACATTAACTAACATTATTGAAATTTATATTCTTTGCTTCTTATTTATATTAAATAAATCCTGTTTTGTTTTTATTGATTTATAAGAAATGTAGTATATACATATATTATTTACAAAAATTTAAAAATCAGCCTTGACACACTGCTTATTTTATTGAGTTGCTGATCTGAGTTTTAAAAGAATATGCTCTGTCTGAAAAGTCTAGTTATGAAGAAAACTGTTGCCCTGAAAATTTTTGAATAAATGATTTGGATGAAAATGAAAGGATCTATTTAGAATATTAAAGCAGTTGTAGTAGTGAAATATCTGGCTCCTAAAATTTATTTTTATCTAGAGTTACTAAAAATCTTGAATTATTATCATATATTTAATTTAAAAATATGTTATCAGTGAAAATGGATGAAATAATTCTGGATGAGAAAGATATCTTGACAGTATATGATTTTGAAAACTTATTTTTTGTCTATATTAAGTGAACATAGTTTTTTCTGAACTTGCACCATTCTGCTGGATGAATGGTAGGGAGTTTCCACAATATAGTACAACCCAGTTTCTGGAGTATTTTTATTTAAAAAAAAAAAATTGAAATCTTCCTTTTAGACTAAAGAGAATAAAAGATTAGAAAAATGGAAAATACAACTTGTTTATTTAAAAAACCAGCTTTTAAGCTATTACTAATACATAAATAATGATCATCATTATCTAAGGATCCTGTCCAGTTTAAAATTGCACTTTTTAAAATTTGTTCTATTTTTATCAAAAGGGCTATGAATCTATGTTTTGTTTGAAATCAGTTAGTAAAAGAATTTTGGTATAATAAGAGATCGGAGTACATAGATTAAAAAAGATTTGAAAAACTTGTAAAAAGGTATTTTTAAAAAAATGAAAAAAAACAGAAAGAAAGAAAGAAAAAAAATAGTAAGCTATTCATAGAATATAAAAAATTTGTTTCTCTTATTTTGAAAAAATCTAGAAAAGAAAATAAAGAAATTATATGTAAAAGTAATAATTTCCTACTGTGAATATTAAAATAAAACAATAAAGAAAAAGAAACAAAGAGGTGCTCTCTTCAAGTAGTAAGATCTGTAATATTCCATCAGACATAAAGCAAGAAAAAATGGAAAACATTTAGTTATAATATTAAAATTATTATAAAATATCATGTTACTATTGCAACAGCTTATGTCTAATTTGAATATATTGTAGAACTTTTGAAGATAATAATTTGTTTAACTAAAGGGATTTTAAGATCAATCTGTTTAGAAAATAGAAAATGTTTACAAGAACATTTCAACTCACAAAATTTGTTTGTTTTGAATGAAAATAAAGTATAAATTGATTCATGAAGTACATGAAAAATATTTCAAAATATGTTGTATTTTTATAACATTAAATTAAATATAATTTACCAAATTAATTAGAAAAAATGAATTTTTAAATTTTTTCAAATTTATTTATAGGCAAGGGGAACTTTTCGAAAAAAAGAAATCCGTCATTCTTTAACCCATCATTTATATCTGTGTATGAGAGATTTCAGCTATAACCTTGGGGAAGATGTTGAAATATATTTTTCTCTCTATGATGCTCAGCAGGCTGAGTACATTAGGTAAATTTATTTGTTATTCAAATATTTAACACTTCAATGATTTCTCCTCATTCATTAAGTTATGTTAAATATAATAAATTAAAGTAAACGCAGTTACTATTGTATAGTCAATGACAAAAGTGAATTTGCCATCTGAATCCACTATGAAGCTGTCATGGAATCAAATTTGACATAATGCATAACCTAGGCTGAATGAATTGAATATCAGTGTTAATTTAGAAATATGCTTTGAGTAACTTTATTCATTCCAAACTTTAGTAAATTTCTTGAGTTAATTTGTTTAAAATACACTCATGTTTTTAAAAGTTAGACAACGAAGTAAAAAATGAACATATTTGGCAAAGAAATGTGTAGCTGAAAATTTGCATACATGACAGGCATACACATGCAGAAACTAGCCTGTCACAAAACATTTTGCATATAACATTTTTAACAAGAAATTGTGACAGGTATAAAAAGGCCTGTTTTGTGTAGACCCTGTATCTCCACTTTATGGACTCCAGAATGAAACTCAACATAGCCAAATTTTGAAAAAATATGGAGACAGTGTGTGTGCTGGCAAACAATGGGAAAACAACAAAGCATCTCGAAAGGGGCTAGCAACAGTCGGAAATAGCTCTAGCCTTAAATGTTAATAGTTCCATCATTTGCCCTTGTGGAACCAATATCAAGTGAAGGTATAATGTTGCAAAGATCAGTAAGTGGATGTCCAAGAGTCACAACCACTCAGGATGACCATTTGCTGTTTCTGAAAGCATGATACTACAGCTTGTAAATCACTGCACATCAGCTTGCTTTTGACCTTGCAGCATTGATAGGAAGAGCAGTATCTTGACAAACTGTTTACAGATGGCTGTATGCAAGATGACTATCAGTTTGTCTCACTGATGCCCTTGCATAGATGGGCTGGTTAAACTGGGCTTGAAATCACCTTAACTGGTTTCCACAAGAATGGGGTGCTGTGCTCTTCATGGATGAGTCATGGTTTAGTCTGCAGACTGATTCTCTATGGTTAGTGGCTTGGAGAATGCCTGGAATTCCTATCACACTAGTAACATTTGCAAAATGCATGCATACATAGGCAATGGTTCAATGATTTGGGCAAGGATTGCTCTCAGTGGCTGCACTGATCTCCACATTTTCTCTCATGGCAGTGTGACTGCGGTGCTGTATAGAGATGACATCCTTGGCACTGTTTGCCTATATCTTGCAGCCATGGGTCCTCATGCCATTTTTATGGACAATAACATGACATGTGAATTTACAGGACTTATATTGTTGATCACTACTTAGGCTCAGAAACATTGCTTCATATGAAATGGCCAGTGAGATAACCTGACTCAGATCCCATCAAGTATGTATGAAACATGCTTGGGAGATGTTTAGCTTCTCTCCACGACTCCCTTTGAACCTTTACAAGCTAAGAGCATGTTTATTCTGTGAATGGACACATACCCCAAATTGCCAAAGATGATCTTATTCTTAGCATGAATTGACAGTGTAGGGCATATATTTCCAGTGAAGGTGATCAAATTTCATATTGACAGACTTCTATCACTGAACTTTTTGCCATTTAAAATCTTATGTTTTTGTTTTCCCATATTATTAAATTATCTTTTGATCATTTTCTTTGCGTTTCACCTCATAAGTGTCTTTTATTATACCCCATGCATTGTGAAAGTTTCACTGATCTGAAATAAATATTTATCTTTTTATCTGCTTTGTTTCACTTTGTTGCTTAACTTTTAGACATGACTGTAATTAAATATATTATAATAAATTCAATACCACTTACAATTCTGGGTGCTTTTTGTTTACATTTTTTTCTGTTGTCATGCAGCTGATCAGACAGTCTTGTCTACTAGAAGAAAGAACATGATAAATTTAAATTTCAATGATTTTTGGTTGCTTTTCTTCTGTAGAAACATTGATATTCAATTGATATAGCATGAGTTATGCAATACATCAAATTGACTCTATGACTCTATGACATCATCATCAAGCTGATCAGCATGAGGTGGCAATTCAATTTTATCATTGGTAGTACATTAGGAGGATTTTTTTCACTAGCCGATTTTATAATCGAGATGTGTTGTTAATAATAATAATAATAAACACAGAGTCCAAACAGTTAGGAGTTGAAAGTTTAATTTGGTACACAATTAGGGTACGTTATGAGAATATACACAGAAAATCCTAAGAAGGGATTTTTCAAAATTTCTCAGCAGTGGAGAGGGAGAGAGTTAAGGATTATCCTGAAGAACTCGGCTTTCTTCTACTGTACTATTTTAGATGCAGTTTTTTGTATTTTTGCTGGAAATTGAACATATTTTTAGACCCATCTAAAAATTCTCTAATTAGTGTTGGAAAAGGGGAACCTAATTCTTGTACTTGGTGAAAATGGGTAAGATTGGCTATAATCTTAATCTTTGCTATTGTTACTTTTGCACGAACAACACCGGGCTCATCTGCTAATATATATATATATATGCATATATATGCATATGCTTAGAACGTTCAATTTTAGAGATTTTACCATTTATATTGTAGAAGTTAATTTGCTGAAATCCATATTCTGGAAGTAAAAGTGATTACTGTGGTTCACATGTTTAGACTAAATGTATATGGAATTAGTCTTAGTTTGAATTATTTTATTGATGTAATATAAATAAATAAATAAATATATATATATATACATACATACATACACACACACAGTATATATAAAATACATTCTTCAAACTAAATAAGTAGCTATTATAACAATTATAATACTAATAAATATATATATGTATATAGTTGTCTATAAGATTCAAATTTGCCACATTTTATTTACCATTAGAATTATTTTTTATATAAATCTTATATTTTCCATAAATAGATTATAAGTTTTTAAATAATTAATTATGACTAAGATTTGAAAATTCTTTTTAAATTTCAGTGAGAGATTTCTAGTCAGTATTGCCAAATATGGTATGTCTCATTTTGTAGAAAAAGTTCATAATCATAGCACAATTTTTATGGTAAGATTTTATAATTTTATTTTATTTTGATGAATTATTAGACTTTTTTGTAAAACTGATATAAAAATTAAATTAAGAATATTTGTTGAATAAACAATTTTAATACATTTAAAATGAATTTATATATAGTAAGTTCTCACTTAGGCTATAGACACACTGTGATATTTTGTCTTTGTAATGTTTTGTTGCTTGTCTAGGCATATTGAGTGACAAAAACATTTTGTTGCTCTGCCTAAGCATATTGGAACAAAACATCACTGTTCATTTCCAACATGGATCTTGTAGCAGTAACAGTGATCTGTGCTTTCAAGATATGTTATAAAAAACTAAGAAGAAAAAGGACCTATTACCTACATCCAATATTAGTAGATTGTGCATTAAAAAGAAAATGTTGGACTTTATAAGAAAAGCTATGAACTTATCCCATAAAATTTTTTTCTTTATTTTCAAATGAGTATCAATAGCTTTGATAAATTATTACATCTAGTGGCCTTTCCATAAAACATAGTGATTTTTGTGTTTTATAGAATGTTTCATAGAAGACAAAAATGCCATTTTTCATAAAAACTTCATCATTCATTGTATCTTTTATTGCATCTTTCATAGCATCTTTCATAGCACATGTGACTTGTGTCTCGAAACTTGACTGTGCTGCAACGCTTGGCATGGTAATAAAAAATCACGATGCACATACTCTCATGTAAACACACAGTGCACATTTGTTGCCAAAATGTTGCAAGCCACCAGAATGTTTTGTCTCCATTGCTTCATGTTGTCATAGCATGTGCACTCCCGTATATTGCAATGGAATTCAGCTGAGTAACAAAATGTCTCTGAGAAAAAATATTGCAATGTGTCTTTAGCCTTAATGTTGTTGATACATGCCCACCAGTGGCCAAGTGAATAAAACTACTGAATGCTGGTATTTGGTCATGAGTTTGTGTCTTGCCAATGAGCAGGCCAAGTGGAGTTTTCAGGATTTTCTTCATGTTAGTAGCACCTAAATAGGGGCCAGTTTCCCATAAAAGACTGCCCAGGAGGCATTTCCCTCGGCAGATCATCCACGTGTCATGTTGCCATAATTGAATAAAACTCAAAAAAAAAACATTGTTAATAGATTCTTAGAAACTGCAAATTTAAACAAAATAATGTATAATGAAACCAAGTTGACTGTTAACCAACTTATTGATATAAACAAAAGTTAAGTTCCTACAGTATGTTTCTATTCACAAAAATATCACCAAACTTTTAAAGACCCAAAACTCCTCTAATATTGACACATTGACTGCAGTGTGAAGCTCGTGTGACTTGCAGTGCTCATAACTGATCAGGCCATTTCGCAAACTTGTCTCACATGTAGTATTTTACTCCAAGTTGAGTTGCACACAATTGCATCACGTTAGAATAAAAGAAATGCTTTCTGGAACAAAAGTAGGCATCCTAGTGAACATATTATTTAGGAATTCTTAGGGCCTAATGAGAATATAAATAAATAATAATGAGAATAAAAATAAATAAATATTTTGCATTATTTACTTATTCATATTTGTTTTATTCTGTTATATTTATATCTTCTTCAGTAAATAATAAATTAAGAAATGTGGGTAGAACATCACTACCAGAACCACTCTGATTGTATGCTGTCTTATTAATTTGAGTATTATTTCAGGTAGGTGTTTGAAATGATCTTCTGAGTTCAACAAAACCAGCAGTTGAAGATTTCCATACTTTTTTCTTTTTTGCACAGGAGAACCAGAAGAATCACAAGATTTGGTTCAACCACTACTTGCTTTGTAATTTCAGACGACTGTCAAAATTTTCTTGATTTGACAAAATATTGTTCACCAATGCTTCCAAATGAGCTTGTTCATTTTCACAATCACACATTTTTCACTTGCTTTTAGATGCTTGTAGTTACTGATATGAGTGAACAACATAAACAGAACAAAGATGATGTGAACAATGAAAGCTTTTTTCTAGAATATTTAGGTTTAGGGATGTATAACTGTGAGACATGTGTCACCATATGGTGTCAACATGAAAATTATCTTATCTAGGCCATGTGAGGCACACTTGCTTCACACTTTAAAATCTTGTTTAAAAAAAGAAACCTCCATTTTGAGTATGACTGTTGTTAACCTATTATATTTCTATAATTATTAAACAACTAAAAAAGCCTGGCCTCAGTGACTACAGAAATTTTTATTATTGTCTCAATATGTTAACCATATTTTATAAATTATATTCATTTTGTTTAGACTATACTTTTTATTTTTGGTTGCTTTATCCAAAAATCTATTGATTTGAGATTTCTTCAGTGGTTCATTTCATTTATTTTATTACTTTTTATTAATATTTTATGAGTTTATTAATTGTATACTTATTGAGTTGTGTAATTTATTAAAATGAATACTTTATTAAAGTAAAATTCACTATATATGATTTGTAATTTTTACAGGATTTAGGAAATGCAGATTTAAATAGAGATTTGTACATAATTGTTCATATTATTAGAGTAGGTAAGATAATTAAAATACAAAAAATTAAAAAAAGTTTATATAATAATATTAGATAATTTATTTTCATCATTTTAAATTATTTTTAGGAAGGATGTTAAATGATTCAAAAAAGTCCACTTTACATAGTTATCGTCGTCCTAATGGTTGTTCAGGTAAGACAAATAACAGCCATTTAATTATATATTAATATAAACTAAGATTTTTAAAATAGTTTTTAATCTGTGGTGCTACATTTATTAAGCTTTATTGTCTGTTATGACTTGGCCAGTTTTTAATGTAGTCTACATTTTAAAAATCAAAACACACCTTGATTTTTTTCTAAAGTCATTTTAAAGAAAACTTTTGTTGGCTTTATTTGATTTTGCTATATATTTAGTTTTTCATAATATTAATTATTAAAATTGTAATTTTTTTAATTATGTTGTTTAAACTTTTAGTGTTATTTTAATCATTTTGAATCAAGTTTTTAATTTCATTTTGTTTCATACCAGATGCTGAAAACAGTTTGTTGATATATTTGTTACTTCTCAAAATACAGTACAAAATGTCTGATTATACTTCTCTGTTTTTATAACCTTGACCTGCCCAAATAATTCTCGACGTTTGTTTTTCTTTCATTTGCTGTTATCAATATTATTGATGTCTTTTATGCTTTTTATTAAGCCATAGATATTTCATAAATTACTAAAATTTAGAATTGTCTATGGTACAGAATGGATTTATTATCAATTTGATTGAAACTTTTTGATAAAATTTTGTACACGTTTTATTTTTATTCATGCTTATCAAAAATACATATAAATTTCTACAGATTACCAAAAAATTATTTATTTTCTTATTTGTCCAGGCCCTCTTTCCAAATGTAGACTTGTCATTTCCTGGAAGATTCTGCATCTGTGCAAAAGTTTCATTAGTTGTTGACTCTTTTAGTTAATTTTAAATATAACACAGCCAACTATTGATAACTTGAAGTGGAAGGGACAGGGAAAAATTTGAGTTTAAATTGAGAGAAATTTTGAGTTACAGAAACCCTCATTATTTTAATGTAATTGTAAGTATCACAATATTGACAATAAAGTTACACTTAAATACATTATATTTTATTAATTTTTATATATGCAAATGTATAAAATAAGAAAGCATTGGCACTATTAATGATAAAAAGTCTGTTATAAGAGTTGATCATTGACAGTTTATTGTTCTCACTCAACAATGTTTTTAATATACATTAATGCCTCAAAAGCATCCTGTTTTATGAATGATGTAGTTTCTAAAAAGTTTTGTAGAAGCTATAGAGCTTTTCTGGTTTTCCTAGATGTAGAGGGAGAAGGATATTTGCAGAGATGCAGATTATTTTTGAGATCAAAAATTTTCCTAAAAATTATTATACACTAGTGCACAAAATAAAACAACAATTTATGAATACATTAACAATTATTACTATATAGTTTGAAAAATTCAAATTAAATTATACAAATAATTAGATCTACCATATAATTTTTCTTGGAACACTAAACTGATAAATTAACAAACATTTTTTTAAATTAAAAGAATGCTTTAATTTAGGCACATGTCATCATCATAAGATGGAAAATACAATTACAAACTTGATGTAATACATTGATTAATAGAAAACAATTCAAGTCAGTGCCATGAATGGTCTATTTTTAGCATGAGGTGCTAATTAATGAACTTTTTGATGCCCACAAATGCAGAATTTATTTACAATGATGATGTTATACAATTTTTCTGAAAAATTATTTAAGAACTGCACTAATGCTTGTAAAAAGATAAACATTTTTAGAGTTTTGACTGACTTTTTCATTAATATTATTTAATTCTGTTTTTTGAAAACACAACCACATTTTTATGATGTTTCAAAATATATTTTGATGCTAATATTTTCTGTTTTATAATGAAAGAAGAAAAAGAATTTTGAAGTAAAATAAATGTTTTGTTTAG
The DNA here is from genome assembly GCF_030686945.1 of Centruroides vittatus. Lineage (NCBI taxonomy): Eukaryota > Metazoa > Arthropoda > Arachnida > Scorpiones > Buthidae > Centruroides > Centruroides vittatus. The sequence goes on along the minus strand of NW_027120658.1, from coordinate 6,584,270 downwards.
TTGTTTTTGAAGATATGTTTTGGTTTTCATGAAAATTTAAACCACGGTTTGTTAAGAACCATGATTTAAAAGTAAGACTGGCTTGTCCTTACTGCAAGCACAACTATGTAAGTAGGCTGTGATGTAACAAGTGACTGAACTGATCAGAAACAAAGTAAATAATATTCCAATTTCACTTTTAAAAACACGTGATTTCTGTGTGTTTTGGTGAATTTTCCCAATGAATGTCTATATTTTTAACTGATAGACTACTCTATTTTATTGTAGTGTTTTTTGTAGCTGTTACCATAACATTTTTTTCTACTGAAAATTTTCCTTGGACTGCTTTAATTTTTTTCAAACTGTATTCATACAATCAGATTTATTCTGCACTTTGGATATTTATTTTGCTCTCCCAATATGTTTGACAAAATCTTTTGAAAATATTAGTTGGTTCACTCCAAACTCACATGCTCCATCTTTAATAACAGGCAATATCTTTTATATGATAAGCTTTCTCATTATTTAATGTATTGAATGATTTCTTGATCTAAAGGTTGCAATCTAGAACTTGTATTTAGTGATAAAAATTGAACTGTTATAGCTTTGAGTAGGAATAACATGTACACTGCAATTGTTGATAAAAGGAATAATTTCTGTTTTCATTAATTATGTGAGAGTAACTATTTTAGCTAGTTAGGCAAGAAAACATTAGAGCTTATTTCTAAGTCTAATGCTTTTTTCCTTGCTGCATATTGTATACATAATATCTTGGCATTGCAGAAACATCAAAGCTTTAAAGACTTGAAAAAGGTTTTTTACCTTCATGACATGAATCACCTTTGAACACCATTGTTCAGTCTGGCAGACATAAAAAAAAAGAAACCTGTTTTGTCTGTTTGGAGTATAGTTCTGTACAATTTCTAACACAGGACAGGTAAATGGGTTTTTTTCAAAGATTTGTTTGTCAAAATTTGATTTAGCAACATTCGCTTTTCGAACTTCCCAACGCACGTGTTTGTCAAAATTCGATTTCACAATATTTGTATTTCCAACTTGCCAATGAAGCAATGCATGCGCAAATCTTGCACTACTGCCTTTTTGTAGAGAGTGTCGCCGTTTTGTATTTTATTGTGTTTCAGTTCTCGGTCTCCTGACTACCTACAAGTCTGGTTTTTTTTATGTGCACATGATTTGGGCACCTAATACTCTGTGCCAAATTTCAACTCCTGACATGTACTCCTTCATACCTCTAAGCTGGTAAGACAGCAGGCAGTACAATTTTATAAACAAGACAGTCTTGTCAATAAAATATAAAATTAATAATTTAATCTGAAGTAAAGTTATAATTTTACCTAGTTTGTTATAATTTTTTAATACTAATAGTAATTGTTATCTTTGCTATTTATTTAAAAGCTAGTGTATTTATTTTATTAATTAATAAGGTTTAAAATATTGTAGTTGTTCTGAAGATGGACTTGTTGAAGTTTGAAAAACATTAGTTTTAAATATATTTTACTTTTATGAACAAAGCTGTTGTTGTTGAAATATAAAATAATTTAGCAATGTCCTTATTTATATAAATTATAGTTATTTTAACAAATTAAACTAATTAATTCAGTAAAAATTAATTCAGAGTAATACAAAAACTTAATTTTTGTTATTTCAGTTTTAAGTATTAAGGAAATCTTACAAGATCATAATGAAAACACAATGATAGAAGAAGAAAAGGAATTTACTGTTAAAGTATATATGTATGTATAAAATAAAAGTTTTCTATGAATAAAATTATAATTTTAATATGTTTATAGTCTTCATTAGTTAAAATATATATATATATATATATATATTACAAAATAGTTTACAGTAAAAATTTATTATTAAAATTTCTGGCCTGTCTAGAAATTTCCAAGAATAATGTAGAGTTTATAATTCTCTCAGAAATAATATATTTTATTATATAGTTTTTGAATAAAAGTCAATATTTTAAATTTATCCTTTTCAGAGTTAAATATTACTATTTTATAAAATTTGTTTATTTAAAATCTCATCTAGACAAGATTTTGAAATGTAATACCTATAATAAACCATTTATATATTCTTCAATAACTTTTTTTTTCAATTATTAGTCTTGCCTTACAAGAATTGCTATATCAGCTAGTGATTACACAACAAAATTGTTTTCCTTTAAGTAAAATTAAACAATTACTTTCTATTCCAATTAGTTAACTGACAAAAATATCAAATTTTAAGTTTTCAAAATTTCTCTTAATATTTGGTAGAATTAAAATATAAATCATTGTGGTTAAAGCAATATCCTCTTTTTCAAATTGCTAATAGGTCTAATTATTCTTCCATCTTTATATTTATTATAATGAATAACATGGTAGTTATAGAGAAGTTGGGACATATTTAGTAGCCTAACTCAAAGATCATTTTGTATATGGAAGTTATGAAACAGTTGTTATAGCTTCATTTTACTGAGCCTAAAAAAGTTATCTCTAATAGACTGCACTACATTAGATAGTTGATAGATCCAGGCTGCACCAAAAGGCCTAGCCTGAGAAGGAAAAAGGGAAGGAGGAGATAGAAGAAAGGGAAGGACAAGAAGATGGGGAAGAGAAAGAGGATGGAGGAAGATTACATGTGTGCCATTGCTGGGCATCAGTTGCTAAATATAAAGACAATATATACAAAGGGTCCCATGCATGGGAAAAGCACAAAAATTGATGAAAGAGTGTACATGAGATTGTGTGCCAAAATATATACAGGAAATAATGAACCACAGGTTTTACACAGCTAAACGGGGAAGAGGAAAAAAGGCCTTTAGGGTCCCCTACCAACAACAAAATGACACAGTCAAGATAGTCTGTATTGGTAAAGTCCACTTAACGGTGAGTAGTCCTGCTGGAGATGAACCTTGCCACAAAGCTTGCAAAGGCTTTGTAGTATAGATTATTACTGATGAGGAGGCTTGGGCTACAAGGCCAAGTGTCATTGTTTTTTAGGATGGTGGATATGGGTTCCAGCCTTTCCTCCTTCGTGCCCTCACAGTGGTAGAGGAGATGCTCGGGTCTCATCCTCCAGTGGGCAGCTGCTACATTTTCCATTGCTCTTTTTTAAAATCTAGCAAGATAGTAGTTGAAGTTCCCGTGCCTAGTCATGAATTGTCTCATGTAGAAGTTAGGATTGTTGGATTTGGCCTGTCCACCCTGGGAATGAACTTGTGCGTCCACCTACCTGTGTCAGAAGTGTCCCACTCACTTTGCCATTTGCTATTAACATAAAACTTCAGGGCACTGGAAACCCATGACACAGGGATAGAGAAGGAGATGTCAGTAAGCCTCGAAGGGGCTATCTTAGCAAGTCGGACTGCCCGTTCATTCCCAGGACAACTGGAGTGGCCCAATAGAAGTTAATATCCTTTGAAGGTTGCAGCTTTTGGAGAAGCCCAAGGATGTCATTAATAATTGGGAGAAGAGTGTTCTTGTTTTTAATCTGGTGGAGGGTCACCCAGCTATCTGTGAAGACATTGATGCTCCTGCATTTGATGTTATTCTGGAGAGATTGAGTATATTCCAGAGCTTTCAAAATAGCAAGCAACTCTGCTTGATTATTGGAGCAATTGTCATCTAATTTGTAGTAGGCTTGTTTAAAAATGTACTCGTTGCTGTCCCCAATAACAAAAGAACACCCAACTCCTTTATCGGATCTAGAGCCATTTGTAAAAATATTGAGGGAAGCAGGAATATGATCAGGGTGGAACACTAAGACACCTTAGCATGAATGTTAGTGGCAGGGTGTTGCAGATAGTGCTTGAAGTTCCTGTCCAAGCTGTTGTTGGCTATAGTGTTAGCCAGGTCCTTAATGTTAGGAGGGAGAATGGTATGAGGATATATTATTTTAAGGTTGGAGGAGATTTCTTCATCTCTATTCATGTTGAGTAGATAGAATTTCCAGATCTTTATTTCGACCAGTAGATCAATTGGAGGAAGCCCGGTGATGGCGAGAAGGGCATTCGTAGACATAATCTGGTACGCTTTAGCTATAAGTATGGCTGCCAGCCTTTGAACTGAGTGAAGTTTCCTCCTGATGTGGATCCTCTTAGCTGTCCCACCCCATATCTCTCACCCATAAGTGAGGGCTGGGACCATAGCTCCCATGAAAATGGTTTTAGATGCCCGGGAGTCAAGCCCTCAAGTATTCCTGGAAATGGACCTGAGGGAATACCCTGCCTAGTGACCCTGTCACAAATTTCTTTGATATGCATGGTCCAGTTGAGTTTGTTGTCTATGTTGATGCCAAGGTAATGAATGTGGTCATTGATCTTAATCCTGTTCCCATCAATGGTCAAAGACGATTTTCTGGCCAGGAGATTAGTCCTGGGATAAAGAATGCCAGTGCACTTTTTGGCATTTAACACTAACTTGTTCTCATTGGCCCAGATAGTGATATGCTGTAGGATGTAGTTCATTTCTCTTTGGAGAGCACTTGGTTGGCACAAGACAACAAGATGACAGTGTCATCTGCATAGGCCTGACTAAGCGGGTCCAGGGAGGTAGGGGCATGCTTAACAATATCAAATATGCTGTTATGCAGTATGTTCCAGAGAAAGGGTCCAGCTTTTGACCCTGGAGGCACCTCTGTTAATCTCCTGGCTGTGCATAACCCAGCCATTGTAGATACTGCTGGCTTGTCTCTCAGACAAGTAGCTGCTAAGAAGATTATACACATTTTTTGGGCAGCCAGAATCAAGGAGGAGATCCCTTAAATCACCCTTGAAGTCCAGGGAGACCATAAGGGTGTGCTGGTTAGTTTTCTTGGCTTTCTTAATATATGCCACAAGATTGGCAAGGGCATGGATCGTGCTCTTACCCTTCCTAAATCCGTACTGATAGTGATTTATCAGCTCTTTGTGTTCATAGTGGTAGGTGACCCGGTTGGCTTGAAGGACATCAAAAATTTTCCCAATGACTGGGAGAAGAGAGATTGGTCTGTAGCTGTTGGGTGAAGTGATATGATCTTCAGGGGATTTTTTGAGGTGCTTGATAGATCCCTTCTTCCATTCCCTGGGGAAATACCATCTCCAGGCATTTGTTAAAGAGAGTGGAGAAGGTGGTGGGGATAGTCCTGAAGGCATGCTTAGCCATCAGACCCGTTATATGATCCGGGCCCGGGGTCTTCCTGGGATTGATCCATTTGAATTCTTTGGCAGTCTCCTCCATGGTGAAAGGAGGGTCATTAGTGGTGTTACTGTCCCGGAGGAAGTTCTCCCTAGCTTTCTTGTGGTATGGGGTGTCCAGGTATGGATCGTCTGTGAGGAAGAGGCTGGTGTAGATTGTTTTGAGAGTGTTGGAAATGGATTTTGGTGGTCCGTTGATGGACTGAACAGTAGAAGGGAGGCTGGAGGTTCTCGCCTTCTTGGCCGCGATGTAATATGCAGCTGACCAGGGTTCTTTACTTGCATCTGAGCAGAACTTTTTCCAAGAGTCTGTCCTAGCCTGGTTAATAGCCTTTTTGTACTTCTTGAGAGTATTGATATAGCCTTGACAAAGGATTTCTTGTCTTGCATAGTCAGTCTCATGCCTGAACTTCCTCCTGGCTGCCCTTGTATCTTTTCTCTTGCGGTTTAGGTCACTGTTCCACCATGGAGTATCCTTTTTATATACTCTGATGGTAGTTGAAGCCCAGTAGGCAGAATGGATCTTGTCTTGGAGAGTCGTGACAATGTTGTCAACTTCTACACGTGTAGTAATATTGATAATTTGGGGAGGAGCCCAAATTATCAATAGCAGGAAGCTCCACAGCAATAGTGGTATAGTACTTATTACGGTGGTTTTGAACAAACCTTGCATTGATGTTTTTTGCATATTACGATCCCAGTGTTGGGAGTAATTGAGTTTGGGGAAGTGTGTACATGAAGATTGCCAAAAAGGGCCACTTTGCTCTGCACCAGATAAGGCTCCTGTATACAAAGAATATCAATTCCCTCCTCCATCGAGACATGGCGGGCCTCAGTGCTGGCTGCTTTAGTCTGTTGTAGATTTATCTGAAGAATCCACAGCTTGCCTGTGAGTTTGGTATCCTTGTGGTCCATAATGAAGGGTCAGAAGGACAGGAAATAGAAGAGAACCCAAAGAAGTTCCTAATTATTCATACATTGTGGCGGAGATTTGTCTAATTCGATAGTCATCTAAGAAGACAGGCTCATTGATTTGAGAAAGCATTGTGGTTGGTCATTATTTGTTTTCCTTCAAGAAGGGCTTGTTCATGGCATGACAATTTGTGCATTTCGGTTCCTTGCCTACCCGGTCACAATTCTTGAAGGAGTGTCTATGGGCATAGTGGTTACTCTCTGACGGTCTGGGCAGGTGAGGAGCACGGGGATGTCTGGCAGAGGGGGCACAGGCAGCTCCTGAAGACCATAACTATAAGTTATTTAAAGAACTGGTCAACATCTATTATAGGCTCAGCAAGGTTTCCAGGCTGAGATGTTAACTTGGCACCTACAGGCTCTCATCTTCTTCTATGCGTGTCTTTCTAAGATCAACAGGGTTATATTATTATTGTTAGTCACGTGCATCATGTCTCACTGTTATATATGACATTGCATGCTATGTCTTAATGTTGTCTCTACACTTTTATTTTAATGTATTGATAATTTTCACCATATTTAATCACTGCATCTAGTACGTATTGTTGTGTTTCATTACCTAAACTCCAATAATATACTGACTGATATATTGCTTCTATCTTATAAATACTTAATTCAATGTAATTTCTTGTCCACACAACCAGCTATGCTCTGCGGTGCTGGTATTGTACAATGTACACTCTAATAAAATGTATTGTACTGTATTGGTCTGGGCAGGTGCTGGACATATGTCCCAGTCCACAGCGCTTATAGCATTTTATGACTAGGATGTAATCATCAGCCATGATAGAGCACCAGTCTATTGATACTCTCCTCAGCTTCATCATGATGTTTCTTAGTTTCGGTGTCAGAGATAATCAGGTGAGTAAACTGGCTGCCCTTTTTGGAATGTAGGGATCTTATTGGCTTTATTTCCTTGTGAAATTCCTCTTTGCAGTAGCTATCTTTTATTAATCTGTTCTGGCTATATAGAGAGTCAAGTATTTCCTGATCTTCTATTCTTTTTGGTATGTTAACCAGGATTATTTTTGGTTTTCGTTGAACTTTATCCACAACCCTGATACCCTTCACTAAGGAGTTAACCTCTGTAATTGCCTTCTTTAGCTTATCAGCATCCAGTTCAGTTTGCAAGTCTATGCAAATGTCCCCACTTCTTATGGGCCTGACTCTCACCTCTAGACCAAGTTCCTTGGGGCAGATTGAGTCTTGTAGAGTCGACATAAGTTCCTCAGGGCAGGCTTTGGCTGATCCGGTTATGTGATCACTGAGACAATGACACTATGAGCTGGGCAGCTGGGATTCCTTACCCCTTTGTAGATATCAGAATTTGCACTGATGACTTTTGTTGTTCTGCTTTGTACCTTAGGCAGTTTTTTAACTGCTTCAGAGTAAGAAATGGCAAGGGGAGGAAGAAGGGTTTGCCTTCCTTTCTCCCTGAGAGCCAGAATAATACTAAATATCTGATGCGCTGAGAACTGCATCTTAATCGCAGCTTCCTTGCCCATGGTCCTAGCAGCTATGTTAATCGACCCATTACAATTAGGAGGGATTGCGGAAAGGATAATCTGCAGTTGAGTATTGATGGTCTGAAGTAAGTCCTCCTCTGCAAAGCTGTAGTTTAGGGTGTCCTGGGAGTCCATATCACGCTGTAGAATCATGCTTAATAAACAAAAACACCGAGACATGCCAAACAGACAGAGTTATAATGCTCAGAAAAGTCCATAAAATAGACCTGGAAAAAGCGGGAGATGACAGCAACAGGCCTGCAAAAGTCGGCCCGCAGTCCTAGACGAGGACCTAATGGAGCTATGACCCCAAGGGATCAGAACTGTTGCTGAGAAAAAACTGCAGAGGTGGCGAGTAAACCCATGGTACAAAACTAGTGAGCTGGCCACCATATTAAGGTCCAGTGGAGTAGGGAACAAAAGGCTTTGTTTTTGTTTCTGACGAAAAAGGCAATAGCAAAAGAAATCACATTCAACAATACAAATTGTGCAGAACAAAAATAAATATACCATTGTGGACAGCAGAATGTCTGCTCTCCAACGGTATAAAACACAAAATATTAGGCAAAGTAGCAGACCAGCTCAAGTGACCGAAAGAGACCACGTGGTATAGCACAAAAACACCCGTAACTTTGTTAATTATTACCCAATTTTAATGGAATATACATTAAAATGACTCATTTGACACCAATAAACTGAAAATGAACAGAAACAACCCACAATCAATAGGTAGAACACAGATGAGATGTCCAGAACAGGAGCCAATTGTACTCATGACCTAACGGTATGGCAACTTGCCGAAAACCTACTACATTATCAAAATTAATCTTAAATAAGAAACAGAAGTAATTAAGTATGATCATTACATTCATCATTGAATTCCAAGCACTTTTTGTATCTGAATCATATTTAATTAAAAGAAATAATTCTTGTAACTAGTCAGTGTCTAAATTATAAAATGTTTGGATTATACACTATTAAAATATTTCACTTGAATTTTAATAGTTTTATCGTAAAAATATTTTTATTTTCATTAGCTTATTACTTTTAGCTTCTTATTTTTATGCTGTCTAAAAGTAAATTTGCATTTTTGAAAATTAAATTGATCCAAATCTACTAAATGAAATATTCAGTTTATTACTTTGCATTTTTGAAAGCATCTCATATGAATAAAGGTGGAAATACTTGTGTGAAAAAAAACCGTATTTACTCGAATATAAGATGACCTTGCATATAGGATGAGGTGTGACTTTCAAGATCAAAATAAAGAAAATTGGATTTATTAATACAATTCTAATTTTACTTCGTTTAATCACAAATAAAATATCAAATATATGTAAATGCATTCATTTTCTGCAAAAATTACTAGCATTTTAAACTTCAAGGAAAAATCATGTAAAATTGACATAATTTGTTCATGTAAAGCTGGACAATCAGAAACCATTTTTGACAATTCTTAACAGTCGAATTCACTCTTCATTGATTAAACTTGTCAGTTTCTCTGAATTCTGATTTCCAAATAAACATCTGTTTTCACGTAGGAATGAATTAAAACTTATATCGGACTCCCGTGTGATTTTGGAATTCAATTCAAAAGCTTTACTTTTACATATCACTATTTATCTTTACTCCTGACAAGAATGACTCAAATGACCCAGATAAAATACTTTTGTTTTTAAACACCAGAAGATGAGAATTTGGTAAAAAATGCAAATACACAGTTTACAAAAATTATTGCAAAAACAAAAAGAATCCTTTGCTCACATGTATAGAACAACCTAGGTTTTTGAAGCAGTGCAAAATGAATAAAAATTTTGTCTTATATGTGAGTAAATACGGTATTTTGTTTTTTATTACACTAAAATATCATGAAGAATCTGTGCATTAAATTATATAATACACACTAAAAAATAAATTTTGTTAATGAATATTTAATTTTAAAAATATTTGTTTTCAGGTGTAATGAAAGTGACTTTCATCAGCTTCATGAATTTATTATAAAACGTCAGAATAATAAGTATAATTTATTATCTGGTCAGCCAAACTATGGTGAGTGAAATTGCTATTATAATACATAGAATAATATTTTATATGAGAATAATAATATAGAATAATAAGATTAATAATAAGAATAATATTAAAATTAGAATATAATTAAATAATATAAAAAGTAGTAATAATATTATAGAATAATAATATTTTTATAAAATATTTTATATTTTATATATTTTATACTTGTAATTATTATAACAGTAAGTGCTTTTAACACACTAGAATGCATTTACTAATACATTCTAATAAACAAATGTCAAAGTAAGAACTTTTGAGTAAAGTTCATAGTTATAATATATAAATATTTATAACTCCACCAAAATTTGAAATTGTATATAAAGTAACTTAATCTGATATAATCTCTTCATCAATAATTTCAATGCAAATTAATATACAATGTCTCATTATCTAATAACTAGCTGTGTTACCCGTCATTGACGGGAGATATTTATTTGATGAAATTATATTTACTTACTTAAAGAGTATATCTGCAGAGAATTGTGTTACAGATTCATTATATTCCTATTAAAGGCATGTAATATTTTTTAGATGAACTTGTTGTATATTGGGAGGTTATTCAATATTTTGTGTTTTATCATTAGGAGCACAAATGAACAGATTTGCAGCTATGAACATGTGAGCACGTGACATAGAGTTGGCCATGTGAAAAGCAACTGCATCCCAGGTCAAGTCCAACAACTCTCGGGCTTTGGCCTTGAGACTTGTTAATGGTCATTGCAAAGCATAGACTGACGGGAAATTGTAGGCATTTTCATTCGAATAGGTAGTTTGTCGGGATTAATGGTATGCTATTAAATGATATATCTGTCCTTCAATTTTGAATGTTGACATGAAATTTTTTTCAAGTATTTCAGTGGCACCAAAACTTGTCATTTGGAAGGCCCTATTGTGCTTTAAAAAATGTTTAGTGTCACGATGAGTCCCATTTAATAGTGATAGAAAAAGTTTGGGGGCAAATACAACATCCAGTTTAACTTTGCCAGAAGAACAGCAAATCCCCTGTGATTCATTCTTCCACTTCAGAGCACTCCAATACCCACATACTTTATCTATAGACCCAAATATTAGCTGATGATGAATAGTCTAAGAGTGTCATAAATGAAAGCACTTCAGAGTTTTTTGCACCAAGGATTTGTCGTTTTTGAGTAAGCATAATCTTCGCTCACACAATAAATAAAAACTCATGCAAATACAGCTAGGCCTAATGAATCACGAACACAATGTGTAACGATTCGAAAATCTTCCATATGTACTGTACATGCCATCTAGCATGACAACGTCACTTTTTTAATGCCTTGAAGATTTTGCTAATTAATTAATTATAATTTAATGTCAGTTCTTCAAATATAATAGTAAACTTCAATAATACACTTTTCTTATAGATAATGCCTTGACAGGAAGTACTAATTCATGTGTTGCCATCTAGTGAAGAGAGACACAAATAGACAGAAATTTGTTGCAGTTTTATTTAATTAATAAAAAATCTGTAGGTTTGATTAGTGATAAACATTCCGGGGATCATAAAGATGCTACAGTTAAAATTTGGTAACGATTGGTTCAGTAGTTTTTGCAGTTAGTCTCTTTATATAGTAGCATAGATAATAATACTTAGTAGCAATAGTTCTCAAAAGTTGATCATAAGTTAGAATTTTTTTTGTTTTTAGTTAGTCATAAGCAAATGCATTCAACTTATTTATGATTTTATTTCATTTAAGAATAGTGATATTGGTCCATATTGTAATATTGTAATTATATCACATGATATACTCTTTATATATTAAATTTATTGTTGTAATGATAATTCAGAAAATAAGATGGAAAAATTAAAAGTATATTGATTATTTCATTTTAATAATGTTTGGTTTTTATGCCTTATTAAAGAAATTACATTTTATATAATAAATAAAAATATATATAAATTGTTAAAAATATTAAGTTAAATACATAAAAGTACATTATTAAAACCTATATAATTGGAAAAATTTGTAAACATAATTCTATTAGATTTTATATTGAAAAACAGATAATTAGAGAATATATTTTACTGCAAAATTTTAGTGTTACAAACTTCTATTAAAAAAAATGTCATAAGATATTCAAATATTTCTAGATAAATATTATTACAGTGAAATTCTGTTAACATGACATCCAGTATACTGGCAAACTGATGAGCTGACATGCCTAGCTTGTCTTTGGGGAGAGTATTGGTGCACTGGTTATTCCTCTGTATTTATACACAAGTAGGTAGCCAGTTAATTAAAACTAAAAATAATAAGTAATAATTAAATTTTAATAAATTTAAAACTCCAGCTTTTACACTAAAGCAGAAATTGAAACTAACATTAAAATCAAAGTTAATTAATTAAAATTGAAATCAAATCGATTGAAACATAATATTTCAGAAAGTGTGGATAAAGTACTTGTTGTCTATTTTGATTGATTTCATTATATTTCATCCAAGCAGTCAGAGTTGAGTCTCTATTTATAGCACTTCTTTGTCAAGTGTTAGTTTCTGTTTTATTTTCAGTGGTGATGGAACATTTTGCTTTTAATATGTAAAATATATAGAATATAGAATAGATATAGCTAAAAGTGTACAAAGCACAAAGTATGATTAGTGTGTTCTTGTTTCAAACCAACCAAAGGTAGGAATAATCTGGAAAAATTGAAACAGCATGTAAAACAATCATAAAATCCGGATTTGTACAGTGTTATATGCAAAGGTATATATATTTCAATTTCCTGGACACATCCAGGGAATTGAAATATACCAGAAAAAATTTTGAAAAATTCTATTATCTGATAAGTCAGCATATTCGATAACCCAACACTGCATTGGTCCCCGTGATGCCAGGTTAATGGAATGTCACTGTATTTATATTTGAGTAATTTCAGTAATCATAAAAATTGATTAAAAATTGAGTAATTTTTAAAAAAATGTATGCAGATCTCTAATATAATTACTTAATATATTTTTGAGTAAATTTATGTTATTTACATATAATTAAGTTATTTTTAAATTTTATTAAGAATTATAATTTGTTATACTTAAGAAGTGAACAAATGATAAATTGTCAGATTATTATGGCATTAGTCAAATAGAAATTATGTTGCTTTGATGTGATGCATTTTATTATTTTCTTTATTAAAGCAGAAATGCTTATTTCTGTGTCTAATTTGTTTAAAAAACTTGTAATATGGATATGAAAGTTACACGAATCATATAATATAATATGAAATGTTTTAAAAAATAATAAATTTATTAACATTGAAGTGAACTCACTCAGCAATATGTAAATCAGAAAAAACCAATTTTTGGTTTTTTCTGATTTACATATTGCTGAGTGAAAAAAGAAAAATCAAAATTGGTTTTTTCTGATTTTTCTTTTTTCAAATTTATTAACTTCTTTTTCAAAGAAATTTAACTAGTTTTTGACATAATTGTTTAAAAGAATTGAAGATGGGTTGCAATGATCCAGAAATATTTCTTATTGAAATTGTTTTTGTTTCATCTATTTAAGTTATTTATTAAAGTATTTTAATTTTTTCTTTACATGAATGATATTTTACAAAACTAAATGAAAATAGAAAAGAATATTTCTGTATTATTTAATATTTTTATTTTGTTTTTTTTATACATTTTAATGTTGATACTTGTATGAAACTTGACATTTAAACTTGTTATTAACAGGAATATAAAACAATTTCCTCTTTTGTTATACCTTTTCTGTTCCAGAAGTCTCTTTTAGTGTGCTAATACTATTTTTAAATTATCACTAAATATCAGTTTGTAGAGAAATCAATTGCTTGTATTAAAAGTGTTTTTATTGGATAGCTGTCTTTTTAATAAATATTTTAAATTTTCGGTTTATTTTTAATATAGGGTTGGTGTTATCTATTCGACTCTTACATGGTGAACTATCACAGATTCGCCAAGAAACTCCTTTACTTTTTAAAAATCTTGCTATTACTCATAAAAAAGGATTTTCTGATGTTATCATGCCAGGTAATATAAATTGTTTTATTAGATCTATTTTAATGAGATAATTTAAGATAAAAGTTAGAACTGTATTAGATAATATCATATAACTTGCCAATGAATTATATTATTAAAATAATAAATTATTTGATATATTCCAGTCACATGCTACTATATAATAGTTTAACTAGAAATGATGACTGTTACTTGTTAAATAGTTAAATGATATTTTTTAATTAAAAAATTGTAGTAAATGAAATATTTTAATTAAAAAAGATTTGACATTTAATTATTTAAAACTGAAAATAAAACTACTTTACAACAAAGATAATATTAAACTAAACTAAAAATAATTAATAATTGTACCATTTAAGATAAGTTCTTCAAGCAAGCAAATTTGGAAAAAAACTTTTTTTATATAGGTTTTGTTTGCTTGACTGCAGTTATTTTCATACTTAGAACTTTAATCTTTTTATTTTAAAATAAATGAAATTTTAACTATATAAGTTTCATTAATATGAATGATATAGCATATCACTATACAGATATCAAAAATATTTTTAGAAGTTGTAAAATATGCCTAATTTTTACTTGTGATTATAGTGAAAATGATTTATTAATTAAATAAATGATTAAAATGGATAATTTCCAGATTCATTGCAAAATTGTTATTTGAGGATTTATTGTTATTTCCTAATTCAACATTTTTAATTTTATAATTTTCAGACTAGGTTGAGTAGAATCATAATCTGATCATAATTTAGTCATAATTCATAGAAATTGCTGATTAAATCCATTAACCAATTTGGTTGCCAATTTGAAAGATCTTGGACATTTGAGGAAAATATTATAGAAGTCACTATTTAATTATTAAAAATGTCAATAATTTTTATAGAGGAAATAAATTGTTTAATGTTGTTAAGTTAAATTTAAGTTTAATTGGATTAAATCAGATTATACTCTATATACTGTACAGTAAAATCTTAAGTCAAAGTGTAAGGAGTTAAAAAAATCCTGACTGTAAATTAAAGTTTAAGTTAATGAGTTTAATATCTAATTTTCTCAAATTTTTCTATAAATATACATTTTCCGTTATCAAGCCAAAAAGCCATCTCAAAAATTTGTTCATAGCGATTACAAAATTATACAGAGTTTATAGTACTTTTGAGGGTGTTGTCAAGGCACCCCCTTTTGTTCCAATCAGAATGCCAATAACATACTGTATTAATAAAAGGTAGTAATGGTGTGGTAATGTGTTCTGGTTGGAGCTAGTGTTTGTTTATCTTAATTGTCTGTATTCATGTGGAATATTAAAATTATCATGAACTTATCAAAGGATGGAATTACATGGAAAAATAGGTTTGAGTTGAAAGTACTAAAAAATAATTTCAACTTAATGAGACCATATTGTGTGGAAATCTCTATATACTGTGCTAGGAACAGTTGAGAACTTCTAGTTAACACAGTTCAGCTTAGTGAGGTTTTACTATATAAGTATTTATTTATTTTCAATAATTTGTTTTGAATCTAATTTGATGAAGTTTAAATCTTTTCTAAACTTCTTATTTTTAAGTAGTGATTTTATATATATATATTGTGAAAGCTGTAATCGAGGATAGGGAATGACTATGATTAATCCTATCACTTAATCGAGTATCCGTTGTAAAACGAATCTTTCGGTTGTCATATAAGAATGGCTAAGTTGCAAGCAGTGGGGCGGAGGGACTATCGAGTGGGATATATTATATCGGAAGCAATGATTGCTAAATCACCTCTTCTGGTCAGGTCTGACACCAGGTTATCAGTTTTATGACACGCGGATAACCACACATATTAATCTATCTGCATACGTGTGATATAAATGAATTAATCTAAGTCCAATTCTAAATGAAAGAAAGATTATATTTATTAGACTTAACTAGAATAATTACAAAATATATATAGGATAAAATTAAACAAATGAACTTCAATTAATAATAATAGAATAAAATGCATGGAGATTACTAACGACCTAAAAATAACCTATTTGTGCTATATCTAACCCTAATGTGCGGAGAGAGAGTTTACAACCATCTAACAATTATAATACCTCAAAGGTTTCTTCTTAATGATAAGTATGGCGAAATCAGATCAATCATATCTTCTATTATGTGGTCAGTTCGGTTCATGGATTATTCTTCCTTGTACTGCCTAACTAGTATGGCTCACTGCCTAACTACACATAGGTATGGCTTTTCTTGTCCTTGGTACTGCGCTTAGTTACAGTATGGCATATTCTGGACTTTGTAGAACTGCGCCTTTTGAGTGGGTAAACATCCCTTTTTATAGACCTTATTTTCTGTAGATCTCCACCAATTAAGGTGCAGTATTTACTATATGTCAATGAGGGTGAATGACATTTCGACTTTGTGATGAAAGAGTAGATAAGCTCTCCACAGAAAGGAAGTTGGTTTTCGTTGAATTGGAAAGGGGTAAAACTTCTTCTCCTTTTACAATTCGATGTATTTGGAGGTTTTAGGACCTTTTCCAATCAATTTCTGACATTAATTTAAGTGATATAACATCTCAACATTTAATATAATATTTCTCCTCTCTTATTTACAAAAATTAAGAGAGTACTTTGACACACAAGAAAATAAAAGTCCCTCTCACTTCCATTGTCAAGGATGTTCCTGGTTGACTCATCCGTTGATAAGAATTTGTCGAAGTTTAAAACAACATTTCTAATTAAATTTAAAATATTATTTCTCAAATCAGCCCAAATTCTCACAATATATTTTTAAATAAGAATTTGTTATTCCATAAACTCATGATTATTGAATTTTGTTGTAAAAAAATTTTATTAATATATTTTTATGAAAAATATTTATATTTAAAATGCAAAATTATATTGACTACACTATTTTTTTAAGGTGATGTCAGAAATGATCTTTATCTGACTTTGGATAAAGGAGAGTTTGAAAAAGGTGGAAAATCAACAGGAAAAAATATAGAAGCTTCAGTAGTTTTAGTTAATATTGAAGGTTATATTTTAGAGGTAAATTTCTTCATTAATAATCATAATATATTTATACATTTTTTTTGACATGATATGAAGTTCCAGAAGTTATTAATATATTAGAAATAATATAATTTTTTTAAAATTAATTGAAAATTAAATCAATTGTTATAGACCACTATATATATATATATTTATTTATTCTACTAGTTAGAGGTCTATTTGCTGAATTAAAAAATGTATATATATGCATGTAGTACTGTACAGTACATATGTAGTTGATGTGGTTATGTTTATAGGTATCTTAACATAAACAATGTTATGTACATTTACAGAATTTCTTTATAAAAAATGCATACCAATAATTATTTCTCACACTATTTATTATTAATTGACATCATATAAATGGTAATCTGTGTAATTTTGTCTTGAGAGAAAGAAGAAAACATCCAGTCATAGAACATAATTTCTTATATAATTATTGCATTGTTTTTGTGTTAAATCCATTAAATCTTAATTTTCTAAAAGACTATCCATTTGATTTCTTTTCTTATACAATTTTCAATTTATCATTATTAGACAATTCCATTGCTAAGGGAATAGTTTACATTAAAAGAAAATTTTATTAATGAAAATTAGACCACTACTCTTTTCAATATAGAGTAATAATAGGAAATAGTTGTTCTCTTAATATTAAAATAATATACTCTGAGAGTCAAAAATTATCTTAAATTTAAAAATAGAGTACATATGATCAAGTATTTTCATAATTTTAAAATTACTATTTCTAAGAATTGTATATAAAAAGTTTAAAAATCAAATATTTAAGAAAATTATTATTTAATTAACAGATGAAGAAAATTTAGATCTTGGTTGCTTGCTTTTCTCTTTACTATATGTATTATCTTAGCATAAGGTTGCTGTTGAGAACAAATCACACAGAAACACTTTACTGGAAAAAGGTTGGTTTATTGATAGGAATGGATATTCATTTCAGGCTTAATGCCTTTCTTCAGTCCTATTATAACAGATTTATCAGAAAAATTATTACAGAGTTACTGATTGTATTGAAATATTTAGGATATGTGTACATTTTACTTTTAGCAGATAGGGGATGAAACCAGGGCTACTCAAAGGTATTGCCTGGGGTGAAAGTGGAGAAGAAAGATGATTTAGAGGAAAAGGCTGAAGGTGAAATTATAAAGAAGGATAGGAAAGGGGATGACATGGAAGTCCCAAGGGTGCCTGTATTGCTTTTATTTAAAACAAAATTAAAAATTTACATTCAGTTGTGGAACAGTAGTTAAGAATTATAGAAGTGCCCTAAATGATTGGCACACAAACATAACTTATTTACAATACCAATTGTACTTGCAATGGGAGAACTGACAAAGTACCTTATGACAAGTAGGATACACATACAAAGGCTTATACAATAAAACATAATTACCTGAGATTATAGTGACAGTTAAAACAACACGACTCATGAGAAGACATAGGTGAAAAAAGGGGAGGAAAGTGGAGCTAAAAGAACTTTAGCTCCATTTTCCTCCCCTTTACACTTTAGAACAGTATAACAACATGTGCTAGAATAAAAAGGGGGAATAAAAATTATTTTGCACCCTACAAGTATTCTGTTATTAATTTTATAAAAATTCCACCTCTATAATTAAGAGGTGGAATTTTTAGATTTAAGTTTACCTCCCTTTTTATTCTATCACATGTTGTTATACTGTTCTAAAGTGTATAAGGGTGGAGCTAAAATTCTTTTAGCTCCATTTCCCTCCCCTTTTTTCACCTGTCTTCTCACAAGTTGTGTTGTTTTAACTGTCACTATAATCTCAGGTAATTATGTTTTATTGTATAAACCTTTGTACACATATCCTAAATATTTCAATACAATTGGTAAATATGTAACTCTGTAATAATTTTGCTGATAAATCTGTTATAATAGGACTGAAGAGGGGCATTAAGCCTGAAATGCATATCCATTCCTATCAATAAACCAACTTTTTTTCACTAAAAGTGTTCCTGTGTGATTTGTTCTCAACAGCAACCTTATGCTAAGAAAATACAAAATTTAATATAATTGTTCAATTAATATTACTTTCAGTAAATAAATTAAACTTATAAGAAATATATATAGTTTAAACTCAATGATAAAGTGTAACAAATGTATATCAAGACATACAAAGAGTGATTACATGTTATTGTATAAACAAAGACTAATGAAAAAATCATATATTAAACCAAAATTCAGACAAATATTTAGCTCAATTATATTAAAGAGAAGTGAATAATACTAAACTACTATGATCTGAGCAAGTGTAAACTTGATTAGAGTGGCAAAAAAGTATTAATTGTCACAGGTCAGGTTTTCATTAGTAAAATTAAATTTATAAAACTTTTAATGAAATTAAATTTTTATTAATTTTTTTTATAGTAAAAGTTATTTTAAAGTATTTTAATAAGTGAAAAAATAAGAAAATATTACTATGGGATGAGATTAGCTCTACAATAGTTTCAGAAATCCAAACAGTACTTTTATTTAGAATTTGTAAAAATGATTTGGACAAACTCTGAAATTTGATTACTTTATAACTACTTCCTAATTGGGGTGCAGAATATTAATTAATTATAAAATAACTTACTAGGATTACATGACACTCATTCTAATGGAAATGTGATATATTTTTGTCAGGAAGTTGACATTATTTGAGGGTATGTGCCTGAGGAATATTTGATTATCATGCATATGAAAATGATAGATTTGTAGCATGGATTCAGACAAATAAACAATGACCTAAATCCTTTTAATTTTGTCTACATGGTATAAATTTATAAGATAAAATACATTATAGTGGCATTCTACATACCATTTTAATATATCTAATCATAAATGTCTTTATACATCTAAAACATCTATCTTACATTGTGCACCATTGGTATAAATGACTAACTATTTTCATTTTTGCCCCACCCCCCATTTTGTGTAAAATTTTGTCATGACCCCTGGATAGACAGTAGACTTTTATTTAATCAACATAGTTAAAGTAAAATTTTTTCTGGGATTTGCACTTATGTTTCTGCCTTATTAGAGGTCTGAATAAAACACCCAATTTTATGAAACAATGGTTTTATTTATGCATATGGGTATAAATATTTATTTAATGAAAGGTACAGTTTTTTTAAAAGTATATCATAAGAATTCAATGTGAGGTATGCTATTTTATTCTTATAAATAATATAATTTCATTTCATTGTTTTACTGGTACCTGATATGTGTTGAAGAAAAGCCTTATACTTTTTATTGCCAAATAAATTTATTTGAATTTAGCAACCCCAAAAAATTTTCTTGCAGCCTCTCTGGGGGTCACGACCCACAGTTTGCATGCCACTGATTTATACCACAATGGAAAACCTTTCATGATAGAGAATTGACTAGTATTTTGACATTTTTTTCCTGCATACATTTATCTAAATTTGACAAAAATTTACTTATAGAATTCAGCATATTTCAGAGTTTGATTTAGTTCTTTCTTAGATTTCAGCTATGTCTTAGTTAATTGTACTATTTGTTAAAACTGGAGATATGATACTGAATTCTGTCAGTACAATCTGATATTAATAATTTCTGATTCAATCTAATACTGATACTTGCTTCTAGGTGTTAGAAATAAATGAAAGCAAGAAAGCTCTTTGATTTAGAGAATATTCACTTTGTTCACTAACTATTTAAATTCAGAGATAAAGAAACTATCTTGTTACACCTAATTTGCTTGAGTTTCTAAGAGAGAGAAATTTAAATTATTAATTTTAAATTTCTCTTTTATAAAATTATTAATTTTAGGAAAATACTGTTTAAATATCCAAGTTCTTAGATGTATTAGACTTGACTTTAGCAAAGAAAAAAAAAAAAAAAAGATATTTTTTACAGTATAACTTTTTGAATGTAGAAAGATTTTTCGGTTATCACAAATTATAGTGTCTGTGTTAATTACCTTTTGTTTACATACTTTGAGTTGTAAGAACAGGGTTGCTTTTATGATAGGTCTTGATGATTTTATATGAAACCTGATATTTTTTATTGTATTGTTTTTTTCTGTAGCACAATTCATGTTTCCTCTTTTTTTATTTTTTGGTACATTGTAAGTTAATAGTTAAAAGCCACTAAGTAGTGAACGGATATGAAGAAACAGATAATTTTATGTAATTGTCACAGTTCCTACACTGATGTAGGCAGGAATTAATGAGTTGTTACATGTGGAAAACTACTAAATACTTATAGTTCATTACAACAAACAACAGACAAACAAACATCCTCATTTATATTGTGAGATCACGTTTGAGGGAAAAATCCTCTGGTCATCAGAACGTTAAGGCTCGCTCACCTGGTCACTGGATGGCTTAAATTACAGAATGTTACTGAATCTCTGTATTCATTTGACTGCCAGGACTGATACCAGCTAAGAAAAGATATCGCACCCTAACTCATAATGTTACATGTATAGTTGAACAGAGGACTATATCCTATCAAGCGGGGAGGAGTCCCGGGTAAGTTCGATCGTAGCGGGATGAATGTCTTTACTTAATTAACTGAGAGGATCAACCAATTTACAATGACAATAAAAGGGTTTAATGAATAAAAATAAACATAAAGGTACATGCATCGAAATACATAATACAATCTAACATAAATCAAGTCTATCTAATATACACCTCTAAACCCGAGAGAGAGAGTTCACAACAAGTTAAACATACTACTGGGATTCTAGCTGTGACTCCGGTCTTCTTATTCTATGTTGAAGGCAGTGAATTGTATGGCAAAGTGTCAAGCAGGATGAGGACTATAGGAGGGGGGATGTGAGTGAGGGAACTCTTGCTAATGTGGCACCTTCAAACTATCAAGGACTGCGGTCTTTTATGGCAGCTTCCTAATTCTCGTGGACTGCCTTTCCTCTGGCATTTTCCAATTTGGCCAATTTCTTGTGGACGGCCCAGAATGGCAAGAAATCACTCCTTTTTATTGTAATTTCTGACCAATAGCGTTAGAGGATTTTCATTCATAAATGGGATGTAGGGGAGTCAGATATCCAGATGGTTAGTTCAGTTTGGAGATAAGGTCCTGAGAAAGGAAGTTAATTTTTTCCTTTCAACACAAAAGTGAAAGCTTTGTCTTCCTTTTTTGTAAACAACATGGAAAAACTAGATATATTTCTCACACTAATTAAGTAATAAAATTCCAATTTTCACAATAAATATATATATATATATATATATATATATATATATAAAAGCTTACAAATCAATGTAAGGGCTCTTTTTGCATCCTGGCCTTAGGGCAGGGGTCCCCAACCTTTTTGTACCTAAGAGCACATTTTAGAATACCGGTCGGACGGCGGGCACTATTTATTTTTTAAGGTGAATTTAGAATTGGACATAGTTAATAATACATACATATGATATACAAAAAACATTTAATTCCAAAAATGTAATTTAACATACACAAGAATATTAACAATAATTTTTATAAAACAAGTAATTACTAAACAATGCATAAAAAATCTACAAAGTATAAAAATTCTTTATAAAAAAATATAAATCTGATTTTTGGCATTGCATTTCATTGGCCATTGCTTCATAATTAGAAGAGTATGATGTTATTCCTGCTCGTAAGCAATCGTCAAGGTGTTCATCTGTAAGTCGTGATCTGTACTTTGTTTTCAACAATGAACATTATAAAATCAATGGTTCACACAAGTATGTGGAACCGAAAAACTATTTTATTTTATATGCTGCTTTTTTCAAGAATGGAAATTTGTTTCTTTCAACTATATTCCAGAACTTCTCATCTGATACAATGGATTTTAGGATAATGTCATTCTGAAGGTCCAAAATTTCTATCTCTACCCCTCCAGCCTACCCCCTCTGGAGAGACCCGGGATCGAATCCAATCGGGTCGAAAAATCCCCAGGAATTTTTCGGGATGGTCCAAGCGGATATGTTGGGCTCCATCCCTCATCACCTGATATAGATATATTTATTTATTATAAAGGAGACAAACAAAAATGTATTTGAAAAAAGCATAATTTGAAAAACATAACAAAACAAATATTTGTTTTATTTGGGTCTGTAATTATTCAAAAACGACAAAACACCATTTTAAAGTGATTTTTATTCTAATAATATATTTATAAGTAATATGTAGCCAAAAATGTAGCCATGTCAAATTTATGTAACCCAAAAAGTAGCCAATGCGCCAAATGATACTTTTTATGCCAAACTAAAAAAAAGGTAGCCAAGTTTGGCACAAAGTGGCCAAATATGGCAATGCTGGATGAGCTCCAGACAAATGTCTGTGTTGTCACGGCAACCATAGAAACGGGCTGATTCATTTTATTTTAGGTATGGGAAATTTGGTTGGCAAAGATTTGGCGCGAGGGGAAAAAGAGATCGGTCACGTTTCACTTTGTGCTTTTATCTGTGTTGGATGCCATTTTTACTTTTGTGTGGTTAATCATTAAAAATGAGAAAACTTTTACATAGCATTTTACTGAAAACTGAAATAATTTTATTTTTATCGTGGTCGCACAGCGGCGGGCGCACACAAAACGATCGCTATGGTGCCCGCGGGCATAAGGTTGGAAACCCCTGTCTTAGGGCAATTATAATTGTCTAGTTTGCCTAGGCTTGACTGCAATCCTGTTTTTAGAAAAAAATTAACAATTACCTAGTGCTTTAGTATTTCTTCCAGCAATTATTTTCTTAAAATACAAATGTTTTTAGTCTCAGGTAACAAGCAGGAAAAATTTGAATGAGTTTTCAAAAGTTTGATGGAATTTTAACATAGCTAATGACATTGGAATGTTCTATGCATTCAGAAATTTTTAAGAAAATAATTGATGAAAGAAGTGTTAAAGCACTAGATAATTATTAGTTATTTCATTTCCAGCTTCTTTAAATATTTTGGATGTTTTTTAGAAAAAAAACTGAACACATCTTGAATAAATTTATAATAGTATAGAAAATTTTTCAGATAAAAAATTATTGCCAAATCACCAACTAGCTTGAAATATTGCCAAATTCAGCAATAAATTTCCAGACCTAGCAACAATGCTTATATGTTGCTTGTCCATTGTTAAAAAGTAGGCATATGCCATGCCCTCACTGTTACTGCTGTAATTTTTTTTTCTTATGTTACTGTTTGATCTTAAAAAACTTAATTTTGTTGTGAATATAATAGAATATATATATATATATATATATATATATACTGAATTTATATATCAAAAAAGCATATGAAAGCAATTTAAATTAAATCAATGTAAGTTATCTACAATAACACTTAATAAAACATTATTACTGTTAATAAATTCAAAGTAAAAAAACATAAATTATGCTATGAGAGCTTCAATCTTGTACAGACAGACAAATGGTAATGAAAGGTTATCTTGTTCTTCTATTTGGTCTTTGTGTAATTGAATGTTCAGCATCTGGAAATAAAAAAAAGACAAATTAATCAGGCAATATTATGCTACAATTAATAATTAGAAATTAGAGATAGACGTTAGGCACCATCTCTTATCAAAAGTAGTAACTATAATTTTAATATAATTTAGATTAGTCTGGAAGAAAAGAATTGGCTCAGAGTATGAGTCAAATCTACAACCTCCACTTAAGTGTAGTGTGCTGACCAGTTATGCCACCCGGACCTCTGAGCTCTTCTTTTCCAGACACATTTAAAGTTTAGATATAGATATAATCATCCAATGGTTACTCATGGTGCTGACTGGGGACATATTGAACACCCACTGGTCTACTCCAACATGGCACTCAGTCTGCTATTGTATTATTCGGCATGGCATATATACATATAAAGAAAAGATGTACTTACTCTTAAAATTAATCATTGTTTTATGTTTAACTCTATACAATATGTTTTTCATAAAATAATTATAGAAAACAAAACTTAATATTTATGAAAAT
Source organism: Centruroides vittatus (assembly GCF_030686945.1). Taxonomy (NCBI): domain Eukaryota; kingdom Metazoa; phylum Arthropoda; class Arachnida; order Scorpiones; family Buthidae; genus Centruroides; species Centruroides vittatus. The sequence continues at coordinate 6,559,596 of NW_027120658.1, read as the reverse complement.
TTTTTTGGATATTTGTGTAAAGTTATATATTGCTAATATAAATGAAAACTAATTATTGTAACAGTTATGATGTTATTTGTGATTACTTTGTTAACATGTTATAAAGTCACTAGAAAAGTATCAATAGTAATGTTTGTACAAAGTTTTTATTTAAATTTATGTTCCCATTTCAGGGGTACCTCACCTATTATGAAATAAGTTGATTGATTGAATTTATTATGTTATCATAAATTACATGTTTAGAAGACATTTTTTCTATTCCTTGGTTATTGATTACAATTACAAATTACTTAATCACTTCTTTTAATATATGACCTACTATTAAATTGAAAATGTATCATTTCTAATCATTACAGTTATGATTTACACAAAACATTTTGATATAATTACAGTAAAAAAGAAAAATACATTGCATTATATTCAGTTGATCTAGACCATGTTGATATAAATTGTTCATAAGAAATATTAAATTGTTTTTATTTTTAAAATAATTTATAATTAGTTTTTTATTTACAATGCTAGTTTAATCAATAACGAGAAAAATATATAACTTTGTTATATGGAGATATAAGTTAACCAGTCATTCCATAAATAATGTTATGCTTAGATTTTATTGAAAGTATTACTTGGCAATGCATTTTAATTTTTAAAGTATATATTTTTCAAATTACAGTAGAGCATCGATTATCCGACCCCTGATCAACCAACACATTGGTTAACCGACTGCATTCTAGTCGGCAAATTCAAATGTCCACTAGTGACGTGGCGCTACAATATTTGGCTATGTCTTGGCTACTTTAATATTATTTTGTTAAATTTCTGCGTGTTTTAGCTGGCAACACTAGCGCGACCATTAAAGGGAGGCCAGTATTTAAACCAGGCTTAATTTTCTATTTATTCTTTATTTTTGTATTTATTTTGTGCAAAATAAAGAAATAATTTTTAACGATACAATAGTGATGATTATTATTTAAAAAAAAAAAAAAATTTGTTAGGCTTATCATCAATGAAAATTCAACACGAAGTAGGTTAATAGTGATATACTAATATACTAATTACATGGGATATACTAATATACTACTATACTTTACTAATAATGTATTTTTTCATACTTTTCGGTTATCCGTTTTTTTCAGTTATCCGACAAACCCCAATCCCCAAGTGAGTCGGATAATCGATGCTCTACTGTAATTAAATATGCTCGAGTCTTTTCAAATTTTGGTTAATTGTAATTGTACAGTAAAGAATTATTTTTATAAATTTTTGCTTAGTTATTTAACAAAATTATGTAATAGTGGAGAATATTTAAGAGATCTTCAAATTAGTATTTAATATAAACAGTTTTATGTTAAATCATGCCAGTTTTTAAATATTTATATAGCAATTTCTTATGGAAGTTGATTTGTTAAAATATAAAATGCAAGTAGTCAGTTAAATATTTTGTTAAATAAATATTTTACTTTTCTGCAGAAATGTATCAGTGCAGGATCAGGACAAGAAATGATTACAGAATATCAGTCAATGGTACTATATCACAATAATTCTCCTCGATGGGCTGATGTAATAAAGGTAATAAATATATTATTATTTTATTTAATACTATAATAAAATGATCATGAATATCTGACTTAAAAAATTTTAAAAATTTATATTTATTTAAATTTTTTTATATCAAAACAATTACATTAAATTTAACTGATTTAACTAATCAGTATGTTGTAAATGTACACAATAATAACATAAACCACGTTATGAAATATAGTTTATATTGCATTGAACTTATATGCAAAAGCCAGGCATTGGATCTGTACATCCAGACCCTTTTGCTTCTGCACATTGGAAATTTAAGGAATGTCTAAATAAAGAACCTACCTGATAAACAAAAAGAATATTATAGATGGGTAACTGCACTTAGAATTTAAGGGCCAAAGAACACCCAGAAATGGTGGCATTAAGAACAAAATTTCAACTAACCAACAAATGGATGAAAAGAAATGATATCGTTCTCACCAGAGCTGATAAATCAAAATCCTTAGTCATTATGAAAAAGGAGCATCTACCAAATAGGACTAAGAGACTACATCAATATCACACAGTGTGATAAAGAAAATGGAGACTTTGTAGATAAGCTGCAGAATAGAATGAAATGCTCCGAAAACTTGAAATTAGCAAAACATCTGGCCTTACGAGACATAATAGTTGACTCACCCGACACTCCTAAGCTCTTTGCATATGCTAAAACTCATAAACCGGGCCAGCAACTCTATCCAATAGTTGACAAAGCAAGACACCTACAAAGAAACTAGAAAAGGCCGCCGACTGCCTCCTTTCGCCAAGCTTAGAGGATTATCCTTACACCATTGAAAACCCAGAAAACCTCATATGCCTGCTGAAAGAACTCCTAGAGTCTCTAAAGCTCATCACAGTCCTAGACTTCAAATCACTATACCCCCTCAGTAAAGCTCCCAGCTGTCTTTTGCTTTCTCAGAGATTTCTTATTGGATTATACTCAAGATCGAGCACTGCACTGCCATATACTCAAAATGGCCCATCTTATTTGTTATAACTCAATCTTTACCTTCAAAGGCAAAAACGAGGCGTCCCCATGGGTAGCCCAGTGTCAGGAGACCCAGTGAGTTAGTCATTGGGCAAGTGAAAAATAAGATCATTCCTAGGTTTTTCCCTGACCTTCTGCTCTATAGAAGATATATAGATGATATACTCGTCTTATGGAAGAAGGTGCCTGACATAGCAGTCTTTATACAAGCTATCAACAACAACCCCTATGGCCTTGCTATAAATATAGAGCAATCAAGCAGCATGGAAGCCCATTTCCTCGACACAGCCATCAAAGTGGAAGCCTTGACCATCCAAACGTCAGTCTACTGAAAACCTACTGCAATGCCAATATACATACCTAGGGGATCACGTGACCCATTCTCATATAAAATATCTGCATTTAAAATCTTAGTGAAAAGAGCAATCTCCCACTCCTCTACAAAGCAAGCTCTGAACACAGAATTGGCTTATCTTAAAAAAGTCACAGCAGAGCATGGGTACCCTTCCTTAATACAATGTATAACCAGGCAACATCGTCAAAGGGGCACATCCACAGCACAGACAAAGGATACCAACAACCAGAATGGACAAACAAGGCTCCCTGTCACCTTCAACCCATATGTTAAAGAAATATATGGAGAAATAGCCAATAAACAACAATTACAAATAATCTATAGAAGAGGTCCCACCATAGCAGACATCCTAAAAAACAGGAAAGACCCCCCAGATCTCAACAGAATGTACTGTACAGCATATATTCTATTCCTCTAGTGGATAACAGATGGCAAAAAGAACTCATCTGTATTGGTTCTACTAAGTGCTCGTTAAAGACCAGATTAAGGGAACACCAAGCTGATCTACAACATGGAAGGCTCACTACGGCCCTAAGTATTTATGCAACAGACCAGGACATCGAGGTGGAACTCAACAAAGCTAAAATCATCGCAACCACACCTCATCCTGAGCACATAAAATGGTTAGAAGCTATGGCTATTTGTAAAATGAGCCATACATGCATCAAGCAAAAAGAAGAGATCAACCTATCACCAGCCTGGCAACTTTTCCTAGACAAGTGTGTCTAATAATTTGACACCTGCGCACAATGATGCGTGTCCATCGGAGCAGAATTCGGTGAACTTTTCAATTTGAAATCTCTTGTTCTATTTTTTCTTAAGTATTCCATTTCCACCCGAAGAAGAACTTCATCAGGTTTGAAAATGTTTGTGGGATAATCTTTTATAGGATACATGCCGGTAACAGGTTTGATTTTTTATTGTAAGTGTAGTATACTTCCGGTGTTAGTAAAGGGTTGAACAGTATTGTAAATTAAAATTTAATAGACATCTGAAGTACAAAACAAAACAAGCTATCAACTAAATATACCTATAGATAGCACACTTATAAATAGCATGCCTATCGAGAGAGAGTTTACATTAATAAAACATACTACCTCAGTTCATGTGAAGAATTAACAGTTGTCGTTGCACAATCTGAGCTTGATTAATATACTTGTGACAATGCCCAAAGCGCCCTCTATGCTCAGCACCATGGGACCGAAAGATCGACACCACGTTTGTGATGATTAGTTTGTCAGGACTGACATCACTGTGTCTTTAAAGACAGACACAGAAACCTTGATGGCCGCTACTTTCATTTTTGCATGAGCGATTGCATTTGTAGGCACTTGGACTCAGGATGGAATGGCCTTAGATGACTGGAGGAAGTGTACACTACTACAAATTTAACAATTTACAATATCTGTTTATTTATCAATACGATTTACAATTCTGTACATAGTGAAGTCACTTAGCAAGGTGCTAATTTTGTAACACAATATGGGGAAAAAGGGGGTAATCTTATCATTGATACCATGACCCTTCCCACAAGAGAGCGAGAGTTCATAAATCGGTTGTGCTTTGGTAAATATCTTAGTAAACATTGGTTCTTTGGGGAATCGTAGAATTGGCGGATCAATGTACTGTTGGTCCACCAGGTTCGGAAGAAGCTGTAATGAATCAAAAGAGCAGAAGTCTTTTTCATCTTGAGAGGGCAGAGGATTGGCGATGACTTGAGCAGTATCTGAAACAGGATTGGGCATGAACACCGGTTCAAAAGGTGGCGAACTAATGATGATGGTGAACTGCTCTGACAGCAAACTCCTTTTTATTAGGGGGTCCCTCATGGATTTTTCCCATGACCTCATTAGGAATTATTATGCGTTGGGGCCAATAGTTAAATTTCGGTCATTGGTTCCAGGTGACACATTTGATGTGTTGCTTTAAACAGGAAGCAAGTCCATGGGAAAAATTTTAATCATGTCCTCTATGATATTTTTCTCTCAAACACATTTTTTTGAATAAAAATTTTTTATCAAGTCTGAGCTCTCACACACTTCTTATGCAGAGGTTAATTGGCGATATTCGGCAGATGGAGATTTGACTTTAATTCCTATGAGATGGAGACATGGGTGGGTTTGGAGACCTGGTGATGAGGAGCCGGATCAGGACTATGCTCTTCTTATGGTTTCCACACTTTTCTACATGGCAGTTTCTTCTATATGGTTGTCTGTCTTCTATGGCAGTCTGTCGAACTTTCCAGCTGCCTTGAGTTCTCAATTTTATACCTTTTTATTTTAAATTCCTCTCCAATTGGGTTTTAGGATTTGTAACATCCGATAGGATATTCATTCTGATGCAAATGGCCAGATGTAAGTTGGATATGTTTGATAACATCTCTCCTAAAGGAGGTTTTACTTCCCTTTTCATAAATTTGATAGAAATGTGTCAATTTTGACATCAGTTTAATGCTTTTAACAATTTCTTACTAAAAAAAATTATTCTGTTTCTGAATTCTCACACAGTATATAATTGATTAATAATTAGCAATTATGTATATATGTATTTATGTACATATATATATATATATATATATATTTAATACAATTTTTATTTATTTATATACTATAATCATCTATTCATTTGTATATCTTTAATAAATATATTAATCTACATAATTTTTAAATAAATTTTTAACAGTTATGCCAATTTACAATGAATTTAATAGTTTGACAATGAATTTTGGATATGTTGCCTGGTAAAAACCGCTTTAGTTAAGCTGTTGCAGGTTGCTTTAAACAGTTTACACTTTTGAAAGACACTGCTTTACTTCTGCTATTTTGCAGTTTGTAAACACTATAAATCAAGCATTTATTCAGAAGTGACACAAAATAGTATCAAAGGTAACCTATGACATATGTATTCCTCAGCCTAAAAAATTTTTCAAATACTTTCTCATTTATGACAACCATGTTAAATTTCATCTTCACTACTTCCAAACTTCAATGCACTAGTGCTGCAGTCACTACTTTAAAATGGAAATTGGTAAAGTAACTTTGTTAAAAAAAAAGTTTAAGTAGTGTTACCAGGCAACTTATATTACATATTTTATATTACTTCAAATTTTATGAAGTCTGAAATCATTAAAACATTGTGATAATTTTCTTATTACTAATTAATTTTTAATAAATTTATTTTTTAGCTTGTAATACCTATTGAAAGATTTGATGGTGCTCACGTCAGAATTGAGTATTACCATTGTTCAAGTAAGATAATATAAAAATTTTATATTCATAATTTCATTAATTTAAATTTCACTTCTAACTATAGTCAGAAATTTAAATTGCAATTGATATTTCTTTAATCTCTACATTAAGTATAGAGATTGAAGAAATTTCTGTTTGATATACATTCAATTATACAAATTTTAAAATAGGCACAAGTAAAAATTTTGTAAACATTACTAATGTAAAAAATTTTAATTATTTTTTATAAGTGTTTAATTTCATTGACAGTAATGATAAGAATTCATGAATATAAGTTATATTCATTAATTATTATATTTATTATTTTATTGAATTTCTTATTCGACTTTTTTTGAAATTATATAATTGCTTAAATTTTTTAGCTCGTGATAAAGATAAGAAGTTGTTAGGGTTCTCTTTCATTCAATTAATGGATGATAAAGGTACAATTTTACGAAATGGCACACATGAACTTTATGTATACAAGGTAAATAACTTATTATTTCTTAGAATTATTTAATAACAGTTATAAATCTATAAAAGAAATAATTTGTTTCAATGTTTTTAAAATTTGTAAATTTTAGAAAACATTAAAACATTTTGTTTTAATTTGTTTATTTAAAAATTTGTTTATTTAATGTTTTTTTTTTTTTGTTTCTTTGTGTTTGTCTTTTTAATACTCTTTTACCTTAAAATTTAAGTTTTGTGCTGGAATTTTTAAGTTGAAATAAATGCTCAAAGTAAATGAAAGTTACTGTAAATATTTTAGTTATAATTTTAAAGTAAAACTTTTTCAATATTTTAGTGTGAAGAAAAATGTAAACTGCAAGAACCTAGATCATATTTAAGTCTTCCTTCTGGTCCTAAAGATGGAGGTGGTTCCACTCCAGGTAGTGCAGGAAGTTCTGGTCCAGTGCCTCCATCTCCTCCGCCATTTCCAACAAATATTATTGGACAATGTTTTATTCGAAGTCCAAGAGAGAATGTATATATCAATACTCTTTTATGTTCTACAAAATTAACTCAAAATGGTAAATATATGTTTTTATAAATATATAAATTAAATGTCATTATACAAAATTTTTTATGTTTTAAATGATTTTCAGAAATAATTATTTTATTTTCATTGTACATATACAGTATAACTTAGAAAAACAACAACTTTAACCCATTTAATAAATATAAATAAAAGAAAACTCAATTAAAAAACAAACAAAATTTAAGAACAACAAAAATAATAATATATTCAAGAAAAATTAAAATATTGTGGAAAAATATTTACTTTAATAAAATATGTTCAAATAGGATTTAAACTTGATGATCTTCAGATTAATGTTTCCCTTAGGTATGTTTAAATTAGGGTAGTAGAAGAATAAAGATCAATGTATCTTTGCAGAATTGATAAGATTTATTATTATGTGAACACTTTTAATAAATTTAACCAACTTTAATAAACAATGAGGATATAATAAATCTTTCTAGCTCATTAAAACATTATTTTTTAGAAACACAAATGTAATTATTGCCTTATAAAAATTCCAAATAATTCAAAATCTGGGAAAGACTTATTAAATGTAAGTTAATTTGTCAAGTTATCAAAAATGTAAATATAAATAGACAACAGCTAAGTGGTTTTTTCTTAAATTATTTAAACTAAATGACTAAAAATTTATTTGTGTTACATTGTAATCTCAAAAATGAAATAGATGTGTCCCAGAGAATAGAAAGCTGTGTTTGCAATGTTTTATCATTAAAAAGAAATATTCATTGACACTGTTAGACAATATATATTCAGCTATAAAAATTCAGTTTAAATTCATAATTTAGCAGTCACTTTTTTTCCACCTGTAATCATTTGTCAATATAATTTTATTCCTCCTTGTGTTGATTGTACTACACTTCATTGTGTGATATAAACAAAATATAATTTTACTTTTCCGATGATTTAAAATTTTGTTTTTTATAAAGGAATAGTTAAATTTAGAATTCTAAAATATTCAAATAAAATTTAATTTTTATATGTAGTATTTCTATGTTTGAAAAAATTTTTTTGATAGAATAATAATAATAATTTCTTAGTTAATGGTTAAATAATTTTAATGAATTCTTCAAAATTGTCGTCGTTATTTAAATTTTAAAAACTAAATATAAATAAGAAAAGACGACATCATTTCTTATCCATATTAATAATTAATATGGATAAGAAATAATGATGTAGATTAATAATAACAGTACTTTTAATAAAATAATAAAAAATACAAATGAGAAATAAAAATAATTTTATTAGATAAGTTAAATATGATTTTATGCTAAACTTAAACGTATAATTTTTTTTTGAAGTTTTAATATGACTTTTTTAATTTGTATGTTTATTGAAACAAATATTTTCCTAACTACTGAAGAATTTAACATGTTATTGTAATTATAGAATTATGTGATTTTCTATTACAAAAAAGGAATGAAGTAGATTAATTGGAAGAATTAGTGTTCATGAATAGTAATTACATTGAAATTTTATATGTACATGTAATTTGTATTTTACAATAACAGAAAAAGCTTATAATACAAAATTTTATAAATGATGCAAATGAGTGAATGTAATATATGAAATTAAAAGTGAATTATTAGTTTTACATTGAAAATACACTTTTATAATTTTAATTGTTATTGTTTCATGCAGGTGACTTGTTGTCATTATTAAAATGGAAAACTCATCCAGATAAGATACAAGATACATTAAATAAAGTTATGAAATTAAATGGAGAAGAAATTGTTAAAGTAAATATTTTGATAATTTGTTTTATTTTGAATCATTTTAATAAATGAACATCACAGTAGTGTAGATTACTTTTTATATAATGATAATGAACTAACTATTTATAAGGATACAATTTTAATTTTATTATCTTATTTATAGAGAAAGTATTTGTATCAGGGGTAATGGAGTAAATAATTAAATTACACTTGAAGTTAAATTTGAAAACAGAAAATATATTAGCACTTAAAATTAAGAGTTTAGATGTCAGTTTTGACAAAAAATATAAATAAGATTATTTAGAAATTTAATTATTTAGTTTGAATAACATTACAGATTTATATCATAAATCATTTAAAATTAAGTTGATGGTAATGTGAACGTTCATCTTTGTCTTTTCCTCCATGTATAGCAACAGCTTCTACTCCTTTCAAAAAAGATATTCATGAATAGCATCAACATCTTGTTTCTTCTCTGCAAATATTAAAACTAGTGGTGCTGTCTTTTGAAGAGTATCCAATAAATGCACAGTCGTAGCTTCTTGTTTGACATTTTCTACTTCTTGTATTACATCCATACTTGCAGCACCTGCTCGCCCAACATTTACAGTAATTGGCTTTACTAATGCACTTATAGCAAAATTTTGAATTTTCTTTGGCATTGTTGCAAAAAACAATGTTTGTCTTTGACCCTTGAAATAAGAAATTATAGTACGAACATCATCTTCAAATCCCATGTCAATCATACGATCAGCTTCATCAAGACATAAATAATGACAAATGCCTAAATTTACCATTTTCTTATCTAACATATTCATTAATCTACCTGGTATTGCAACCATTATGTGTACTCCTCTCTGAACAACATCCAATTGGTTTTGAACAGAAGTTCCACCAATGCATAAACAACATCTTAAAGTGGGCATTCCATCATTTGCTAGACACTGAGTATAATATTGTATTATTTCATCAGTTTGCTTGGCTAATTTACGTGAAGGACAGATGACCAAACCATAAGGTCCTTCATTTTTAAGAAATGGAAGTTTGATTTCTTGTTCAAGACAAAACATTATAATAGGTAAAACAAATACAAGTGTTTTTCCAGATCCAGTAAAGGCAATTCCTATCATGTCCCTACCTGATAAAACAGCAGGAAGACCTTGCATCTGAATTGGAGTTGGCTTCGATATTCCTTAAATGTTTTAATTGGTGGTGGGATATCATCACCTTCTACTAATATTTTGTTTTTTTTCCAGATTCTCTCATGTCTCATTTCAGATAACTCTAATATATATATTGGTGGTTTCCACCCAGTTTTAATTGGTTCTTCATATTGTATTCCTTTGGTTAATTCTGCTACTCCCATCAATGCTCTTTTCTCAGCAACACTTTCTAAAATTTTTTCTTTTTCCTTTAATTGTTTTTTCAAAGCACTTTCCTTTCTAGCTTCAGCTTTCTTTTTTAATTCATTATGTTGGTCTAATAAGCTAATATTAGACTTTCTACCATACTGATCATCATCAATTTCTTCTTCTATCGCACTGTTTGATTTACTTTCTTCTTCTTGTAATGTTAGATTTAAACGGCCAAGTGTACGCAGTTGCTGTTTTCTTCTTTCTGTAAGTGGTATGTAGGGAACATAATCATCATCACTTTCACTTTCAACCTCTTCTCTTCTATATCTCTTTCTAACTGGTTCTCCTCAAGTTGATAGTACAGTAGAGAGTCGTTAATCTGAATCAGTTGGGGACAGGGATTGTTCGGATAACCGATTATGTATGAAAAAATATATGAACCTGTCCGATGTTCAAATTTGTCTCCATTGCATGTCGCTTTGTGTTGAATTTTCGTTGATTTTAAGCCTAACAAAAATTTTTATAATAATAGTCGAGGCTATTGTATCGTTAAAAATTATTTTTTTATCTTGTAAGAACAAAATAAATATATTGAAGAATATAAAAACATGAAAATTATACTTTAGAAGTAAATCTAGTATCAAAAACGTTTGATTCAGCACACACAGTCCGACTGAAAGTCGTTCGGATTACCGGGGTTCGGATTAACGACTCTCTACTGTATTGATTTTTCACTAAAAGTAATCTTATATTATATCCCTTAACTTTTTAATGCTTTTTGGATTGGAGATTAGCCCTTGCAAATGCCTGTGCAGACTGGGAGTTTTTGGTTATTATTAAAAAAATGATAAAAAAGAACTAACAATATTTATGCCATATTTTGGGATTGTCACTTTGTACTTTTGTTAATATTAAGTAATCAATAGAATAATCATTAACAAGAAAATATGTTTTAAAAATTATAATAAAGTGTCTTTTTTTTTTATATTTGAAAAATTTTGATAGGTATCAATCATACAAACTAAGATAAAATAAAAAGCTTAAAGCATTTTATTTGGTACTTATTTTGGTATTTCTATGTATCTTTGACCTAGGATTATCATTTATAAAATTATAGTTTTATCAATCAATAACTTTCTTAAGACAGCCATTTTACAAAATATTGAAATATTATACAATATTTGCCACTTAGTGGTGGAAAATGATAGATTTTTCATTGAGTGTTCTTCCTATATCAACTACAGACATGTCTGTCATCGAGTTCCATAGGATAACAGGTAAAAGTGTGAACGAGTAAAATGTGTCCTTCATCTTTTATAGAAAAAAACTTTGTGAACAAGACTTGTCTGTAGAACACAGAGTGTTAAATAATATAATTATATTGCTATTGAAATATTTCTTTAGAAAAAAAACAGAAGTCTGGAAAGATAATAGAGAATCATAGATAATCACAATAGTAAAATGAGTTAAAGTATATACATACATATATATATGAATAAAGATTGAAGGAAATTCTCTGCAATATCTTAGGTTTAAATAAAAATGTTATCACTAATAAATAAATAAAATTAATAAAAAGTAGAAAAGGAAATGCATATAATCAGTTGTACAATTTGAAACTCTGGTTTTTTAAAATTAAAAACACACAAATTACAAAAAAAAAAAAAAAAACTTCAACATAAATTTCAGTTGTGTTAAAATTTATAAGACTAGACACCAACCAAATGCCGAAACTCTATCGGGCTAGTTTAAGGCTAATTACTAAATGAATTACATACCAATTTAACTCTAGAGGTAAACGTTAGACGCCATCTCATATTAACATTAATAATTCTAAATTATTTAAATTAATTAATTAAATTATAACTGCTGGGAGAAAAAAATCGGCCCAGAGCAGGACTCGAACCTACAACTCCTGCTTACCGTGCAGATGTGTTGCCAATTAAGTTATCCGGACCTCCAGTCCGATCTCCCCGTCTCTCTCCAGGCCAGTTTTTTCTCCAGCAGTTCTAAATTATTTTAATTAATTAATTAAATTATAATTATTAATGTTAATACGAGATGGCGCTTAACGCTTACTTCTAGAGCTAAATTGGTATGTAATTCATTTAGTAATTAGTCTTAAACTAGCCCGATAGAGTTTCGGCATTTCGTTGGTGTCTAGTCTTATAATATATCGGGTTTAGCGATATTGTTAAAATTTATGTTGTAATTTTTTAATGTCCATAAGCATTAGTTGAATTTCTGTTTTTGAACTTAGTTTGAATTAAATAATTAAGAAATGATAAAGATGAGATATTTTAACAAAGATATTTTAATGTAGACATACTAGATACATATATGCAAAAATTTTTTAAAAGTTTTTTATGTTAATGAAATAAAATAATTTAAGGAAATAAGAAAATCAAAGATTTATAGAATAAAATTAAAAGCGTAAAAGAAACATGTAAAGAGGAATATTGTAAGGTTGTTAGAAAAGAGAATACAAGAATAAATGGAAAAGATAGCAAGATTAGAAACAATGGTATTATGGAAATATGTTTATAATAAGAATGTCAGTTGGAATGATGTTAAAGTAAATGTTAAAGAATGTAAAGGAGTATCAATAATAATTACGGAATAATTTAAAGAACAAGAATGACCATTTAATTAACACAAAAATAGAAAAATGATATCTTAAATTATGATTATGAATACTAAAATATTACAACATGAACACTTGAAATTTTAACTTGTTTTTTTAACTGTTTATATTGTAATTTTTAAGATTTATGAAAACAATAAAGTATTGAATTTTTATTTAAAAATATTTCAAATAATATGCTGTTTTTAGTTATAACATAAGCTATGCAAAAAATAATTTTTTAATAATGAGTTGGTTGAGCCTTGAAAATGTTCAACAAAAAAATGAATTTCTTTTCTTTCCTCTTTTGTTTATAAGTTTTTCTAAATTCATAGGAGTAGATGATTTTTTAATTATATTCTATTAAATATTGTTTATTTGAAATATAGTGTTTACTATAATTTTTTAATCTTTAATCATTTATTTTAGTTTCTGCAAGATATATTGGATGCCCTTTTTTCTATGTTTTCAACTGGAGATGGAAATTCAACTACTCACTCTGGTCTTGTATTTAAAGTTTTGGTATGTTAAATTTATATAATGTTACCTTAATCTAGTCATAAAATGTTTATAAGTAAACATAATCATTTAAATGTATAAAATGTATTTTTAATGGTTTATGTCTTAATTATTTAATTCTATTATTATATGAAATCAGTTTTTAAGAGTTACTTGCATTTCCATATTCAAAATTTATTCACTCCTAATGAATTCTGTAGATTCTTATCATTTATTAAAAATAATGTATTTTTATCTTCAAAAATGAAAATTTTTGAATATTATCAGATTAAACAAAAACACAATACAATCTACAGATAATTACTATATTAATATATTAGATATTTTGCTAGTGTCATTAAAATTTATATTAGATTCATATATTATTATTTAAATTGCTAGTATATTAAAATTTTCAGATACCGTAATATGGCATAAGCATAATTGAATAAGGTTTCTTATAAAATTTTAGCATGAATTTGCTTTAACTAGCAATCTTACAAAAGTAATTTTAAAGATTCCTTACTCTCAACATAGAGCTTTTTTATTGTTTAATATTTTTCTTTTACTAATAATTTTTTCAGTATTCTGATATTTTGACTATAAAATAGAATAGTGAAATTTCACTTTAACAATCTTATTTCAGTGAACTCCACAATTTTGTATACTGGTATTTTACTATATAGCCACTCTGTTCAGAAATTTGCATGTATTACAACATTGGTATGGACGTGGTACAGTACATATATCACTTACTACTACAGTTTTAGTTTTGGTTTTGGAATAGTTTAGTGGTCTTTTGAACTACAGCAAAATGAATGATGTACAGCAAATGAATCTCGTGAAAGTTTTATTTAAGCAGAAGGTTTAAGTCCTCTTCTTAAATAAATAAAATTTTCTGCTTATCCACTATGCTGAAGAAAATGCATATAAATATTTCAGTGTGATAGTATACAACTGGTAAATTTCATGCTTGTACATACTGTTATGAAAATCTAGTTGTGAAAATGTTGATCATATGGTAGTTTTGACTGTGATTTGTAATGGTTCATAGATCCTCTGTATGTAATAATGGAGTCATAAATAAGTACATTTAAAAATGTAGACATCATGAAGCACTGTGGAAATAAAAATAAAGCTGTTTTCAAAAACCAGTATTACAAATAACATATATAAATAATACATTAACCTTAATTTCATTAATTTGCATGTTGAGATTCCATCATATATGTTTATTATTAAAACTTTTAATGAATTAATTAGAGAAAAATATTTTTTTTGTTTAGGTTCACATTCTGAGTCTGTTGGAAGATAGCAAATTTGAACATTTTAAACCAGTTATGGATACTTATATTACTGGACATTTTGCAGCTGCATTAGTTTATAAGTATGTTTGTTCAAATATTTTATGAACTAAATTTCTTAGACTAGAAATTTTCTAATTTTTATACTATTGAAAATTTTTATATCATCTTACAATTTTAGGGGTCTTTTAAGTTGTGTGATGCATTGTGCTGATCTTGTAAAAGATGCTGACAGACAAGATGCAATTCAGAAATGTTTTCATTCATTAGAATATATTTTTAAATTTATAATTCAATCAAGATTATTGTTTGCAAGGTAAGTTAACAATTTGTGTAAATATGTATAATCTGATATTATAATGTTATATTTGCCTTATGTACTGACTCATTGATTCATTCACTGACATGAGTTGTGTAAACAGAAGCAAACTTCTTACGTAAAAACAGAATGGTAGTGTAGAAGTGGCACATTTGAGTACATTGCCAGAAAAATCTGAAATCTCAAAAACATAAAATACTTTTGACTGTATGGGATGTCGAACCTTATCCTTGTGCCTTGCAGAATATTATAGCATCCAAATAGTTCATTAATTAAATTTTTGGCTCTTCTTATATAAGTAATCATTACATGATTTTAGTTAAATACTTGAAAATGATCACAGCCATCAAATTAGATTAACTCCCACTTAGTATTACTCTCAATCAATATAGTTTATTCCTGTTTTTTAATGTCTTATTTTAGTTTTTTAGAGATTTTGTTAATATTATATGCTAAATTGTGGATTTTATATTATTATAATTTAATATTTTTTATAATAGAGCTACAGGTGATCAGAATGAAGAAGCATTTAGATGTGATCTATCATCACTTTTTACATCATTTGGGAATATGCTTGCTATTAGTCATGATCCAGCAGTTTTACCTACTCAGGTATTACATTCCAGTATTTTTGTATTACATCTTTTAAGTGTCTTTAAAATTGTATAAGGATAATTAATGACCTATGACTTTGAAATAGTCATAGGTCATTAGAAAGAATTTCTAGTTGTTTGCTATTTTTTGTACATTAATTATCTGTTACAATTGCATTTGTAAAAAATAAAATTTGATAAAATTTTTTCAAATAAGTTATTTTAATTAAATTTTACTGTAAAAGTTTGAAATTTTACCCTCTCCCAAATTATTGATTAAAAATTTTTTGTAGTTATTAGTTTTCAATTGTTGGATATCTGTGTCGTACTGTCATATAGTAATGTCATATATAATGATAATAAAATATGTTGGAATAATAGATATACTCTAATATTTTATTTTAAATTGTCAATCTAAATTTTTTTAACAGGAATATGATTGATTCTAGTTTCCTAAATTAAGATAATTAATTTATCTGTATAATCTTTATATTAAAATATAGATTTGGAAACAAATTGTACAAGAAAATAATTTTGTGTTGGTTTAAATTTATAAAGTTTTTAATTAATTTAAATTATTTTTATAAAGTATAACTTATTAAAATTTACATCATAAGTTATAAAATATTTTGTATTATAAGAAAAATATTATGAAGAAAACTTTGTTTTGTTTATCCTAGATCAGGGGTAGCAAATCTTTTTGAGTTCATATGCCATATAGTAAGCATACATAGCTTTAAAGATATTTATGCTGAAGTTTTAGATGTCGAATAACAATATTAAAAGAAATTAAATGACTATGTTTTAATTAGAATAAATATAAAAAGCTGATTGAAAAAGGGATAATCAAATGATAAGTCAAAAAGAAAAAGACAGATGATAAATCAAAATCATTTGATACGTTATGTGGCAGATGATTTCACTTTGGGAATGTGTGCCAAAGGTTCTCATCACCCCTGCCATAGATATAGTAAAGCAATATAATAGTTAATTTTCTAACATTTTTTAATATTTAACTTACTTGAGGTTTTAGTTTAATTTTATGAAAAAGAGCAAATATATAGTTAAGAGAACTGACAAATTTAATGACTGACAATCTAAATTTATGTTTATTTCTGATGATGACACAAATACCAATGTTTAAACAAAACCATAAATTAAAATGTATTTTCTGATATATTTTTAAGTGCTTAAACAAAATTAAGTGTTTAGTTTTATCTAAAAACCATTTTAATAAAAATTTATTTAAAATTAATTTTTAATTTTGAATGTTCTTAAAAATCAACTTTAAATTATAACCCTAAATTAAAAATCAAGAAGCGAGTTATTTTAATTTATGATCTTTGAAGTATACTATTATGATATTGAATGTGTATTATGATTATTTAGCATTCAATTTTTCAAGTGATTAGAAATAAAACTCAATATATTTATTATGATTATTATTTTATTGAATTGACTGGAAAGTTCATGCCAATTTAAAATTTGATGACAGTTGTATTGATATAATAATCATAAGTCACTTATCAGAATTAGTTTATATAAAAGTTATTATATAGAGTAAAGTAATTTTTGAATAAATTACCATATTTACTTGTACCCCACCATACAGTAGGATTTGTACAGTTACAATGGGGAAAAAAGCAACAATGTTAAATGCATTGAAAGTATAAAAGACAGATACAGTCAAACCTGTTTTTGTGCGGTCTTTTTCTGTGCGATTTTTTTTTTGTGCGGTATATGAAAATTTCAATCAAATTGGAACATAATTGACTCCTGTAAAATTTTTAAAAACTCTATTGGTTGTTTTCTATGACATCAGCACGTTTTTTCATTTTTTATTCAGTAAAATTTTTTTCTCATAAGTTTATTTCGGTCCCCTCTTATTTTAATAGCATAAAAACCATAAATATTATGTTATATTTGAACATATGCCTTAAGTTAGCTCCCCTCCAGCTTTAGACTGCAGGTGTGAAATTTCACACCTTGTTAAATGAAATAACACTTCCTGCAGCTATATTTATCAAATAAAATCATTATTTAAGGATTATTTTTAACTTTTTAATGTTAGATTCGTATTTAAGTGGAAATAATTAATTAATATAAAAATTAAAATTCTTAGAGGATTTTTTCCCCATTAGGTGTTGCAGAAAAAGGCCCAAGGAGTTAAAAAAGCAATTCCTAGTTATTTCGTACGGTTTTGAGTTATTTTCTATGTGAGACTTTTTTTATGCGGTCCCTATTCACCGCATAAAAAAATATTTTTTTAATTGTGTTGCGAAAACTATTTTTTATAGCCACTCGTGAAGTTTCGTGCGATTTTTTTTAATGCATTTTCTTTTATGCGGTCCCTATACCCCGCACAAAAACAGGTTTGACTGTATTTGAAAACTTGTATGGCCACCAGTGTTGGCACTCCTCATATGTACGATACAGACATCACCAATTAAAATAATTAATTTAAAATTTTGTGAAGTTTTAAAGTATAATTTAAAACATTACAAACCAATATCAAAATCATTTCTCAATTTTTTTCTAGATCCATGATATTTTCTTCTCTTCAGGAATTTAAATAATGTTTATCCACTGCCCATATCATATTTTATGATAAATAATATGTTAATTTAAGCAATTTGTAATTGTCGTTGCTAAAAAATATTAAAAATAACAAACAATTTTTTCATTCAGATAATGCTGCCTTATGATGAAAACCTGGAAAAAAATTGAGAGTACAACTATGAAATTCTGAGTTTCTAGCTCTTTGTTATCTCTGATTCTCATTATTTCTATTCTTTTCACAACTTTTATTGGAGGGAAATCTTAGTGAATTTGAATATTTAATCAAATTCATCAAAAGTGCATTGAAGATTTTTTTAATTCTAAACACTAAATTTTATCATGGGCATCTACCAATTTCTTGACTAATGAGCTAGGAATGAAAGAGAATAAGAATAATATATTTTTGATTTAAGATTTCTAATAAAACTAGAACATTTATTTTACTCTACAGTTCAAAAAATTTGCATGAGCTTTCTAGATAATTAAATATAATGACTTTATAAATATATTATTAAATTTTTTGATTATTTTCTAGATAGCATTAGTTAGCAGTTTTAGTCATATCTATGAACAGTTATTAAAAGTGCTACCTGTCCAAGAAGTTGCTAAAGTTATTAAAATGACCATTGATAAATTAACAGCTGAATCTCCCATTGCTTTAATTCAAGCTAAATTACAATGTATGCTTGAAACTGTGAAGAGTTGTGTATTTCGTGATTCAGGTACATTTACAAATTTTTAAACTTTATTAAATATATATTTTCAAAATTAAATTTTTTACTTTATTTAAATTACATTTTAAAGATTAACAATAGATTTAAGATTTTTATGAAAAATCATTTATTCAGACATGATTTTTTTTTCTATTAAAAATGTGAATATCTACCTTAATATGCAAAAAATATGAAAATTGATAAGTTTATCATTATTGGCCTATTAATTTTATAAGCAGGACTCTTTTTATAATTCTCTTAATCTTTTAGAAAATTATCATAGGATGACTTCTTTTTAATCTGCATGCAATTTCTTGTCTTGATATATTTTCTTGGTTCCATACTTTTATCTTGCCATCATTTTATCTTCCTTAGCAAGTAACATTTTTAACATAACATCCCCATTTTGCAAAACACAGTTATCAAATGATACTTAGTTTTAAAGTAGTTATGATTGAATTTGTGCATTAGAACGATGTTTCTCAACCACCGGTTCGCAACTCTAATCTGACCGGTCTGCGAAAACTTTAAAAATATATATTTAAATAAGTCAGGAGAAAGGAAAACTGCACGTTTGTGTGTATGTGATTGATATGACACAGGGATAGATTGGTGTTTATCAAGTTTTAGTAGCAATATCTATATTGAAAAATAATGAGTTATATATATTTAGATAAATTTTTAATTCAATAGAAGCCGCATCAACACATGTTTACTTATAATTCTCATATTACGTGTTGATAATTTCTGAATTTTTAACTGTTAGTTTTGTTATTCTGTGTGAACCTTTGAATGCGTTTCAATGAATTTTGTATGTGTATGTTTTCCTGCTTTGTTTTCCTCTGATACTGAACGTATATTTGTATTGTTATCTGTTACATTTAAATGGTATAATTTAATTAAAATATCAATAACAATAATTGTTAAAATGCCATTTTTTTCAGCCCTTGTATAATAATGAGTAAGAAGAAAGTGCCAAAAACTCTGATTTAAAAAAAAATCAAGTGCCGATACTAGTACTAGCAAAAGTAATATTAACAATCAAGAAACATGTTCACTGAAAACAAAACGAAAGTGTACATTTGTACATTACTATAATGTGGATTATTTAAAATTTGGTTTATTATTTGGCCAGAATCTGGAGAAAATGTGCAAAAACCACAGTGTGTCGTTCATAAAGACTTTGTCAAATGAATGCATGAAACCAGCTAAACTTTTACGTCATTTAAAATCTAAACATCCACAGCTGGAAAACATGCCAATAACTTTTTAACAAAAAAGTCTTGAATTAAAACAACAAATATCTTCTTTTAAAAAATGCTTTCTGGTTGAAAAGTTAATTGTGAATGCTTCGTATTTAGTAGCTTTATGAGTTGCAAAATGCAAAAAGCCTTACTCAGTTGCCAAGGATTTAGTAAAGCCATGCTTAATTGATGTTTGTTTAGAATTGCTAGGTCCTGTAGCTGCTGATAAAATGAAAACACTTTCTCTATCTAATGACACAGTTCAACAGAGAATTTTTGAATTATTGGCTGATGTAGAATATCAACTAATTCAAAAATTAAAAGAATTAATATTGTTTGCAGTTCAAATGGACGAATCAACTAATGTGTCAAAATAATGCCGTTCTTTTATGCTATGTCCGTTACATTGATTATGAAGTCAATCGAATGTAAAAAAAGAATTACTTTGTTGTCTGGAATTAGAAAGTCATACAACTAGTACTGAAATATACAAAGCTGTTAATAACTACATCAAAAATAATTCCTTGTCTGGAAAAATTGTGTTCATGTATGTACCGATGGAGCAGCATGTATGACAGGTAAACATTTCGGAGTTATAACAAAAATAAAAGCAGTAGCCACAGATGGGATGATATTTACTCACTGTTTTATACATTGGGAGCATTTGGCAGCAAAAAAATGTCTTTTTAGTGTACATTCTCTTGACGTACCCTATTAAAATGCAATCAAAAATACAAAAAACCACATCTAAAATAGTATAATAGAAGTTGTGTTCTTCACGGTAAGCCCTAATCCTGTCCCTCTCCCCCGCAGGGGGGGAATTTCGACATCTATATTATATAAAAACACGCCAGTATTCAAATGCAACCTTGTGCCAAAATTTCAAAGCAATCAGTGAAGAACTTTCGGAGATTTGAGATTAGGAACAAACAAACATTTACATTTTTATTTATATAGAATCATTTGTATGTGTGTGTGTATGTATGTATATATATATATATTGTATTGTATACAATAATAATTGTCATTTCATGTTTAGCATGTATCTAAAGAAATAGCTTAGCTTATGCAAAACCATATCAGATTATAGTTTTTATTGCATTTTGAGTTCACAACAACTGTTGTAACTAAATAGAACTGATTCTGCAATTTGAGTAAAAAATTAAAACATTAATATAAACTGTAATGTATGTCATAAAAGCACATCATATTATAGCATACAAAGACAAAATTACAGCAAATTGAAGCCTGCTGAAAAGTTTAACAAGTCATTTCATTAAAACCATGAATGTAGACTATCCAAAACAGTATTTTCACTTGTCCTTTTTCACATCAGGAACTATTCCAAAACATACTGAGATTCAAACTTTTATTTAAGACTACAACCTCAGTAAATTATGTAAAAGACAAAATGTCCACTGGTGATTGGATAATATAAAAAAGGAACTGTATAATTGATATACATCAGGAAAATCTAAAACTCGATCTCAGTGTGTTTTAGATTAATTCCTGATGCAAAAAAAAAGACATGTAAAGATACTGTTGATAGCTACTTTTGATAATCTACCTACATTCCATGGGTTTAATGAACTTTAGTATTCTGGATTATTTACTTTTTTGTAAGTCATTTCACATTTAAATAATAACTAAAGAAATAAATAAAATAACTAATCTGAGTATCAGTAACACAAGGCTAATTACAGTGAGATAAATAACTTGGATAGCCATTTACATTAATCATGCCAATTATTATCACAACATAGAATCAACTAGTTTTTACAGTCCAGATTTATTCTCAATTCACATGTACACTTTTGAATAGCATTTGAGATTTTCTGGAGTGTTAATTTTCATAGTCTTAAGAACAGATCTTTTCATTGATGATCGAAACTTTCAAGTTGTCGGATTTGTCATAAAGCATTGTCCTATTGAAAAGTGAATAAATCATCTGGACACAAATTTTTAATGCTTGATATCAGAAACTGTTTCAGAATTTTCATATAACAGGATTAATGAAACTTTTAATGTTATTAAAATTTTTTTTCTTTTGTATTTTATAGTTACAAATCTTGCTAAATTTTTGAGCAGTTGTATAATACCTATTTTAAACTAATTACATGGTACTATGAATACTCTAAATACTTCTATTAACACTTAATTGAACTGATTATAAAGCATCTAAAATAAAATATAAATGAAGAGAAGTTCAGAAGTTTTTATTGATATAAATTTTCATTACTATCATAAATTTATACTTAAAAAATTTATTCTTACAGTAAAATAATCAAATGTTTATTTCTGTGTATTTTTCTATTTCCTATTCATATTTTAATGATATTAATTAAAAATAAATTAAAAATTCTTTCTAATTTTTTAAGAGTAGAGAAAACAAATTTTTTAAATTTTCTATATTTGTGAATAAATGGATATTAATTGGTAATATTTGAATGTATATTTGATTTTGTTACATTTTAACTTGTTAATTAATTTATTTTTAAATCATTTAAATTATTAAATATTTATGATTATATTTTTAAAGTTTAAAATAATCTTCACTAATTTAAATTTTTACATTTGAAATTAAATTTTAAATGTTAAAGTTATTTCTAATAAGAGTCAGAAACCTTTCTGAATAACTAATATTTATTCCTATGAAAATGTTTATTTAAATATATTACAATTTAAAACATCTAATGCTTTTTAAAATTATTATTATAGATTCAAGATTATACCTTATGGATGTCTTTATTTGCCATCTACAAGTACATCTTTTACATCAGCAAGAATTAAGACTTTGTGCAGATATTCTAGGAGAAATGTTAATATTCATGCATCATGAATTGGAACAACTTGAACAGTCACAAGCGGATCAAGATCTCAAAGAAAGCAATTATGGACATGGTAGCAACTTTATTATGTCATTGGCTGGATTAAGTATTAGTCAAGAAGTAGAAATGCTTGTTCTTGGGCTTTTAGAAGCATTAATATACACATTAAAAGAAATTGACAAAACTTCATTAGTTGCAGTAAGTATTATTAGAAATTTAATAATTCATATTTTTTTTATTGTATGTAGGTTTACTGTACATTTAGATGTAAGGAATAAAACATACTGTACAGTACATATAACTTTTTTATGATTATGTAGTATACATAAGCTGTAATACAAGATATATCTGTAATTAAATACATTTTTCAGTAAATAGATTCAAAGAACAATTTTTTTTTGTCACTGAAAATATCAACCTCAACAAACTTTAAAATCTATAAATAACGTTATATAAAACAATCCAAAAATTAAAATTTGAAACAAAAATAGTTAATTGTAAGTGAAACATTTTTGTTCAGAGAAAGTTAATTCTTATAAATTTATATTAATATTTCAATAATAGGGACCTCTTGTGGCTTGTTTGATAGCATTGTTACGTCTAACAAGGGTGCAACATTATTGTCAGTTATGGGAAAAATTTGGAGACAAAAGTTCTATAAGAGATCATCAACAATTGAGAGACTTTTTGTTCAATACATTTTTTGTGTTTCGAGAATTAGTGAAACAAGAAGTGTTTTCGAAAGATTGGATGGTACTTCGAATGGTGATGAATCAGTAAGTTATAATTTGTATATTGTAAACATTAGTTTATACAGTAATATAATTTTAATTTGCAATTTTATAATTTAGAATTTTGCAACTACAGACTTTATATAATGTACAAATTTTGAAATATTCAAATTATATTTTTTAACTAAATGAAAAATTTAAAAATGAAATGTATCTGTTTTCAAACTATATACTGGACTTCAACTTAATTATATCAGCTTTATTGAAAAAGATTTTTTGTTAGCTACTTATATAAGAAATCAATTACCGACATATCTGGCTAATATTGCAGGTTAAGTTTAAAACCATTGCCATTAAGTAAATATTGGTTTAAAGCATAACAGCCATTTTTTTACATCCTAATGCAAGTAAAAGCCTAAAAACATATTTACACTATCATTATTAAGTGTACCTAATAGCACTAGGCTTAAAACAATGATGAATGCAGATGTTTAAACAAGAAATAAAAAACTTCAAAGCCTCTTAAGAGCAAGGCAAAAGCTGAAATTAATAAATATGAATAAACTTGAGTGCTATATTAACAAAACACCATAAAGTTGAGGTATTACTGTACATTTTGATTTAAAAAATTTTTCATTTACTTAAACTGAAAGAGTTTTGGTATACTGATTTTTTACTGGTGTTTGTATATTCATAAGATGATAAAAATAGTAAAATCTTGATGAAAAAATAGATAAAATGACGATTATGAAGTAATAAAATCTTTATCCTTTGCTTTAACATCCTTTTAAAGTTAACATCATTTGCTGTCTCTTTCAGTGCATAAACCAATGCATTTGTTGCTTCTGTTTAAATTTTATAGCTGTTCTTTCTATTGTTTAATACTTATATAATTGTTATCATGAATGTGTGTGTGTAAATTCTGTTGATATTACCATGGATCAGATTAATGCAGTTTATAACTAATTCTTATTTTATAGAAAACAATAATATATAAAATAATTTTGTTAGAAATTATAATTTAACAAAATAAACTCAAATAGAATTTTATAAAATTATGAACATTAAAACTATTTAAAAACATAGTTTTACGATGTTTAATTTATGATATTCAAATAAATAATCTTGTAATTTTGTTGAACAAACAAATTTAAGTAATTTTTTGCATCTACAACTACATTATTATTATTACTTAAAGTCAGATTTGCAAATTTATAAAATTATAATTCTTAAATAATTTTCAAATTTATCTTAATTGCCTCAATTTGAGTGTAGTTGTTAATGAATTAGAATTAGGTTAAAAGTGAAATTAAAGTTTAAAAAAATATAATACAGGTATTCCTTGCTTAATGCAGGATTTGATTAACATGCAAAATTAATTGCAACAATCCCTTTTTATATGCAGCAGAAGTTTTAATTAACGTGGCTTTAACAGCTGTCTTTACTTATTATAAAATAGCTTTACTTACTTAACATAGGTGTTTTTCTTGGAAAATAAGGTGTTAGTGAATTTGCTATTTTCATTTATTAAAATAAAAGTATTTGTTATTAACCAAAAATTTGTTCTGGCGGGTGATGATTCTTCAATCAAGTATTGAGGTACCCCACTGTACTTGATTAATGAGATTTTGATATATGCTGTAGCATCGAGGGATTAATTAACCATATTAATCAAGGGATACCTGTAATTATATTTAACAGTATGGTCTATTATTTTTCAGGTATTATTATTTTGATAATTTTGATTGTTGTAAATTTAATTTTTGAAAAGTTGTTAATGTTTTAATAAATTAAAATTTTTCACTTTAATGACATGTTATTAAGGAAGCATATTGTTTATCAATTTCTCTTTATAGAATATACTGTTGTTTGTCTTAATTGGGAAAATATGTTCTATATAATTCAAAGTATCTTCATTTAAATTTTTAACAATTCAATGGTTTAAACAGAGCAAATAAAATAACTTTTATTCAGATCCAGCACTAAAATTTTTACTAAACTAATGTTTTTAGTTATTTTATAATCTTTCTTTAGGTTCCAAAGTATTTTAGAATACATTGCGTATGTGCACATTGTAGTTCATTAATAAAGCGATGAAATGTTAAATTAGAAAATATGTAGAACCATAACTAAATACTTAACTAGGTAAACATTAAGATAGAAACATTAAACAGGAATAAGAATAAATAATCGGTGTTTGGAAAAAATCCTCACAAGTTTCTGTAACATAGTTACCTTGAAAAACAGAGACTATTTAGTCATTTGAAATGATTAAATAGTCATGCAATGAAAAGTTGTTTATTATCTTTTATTTTTGTAATTCTGCAAGTCTCTGTTGTCAAATGTAGTTGATTCTACTTCCGGTGATGCAGTACAAGTTAATCTATAAGAGTTTGGTTTACATTTTTTGGACAGTACATTATGTGATTGATCAGCTGATCTGTGCTTTTTGCCTTCCACTCTTTTTTTTTAAACTGCTGCCTTGAGAATTGCCTAAAAATCATCAATTTGCCTAATTTCTGGCACAT
Source organism: Centruroides vittatus (assembly GCF_030686945.1). NCBI lineage: Eukaryota > Metazoa > Arthropoda > Arachnida > Scorpiones > Buthidae > Centruroides > Centruroides vittatus. Next base: position 6,533,408 of record NW_027120658.1, on the reverse strand, counting down.
TTTCAGGGTTTCTCTTCTTTTTGACAAAGATTTTCTGCCACAAATAATCCAGTATGGTTTTGGTATAATGGGAATGGCCAGAAGAATATTCTGTTTTAAAATAGTTCTCTCAAATCTAAGGAATTAGGCAGTGTTATGTGCATTTATTTAAACATTTCTGGATATTGATAGCAAAGCTTGATTTTTTTTTTTTTTTTTTTTTTTTTTTTCTGATTAGGACTTGACTCATTACTTTCAGTCCCTTTGCAATCCAATCCAAAACTTTGACCTCAAATTTCTTTTTCTTTTGGAAATTTTAAATTAGCAAGATTAGAGGAGATTATTACTGGTACAAATCTGGATTTTGTACTATTGATTAAAGAGAGCAAGAGAGTGAATAGTTTTATTTTCGATGACAAATCTTATGTTAGAGACCTTTCACAATAATCTTTGTTGGTTCTGACTGGATTTATCTCTTTCTTTCTATATTTAATGTGTGCTTTTGTTTTTAAAACTTTAAGCGTCATTGAACCAATTACATAAAATTTTAAGTTTCAGGACTATAGATCGAACATTGTTGCTATCTTCAAAACATTCTCTTCAATTCTTCCAAGTTGTCTTTCAAGACCTCTTTCTTCTCTGTGATGGTAATCCACTCTTGAAATGTTGCAGAATGCAATATAAAGCTTATTTTGAAATTTCTTCATTTGTAAAATAGTTTAAATAAAACATTAGGAAAAAAGTTTACAATAATGTGTAAAAGTTGTTATACCCTTAAGGTGTAAAACATCATCTTTGTTGCCATTTTGAAAGAAACAGAAAATCAAATGCAGAAAAGATTTTAGAATGTTCTTCAGCATTTCACACACACAAATTCTAGCATGTGCAGCATGATTAAAAATTATTGGCTGTTAGCTAGAGCCTGAAATATTGTGTGGATTTTTTCTGGATGACTGTTATGAGAATGCCAACATAATTACAAACTGTTAAATATATAAATATGTTTTTATATAGATGTAAAATAAAATAATAATTGTTTGGCTTTCACATTTAACTTTTGTATGTGTTTCTAGGGATACATTGTCTGAAAGATAGGACTGCCCATATATAATTTTTGAGATTGAAAATGTAAAGTGAATGTTTAATACACTTCTTCAGAACTGTGGTTCTTTCCAAATTGAATAGGATATATAATTTAAAAACTTAATATTACAAATGATGATAAAAATATTTTATTTTATGATGATTTTATACACACAATTTATTTAATAATTTTTTTTAAAAAGTTTTAAAAGCTTTGTATACACACACATACATATACATATATATATAGTTTGAGTGTTAAATTCAGTAGTTTATTATGCAAAATTAAAAATCATAATAAACGAACCAGATTTTATTTATACTTATTTTGATTTTTAGTGTTATGCTTTGTGCTTTACAAGAGTTTTCTCAACCATTAATATCTGATTTCTTGGATGGAAATGCATTTGACGAACAGGTAAGAAAAACATTTAATTAGTGTAATATCCATTGATATTTTTAGATATAATAAAATAACAATGGAGGAAAATAATGATGATTTAATTCTTCAATGTTCTAATTATTGAAAAGAGAAGTAAATATATTAAATAATGTATTCTAAGATTACAGAATAAATAAAAGAATACACATCAATATTAAATTGTTTATTCCTTTATTGGAAACATAAATTTTTTTTCCTGTAAATGCTGATGGTGTTATATGGTATAGTTTATTGTCTTCTGTTTGCTTATTTCTGTAGATCAAACATTATATATTTTTTAATTAAATATCTTTAATATTATCCTGCCTTTAATAAACTCTTTTTTGTATATATTCATTTCAAATTTTCCTTTAGTAACATATATGTTTCGTCCATTTTATTTCTGAATCTAAATATGTGGTAATATATAAAATGATTGTATATATAGCATGGTTATTAGGGTTTCTCATTTCCTGGTCTTTTGCTTGTCCCAGGATTTCGGGAAAAAAGTGAACTGCTTCCCAGGATCTGGGAAATTCCGGGATATAATTAATTATTTTTAAAATATAAAAGATATTTTGAAATCAAATGATATAATTATTCTCTATTTTTAAAAGTAATTTAATATGTTCTGCAACCTCCAATATCATATTAATAATGCTGTTATTAATAATTAATAAATACAAATGTATTCTGACAGTTTATGAGTTAATTATACTTTCTATTTGCAAAACTTCCTCAACCTTAACACAACCTGGGAAATTCTTCTCATCCCGGGAAATCCTGCAAATTTCTTAATAGTACACTTTTTTCTTTTTTTTGTGTTAAGATTAAGGAAGTTTTGCAAATAGAAAGTATAATTAACTCATATACTGTCAGAATACATTTGTATTTATTAATTTTAAGCCTGCTTATTAGTTTTTTAAATTTTTGCTTGTTATGATATCTCACAGATTGTCAATAATCAATATGTATTTGTGGCAGGACTGAAAATTTTTTACTTCTCAGAACCTGTAATATCTGGAATAATTATGCCAATGCTGTCTTAATTTTAACTATGCTCAATAGCTTCAATAACTGCATTATGCCAGGTTGTGCAAATTAGGCAAGGGTAGAAACGAGTACAATGTCTGCAAATATGAAGTTTTCCTTCATAAACCTGATTATTAAAGCCAAACAAACTGCTGAATTATCAGGCTATAAGCTCGATACCGCTATTAAAGCAGCCAAGGTAGACAAATCAAGAATACTTGAGAGCAAAAGAAGTACTGCAACGCATCTTGAAAACAAACTAGAAATCTTCGAGGCTACAGGTGAAAGAACACGTAACATTTGTCTTCTCTTAAATGCATTAAAGATGATTCCACCCACATCCATTGAATTGGAAAGGCCATTTTAGTAGCGGGACTTTTCATTATTAAAATAATAACCAGATTGTGTGATCAGAGTATTGACCATCTTTGGTTTCCAAAGTCATACAAAATATTATTGTAAATTTTTATATTATGTTTTATTTAAATATTGAAAATTACCTTATAAGTTAGAAGTTTGATCTAAGTTCATTTTTTCTTTAAATTTTCAACTCGATTCAAAGACTTTTTTTTTGTATGCAGTTTCCAACAAACTTTAAAAAATTTTTCTATTTGTGAGAATTTCTATGTAATTCAAAGGTAATTTTAATATATATCTTGCATGGCATTATTAATATGATATTGGAGGTTGCAGAACATATTATAATTATTTTCTATTTTTAAAAGTAATTTATCATTTGATTTCAAGATATTTTTTATATTTTAAAAATAATTAATTTTATCCTGGAATTTCCCAGATCTTGGGAAGCAGTTCACTTTTTTTCTGAAATCCTGAGACAAGCAAAAGACCAGGAAATGAGAAACTCTTCTGGTGTTGTATTGGAAATTTTTACTATATGGTTGTATAACTGTATATGTGTTTTACTTCTATTTTCATGAATTGCAAACACGTCACCTTGTACTTTCTATTAGAAAGTAATTATGAAATTTCTATTATTTATTATTATTAAAGTTATTAACATTGAAAATGCCATATAAGAGTATATGGTATATAATGTTTTTATGTATAGAATTTAAAAACTTTGATAATTTTATTTGCATTTTAATATTCTGTAAAAATTAAGTATGAAAAATATTTCATGTAAGTATTTTAAAAAATGTTTTTGAAATATGTGGTACGATCCAAAAGTTTGGGAACTACAGTAATCTATGACAACAAAAGCATGTATTTGAAGTTACAGCGTATGAAATGGATTCTACGAAACCACCTGTACGTGTTGAAGTTAATTTCACCCATGTCATGTGATTAAACCACGAGCACTGCTATTTTTTTCCGGAGATAGTTACCTTTGTTCTGCGACGTAATAAAAGTAGAGTTTCAAGAACAACCTCCAATGTTAAATTTTGTCAGCGTTTAGGTAAAACACCTACGGAGACTTTAAAATTGCTAAGAAAGGTATACGGTGATTCTACCATAGCGAATCGAAATGTTGGATGTTGTTCTTGAAACTCCACTTTTATTACATGGCAGAACAAAGGTAACTATCTCCAGAAAAAAACAGCAGCGCTCATGGTTTAATCACATGACATGGGTGAAATTAACCTGAACACGTAGAGGTGGTTTGGTAGCATCCATTTCATATGCTGTAACTTCAAATACATGCTTTTGTTGTCATAGATTACTGCAGTCCCCGAACTTTTGGATCGTACCACGTATTTATCATTATATACCATACTTCGTAGATGTATGTTATATAACGATATCATCATTACTCATCACAAAAATATCATTTTTCATTAAATGAAACAAAATGTGCAATAAAAAATGGAATCAACTTCATTTTTTTTAAATGGGAATTCTCTTTTTCATTGATTATAATGCCATCTATGATGAAACCAATAGCACCATCTTACGGTCTCCTTAAAGCCTAACATATTTGGTCAATGAATTTTTTCAGGATATGTATTTTTAAGTTATTTCAGTGGGTTGAGTAAAATGAACCACTCTGAATGTATGCACACACATGTACAGTCTTGTTATATGCTGAGTTGTGTTCTTACACAGATAGTGAATGGTTAGGTTAGGTTAAACCACTTTACTGAATCTGGTCATGTGCTTTTCTGTCTTCTCACATTCCAAACAGAGACTGTTACTCACTATAGTTTGAGAAGTTTTCTTTAGTAGTGTAATTGCAATATAATAAAGTTTTGATCTATATATTTAGAATCATAAGACTAAAATGTCATTCATTGTAGTAAAAACATTTTAAACACATTTTAATATTTTTCTGTTAATTGCAAATAACTTAGCTATGTAAGTGTACAGGCAATCATCCGAGATTACTTGGGATGAAGCACAAATATACTTACAATTTTATTTTACGTGATACTTGTTGACACTCAATTCTTATGTAAAACAAGACTATTCTGTACAATTTTATATCAGTAATCTGGAAAATATTTTTTAAAACATTTCTTTAATGTGTTTCTTGATTGATCTTTTCATAATCAAAGTTTATCTGAAATGTAGTAATTTCTGAAAATTCATTGTTTCTCTTTCTGTCTAAAACAAAACAAAAATTTTTAATAATAAAGGTTTATGTTCATTTGCTTTAAATTTATTAGATTTACTTTCAACATTTATGTTAATTTAAAAATTTTTAATTTTTGCATTTTTACAGCTTTGGAGTAGTTACTTCACATTAGCAGTAGCTTTCTTAACACAAAATTCTTTGCAATTAGAAACTTTTTCTGAAATGAAGAGAGAGAAAATTATTCAAAAGTAAGTTACATAATTTAAGTAAATTGTTTGTATTTTAATTACTTTAATTATAAAATTTTATTCATTATATTTTCATGTTACTGTTAGTTTGTAAGATTCAAATGGAATAATTATTTTAATATTTTTAGTTTTTATAATGATGTGAGAAGAAATGATTTTTTTTTTTTTTTTTTTTTTGATAAAAATATGTTAGGCAAAAGATATTAAAGAATGGAAAATAAGTAGAGTTAATGAAAAATATTTTTTGAAGTAATGAAGTTGAGAGAGAGAATATAAGTAAATTATGAGAATGAGGAAATTATCTCATGCTAATTTTCATCATTCTTATAATTTTGCTAATTGTAATAAATTTCAATAAATTTAATCAACATAACTAAGTACCTGGCACAGATATATTTTATCACTATAGTAATTTATATGTTAATTCATATAACAGTATAAAATCTTATTATAATATAATGTAATAAGTTTAATATATAATATAAATTATATAGTAAAATGAAATATTTAATTGTGGCTTCTGCTTACAATTTCAAGGTAGTTCTAACTATAACATTTAATCTAATGTTGAATAACTATACATGTTGAGTCCCTAGATATAACCTTATATACTTGTTTGCAAAAGTCCTAGCCTTTTTCTTTTATTGGCATATGTTTAAAAAATTTATTTATAATATATTTTTTATTTATTTGCACTTTAGATATGGAGACATGAGAGTTTTAATGGGATTTCAAATTTTATCCATGTGGGGAAATTTAGGTAAGTTCAAAATATTTCATTGCTTCTTTCTTATTATTTGATGTTTAATCAAAAATATTATATGTTATAGATATTAAAGTAGTAATTTTATTACTATTGCTTTATTAGAGTTATTTCTTACGTCTTCACTACTTTATTACTACTATATTTACTATGTTATAAATTACTACTACAATAATACACTGTTGTTTATAGAAATTATAACACTAAGATGTACACATCAGCTTGTCTGGAAGTTTGAATTGTGAGTACATCTTGGTAGGGAAGGAAAATTATTACACCAGAGCCTTTTTGGAAAATTCTTGTGTTAGCCATTCCACTCAACCATCCAGGTCTAGGTGTAAATATGGACCACACAATCTGAGTGTCTATAGTTGTATCACTCAAATTCTTAATGTGTTCCATTTTAATGACTGACTTTGCCACAATGTAACAGGAGACATCTATACATCTATACAGCTGTTAAACTTCAAGAAAGACAGATTGTGAGATATCAGAAAGGCAGCTCATCCTTTTATGTTATTGTCACTTATGTTGGAAGAAATGTAATGTAGTGCTGAAAATTGTTAGCAGAAATTAACCAAATTTCAATGCATAATAAAAATTATAGTTGAATAATGTTTTATAGCTATATGAAAATTTAGACAACAAAAATTAATGCAATTTAATTTATATAAGTAATATACAAAGTACGTGCTAATTTTCTATGTATGGAATTTCTGTGTGTCTCATACTATTATGCTATCTCCATTAAACTTCATCGTTGGAATGATACATTCCAGAAGGTACTTCTTTTCCAACATCCACCATACCCAGGAATGACCATCAGATTTATGGATTGTGTAGTCATCTATCTAAAGCACAGTTTTTTATTGGTATGTGCTACACTTCTCAAACTATTCCAGTTTGGCATATTGCATTAGTCAACAAGATTGGCAATTTGTTTGAGATTCCTAAAATCAAGTCAAAAATTTGATTACTTATAAAAATTCCTAAGACGGGAAATTTTGGAGGCCAGATTAGATCAGGAGCTTGTGTTGGTGATGTAGACCAGACAGAAGGGAAAACTACATACTTGTTTTAAAACAAACGCAACACGGTGATGAACAATAGAGGTGAATGTCAACTGAGAGAGGGGAAGCTTTGTCACGGTGCTTGTATACAAGTGCTGCAGTGTAAACAATTGAGGAAAATGGGAGGGCTAATGACCAAAAGAACATTTGTTAAGTCATGTAAGCCCTAAGCCAATTGGGGGTAAATGGTTACAAAAACATCTGGAAAATAAGTTCAAAAACATCCGAGAAAGACAATAATGGAGTAAAATTTGAGCACAGACTTCAAAACTCTGTCAACACCTCTCGGACTATTCCTGTTACCTGAATCGGTCTCAATTTCGCTTGGAGACAGAAGAATGGCCAATCAGGGTGACTGAGAAGGGACACAGGACCAATCAAAAGGGTGAAATTCACGGGAAAATCATATAAAATTTCTGAATCACAAGGTCGAAAAAGTTCTCCTTCAGTTAAGTGTGTTCATTGGTGACCCAGGAACTCAGTCCATCCGCCTGCATCACCTGCCAGAGTCTCCTCACTTGTTCAACAGACCCACCTCTGTTAGTGCCTCAGGGCACTTACCTCAAGTATCCTATCCTTATTCAACGTCCGACACCCGGAACTTCCCCAACTCCAGTCGATCTAGATTGCATTGTTATGTGATATTATGTAAGTTGCTTTTGGTGTTAAAATAAATGGTTCTTGTAAGACACTTGTCATCTTTGCCTCTGCCATCACCACCCACATATGATGAGACCTTAGGCTTTCCCTGACATGCAATTAACTTATTGCCCCTAAAAAAGTCAGCATATTACATTTGTGCAAGCTGTAAAATGTTAGTGACCCATATTACTCAGCGTTCTATGTACTGTACTTTATTGGTAACATTAGTCCCAATAGACTCAGAGATTCTGTATTATTTCAAATAGAACAATTATTTAAAGTATGCAGTCTTCTATCATGTTCTTTTAATTTCAGAGCAGTACTGAACACTTTGTAGATTGGATTCTTTCCAATTCCATTTGTATATCAATATCAGAAACTATTAACTTAGGATTTTTAATGCTACTGAAATGTCACATAAGAAGAGATTGCTTATTTGGCACCTTATCAATCCATGCTGGAACTCTGTTAACTTGTGTACCATGGCTGAAAATGGAAGTTGCTCCAGACCCCAATGAGCATTTTGATGGTAGTGTCTATGATATTCTCTTTGTATAGGATCTTATTTACTGTCTATAGAAATGTCTGGATATTCATGATAGAACTGTGTGTGTATTGTATTATATTAAATAATAACATTAATAGTGTTATTGTTTAATTATAAAAAATATTTTTAACTTTATTATGACTTTTGATAAATAAGAAAAGTAAAAAAAAAGAAATAGTTAGATTCAGTTAAACCACTAAGTGTTACTGTAGCCACAGGTTCAAATGATTTGATATATCCTCCTAAAATGACAAATTTTACATTTTTTTTTATGTCATCAGTAATTCTAGGATATGTAGACTATAAAAATCATAATCATATGATTTTTAGTGCCTAGTCATCAAGTGCTTCCTTGCAAGAATAAAAATTAATGCAGATAGAATCAATATTTTAAACTTGCTTTGACAGAAATAATAATTAATATTTTAACTTTATTTTATTACATACAATTTTTATATCTGAAAAATTTAACAATGCAGAAAAATATAATCAGAAAGATAAAGTTTTTAATAAAAATTTCAATACACACTTATCTTAAATAGCAACAGAACTTTAATTGAGACGTTAATTTATTATGACTAATTGAGATGTTAATTTCAGAGCAGTATTGAACACTTTGTAGATTTGAATGTAATATGATAATTCAGAACAAAAAAAAAAATACTTGAATATCAATAAACATGCAGTTAAAATCTTTATACTTATATTGGTTAATTTCTTCCATGAATTCATTAAACTGAAAGAGAATAAAGCAATTATTTCATAGAGTTAAAACAAACATATTGTTAAAGTTATACCAAATAAATTTACATAATGTTAATAGATGAATTCTTTATTCATATGATTATTTAAATATGTTTATTTTTGTAAACTGTTATATAGTGATTCAACTAATATATTAAAAATATTGTAGAAGATGATACAGTAATGTATAACTGTAAATACTTATGTTAATAATACTTAAATTACAGGTGATCGTAAAATACATTTCATTCCTGCAATGGTTGGTCCATTTCTTGAAGTTACCCTTGTTCCAGAGACCGAATTGAGAAAAGCAACACTTCCAATTTTTTTTGACATGATGGATAGTGAACAAAGAGCTCATGGAAACTTTAAACAGGTTAAAAAATTATATTTAATTTAATCATAAAAATATACAGTTTTTCAACATATTCAAAGTATGCAGTTCGAAATGAAGGAATGATATTCAGTTTCTTCATTAGGAAGTATTTAGTCATATTTTAACAGAAGTTTTCAAAAACCAAGATAAGGTTTTGCAATTTTGTTTTGTCTGGATATTCATATGTTCATCTTTCTTGTCACAAATGACCCTATTAATATCAATAAAAAAACAAATATGAGATACTAAAAGTTTAAATAATTTAAATATATAATATGATAAAAACATTTTTTACTTTCACATGTTCTTTGAAGTATGCTTGGAACATCCTAGATGTGATTTAAGAAAGGTACTTTGGTTTTGATCCTAGTTATCAGCTAGTATTTTGTTAAATTCTGATTCAAAGAATATGTGAAGAATGAACAGACAACACAGTATTGCAAAATTTTATTTTGGCATAGAAACTTTTGTTGATATATGACTATTGGGTTATGGTGAAGTTAAGATTTCCTGATTTTCAAAGTAATATAGTTGATTAGAAAATATATTGTTAATCAGAGAAGTTAGACATTTTAATAATCATATAAATTGCTTTTAATGTGGTTAATTAACAAGATGATGAGAGAAATGAATTAATGAAGAAATTACAACTTTTTTCTCTTGCATGAAATCTTTTCTTTATATGTAGTGATTAGATGCATAAATTTCTTGTTTACATCTTCCATTAATTTAAATTTATATATTTCTCTTGTAAAACTATTAAAATTTAAATTTTTTACTGTTCTAGTTCTGTAAATTAGATATTAAATACTATTATTAGTGCAAAATTAACTGTTACACTAAATTGAGGTCATTTGATACTATTATTCAGTATAGAAATTATGTAACTTGAAGATTGCTGATAAGGTTGAAAACATTTGTTTTAATTAGATAGTTGCTAACTTACTGAACATTTTTGTTGCTTTCATTTATTAATTTAATTAGAATTTCATTATATTTTATTTTTAAATTTTAAAGAAAATATTTACTGTAAATGAAAGAATTATATATTATCTTAATTGTCAATTATGAAGAAATATTTTATTATTATTTGTTTAATTACTTTATTTTCTTCATTTTATTTGCTATAAATGTTGCTGTAAATTTTATTGACATACATTGAAACTTTAAATTATGGTATAACAGTCAGTTACTGACTATTACTGTTACAGGTTGAATCTGAATTAATTGATAAACTGGACATATTGGTTAGTGAAAATAAAGGAGATGATGAATATCGACAATTATTTAATACTATGTAAGTAAAAGATATTAAAAAAAGTATTTGTAAAAGTTACTTTATACTATTCTGAAACTGTCGTACAGTATAGGTGTGTGTGTGTGTGTGTAGTATAATAGTATATATCATCTTGATTTTGTTTGCACATTTTTTATTAACAGTCAGTCATTGATGATTGTTTTTTTCAGCAAAAACTGCCTTGTTTTATTCATGTCCCTCAAGACACTAAATGTGTATTTGCACATTTTCTGCTCTGAGGAACAATGACAAATAAGGAAACATATTTAAACATATGTTTAAAATTCTCAGAATAAAGCTTAAAGCTTCATGAAGTCATTTGTGAAAAATGTCTAGAACACACTAATATGAAGTGATTTTTTCATCACAGTATCACTAGACTACACATTACCTATATTGTGTAGCCAATTTTTATACACTTGGAACTGAGGTTTTGTTTTATACCCCATATTTGATGGGCTTAGTGCCATGTGGTTTCTTTTTGTTTTTTTTAACTGAAGAAAGCTTTAAAAGATAAAGTATGTCACATCTGCCAAGCCACAATTTGCTATCTGTCCAAAAATGGATTTTAAAAGGCATTTGATACATGGTTGTGGAGATTGCAGACTATTTTAAGCGTGAGAAATACTTAAATGATATAGATGATAATAATAAATAAAAATCTAGTATTATGCAGTGAATTAAATAATCAGACCTTGTATACAACAAAAAAAAAAAGCAGACATGCAGACATATATATATATGTCTGCTTTTTTTTTTATTGTATACAAGGTTTGATTATATATAACTATCAGATTATGATTAAAACCACTAATAATAATAGTCATATATAATAAGAGTGCTTCATTTTGTTTTGACCTATAAATCAAATTTTGTTTTTAGTAAATTTTGAAGAATATTTCAAGACATTATTAATCAAAAGATAAATGGCTAATTAAAATTTATTTTATATTTGGATATTAACCTGCAATCATATGCAGTAGCAGCAATTTTCTGTATCTAATATTTTTTCGAGGGCATTTTTCTCCAAATTGAGTTACTTAGCTGTGTGCCTCATTCTACATGCCATTCCTCTGACTACATAAAAATTTTAGTGGAAAGCATTTTTTCTCTGCTTATCACAGGCCCTCAAAAAACTGCTGCAGGAAATTGCTGGTTAGGCATGTGATTACATACAATTTGTTTGCTATTGTCAAACATTCACATGCATAAGGTGGCATTTTTTCCCTCTGTTGTTAAGGAAGTCTATCCAGATTGCTGCAAGAGGTAGGTATGATGTCATGGATGTTTGTCAGCTATTCATGACATAATAACATGCATGGTCTACAAATCACTAAGACCATATTTGCCTTCATAAGATTCAGGCATTATAACTTTCAACAATTTAAATGTTTTTGTAGCTTTAGAGCATGCCTGAAAAATCATTTACTACTCATCCTATCATTTATTTCCAGCTGAATTCATTTCATGTTAGCCCAGGCTATTGCAAAGTTCCAAGGGCTCCCAACCTGTCAAGGACATTGTTCTGTAAACAAAACAATGTCCTTTTCTTTTACAACCTTTTAAATTAATTATTAAAATATTCATTTATTTATAATTATTAAATTCAGCAAGAGATGGCGCCTAATGCCTACTTCCAGTGCATTTAATAGTAGTAGTAACAGTCAGATGTCATCTAGTAATTGTTTGGCTTTTATATGTAACTATCAGATTTAAGATTTTTATATTTAAACTAAACAACTTATGACACTGAAATTTGGCATGTGCAGAGAAGACACATGCCAGGATTTTTCATAATCATCAAATTCAAGGAATGCAACTACATACAGTATAATTACATGGAAAAAATCAGCAATAAATTGTAGCCTTATGCATGTAAGCTTGTTAAAAAAAAGTGCATTTCATCACAGATTAAAGAGTAAAATGTAATGAAAATGTGTGAAATATTTAAAAGTTTCATGAGTTGTCTGGTTGAACTACAAAGGTTTAAGCAAGATAAAATAAAAAGTTTATATGTTTAATCCACTGGAATTGTAATGGACTTATATTTCTCATACATTAAATATAAATTATTATTCATATTAAGATTTTAAAGTTTATCTATACTTATTTAATTTTATCTGTTTACTTTTTTGCTGTCTGAAATAGGGAACATTTAAGTTCAGTGTAAGTTAAATTGATATAATTTTATTTAGAGCATGATATGATAGATTTATATTTAAAATAACTTTTTAAATTAAGTTTTTACTGCATTAATTATATCTTTACTTCTTTACTACAAAAATATTATTAAATTATTATCTAAAACTTTTAAAATAGTATTTTCTATAATGTTTATAAATATAAATTCTATAAAGTAAAAAATTGATACTTTAAGTATTGTGTGTGCCATTTATCAATTTTATAAAATGATTGACAAATGAATAAAAACATTGTAAAGATATGATTAATAAGTAAAAAATACTGAATGAAATTATCAATTTTTGTGTATTTTCATTTATTTTAAAATAAGATATTTTGAAATATAGCAAATATCTATAAAAATTGTTTGATTTATATTTATTATTATTTTTTTTAAGCTTTGAAGATAGTACTTTAGATTTTTTTTTAAATCTCATAAAACCTTTTTGTTTTAAAATATTTGTTTTTATCATAAAGCAACACTATCAAAGATGTTAAATAGATTTTCAGATTCACCTCTTGGAAGAGAAAATTTCCAAACATCAAGCAACTATTCTTTCTATTTGTAAAAATTTAAATTGTAAAATGATAACTATATATCAAGTATTAGAATGAAATTAAATACAAAACTGATTAATCCAAATGCTATGCTAATTGAATCATTTCATCCTATATTGAACTTCATTTAATCTAATAAAAGTAAACTTTTTATATTTAAATTTAAATTGGACTGTTAATTTATTTGAATCCTTTGAATTATCTGTGTAATTTCACTAGGAACTCTTAATTTTATAAAATACTCTTAGGAGAATAATTATATTGAAATTCTATTTCCAGATTAATAGCATACATTTTGAAAAATAGGAACATAACAAGAATAGTTTTAAAAAAATTAGTTTCAATACTAACATTGTCAAAATGTAAATTCTTTGATGGCTAACTTAAACCATAGATACTCTGTATCTTCCAGTTCTTTAAATTTCTTAAAATGTTAAGTTAACCAATCATGATTTTAAATTATAAAGAATTTGATAAATTTTGAAGAACAAATATAATCTTCTGAAATCAAATTTACATTAAGAAACTGAGAAGCTTGTAGTAAATTTTTTGTGAGTGTTTTTAAAATTTCATTAATTTTTATGTTTATATTTATACACAAATATTTTTCAGTATAAATAAATCAGAATAATATATAGTTTCATTGAAGTATTTGTTCAGGATAAAAACTTTGTGCTATACTCTTACATGCACTATTAATTGCAAATTAAATTAAATTAATAATCAAATACTAAATAGAGAAGTTTTCTGCTTGCCTCCAAATTTTATAACAAGTTTTCCTTTGGCTTTACTATATACAGTTGTCCTTTTCAAATGTTTATGTAATCTGCTTGGGCAGAACTTCAAAACTAAAAATAAATAATTAAAATGAAGTTGTTATAAATGAAATTTGATATATTCTGTAAGATTTTATTATAATTGATTTATTTTATGAATGTATATATTTCAGTTTGTTATCAAAAGTAAAATCAAATGATCCTGTTTGGAAAGAAAATGGAATTGCATTTATTAATTCAATAACTCGTCTTTTAGAAAGGTTGTTAGATTACAGGTAAGAAATTTTTTATTATAAATACTTAATTTAATTGAATAATCTGAATGAAATTAAAGTCATTTAATTAAATAGAATAATTTTCTACCTTCAAATTAAATAAAAATGCTATGGCTGGGTTTCAGGACTGCTCTTGCAGTCCTGAAATCCACCATATTTTATGAGATAAGAGAAAAAAAAAACAGTAGTCCATGGGTAAGGTGACACCCAAAAATGTGTTACTATAAAACCAAAGCCATATTGACCAGATTAGAGTTGTTACTTATTGGTCTATTTTCATGGAGGCACTTCAATCTAAATGAGTTAATAGGCATATCACAGTTCAGACAGAATTTTCACTTTAGAATACAGCTACTTTGAAATTCAAACTAACAGAATTCCTTAACATGTAAATCTCTATATACTTAGCCAGGAACAGTTAAAAACTAATGGAATTTTGAACTATCTGAGTTTGAATTAACAAAGATTTCCTGAATTTGATTTTAAAAAGCTAATGTATTAGAATTTATTTGCAAATTATGTCTTTGAAGTTTTTGAATTTCTTAAAGTACATATATTATTTTTAATATATAAATTCATTAAATAACAAATTTCAAGTGTTAAATATGCAGTTGTATCAAAACAATAACATTTCTTACATATACAGAAAAAAATATTTTTCTATTTGACTCTACATACATAGATGAGTCTTCATTTTCTGTCCCTTCACACACTGTATGAGGCAATAACAATTCCACCGGCAGAGTCAACCTTTCTATGTAGGCTACCATTCACCGCAAAATAGTTACAAAAGTCCTCTAGCGATAGCACATCACAATTAAAATTAATAATTACATTTGATAAAAATTGCCAGGACAAATATGACACACACAGGAAAATATATAGAAAAATATTTTTTTCTGTATGTGTCATATTTGTCCTGGCAAGTTTTATCAAATAACATTTCTATTTAACAGAATTAGTCAATTAAACTCTACATTTCTATATTAATATGAATACAATAAAATACTAATAAATGCATTGCAATTATCTGAAAAAGTTTTTGAACTCAAGATTAAATTCTGAATTAAATAAGAGTAAAGGTTTCTTTATTTGATGCTCCATTATCCTCTGAATCCCTTTGTGAAATAAATGTTTAATCTTATTGAACAAATATAAATTATGGACAATAAATGATATTTAAATATCAGTTTACAATAGGTTGGTAATATTTTACTATTGCATTCATGCAATACTTTCCAAATATATTTTGTGTGTATTTATTAGAGATGAATTCTATCTACAAATACTCAAATACTAGAAAGTATTTGAAATCTCAACTCTCAAATATAACGAAGATAATAAATAAATTTGAATACTTTAAATATCTCCAATATTGCACCATATGTCCCCTCTTTTTCACCTCTGGTTGAATTTGGGATTTGGATGCTGCTTTTCTTTTCAAAAAATATTTGAATGCTTCTATTATTAGTAGGAGAAATCTATAGTAGGGGAGAATGAAAATAATTATTGATTAATCTGTTGTATTTTGTAGATTTTTGTCATATGGCTATTATTATAGTTAAATATGTGAAGACAAACTTTGGGTGGACTTTGTCTTCAGATATTTAACTATAATCTGTTGTAGTTAAGTATAGATAAAAGTCAAAATTTTAAGTTCATTTTCTTAAAATTTACTAAGTTATTTTTAGTTTTACTTTATTAATTTATTTAATATTTATTATTTAACTAAATAAGTTGATTTATAGGCCTTCAAAAATGTTGATACATTTCATTAATTCCTGGTAATGCTGTTTCTTTCTTTCTTTTTTTGTGACTGAAAAATGTGGTGTGACAATTTTATGCTAAGTATTTTATATATATATAATATACTTTTACACACTTTATACAATTTATAAATATCTCAACCACCTTCTATTCTAGCTTAAATGACTTAAAGCTAATGCTCTTAGTCATTTAAGTCGTAATAAAGTAGTTGAGATAATATTGTAATTAGATTCAATGTGTAAGGTTGAAAGTAGAGTAAATAATATGATTCTCACTAAGTATCTTTGATATTTGAGTATTCAAGAAATTTGAATATTTGAGAATTGGGTAATAATTAAATTCGAGAAAGTTACATTCTCCCATCTCTAGCATTTATTATTTTGTTCCAAAGTAATAAATATATAATACTTTATTTAGCTATATTTTTTACTTCTTGCATTTTGTTCAACTGATGTATTGCTAGATAAAATATGTTTTATCTAGTTATGTTTTATCAGGCTATATATGTATATACAAATATATGTTTTAACAGTTATTAGGATAAAAGTTTGTTGGATTTTTTTTAGAAGTGTTTTATCTTATGTATTAGTAAAATGTTTGTTTTTTTTCCAGAAATGTCATGGAAGGAGAAGAAAACAGAGATAAGCGTATGAGTTGCACAGTAAATCTGCTTGTAAGTGATTTCTTTTCATTACAATAGACATTAATAGTGATAAAGCTTGACAAGTAGGAAAATAAGAAAATACAATTAAATGTGATTGCCATAAAAAATTAAATTAAAATAATATTTCAAATTATAAAATCAAGATTTAACTGAATTAGTCTTTTAGATTAAACTTTTTCTTATTTTTTGTCCAAGTTAGTAATTTTTTTCAAACATTAACCAGACTAGTTAATGTTTGAAAAAAACCATTAATTCTGGCATCTTTTAAATGCATTTTGAATATGCAGAATAATTATTGTATTAAAAAGGATTCTAATTTGATTTACTCTTAAAGCATAAATTATGAAAAACTAATTATCAAAGATGAGTTTAGTAAGCTGAAAACAGTGTCTAAAATTAACTATAAAACAGAAACCTACCTAAATGGAGTTTAATTCTTGGAACAGAACAAATTTTTGTGTAAAATATTACTATAAGCTGAAAATTTGTCATGCATGAAAGTGGAAGGCTTTTTTAAGTACTGATTGTATAACATAATTTAAGCAAAGCAGAATTTTTGGTATTACATCAACTGAATTCTAATGCTGTACCTTATGGACCATGTTGACTTCTTAGTGATCAGAGTTTACACTTCATAATCCCAAAGAAAAAAAGAACATGATATTCTCATTGTTAAGATAGTATAATGCTATTGTTTCTCCCTCAACTCTCTAAACTTAATTCTTTACTTGGGAGTAATAACAATATTTTAAAAATATGCATTAGTTTTAGAGAAAAAGTCATGCTAAAAATCTAAAAAGTGTTGCTAGTTGCTGAAAACATGAATTTGATATATTTCCATCACTTGTAAATAAAAATCAGCAAATGGTTACATTGTAGTGTTTTAGATCAAAATAATTTATAGGTTTTAACTAATAGAGAGAACAAGCTATTAAATATTGGGAACAACAAAGGCACTACTTTGACAATGGCAAATTACTTGAAAAATACTCATACTAAGGTTTTGAGTCTAATTCTTATTCCTTTTTAGTGTTAATCAATTTATTTAGCTAGTTTCAATAGTTTTTGTTTATATGCAGTATATTAGTTTATATATATTTTCCTAAAAAGATTAACATATATTTTATTCATGCCTGTACTTTGGATTACACCTTTTGCCTTTGGGCAGTACGCCCAAAGGCAAAAGGTGTAATCCAAAATTCTATCTCCATAAAAATTGAAAATCAAGTTGATGACAAGTCCGTAACTTGATATTCAATTTTTGTGATAATAGTCTTTTGTCTTTGAGTTTATATTTCTAATTGAAAAATTATGTAATTTCTAATTTATATTCAAATATTTTATTTGGCAGAATTTTTATAAAAATGAAATCAATCGAAAAGAAATGTATATTCGTTATATCTACAAACTATGCGAACTTCACTTGCCAGCAGAAAACTATACAGAGGCAGCATTCACACTTAAATTGCATGCAGATTTGCTGACTTGGTCTAACAGAACTTTGCCAGCAGATTCACGATACTGTCAACAACCTGAATGGCAACGTAGAGAATTGTTGTATCTTAAAATAATTGAATATTTTGATAAAGGAAAAGTAAGTGAATTTTATCTTTCCTTATACATGAACTAGTTATAATTTTCTAATTAACTAGTTTTAATAGTAATTCTATTTTAAACATCATATGAAGCATTTCCATGTAATAAGTCAACTCCATTTGTTCAAACAAAAGTAAATAGTTTGAAATGCTAAAAAGTTCAAGGTGTAATCACATATGTCAATATTTATTAATTTTTTTTATTCTTGAATGTATTAATATATAATAAACTGTACATCATAACTTATAAAATAAGTTTTTCTCTTTAATGAGAAAGCATTCATATATAATTTCATATAAATAAAATATGGATTAAGTTTTTTTATATATGAAAAATATTGTTAAATATTGTGTTAAAAAAAAATTATATAAGAACAAATTAATGGCAGTTTGAAGTTTAAAAATAGTAAAATTCATATTATTAGATTTAAGAGAAAATTACTCTTAAAATTATGATATGAAAGTTTTTGATAGAATAAAAGAGTAAGATTGGGGACTGTGGGATTCTGCTCACTTTGTACAGGATGGTTTAATTTACAGAAAGATTGTTAGGATCTTCTTCTATCAGAATTCCTGACACCAGTTAGGAAGAAAATTGATCGTGTCCTAACTTGCTATATTTAAAGATTTGTTTTTCAAGTGGTAGGATGGGAGTTTTGTAGGAAACAATAATGGAAGTAGGCTTGATAAATTTACTATATAAAACAATTACATTTATTTATACCAAGAGAGATATGATAAAGAATACAAAATAACATACTTGATTATCTAATATTAAAATAACACTATATAAGTTCCGAATTTTGATATAAGAATAATGTGACTACTCAATCTATCCTATCTTAAAATTTACACTTATTTGTGTTGAGAGAGTTTTACAATTATTTCATTCATTACCTGGGGATGAAGTGCAAGAACCTTTTCTTTTGATAGAGAACACTTCTTGTCTCATTCTTCCCTAATGGGGTCGATGTATCAAACATAAGGCAGGGACAACAGGGAACTTATTTACATGGTTAAATGGAACATGTCTAATGACATGAGATTCGTGACAAAAAAGCATGGATAAAGGGTGACTTTTACCTTTTATACCAAATCACTTGACCAATGAAGGGTGTTCACGATTCATTTCTGTCACTCTTAAAACTTTCATTTTAGAACGAACTCTTCTCTTTTCCTGTGAATCAGAGGAAATTAAAGACGATGTACATTGATAAACTTTCCTTCTTTTTCAAGTGAAAAAGAATAATAATTTAAACTAAATTAATTTTTTAAAACATTTTAAACATCAAAATGTTTCCTAACATAATCCTGGTTCTCACAAAAGTAAGAAAATTTAATGATTCCTAGAAGACCTATTATTATTAAATATTACATATGTACAGTACATATACTTGTTTGTCAATAATTCTTTTTAACAAAAAATTACAGTTTTAGTTAAATTTTTATATTCTAACTTTTATCAAATTGATTTATTATTAATATATTTTTCAGTGCTGGGAAGAAGGAATACCATTATGTAAAGAATTAGCTGAACTATATGAGAAGAAATTATTTGATTATTCAAAATTGAGTTTTATTCTTGTAAGTTTTGAAATGAAACAAAACTGCAAAAAATGATTAATCAAGTTAATGAGAATATTATGTTTATTTTCCTAGAAAACGCAAGCAAAATTTTTTGATAACGTTTTAACCCAAATTAGACCTGAGCCAGAATATTTTAGAGTTGGATATTACGGCATAGGCTTCCCTCTTTTCTTGCGAGTAAGTAATTTTTTTTTGGTTTATGACAAATTTAGATTTAAAATTTATTTGTAAAACCTTAAATAAAAACAATTATCCAAAATTAAACTTAATGATTTAATAATTTGACCTTTACTTAATATCTGATTATATTATAACTTGAGACACCATGAAGTGTTGATACTAGACACCAGACTTTTTCACATCCACTTTATTTTTCTGTTATACTTTACAGTGTATAAACCAATTGTTCCAAATGCCAACATGCATTTTGGGCTAGCACCCCTCATCTATCAGCTAATGTTTATTATTACGTAATATTAGCAAAATTATCGCTTTATAAAGATTTTAATTTTTAGACGTACCTCATATAAGTTTTCTACAATGGTTGTAAATGTATTCTTGACATACATAAAATTGAATACCACCATCTATTGTAAACCAGTTAAAAATTCCCAAAATTATACAATGCTACATTTTAGAACTATATAACACCAAATTTTTTCAATAAAAAATCTTACATATCTTGAATAAAAATTTAAAAAGAACATTGGTTCAATTTCCATTTTAAAAATTACTTACAAAGTTCCATTTTTACATTGGTATATTTTACATACAGTATGGATAACATTGCAAATAATATCAGACAGAAGTCGAAATAATGAAGACATCACAATTATTTTGGCCTTTTAATATAACTTTTATGTATTTTTATCTTGTGCATTTAATTGAACTGAAACACCAACTGAAGAGGGAATATTTTAGAGTCCAAAATGCATGTTGAATGTATTTTATATATTTTATACATGTTAGTTTTAATTATTGTAAAACTTCTGTTTTGTGAACTTAAATATATATTAAATTTAAGAAATTTTTGTGTTCATAATCACTGGTGTGATAAGCCCTAACAAATAACTGGTTTAAATTAGTAGAAATATTTAAATATTTATTTAAGAAATATAAAATGATACTTCTGAACTTCATCATTGTTATTTGTTGCCAAATTTTCTATATTATGTGTTCTTTTGAAAAAAGTAAATGATGGCAAATGATTGATATTTAATATCATATCCTAAAATTGACATCAACTCATGTCATTTGAAAACAAATGATTTCAAATGATGCTTTTACTACAACTATTAATAGGGAGAAACAATATCTGAGATCATATCTTATAAATTGAATCATGGGTTAAGTGACATAGATATATTTTGAATGGCAATTTCAGATGATGCAGAATATAAGGCATTGCAAGTAATATAATTCTTTTATTTTTGTTTCAGCAATTTTTATATAGTTTTTGTGGATTATGCAATATTTCATATCTGATTACTGTTGATTGATCATTCTGCAGAAGTTGCTTCTGTTTACATCTATTTATGCATTTTTATCTACTATTTCTAAGGCTCTTAAGAGATTGTTAAAACCTATATAAAATGAATTATCATCATTGTATTCTTCAGTGACACCAAATTACAGTATTTTATGGCATATAAGATGTGACTTTTATTCAGAATTAAGCTGCCTTTGCTCTCATTCATACAGAATATTTTAATGGTAAATGACTTCTTTTATTTATAATGGAAAAACAGGAGTTTAAAAGTGTGCATTCTAATTTTACTTCTTTTTTTAAACCAGAATACAGTAAAAAACAAAATTAGTGCTGAGTTCCAAAAGTGCAATAGGCTTAATTGCATTAATTACTTTTTACTAAATATTTTGTGCCAAAATAGAGATGCCTGTACATGCCATAAAATATGGTGACATTAGAAATATTGATAAAATTCAAATAAATAAATCTTGTAAGGCGTGTTAGAAAGTTATATCTGAAAATCACATTAAAGATAAATTATAAAATAATTAAATTTTATTATATAAATATAGATTTATTACCTTAAAATAAATTGTATGTTTTATTTTTATATTATAATGTTAGTTGAATTTTTTGTTAATATTCATTTCAATAATCTTATATTAAATTTAACATTTTAAATTGATTGATTATAGAATAAAGTATTTATTTATCGTGGATTGGAATATGAAAGAATTGAAGCATTCACTCAACGACTACAAACTGAATTTCCACAAGCTCAAATCTTAATGAAGAATACACCTCCTGATGATAGCATTATGAATTCAGATGGACAATGTATCCTTTTTAATATTTTTTACAATTGTTTACAATATACTTTGATATCATCATCAAGTAATAAAATTTGACACACAAATTAATGTTTATTTACAATCTAATGTAATTGCTTGAGTATATCACAATAATTGTAAGCAGCTATGAATGAAAATGTTCTGTCCTATGCATTTTTGCAAGATTGGTTTTTATCTAGAAAGAGATGTTCAACAAATAATCATTTCAGGAAAGAAATGAAGTTTTCTTTCAGTGATGATCAAATTCCAAAACTATATTGTTTCAAACTTGTTTCAGTTCAGTATTATTCTGATATGATTGCTATTCAATTTTCTGCAAATTCATTTCCGTTAGCTTTCAAAATAATAATAAGATCATTAACATTAGCATACACTATATTATCAAAAGTATTCAGAACATTGTTATAGTAGGTACAGAACTTAGTGTCTATTTTGAATTGTTAGTTGCATGATTTTGCTATAGAGGTATTATCAGTCTTCTATTTTTGAACATACAGAAATTTACAGTAATTGATGTTATCAAAATGGCTTGCAGTATCAAATGTTGAAAGTATACTGATACAGCATCCAGCAATTATTGGATGCTGTCTGTAAGTTGATGTCCCTATGATATCTAGGCATGCATAGCATTATTACTGTTCTCTGAGGTTGTTAACTTTATGTTGAACTGTCAATGGCACAAAATCTGTCTCAGCAAATACATAATGGAGAATGGACAGAATTTGAATAATGCAATAAATATTTTTGGTAATATAATGTAGTTTTGAATTCTATCAAAACATTATTGTTAATATTAGCTGGTTTTTGTGATATAGCTGCATTCAATTTCAACTAGAGGGTATGGATCTGAATGTTGACCACTACATAGAAGTGGAATGGCATATGAATGAACTTTTATTATGATGTCATAAAATTTATGAAGAAAAACAGAAACTTACAAAATAGATCACACTAATGAATTTCTTCTCAAAGCTACGCCCAGGATTTCTACCCTACAAATACTTCCACTTTTTTAGTCATTTTCCTTACTCAGGCCCTCTGTAGCGCCTGATAATTCTGCTGATGACACTGATGACCTGGAACCATTATTACCCTTTGAAGGATTTTATGACTAAAATATTAATCTGAATGACTTTTTTTAAATGAATGAACTCTAATTTTTCTGGTACAGTATTTTAATAATTTTTGCTGTTTATATTCTTATGTTCTGTAATATTTAAGAGATGCATATTAAGTTGGAGTTTTATTTAGACCATTTCTTTATCAAGAAATAAATAAAACAATTAAGCTCCTCATTTATTGATCTAGTCTTAGGAACAGAACTCAGTCATTAAGTGAGGAGTGCCTGTATATTATCTGAAAATGCAATGAGAATTAATGCAAGTATCATATAAAGATCAAGATTATGTACTGTGTTGCTGTTCTATTATTGTAGTGATGTTTACCTACTGTAGAAGTTGATTAATCTATAAATGAAAGTGCATCTGGACAATATAAAAACTAACCATTAATAGGAAGGATGTAACTTTATTTTAAAATATTTAAAACACATAAATTTTTTTATTTGAGTTAATTACATCATACAACACACATTCTATTTTTTTAAACAATTTTTGTCATCTGTCTATTGTAATAAGTTGTATGAAATATTAGTCCTAAATTATAATTTTATTTTATTAATAAAATGTTCAGTTTGTTTTTGCTTTTATATTTTATTAAATTAAAATATAAAGTAAAATTACAATTAATTATATATGTAGCTATAAGTTACTGAACATTTTGACATACAATATGTCATTTTTCAAGTATCGCACACCACTGAATGAAATAGTTGTGTAAAGTATTTTAAGCTTAAATATTCAAATAGAGAGTATTTTAAATAAATATTCAAATATTCATCCTAATTTATTTTATTTTGTTTTAAGATTACTTTTGCCCAATAGAATGTAATATAAAGAATTTAATTTTGTTCTAACAGTTTGGAATGTTTGTCATTAAAAATTATGTATTCCAAAATTATTTAATAATGATACCTGGCTCCTTCAAGTTAATAGTTTATAAAAGAATTTTCAATGTTATAGAAACAAATTAACTTAACAATGAGACATATCTTTTTAAAGTTATTCATTACCATTATTTATGAAGTTTTACCTTAGATATATTTAAATTTTATGAATTAACATGTTTTTTACTTTTTTTAAATTTTTTAAAAATTTTCCATAAAATTTCAATAATTCCTATTTGTAACACATGCATTTTTCTTTTGCAGTAAATATTCCATGTAATTTTTCCTGGATTGATAATGAAATCAGCAAATTGTAAATTACTCAAAAGTCATTTATAAAAACATTTAATTTTGTAGTTGTGAAAATGTTGGAACCATGAATTTAAAAACATAGAGTGGATGTCACACCAACAATTTTACTGATTCAAGAGAAAAATTCACATAAAAAGTCATTAAAGAACATTTTAAGAAATGTTTTAATGAAATAATAAATAACTAAACATTTTAAAACGTTTCATAAAATGTTCTTTAATGCCTTTTTATGTAACTTTTTCTCTTCAATCAATCATGAATTTAATGATTTCATTACATTTTTATAACTAATTCATTTTTTTTAACTCCACAAAAATTTAATATTCAATCTACAGATTTTATGTTTTTACTAAGTAAAATGTTTATATAAGTACAGTTTATAATATATATGTTAGGCTCAAAGAACGAAAATGTTCATTGAGTGAAAAAAAATATCCACAACCATTTTAAATCATCCACAATGCAAAATTCGCATTATGGCACTTGTAAAAACAGCCACAATGTGTTGTGACTAACTCAAAAAGACCACAAAGTGAAATTTGTGTGTGGCTTTTATGATATTTGACCACTACGTGTTGCAGTGATTAAGAAAACCATAACACATTCTGAACATTAGCTGATGCAACCATGATAGAAGATGATATGACACACAGTGGATTGTAACTTTAAAATATGGGTTCTAGCCTCAAAACATTTTTATTTACAATCTTTAGTGCTGAACAACATAAGTTCTACAAGTTTTCCTAGAAATATAATTTTAATACTTTAAAAAATTTCAAAGAAATAAAATGTATGGAGAAAAATATGCATTTGATTTTTTTTGTTTTGCTTAAAAGTGCTAAAGGTCAAATTACATGTACTAGTAGGTGCTTGATGTACTCTTCATAATGACATAAAAATCAGCTGCTAAAGTTAAAAACCACTGTTTGACGGATTTATTATGGTTAAAAGCCATCACAAGTTCTGGATGTTAACTAGTAACGGAGTGATGATAATGAAAAAGAAAGTTTTATCTTTTTTATGATTTGTTTGTCTTCAATTATCTTATATAAGTAGGTAACAAAATTATACACCACATACAGAAATGTAACTTTGTTACTTTTCAACAACATTTAATCATTCGTGAAAATCTGTTGCAATCTTTTATGTGAAATAAGTCTTTTTTTTATGAGAATCAAGGATGTTGCAGAGTTATTTATTTTTGCAAGAACTATTACCATGATATTTCGAGTTGCGTTTTATGTTCTTTGAGCAACATTTGCATTTTTATCAATACAGTATCTTTTACAGTGACACATTATAAACCCTTGCTTACTTCCAGATGTTAACGTGAATGCTGAATGAACTGTTAATGAAGTTGAGAGTACATCCTGAATGTTAATAAAGTTACTCTCAGAAATTGTAAATTCAGGATTAATGTTCATAACAAGTAAAACATTTCTGGTAGCTGCACGTCCCCTATTAACATCAGGCACCCGAACTAAAACATTTGAACCAATTTCAACTGCAAGAAATTTTGAGTTGGGTAATGAAATCATTTTATGTGCCTGTTTCTCTAGTCTGGATTTGGCATATTCTCTCTTAGCATTGATACTGTTCTTTCTTAAACAGAGCCTGCAAGTAACATTTGCACCAAATCCCTCATTCTCATTGCTTTCTCTGTAGATAATGTGAACATATTCATGACACTGAACACTTGTGAGCTCCTGAGGTTTCATTTCACTTTGTGGTCTTTTTCAGTTAGTCACAATGCATTGTGACTGTTTTTACAAGTGCCATAATGCGTTGTAGACTTTTTTTTTTTGCTCAATGAGCATTTTTGTTCTTTGAGCCTAAGCCTTATATATATATATATATATATATATATATATATATATTTGTTTATATATACAATTGTTGAATTGCTGAAATTTCATTTCCTTTATAAAATGAATCCTTAATAAATTAGTTGCTTTAACAATAGATATTCCTTTAGTTGACTTCAAAATACAATTTAATATTTATAAATATATATTTTAAAAACTTGAGAAATATAAATAAATTCTATAGGAACTTCCTTAATTTATTCAGATATTCAAATTTGTAATGTAAAGCCTTTGCCAAAACTACATCCAGAGTTTGAAGGACATGACATTCCTGATAAAATTCTTAGCTATTATTTAATTAATGATGTGAAAACTTTTCAGTTTGATAGACCACTGCATAAAGGTCCAGTTGATAAAGAAAATGAATTTAAGGTAAAATCTTAATCTATTTTATAGAATAATTTTTTTTTCTTATTAGCTATACATAATTGAAACTCATATTAAAAATTCACAAATGTCCTATTTTCATTTTTTTTTTTTATTGCACTGAACACAATCCTTAATACAATTAGAGACAAAAACTCATGACTGCCTATGATTTTCTCACAGGAGGAGGTTATGAATGGGGAAACTGGGCTCAAAGAATAGAAACTGATGAGTGATAAGTAATGCCTAGATTTTTATGCAGTTAAAACTGCCATTTTATATGCATATATATAACAGAAAAATAATCAAAACATGTGCTTAAATGTTTAATAAATATGTATTTATTATTTTACAAAATATTTATTTTATTTATTGTAGGAAAACTAAACCTAAATATTACAATAGTGAAAGTTTACTTTCATCTTATCCAGTTTAATTGTGATTAACTAATCTGTTATTGATTGATTAGTAGACTGTTTATTAATTGGTATTGGTAATAGAATTTTTTTCAAAGTTGCTGATTAATTGGTCATAGGTCATTAATAAGACTTTTTGGCTGGTTATTAATCTAACCACAGTATGTAAGAATCTGTAATTTAAACAGTGGTTCCCAATCTACTGAAATCTGTCTTGAGTCACACTTTTCTATAAAAGTTGTTTGAATTGTGTAATAATTTTAATTTCATTTATTATGGTAGTATTTATTGATGCTCATTATGCTAGTATCTTATAAAATTAAAAGTGTTCAGAATTATGTTGAAAACAATAGTTTGTGACTTTTTCATTAATGCATTATTTAAATTTATTGATATCTGTAGCATTCTATGATTAATTTATATTATTTTTTAGAGTCTCTGGATTGAAAGAACAACTCTAACAATAGCATCATGTTTACCTGGAATTCTGAGATGGTTTGAAGTGATCGAACGTCACTTGGAAGAATTATCACCAATTGCTCACGCATGTGAAAGCATAGAACACATGAACCAGGAATTACGTCGTCTGATTGGACAATATTCAACCGATCCTCGCAGATCAATCAGCCCACTTAGCATGCGACTCCAAGGAGTTATAGAAGCTGCCGTAAATGGTGGAATAGCAAAATATCAGGAAGCCTTTTTCACACCTTCTTTCTTATCACAAAATTCAGAACAAGCAGATAAAATAAGTCGTTTAAAAGCATTAATTCTTGAAAAGGTAAAGTTTTTTTTGTGTGTTTAATTAAAATTTAAGAATTGTCAATATTTAAAAATGTTTTTGATTTTTGTTAGTATTAAAAAAAAATGTAAGCTTGTAAAGAAAATATTTTCAAAAGATAAAGATGCATTTTTTATTAAAGGATCTTTTAATTTGGCATTAGATCAGTGATTATATATAATTCTATAATTGAAAAGCAGATTCCAAATATAATTAAGCAAATTAACCCATGGTTCCAACAAATAAACAATATTAAATTTAATTTTGACCAAATTTTTCTCACTACTATGAACTTTCTTATAGAAGATTTGAAATAAATATTTTACAGAACAATAACTCTCTTAACAAATATGATTACAGTAGTGAACCGAAAATCGGAATCAATTGGGGACTGGGGTTGTTCAGATTAGGGATTTGTTCCGATTACCCATTATGTACGAATAAATATATTAACCTGTCCGATGTTCAAATTTTTCTCTGTTGCATGTCACTTCGTGTTGAATTTTTCTCCGTTGCGTGTTGCTTTGTGTTGAATTTTCGTTGATTTTTAAGCCTAACGAAAATTTTTATAATAATAATCGAGGCTATTGTATCGTTAAAAATTATTTCTGCATTTTGTACAAACAAAATAAATATATTGAAGAATATAAAAACATGAAAATTATACTTTAGAAGTAAATTTAGTATCAAAAACGTTCGATTCAGCACGACACAGTCCGACTGAAAATCGTGCCGATTACTGGCGATTCCGATTACCGGGGTTCTGATTTACGAGTCTCTACTGTACTTGTATATTTTTCAGGGCTATGGAGTTGGCAAACTATGCCCTAACTTCAACTCACAGAATTTTAGAAGCATTTTTTAAGTGAATTACCAGGCATTCCTATTGAAACCACTGAAAGATCCAATTTTTTTTCACAGATTCTTTTCATTATTATCACTACTATCTTCATTCATACATTGACATACAAAATGTTTTCAATCTATGGATATAGTGAAGTGTACAAAAACACTAGATTTAATCTGAGTTGTCTTAACCATTTTGTATGGGTCTGCAAGCTAATTCTAAATTTTTATTGTCAAAAAGAATGCATTTTAATAAAAGTATGTGGAAAAAAAATCAACAGTTTGTGATATGCAAGGAAAGATCATGAAGTAGAGGAATCATGATAAAATAAGTTCTTGCATTACAGGAGGTTAGTGCTTCTATTAGGAGCTTAATGTAAAGTAAATAATAATAATAAAGTTGAAATTGGTCCATTTTTACTGATTCTAACTCCTTTAGCAATGAATTTTCTTCTGTTTTCAAAATAAAGTAGTTCATTAATCTGGCACTTGATCCAGCGAGCTAATATTCTGCAAATCTGAGTTTGCTTGGCAGTGAAATTCAGTAAACTATACATGGCCTGCATTGAATTGTGATGAATGAACTTTATTAGAACTAGAGCATATTTTGTATTCTGTAATGTGTGTGATTTATATATATTTTTTTCACAGATCAATGTGAGAACTGCACTTAAGAAAACAGTTTCTTACACTCATAGGTAGCTTTTGTGAATAATGTATACATTATATGTCTGAATCAAAGGAAGGAAAACTCAATGAGTACAGTATTAATTAATAAAAAAAACTATTAAGGCCATATTCAGTGAGTTTTTCTTCCTTTGATTCAATATTTGGTGTGAAGATCAAACTATATTGTATTATGTCTGAATAATAAATATCATATGCACATGAATAAATGTGTTCATTGATTGCAAAACTTGCAGAAACTGTAATCTTAACAAAGTATAATTATGCTCTCTATCATCATACTGATTAAAGAGCACATGTAGACAAATTAAAAAGTTATAGCAGCATCAGCAATGTTCAAATTACATATAACTTATCAAATTTTGCAAAAATACAAAAACCTTTGGTAATCTGGCACCAAGTGGGCAAAACTTCCGCTGTTGTTTTAGCAAAATATAATTTAATATAGATTTATTACAGTATAAAATTTAAAGCATTAATATATGATTATAAATATTCATAACAAATAATCTTTATTGTTTATTTATTTCTTTAATTTGATGATAAATTTTATATTTATTTTTTGTAGGTTTGTTCCATTAAGTTAAAATGTAGAAATTAAAATCATTTTGAGCTTTATTATATAGTATTTAATTTTTTATTATGTTTGCTGTTTCAAGTTATGAAAATAATATGCATTGAGAATACAAAACTGCTTGTGTATAATAGTAATTGAAGAAAAAAGTATATAGACACTAAATTTTAATACTTTAACTTATAGGTTCAAATACTTGAAGGTGGTTTATCACTTCATGGTAGACTTGCTCCACAAGAAGTTCTTCCATTGCATAGGAGACTGGTTGATAGATTTTCTGTGATGAAACAATCAATTCGAGATTCTGATTCTCCTTGCATCTCTCGAATTTCAACAAGTCGCAGAGGAGAGCTACCAACACCTCCAATTTTAGATTCAGATAATCGACGTCCGTCTATTGTAAAGTAAGTCTAATCAATAAATATTAAAGGGATAATTATTCTGTGAATTAATAACATACAAAATAAAGATCTGGACTTTCTTCTTGTTTTTAACATATACATTTCAAACATACATTTATTCTAGCCCATATCCCTTTTTAGTTATAGTTAAATCAAAGGACAACTTCAGATTGCTGACTTTTAAATCAGGAGTCTATGATTATCATAAATCAACTTACTGAAATTTAGATGTTACTGTTTCTATTTTTCTTTCTGACAAATTGATTGTTTTTCTTTTATATACAAACCTGAAAAATCACTTAATTTGTAAGTTTTCATAACAATGTTGTTACATAAAAGTTAGGTCTCTCTTTAAAGAGTCTGACATGTCAGAAAATTTCCCAATAGAAGCAGAACAATATTGTCTGCATATCCTTATGTATACAACCCAGAGCATGACATTTTTTTGTTTTGTAATCTCAAATGAATGAAATAACTTCCTTTAAAATGTTATTTTTCTCTCAAAATTAAATTGTAGCAAAAAACTTTGTTTACATCAGTGATTCAAAAAATGGACACTACCACCCTGGTGGCAGTAGAAGACTCAAGAGATGCTGAAACACAGAGGAGAAAATTCACTTTGAAATAAAATAATAATATAGTAGAGCAGTGAATCTCAAAGTGGGGGTCGCAAAAAATATTTGGGGGTCACTGAAAAATTGATGCCTGATCAATTTTTTTCAAATTTTTTATAAATTTACTATGGATTCATGTTTAGAAATAATAGAAATAAAAAATATATAAAATAATTTTTACTTAAATAAATTGCACATATAAATAATAAAAACAATATAAATATTTTAATACAAGCCTAATATTCATAAATTTGTGCGCTATTGAGGAATCTCCCGAGTTCCAATCTCAGCCTAAACTATAATAGAACAACATTGTCATTTGGAATGGTGTTCACTAGCAGTGTTGCGTCTGTAGGCAAGTCGAGTTAGAAATACAGTAGAGCGCGGTTATCCGAAAACCGATCATCCGAAAGATTTTCAGTTGGCAAATTTAAATTTCCGCTAGTGCTGTAGCACTGCAATATTTTGCTATGTCTTGGGCTACTCCAATATTATTTTAGTTGGTATGCATTTTTAGCTGGCAGCACTGGAGCAACCATGATAGGGTACTTAAACCCCTCTCCCCGAGAAGTTTTCTTACACATAGTCATTCTTTGGGGGTCTTTAAAATTTTTAAGTGCCAAAGGGGAGTCGCAGACCAAAAAGTTTGAGAAACACTGCAGTAGAGCATCGTTTATCCTAAAGCTGGTCAACCAAAAGCTTTCCAGTCGGACTGTGTCGTGCTGAATCGAACGTTTTTGATACTAGATTAACTTTTAAAGTATCATTTTTTTGTTTTTATATTTTTCAATATATTTATTTTGTTTGTACGAAATAAAGAAATAATTTTTAATGATACAATAGCCTCGATTATTATTATAAAAATTTTCATTAGGCTTAAAATTGATGAAAATTCAACATGAAACGACACGCAACAGAGAAAATTTTCAACATCAGATAGGTTAATATACTTTTTCATACATAATCGGTTATCCGAAAAATAAGTTATTCGAACAACCCCAGTCTCCAATTGATTCAGATAAACAACTCTCTACTGTACTATTGAACTATACAGTACAGTGTAAACAGATACTGTAAAATCAATTTTTGAGATATTTAACTTTATACTTAGCAGGTGTAGAAATAGTGCTTCTCTTTGTAAATGTGGTGAAAAAACTTTTAAACACTTTACAAATGAAACAGTTTGGCTGATACTCCACTGATCATTCCACATTCAAAGTCTGTTAAATCACATCTTAATAATCTTAATAATACCCATATCTTTACATGCAATACCCTTCAATTGTCTGTACAATTATCCAGCAATCCCTCTTTATAACAGTCTTGCCGTGATGGCAATAGCATGATGTCTTAGCTGTTTTGCATAAACTTTGCAGGTGGTCATAATAAATTGGCCACTCAGTGTGTGCAGTAAAAGGGAGTAGTAGTCTAAAAACTAGTTTGCATCATAAATTTTCTATTTTTTTTTTCTTTTTTTAATCAAAATCAAATAAATAATTTTGTCTGTTGTATTTTCAGATTGTTTAAAGATAATGATAATATAATATAATGCCTTACATTTTATTAGAATATGAGAAATTTTGTTTTTGCGATTTATATTTAAATTAATAATTATATAACAGTCACATGTTAAGTTTAAGTAAAAGTATAAAGATATGCAAAGAGTTTGAAAATCCTTCACGTGTTTTCATAACATACAAATTTTAATTCTGTGTATATGACATTGCTTGTTGTTGTGAATTCTAAAAATTATTGTTGTTTCAAATGCACTATTTTCTAAGTACTGTTATTTCAAGATTTTACTATATGTCAAAATCAAAAGTAGTAATGAAATTTATTTACATACAAAATACAGTATTAATTTATTCTGACCAATTTATTAATCTTCTCTTTCAAAATTGTTATTTTAGCACACCTCTGCCTCCAATTCCTGGGGAAGTAATATCAAAGAAACCTGTCGAATCTTGTGGAAGTAATCGTTCATCATCATCCGGATCAGGTATTTATGGACACTTTTTGCCAGAAAATTCTGACGACGAAGATATCTATAGTAGGCCTCAAGATTATTCCGAACATAAGTTTCCATCTGAAAGACCATCGCCTTTATCTCAGCCATTAATAAATCAAAACTCTCCTGTGTTATCACCTACAGTACCTCCACCTTTGCCTACTAGACCACATTCTGTTGCTTTGGGTCCTTTGCCAGAATCAAAGGTAAATTAAAATTTAACATGTATATGTTTAAAGGGTTATTTTCTCCACAAAATAAGTTCTATCTATAAACATTCAATGATGATTAAAGTACTTCTACCTGTATTCCTCCTAAACCAACTCAAAATTTATCTTATTTGTCATTTCCTAATTTTTGTCTTTATCATGCTGTTATAGCAATTTTAAACATGGATTCTTTTTGATGTTTTGATTTTACTTTTTTAAATCTAAATGTAAAAACAATACTTCATCATTGCAATTCTTTTATTATATAAACATCTTATTTTTATGTTATAATTTTTAAAAGACATATTATACACAGCTACAAAATGTATAAAATTTATATATATAGTCAAAGTAAGTCATGAGATAAAATTTGATAAATTTTATACATTTTGTAGCTGTGTATAATATGTCTTTTAAAAATTATAACATAAAAATAAGATGTTTATATAATAAAAGAATTGCAATGATGAAGTATTGTATTTACATTTAGATTTAATATAGTAAAATCAAAACATCAATAAGAATCCATGTTACTAAAATTGCTATAACAGCATGATAAGGACATTATAAATTAGGAAATGACAGATAAGATAAATTCTGAGTTGGTTTAGGAGGCATTACTTAGCTCAGACTTGGTTGTAAAATGAATTTTTAAAAATTTATATTTTATACAATTACGTGTAATTTAATTAAATTTATTTGCTAAATAGTTTTGTTAAATTCAAAAAATGTTTCTGTTGAAAGATATTTTAAGACTGGGATAATGTGGATATTATTATTATTATTATATAATAATGTAAATAATGTATGTATATATATAATACTCCAATGTAGTACTTGAATAAAATTCTTTGCAATTTATTTATAACTGGTGTAACTTTCCAGCTATTACGAGATTTTCTTATAAACTTTCTATATTATTAATTATTATAAATATTATTATAAAAAGCCTTGGCAAAAGGCTTAATTTTGAGGATAGAGATGAGTTTTGTAAAAATCAGTAAGTGCTAATGAGTAAACTCTTCATTAAGTCTGACCTCACTTGAAATATAACTCATGACCCTCTCACAACTAAAATTTAATAGTATCAATGTCCCCTATACACAAGATATCATGCTAAATTTTGTTTCTTAATCATTACCTCATCCTGAGACATTAAATGAAATAAATGTCAACATACATAAATTTTGTTTTTTTGTTCAGGGGATCTCATAACATGGATATTTGCAAAAAGCTCTGAAGGTCAAGTTGACATGATTCCAATACTTCTTGTTATGTATACATAACAGCCAGAAAAGTAAAACCTGAAAAATATGACTCAAAAGTTTTTATAAGATTATTTAACAGCTATGAATAGAAAGTGATCTTATGGAATACTTATCTGAGTTAAAGAACTTCAATGTTTCAAATTATGTAACCTGAACAACTTTATATTTTTATAAGAAAAATCGGTGATGGCCAAGCTTGAATGTGATATTGTAAAGCTTCAGAGAAGTTTGATCATTTAATGCCATATCAATAATTTGCCATTTCATGCTATGAGAAGTTACAGTTAGCTTTGGGAAATCTCAACAAATAGTCAAATTTATGAAGAGATAAAAGACTAATTGTTTTTTAAATTTTTGCATAATCCTTAGTCATCAACAGAGACCAGACTAGGATTGACTAGGATTATGATACTTTCCTGGCTGTTATGTATATATAACATGGAAAAATATTGGAATTGTGTCAGATTTGACCCTTCAAATTTTTTGCAGATCTCCATGTTTTGATGCCTCCTGAACCCAAAAAAAGTCAAAAAATGGGAGGAAAAAATTGTGTGTGTGTTGGCATCTATTTTATTTAATATCTCAGAAATGAGTAAAAATTAAGAAACAAAAGTTGGCATGGTATCTTGTGTACAAGAGACATTGACACTATTAAATTTTAGTTGTTAGAAGTCAAGGGAGTGGGGAGATAGAGGGGGAGTTGTTGTGTCCTATCTTGATGTCTTAATATGTGACACACAACTCAATCTAAAGATTTTACTTGTTATCAACATTTACAAAATTCTATAAAACTCATCTCTACCTTCTATTCTCAAAATTAAGCATTTTGCTATTTTATAATAATTAATAATATAGAAAGTTTTTAATAAAATCTCATAACAGCCAGGAAAGTTATGCTACTAATTGCAGGATTTTTTTTTTGTTTGTTTGGATTTCAACCATGATTATATCTAATTTTCTTACTGCAATTAATTAGAAACAAAGAAAATTCATTCAGAATAGCAATTATAAAAAAGGACTATTTTTTTTTATCATTAAAATATGGATTTAGTGCTGTTTTAAATTTGTTTTCCTGTTATCTGCATTATATTGACAATGACATAAAAGTATTTACAATACAATACAATAAATATATGCAATTACTAAAACATTAAAACTTTTGGAATATTACTTAATTGTGATGTAATTATAAATTTTATTTAAATTATAAAAATAGTTCATATTCAGTTCATTAGTTCATTTTCAATAGTGCCATTATTTCTTAAATTTACAATGGGTTATATCATAATAAAACAATTTTTTAAAATTTATTCAACGCAAGTATTGAATTAAAAGAATTACAAAATTTTAAGATAAGAAAAACATATATTATGCTTTTTGTTTTCTAACTCAGATGAGATGTACACTTATATGAACATAGTGAAGTGCAGTTCAAAATAGTATGGTATTTGCAATGCCTGATTTACGGTTATGAGACCTGCAGGCTGCTAAGATTTTCTGCACCCTTTACAAAAATCATATTTCCTAATGCAGTTTTTTTTTGTATTATTGTAATGAGAATTTACCAGAATTAATTCTACTAAAATTGTGTAATTAATTTTGGTAAACTGATGCAAAAACAACTTTTTTTACTACTTTATCATATAATATTTCTTTTTAACAGACCAAAAAATAAAAGCTTAAATGAAAAATTGTGACTCCCAGGCTATAGTCATTCAGCCTGTTCAGTAATAAATTTTTTATTCTTACTTCTCAAAGTTTTTGGTTTTTCTCTGCATTAAATAAGCATATCTTGAATATTAATCAATTTTAATCAATAGGTGCTTCCTTTTGCTATACAATATATATTGAAAAATTCATGTTTCAGAAATTCACTTTTGTCTTAAAAAAATAAATAAATAAATAATTTGTAGAGTTTTTATGAATGCAAAATTTTGCATAATTTTATGTCTAATGAAGAGAGTATTCATTGAAAGAAACAATTCATAATAGTAATTATTTTGTTTGAAAGAGATATTCATTTCCTTTGATAATGTTCTACATTTAGTAAGAAAAAGATTATACTCTTCTTGCCTTTTAGTAAATTTATTTTGCGTTGCCTCTTTTTTCTGTTAGCAGCTAATAGTTGACAAGAGTCTGCAGTCTTCAAAACCTTGGGATGTATCACTGGTTCATAAAGACAATTTAGATGATGGAACTGGTTATGCAAATCCATTTCCACAACAATTTAGCAGTAAAATAGTGAGTCCAAAAATAATTAACAAGTGGCCACATATTTCGGACAATTCTCCGGGAAACGTACAGTCTCCAACTGGAAGTTTACAGATTACTTCCCCGATAGTGTCGGGATCGACAAGAAACAGCTGGTCAGAACAAAGCTATATGACAGATGTAGATGGTGCTCCTCCTTTACCACCAAGAGGTAATGTTTTGTTTCTTTTAAGTTAATTTATTACTTCTTGCTCTATTGGAGATTCCATGAGGAGATTTTCATCATCAAGGGTATATACTTTACAAGAAACTTCAATAACTATTAGGTAGAATACTGTCTAGTTTTTAAAAATTGTTAAATAAAGAAATGTTCAATGGAAGATTTGGATAAATTAATCTTATTCAATAAAGAAGTTCATATAGCCTCCCCTCCTGCTGGATAGAATTTATCACAACTTATTTTAAGAAAATATGCTTTAATAGTTACTGAGTTTCTTCTAAAGTTTATTGATGGGCTGGAAGGCCTAAAACTACTTGGAATGTATACCATACTATCATATATCACACTACCATAGAATCTCCAATAAAACAGGAAGTAACAGAATATTTTACTGGAGAGAATGAAAAAATATAAAACATTACTTACTTGTACTTTAGTCCTGTAATTTAATAAATAACAAAAACTGAGTAAGGCTGTATAGATTTATGATAATTGTTGTTTTTGGGGAGGTGATTAAGTTTTAAGAATACATTTTTTAAATTTATGTGTAATAAATATAAAAATTAAACAAAGTTTAGCATGACAGATTTTAGAATATAGACATTTTTAAGAATTTTATACCACATTTTATTTACTACTGGGGGGGCTTTGCCTCCCTAGCTGCTTATGACAGCTCAACACTCAACTTGCTTTGCCCACTTGTTCCTAATATAGACTATTCATAACAAAAATTTGAATATGTATACCTTCATCTGTAATTCCAAGTGAAAGATTCCATAATGTAAACTAAGTTCTGGTCTGACCCCAGTGTGCATTTTGAAACAATTTACATAAATATTGGGAATAGGAAAACTTTCTCATTATTGGGTTTTGAGAGGATTTACAAAATAAGATGTATTTGTTGTGTATAGTTTTCATTTCTACTTTATTTTATACCATATTACAAAAATTAAAAATAAGTTTGGAGGAGACAATTTGCTGGTACAGAAGTATTGGGAGATTGACCCTCCCCCCTCTGTCCTATGGATTGATGTCCATGGAAATAAACCTCCACACACTAATTTAAAAAAATTTTTTTTATTCAATTGACAAAACTTTACTTTTATATTTTCTTTGTCAAAATTTAGAACAACCTTTAGATTCCAGAACAAAACAACTGGTTCAAAAAAAAAAAAAAAAGAATATTTAACATTCCACAGAAAAATGTTCTAATTCCATGGTTTACTTCACTTGCTCACTCTATGGACTTAGCTCAAATATAGACTAATTTTAACAAAAATTTTGTTAGTTAATTGTACCTCCTGTAGAGTGGCCCAATTTCTATTCAAAAATATCATAATGATTCATTGATTCCTGATGATGATGCTTCTTTTTTCATGACAAAAAAGTGTGGCAATTTTAAACTAATTCTATTTTTTTATTAAAAATAAAATTACCGTATTTACTCGCTTATAAGATGATCTCACATATAGGACAAAATGTGACTTTAGAGATCAAAATAAAAAAAAATTAAATTTATTATTGCAATTTAATTTTATTTCATTTAATCACAAATAAAATATTTTCAAATGCACGTATTAAAGCAAACAACCATGTTTGTCTTAATACATGATAAATGGAAAACAAAACCAAAACATTATAATATGCATGACGGGAAAAAGTTTATTTTTAATGATTCAGAATGTGCTAATATTCATTAAAAATAACATTTTAACTAATATGAAATAACTACATTTATAATCATTGCTAAGTGATCTGTATTTCATTAATGATTTTATAAATAACGAAGTATTTTCTGCAAACGAATGAGATGCAATGTGATTTTAATTGATGGGTGTGGGATTAAACACATAAACAAAAGGAGTGTGTCTTATTTTGTTTACAGTAATGCCAACTTACGATAAATACATTGCAGACTTATAATGACAGCATGAACTATACACGGTTCACAGAAATTATTTAAAAATGCTTTGGGTTTTGAACCAAATAATCACAGATCTTAAAAAAAATAAAATAATTTTATTTTGAACTGGGGTACAAGGTCTGGCACCAGTACAATGCACTTGGTAAGAATGAACTGGAGAGGGAGAGAGAGACAAAGACTTTGAGGGGGACTTGAAATGTTGTGAGGTTAGTCACAACGCAAAGAATCCTCCACTCGTGCGTATAGGACAACCTAGGTTTTTGAAGCAGGGAAAAATAAATGAAAACTTCATCTTATATGCAAGTAAATATGGTAGTTTAAAATTGTCACGCTTTTAAATAAACTTGTAGATAAAGAATATAATAAGAAGAGGAATTTCGGATTGCAAAAAAAAATTGCTGAAAAAGGTGCATATTTAAAAGTTGCGCATTTCTGCATTATTTAAACTAAAGTAGAATGAAATAACATTTAAATAATTCAATACAGTTTACTACAACAAGTGAGTTTTATGTTTTTTGATTACATGATAAAATTCATCTTCCTCTCTCTCAAAAGATTTACATGGTAAACACTAAAAGTTTCAGATATTATAGGTATAAAACAATGTCAGTTTAGGACATTACTAGCTTGATCACTTAACTGAAGTTCACTGTTCCTTTTGCTAATTTAAGTAGTGAAACAAAATTAAAATCTATTTACATTTCTGAAAAATATTTTGTATTGTGTATATTTCCAGAATAGCACTTAAAATTGTAAATACAAATTTTTATTATACCAAATTCTAGGTAACGAGAAAAGAATGGTTACGTCTTGGACTGGATCATCATCTGTGGAGGAACAAAAACCAGCTTTACCCCGAAGATTAGTCAAAAAGGTACTATTATATGTTAAGTAATTTCAAATTTTAAGAGTTCACTTTAATAATCAATCTATACTCTAACATTTTATCTGCATTAGAATGTATGTGTTCAATTCTATAAACTAAAATTTATTTTGCATTAAAATACCTTTGCTCATCACAACAAACATATCTTACTCTGACATTCAGTAAGAATCAAATTTTATTGAACTGATCAGAATTATCAGAATTAAAGAAAAATCGATTAATACTTTTAAGGTAATTAGTATCAATGATTGTAGTTATTTACACTTAAAGTTGCCAAATATCTTATTTTTATATTTACAGATTTAAGTAATTTATAACATACTCTAAATGTCCATTTTTGTTCTAATCAAATTTAATTTTTTATGACTTTTTCAAGTATAAAAATCTGTGTAATTAATGTGACATTGTCACAATGCTGGACTGCAATTTTTAATCATATTTTATAATTTAAACTAAGCTTTCCATGTCTGCCCCTATACATCATAATTCCCCTGATGACAATCAAGTCATGCTGATCATTTTTCTAACTCTGTTCTCAATAAAATTTTGCATTGAAATCATGTGATTTCTGGTCCAGATCAGAAATTTCTATATAATTAATCATAGCCTCCAGTTCCTGAGCTTTCCCTATCTTGTCTCAATTTTCATCTCTCTAACTCCATTCTTGAGATTAACAAACGACAGACAACAGTGGGAATATATAGGTCTGCAATATGAAAATTTCAGCACAGTTGTGATATTTATAATATAGTATTGTCATTGTTATATTTATTTTGGTTATTAAATACATTAGGTAATACTTATGTAATCAAGTTATGTCTATATAAATGTACTGTACATGTTACTATAAAATATTAATGTGTTTTAACACTGAGTATTCAGTGTTTTGCTATTGTTACTGTTACTGTATCACTACATATAAGATGTTGCCTGTCTCTTTTATATATATATTATTTTCAAAATTACTTTTATTAATTAAAATTTTTTAATAAAAATAGAGATTTTATCACACTAATGAAAAGAAATCTAACAAGGGCTCTTACCTGGCTTTTCTGGAACTCAAACATTAGGTTAAAGGGATTATTAAGAATTCTGATAATTTTCAGTTAAAAAGAATGAACAACTGCCAGATTATATCAGGCTATATTAATGTTACTATTAACAGCAGCATTGATATACAGTAGTGAACCGAAAATCGGAATCAATTGGGGACTGGGGTTGTTCAGATTAGGGATTTGTTCCGATTACGGATTATGTACGAAAAAATATATTAACCTGTTCAATGTTCAAATTTTTCTCCGTTGCATGTCGCTTTGTGTTGAATTTTTCTCCGTTGCATGTCGCTTTGTGTTGAATTTTTCTCCGTTGCGTGTCGCTTCGTGTTCAATTTTCATCGATTTTAAGCCTAACGAAAATTTTTATAATAATAATTGAGACTATCGTATCGTTAAAAATTATTTCTGCATTTTGTACAAACAAAATAAATATATTGAAGAATATAAAAACATGAAAAT
This sequence comes from Centruroides vittatus, assembly GCF_030686945.1. Lineage (NCBI taxonomy): Eukaryota > Metazoa > Arthropoda > Arachnida > Scorpiones > Buthidae > Centruroides > Centruroides vittatus. The sequence continues at coordinate 6,491,844 of NW_027120658.1, read as the reverse complement.
TATACTTTAGAAGTAAATTTAGTATCAAAAACGTTCGATTCAGCACGACACAGTCCGACTGAAAATCGTGCTAATTACCGGCGATTCCGATTACCGGGGTTCCAATTTACGAGTCTCTACTGTAGTTTCATGTAATCTGGCAATCATTTGGTGTTAATATTAAAAGATAGGGTTGTAGGATGCTTATATTTGTAAAAGGAATAAATTTTATATCTTAGTATAAGCTATTTTTATTACTTAAAAATTTTATCATAATTCAACAAAATTTAAATGGAATGTTTCTAGTGTCATATCATGTGATGTTGTGCCATTTGTTTATAAGATATTCAAGTAAAAAAAATTATATAACTCAGACATATTTTGAAATATGAAAGGGGTGGAAGTCATATCTCTTGAAACTGTAGTCTGATTTTTCTGGAAATTTCAAAAATTTTCAACAAGAGAGAGAGGAGTTAAGCTTCAAAATGGGTGAAAAAAAAATGCCATGCACATGCACACACATACACACTAAGATCCATACATACCAAAGAAAGCTTCCAACTTTTTTGCATTCTTTGATGTTTCAAGCTCTCAAGTCCAAAAATGTAAAAATCATAGAGGGTCGTTTTTTGACAAATTGTCATACTTTTCCTCTGTCATATAAGAGCTGAGAAAATAAAATAATCTCGTAATTTCACAAACAACTATTTCAATCAATGATTGATAGTGTTTTCCTTACTGTATTGGATCTCTAAGATATACAATCTAAACAATCAGAATATAAATTTAGTTGGAAAATTTGAATAAAAATTTGAAATTTATCTTTAAACATAAATTTTAATTAAATTATTTTATTAATTTCTAGTAAAATAGTGTTTTTAAATCATAGGAAAATTTTGGCTAAAAAATTTATTCAACAGTTCTCGCATAATATATCAAGTTTTCTTGAATAGATAGTCTAACTTCAATAATCATTAGAACCGAAAATTTTTACTTTTGGCGAATTTCTCAGCTATATTTGCCTGGAATGAGCATCTTTCAATTAGTACTAATTTAAAATCTGGTCTCAATATGACTAAGTTTTTTGGCAAAAATCAGCAATTTTCACCCTAACTGGCAAATTTGGCAATAGGTGGCAAAATTGTCAGTTTCCCATGTGCTTCGTGCAAAAATGTCTAGAAAATAGTCAATTGAGTTTAAAATTGATTCTGTGATTAGGAAATTAGGTGGCAATATATTTTTCCATACCAAAAAAACAATTTTGTGTTAAGTGCTCTACACACCTCAACTATGAACGTGATACTATTAAGAAACAACTTTCGGAACATCTCAACAGTGCAAAACGCGAGAAACACAACATGCTACAGTCACAAACGCTGTTGTTTGAAAATGGAAATGATTTTGATAAAGAAATGGTTGAAACATTCACCAGTGCAGATATTCTGCTTGAAAAATTAAATAATGAAAAACTGAGATTGTTTCTCAAGAAATATAAGAAGCCAATCAAAAGTGTTCCAGGTATTTTTTTATTGAAATTGATGCTGCTGTTCTCAATTGTGCTCATAATTTAGCTGAAATATGATTTTATTTGAAGTCTCATTGCATTATTAATTTTTTTAGCACTGTAGGCACATCTTCAACTCGGTAACAGAAAAAATTAAGGACAAAATTAATGGACATGATGTCTATTTCGTTGTTGACAAAACTAGTGACAAAGTGCAACGTAAAGTGATCAACATGCTTGTAGAAAAATTGAATGGTGAGAAAGCAAAATAAATGTTAATTGATGTGACATTTCATTCAACAGTTGACAACATTATAATACAAGAATATATACTTGATGTGTCTAGAAAATTGTGGCCAAATTATTTATAATATTCAAAAGTTAATAGTGACAGATCGAGCAAAATACATGATGAAGGCAGTAAGTGAGATTAAGAAAAATGCATTGATTTTTCCAAATGTACATCACGTCACGTGTCTCACTCATGCCTTACATAACATTGCTTTTAGGATTCAGAATGAGTACAAATTAATAAATTTGCTTATATCAGAAATAAAGAAGTTTTTTGTGAAGTCAAGAGAAAGACAAAATGATTTTAAGAATTAGTAATCTTCCTCCAGAACCAATTGCCACTCACTTGAGGGTCTTGGTTAAACACTGCAAAGTACTATGTCAACGTTGAACATTCATTCTCGTTATGTTCATAGATATTGAGCAGTTGACGTCATAGATATTTCAAGTAATCCTCGCTAAAACTAAGTGTAATTCGTTTTAACTCGTTTTTGAAATAAATAACTGGTAATTTTATTTTTTTGGCAAATTTAAGGCAAAAAATTGGTGATTTTTGACCCAAAAACTGGTGAAAACTTTTGGCTCTAATAATTATGTTACAGAAGCAAAAATGAATTTTCAACAGGTAATAATTTAAATTATATTATTACATTTTAATTACATAATTAATCAAATTTGGTACACATTGTTCTTGATAACTAATAAAAAACTTTATTTTGTTTATATAAACATTTAAATTTATTTTTTTCAATGTCAGATATATCATTTGATGATGATGACGACACTCTAGCAATTATATAATTTTAATAAAAATAATTTTGTAAAAACTTTTTCATATCTAAACTATATACATGTATATAGTCAAACCTTGGTTTACAAACTTTATTCGTTCCTAAAATGTTTGGAAAATGATTTGCTATCTCCCATAAGAAACAATGTAAAATGAATTAATCCATTCCCAACCTCCAAACAAAGCCTTTTTAGCACCATTTCATGCATAAAAATGCCTACAAATGCAATATAATTTAATATACAGTTTATATAAAATGAAGGTAGATATAGATAATATTATAAGCAAAATGTTTCACCACCACCAACTGAAACCAAAACTAACACTTTACAAAAAGTACTATAAATAGAGACTGTCTGGATAAAATATAACCAAATCAATCAAGACTACAAGTGTTTTATCTACACTTTCTGAACTATTATGTTTCAATTGCTTTGATTTAATTTTAGTTTCAGTGTAAAACCAGTTTTAATTATTATTTTTAATTAACTGACTATTATATTCATATATATTAATAATACTAGATAAAGTGTGCAATTCCATAATGTTGTAAATGCCAAAAAAACAAACTTTTCAGGTGAGGTAATAACACTTTTTCTAGTGAATGAATTCATTTCAGTTTTACAATAAGATGGTAAAAAACTCACTAGGTTACAAATTCTCTGGAATGTCAAAATGATGTAAATATAAGCTGCAATGTTTTAAGCATCAAAAGTCATGTGACTTGCACTTTAAACATTATGGGTTCACATAAATTCAACTTAAAAATACAGTACAGCCACAATATTTTTTTGCAGCAGAAAACATTTTATTTAATAATTGAATTCTAAATGCAATGTATCAGGTCAGTCCATAAGTCCATGCACATTTTTATGACCTTGAGAAAAATCTTGTTTTGCTGTTAAAAATGTCAGTCTAATGTGATAATTTTTACACTGAAGTGTTAAATTGGATCTCATTCATATAATACTGTTCAAAATTGTGAACATTTCAGTTGTTTATTTTTGTTAAAATGGAAGTAACCGACCTATATAAAAGACATGTTTTATACTTTTTATTTTTAAGTGATGAGAATGCTACAAATGCAACTAAAAAAATAAATACTGTACATAATCAAATTGTAATTAGTGCAAGGACTGCACAGAAATGGTTTGAAAGATTTAGAAACAATGATTTTAGTGTGGAGGATAAGGCTCGTACTGGAAGACCCGTTGACTTTGAGGATGATGCTCTCTCTGCACTAATTGAAGCAGAACCATCTTTAACAGTTGATGAAATTGTGGAACGTTTAAATTCATCCCATGGAACTGTTTATAGACACCTACAACAAATCAGAAAAGTTTCAAAGCTAGGAAAATGGATACCACATGAACTGTCAATAGCTAACCGACAACAACGTGTAAACATTTGCACGTCTCTTTTATCTCGTATTGCTTCAGAACCTTTTCTTGGTAGGCTGGTTACTGGAGACGAAAAATGGATCCTCTATAATAATGTGACGAGAAAAAGACAATGGATGGATCACGACAAGCAGCCAAAACCGACTGCAAAAGGTGGGTTGCATCCAAAAAAATTCTTTTGTCTGTTTGGTGGGATATGTCAGGTGAAATTCACTTTGAGCTGTTAGAACCTAATCAAACAATTACAGCTCAAATGTATTGTGAACAATTAGAGCGTTTAAATGAAAAATTGAGAAAAAATTGACCGTCGTTAGTGAACAGAAAGCAGGTTCTCTTGCAGCATAACAATGCCAGACCACACGCTGCAAAAATAACTGTACAGAAACTTGAAAGCTACAACTGAGAAATTTTACCTCATCCACCATATTGCTCCCAGTGATTATCATCTTTTTTGCAGTTTGCAGAATTTTTTAAAAGGGAAAACTTTTGAGGATGAGAACAATGTAAAAATGGCTATTTCTGAATATTTTAATTCAAAACCGAAATCATTTTACGAAGACGGGATAAAAAAGTTATCATCAAGATGGCAAGAAATTGTACAAAATAATGGTGAATACATTATAGATTGAAATAAAATTTAATTAAAATTTTTTGCTGCTTTTTTTGTAGATAAAAATATGCATGAACTTATGGACTGACCTGATATTTACAGGAAAATGACATTTACAATGTTCTGGCATTTATTAATATATATTATAATAAAATTTTTATTGTTTGAGTTAAACAATAATATAACATCTTTAAATACAAATTATTGGATGTCATTTATAATACGAAAATGTTAATTAATGCAGTTTTTATTGATTTGTTTGTTTGTTTGTTTTGTTAAGTTATGGCAATGCAACACTTGGGTGATCTGCCTAGGGGAATGCCTTCTGGGAGGTCTTTTTAAGAGTAACAGGCCACTATTTAGGTGTTACAGACATGTAGAAAATCTGGAAAACTCCACATGGTTAGCCTGTCCTGCAAGGTGCAAACCCACGACCAAACTCCCAGGGAACAGAACCAGTTGGCCACTGATGGGCCCAAATTTAAATGTGACATGTACCGAAATTCAGAAGTATCTTACCCACATGTGCATTTAAATCTAATTTGAATAACAATGTCATTGATTGTTCATGTTGTGATATCTAATGATGCAAGGTGTGAATCTCGGTGCCACTACTGATTCAGTAGTCCTGTCATTGATTGGTAAGGTTGTTAACTTTAACATTGGAAGTATAGGAAGTTGACCATCGGTGGCCGGCTCTGTTGAGTAGCTTGTTCGAAAACCAAGTTATTGTATGCATTCAAAATTTTGTTCATAAACAGGGGTTTGACTGTATGTGTATGACGGAAAGTCAGTAAATATGTCACAAACTGATAATAGCCAAAAATGGCAATTAATAATTTTTGAAAGTGTCATTATTTGGCAATACAATCCAATTGATTAATTAGTGTAGCAGACTGAGCTGGACATGCACACTCATCATACAAAGGCCAATAAGGAAATTTTCTGTCATTGTTGACCATATCCAAGTTTTTAGCCTGCGTAAGGTGCTGTTGATCTTTCAATAGTGCAGGGCTGTGTGAGATAAGTAGCATCCATTTTATGGATGGGGAGAACAATTATGTTTCTTTAACTAGTGCAACCAGTTCTATCTCCTTCAGTTCTGCATTTGGCACTTTGGACTACCAATGGAAAGGAAAAAAAAAGTTCAGTTTACAACATACAATAGAAGTGAATACAGCACTTATTAACTTAAAACTACATCAGAAATCTAGTATTGCACGTGGACGCAACAACGTTTCAAATAAACCTCACTCACGGTAGGTTCTTAACAAGCTCAAATGCGTCAACTCACTCAACTGCTCACTCACACTGAATGCAGCACTTAAATAGGAAACAGAAGGTACTAGAACTTTCCCGTTAAATCAGACCCTCAAACATTCTATAATCTTCAAGTCTTATCACAGACCATCCAGACCTTGAACCGCCAGTTCCCCACTCGTTCACCAGAGAGCACTTCTGTCACCACCCAATGTGATAGCGTCTTCCTGCAACAATTCAAACATGCTTTCTTGCCACACAATACTATTATAACCTATTGACCTATAATTTTTCATTTGACTAAATGAGCCAAGGCAATCACCCCACCGATACAGCCAGATTCTTATCATGGCTATGCCTGATAAGAATCTGGCTGTATCGTTTGATTAATAGATTTTAATCTAAACTATATTAAAATCTATTATTCTGATGGCTGATATTTAATCATTCAGAGACTTTTTAATTTTAATAAAAAATATTATAGTATAAAATGTATTTGTGTACTTTTTCAGTATTCCATTCCATCCGCCACAAACCAAGACAGCCTCAATGTGCCAACAGGGAATGATATTCGTGACACGTCACCACTTCTGACACCGACAAGTCCTTCACACTCAACCGTTTCTTCTTACAAAGACGATTCTGGTTTACCTCCTCCACTTCCTTGTAAGAGATCCACCATGTTTGTTAGCAATAGTAACGGTAGTCAGCACGCTGATCTCACAACTCCTAATAGCAATGCCACGTGGTCATCTTCTGTAGAAGCATCCGAAAATCCAGACTACCATTTTTCTGGAAATCACGAAGCATCTGACGTTTTGCCTTTGCAACATAATGCAAACGTGGATGGATGATCATAAATTTAACTTAATGAGTTTCTTAATATTTAATTCTCTCATTTGAGAGTTTTATAATAGGGAAATCCTTTGGATATATATCAAAATAGAATGGACTTATTACATCATATAAGAAAAAATTAGCATGCTCAAAGAATTTCACATCATCCTAAAATACTTTACAAGTTCAAAAATCACCATAGTTATTTGCTTGGTTGGTTTCTATTAATGCCAGTGCAGAATCTTCGTAAAAATTATTTATATGTCACTTTTTATATCAAATGAGAAATTTATGAGTCAGTTTGCATTCCGGTCGGTAATGACCAAATAGAGTGCACAAGTTCTATTATTTATTATATATTGTAAATGATATATAAATTATCTTTCTTATTATTATTTATTCTTGTTCTATAGATATAATTATTTGTAAATCAGTTTATATTTGTTTATTGAATTATGGTAGCAGTGTTCCAAAAACTGCTACTTGTAGTACATTATCAGTTTTTCAGGAGCTATACCTTCATATAAATATTCAGGAATTTATGTAATGTATTATATTTGTATATTTATTAATCCCACATTTTAATAATTATTTTTAAAAAAATGTATATTAAGTATGTGAATGTTTTTCCAACGTAGAGATGGGAAACCCGACCAACGGTGCACGGAACCACAAAGCTAATATTTAATTCCATACCTTGATTAAGGCCTTGCATATGGGCTTCCTAAGTCGGGTGCTAAAAGAAATTCTCCAACTTGGCACATTTTCTAAAGAGTTTTTAAAATAAATCATAATAGAATAATTTTTATTAAATGTAAATTTTATAAATTTTTGTAATACAAATAAATTATTGTTGATAATTTTCCAAGCTATAGAGAGTAATGCAATTACCCCAACTAAAATTAATAAAGAAATTTTACCAATTTATAAAACAAATATCTAAGGTATATTAAAATGCTGATTGATTTAATAATTTTTAACGAATTTATGTTATTTGAATTATAATTTTAATGAATGATTTGTTTGAAATGCATAAATAAAGTCAATACTCTGGTAGAAGTTTTTAGAGATGTGCAAGTATTGAATATTAAAAATGGAGAGAAATCAAGTTATATCTACTAAAATTAATAAAGCTCTTGAAATGCAATATATTAAGCATACACTAAAGTTATTGAATTATTTATCTTTCATATACAAGCATAATTTAATATTTGGAATTACAGTAGAGCATCGATTATCCGACTCAATTGGGGACTGGGGTTGGTCGGATAACTGAAAAGTCGGATAACCGAAAAGTATGAAAAAATACATTATTGGTATAGTGTATTAGGCCTGGTTTAAATACTAGCCTCCCTTTCATGGTCGAGCCAGTGCTGCCAGCTAAAACATGCAAAAATTTAACAAAAATAATATTAAAGTAGCCAAGACATAACCAAATGTTGTAACGCCACATCACTAGTGGACATTTGAATTTGCCGACTAGAACGCGGTCGGTTAATCGGGGGTCGGATAATTGATGCTCTACTGTACTTCAAATGTGGGAAAACAAACAAATTTAACTACAGAACTGTTAATAGTTGAATGACAAGAAATGATTATAAAATGTAGGCAATGTTTTAAATCCTACTTAAACACAGCTTTGAAATAAAATATACAATAGTAATTTGGAACTTTGACTGATTAAATAAATAAATATACTTGCACACCTCTAATTCTTTTATCTAGTTACTTTGTGTATATCATTTTCATAATTTTGTTTTAAATAAGTTAAATTAATAAATAGTATATTAATAAATATCTAAAGAATATCAATATAAATAATTATATTGAATTTGTTTGTACAAATATATTGTGTATGATTAAATTAAAACAATATCTATAGTGTTGCAGCTTTAATTTAATTTCAGATACCGTATTTTACGGACTATAAGACGCACTTTTTTCTTCGAAAAATTGCCTCCAAAATTCAGGTGCATCTTATAGTCCGTAGCGTCTTATAGTCTGTAGCGTCTTATAGTCCGTAAAATATGGTAAGTCAGTTGATTAATTTTCTTCTTATGAAAATGTATAAAGAACATTCGTATTGTACGTTTCTTAGTCAATTAAACTGAATATTGTAAAAAAAGGTAAAAAAATTAAAGTTGTAGCTTTTATATTTTCATTAATTTTCCTATCAGGAGTAAGAATGAAATTTCAAATTAGCCAATGTAAATATAATCTTCAATTCAGCTGCACCAAAAATCATTCCAGATTTTTTGCTTTTTCATATAAAAATGTACATTTTAAGGATTATTTGTATAGTGTTTGGCACCTATTTTGTTCCCAATGTAATTATATAAGCCCTATTTTTATTTCAATTACAATTTAGGACCAGTCAATAATTAGTAATAGTGTGTTCTTATATAAATAGTTTTTATTATATAAAATATACAGTAATTATATATACATATATATATATATATATACACACACAGAGATGTGCTATATTATATCAATTGTTAAATGTGTTGATTATTTTTAAAATACAGTATTAGAAATTCTGGTAGCTTTTGTTTGTAATTATAAAACTTTGTGTGTAAATTTAAGTAATATTTTGGTGCTGGTTATTTAAAAGATGTAATTTTTTATATAATTTTTTATAAAAAGAAAAAGCACGATATATATATAAATATATACACACTTATTATACTAAAAGTCTGCTCTTACTATTTTGCACCAAAAAAAAAGAAAAAGTGATGTCTTTCTATCAAAGTAACCTGTAAGCAATGTCTTAATCAAAAGCTATTTGATATTTTAAATGTGTAAATTATTTAATACAGTAGTAAGTAAGCAAAGGATTCAGTGTTTTCGAAGAAATTGTATTATTTTAAATATAATTTTAATTGTGTAAATTGTTCGATTCAGATAAGTATAAATTAAAAATAACTTTATTATTCTGACATGCTGAGTTTGTTAATTTAATGTTTGATTAAAATTCAAATAAAATATAATTGGATTTCAGAAATTTAAGAGATCTTGGTCAAGGACTTCTTTCAGATGCCCTAAAATTCTAATTTCAGGGCATCCGAGAATGCCAGATTGCCCACTAAGCACCTGAGACATGCCTGGGGCCCCTAGGCTATTATACGTAAATTTATAAATTGATGATAAAATTTTACCATGGCGGTGGCCCAAAATTGGATTAAATTTTACCACAGCAATTGTATGTTTTCCAATTTTGGGCCATCGCCATGGTAAAATTTTATTATCATCAATAATAGACATTATTGGTTTACTATCAGCTGTGCCCACAGATTATTGAAAAGGAGGGACACGAGCTATAAAAAAAAAGGCCATCATACATTGTGCAAGAAGCTTCAACAGCACTGCCACAAGGTGGCAATTGGGACATACCAATTTTCAACGCTGACTCAGCGCTGAACTCAACATTTGTTAAAAGTTGTTCCTTTTTTCAACATTGAAGTGGTGCTGTTGTCGGCACTGTCTCAATACACTCAGCACTCAACAGGTATGTATGACTGCTACTGTCCAATGGTTGTGGATAATTGGTAAGACTTTTGAATGGAATCTATCTTCCTGAGAATGGACTTATGGGAACTAAGCACTTCGTACTCGAGTTGAAACATCGTTGATGACATCAAATTGTTGACTTCAGCACTCAACACTCGCATTGAAAATTGGAATGTCCCAGATGGTTGTAATCAGTCTAATTTGGCCTTGAAAATCAGGAACATTCCTGGTTTTCAAGGCCAAGTTTTAGTCAATATACAATGGAGTTGCACGACTCAACGAACAAATATCATTCATTATTGACAAGACATAGTCTTGTCTATAAAATCGTACTGTCGTTTTTGTTACCAGCTTAGAGGTATGAAGAAGTACTGTACATAATTCCAGCAGATCCCAAATTTCTTATAGTAGTAAAAATTATAGATTTTCTTGGTGTTCCATCCCATGTAGAGCTTATTGCCCTGTTGGACTACGAAGTTTGAGGTAATCACTAATACCCACGAACGCTCCTGATTCTTTCTTTTCCAGGAAAAAGACGTGTTTTTGTGATCGGGATATATATAATCAAGCAGAATGTAAATGACCTAACATCTGACCTCTTGTTCAGAGATGCCCCATCTCACTTTAGATATAATAATCTGGGATCACGTAGGGCTGGGGATTTTACCATTGTCGTTTCAAGTTTCTCTGTGCACCTACTGGTGCCACCAGTGCTCTGTCAATTAATAGCCTATCCACTTTTAATGTTCTTAACATCTTCGATGCCCACTCTGATCTGTGTAGGATTGATTTCCTTCTCTAGGTCATTCATGAAATCTTCCTCCTTATTCTCTTCCATAGGATCAACCAAATGACTCTGTCGTTGGGTGGAAAAGACTCTCTCAACAATGCCAGCCTGGGTCATGCCAAGTGGCAGAATTGTTATTATTGTGGATTTTTGATTTTAATTTGTCGTTTCCCTCTGATAATTTCAAGAAAAGTCCTCAGCTGTTTGGAGAAGAACTCGGTCTCTCCTAGGTTATGATATACTTTATCCTTTAGTAAAATACTAAAGTTTTGGGACCAGTCAAGAGTGGCCTTGATGGCGTCAGTTGTTTCATGGAAGAACTCTTCCACAGTTTTGAAAGATAATGACTTTTTAGTAATGGATAGAGAACAGGCAAAGCCAAGACACGTGTTGCCAGTTATGCTATCCGTTGTGCTACCCCAAATCGAGAGTTGGGGGTTCGAGTCCTGCTTTGGGCCGATTCTTTGTGGCTGGATGGCCAAGTGGTCAAGGTTAGCAGCCTGCTGCCCTGGGGGACCTGGGATCAAATCCTGATGGGTCGGAAAAAACTCCGGGAATTTTTCGGGGGTGGTCCGTCCAGATGTCGGTCCCCGTCTCTCACCACCCAGCCGCCCCATTGTTGGCCTGGCTGAACCCATAATGGGCTTGCTATAAAAGGTCCTCTTAGTGCCCACAGGGCAGAGAGAGTTACAAAAAAAAAAAAAATCATAAATGCTAATAACGAGCATGATCTACTTAAGTCTGATTCCACTCGAAGTATTACAAAAGACTCCCCTCTACGTCCCACCACTCGACCTTTAACCACCAAAATTTAATAGCATCTAATCTCCCTAATGCATAAACCTCCCGCAAAATTTCACGAAATTTTGACAAAAGCACAGTTGTTTTGAAATTGGTGAACAAAAGCGAGGTGTACTATAGATTACCACCTATGGAATTTGAGTATACAGTAGAGAGTCGAAAATCGGAATCAATTGGGGACTGGGGTGGTTCAGATTAGTCATTTGTTCCGATTACCAATTATGTACGAAAAAATATATTAACCTGTCCGATGTTCAAATTTTTCTCCGTTGCGTGTCGCTTCGTGTTGAATTTTCGTCGATTTTAAGCCTAACGAAAATTTTTATAATAATAATCGAGGCTATCGTATCGTTAAAAATTATTTCTGCATTTTGTACAAACAAAATAAGTACAGTCAAACCTGTTTTTATGCGCTCTTTTTATGTGCGATTTTTTTAATGCGAATTTTTAATCTGTGCGGTATAGTTGGCGACTAGTCGCGTGCGATTCGTCATGTCTTACGTTGACTTATTATAGCTAAATAAACTTATTATAGCATAAATGCACTTATTATAGTAGTAATATTGCATGAATATGTGAAAAATGAAATAATTTACTTTTTAAGTCAACAAAACACCACCTGGACAAAAATATGTAAAACAGACGATAGACCAGACGATGCAGTCAATTGCTGACATCTGTTGTCAATAAATTCTATTTCGTACGGTTTTGAGTTATTTTCTATGTGAGACTTTTTTTATGCGGTCCCTGTTGACCGCATAAAAAAAATTTTTTAATTGTGTCGCGAAAACTATTATTTACAGCCATTCGTGAAGTTTCGTGAGATTTTTTTAATGCGTTTTTTTTAATGCGGTCCCTATCCCCCGCATAAAAACAGGTTTGACTGTATATTGAAGAATATAAAAACATGAAAATATTTTTATACTTTAGAAGTAAATCTAGTATCAAAAACGTTCGATTCAGCACGACACAGTCCGACTGAAAATCGTGCCGATTACCGGCGTTCCGATTAACAACTCTCTACTGTATATCTGAACTCAGAGGACCGAGACGAATTCAACGGTATCCTACTTTTGGGCCGGAGGCAAAAAATAGTTATCGTACTTTTTTCGGCGATCGCTCTCTCCGCTAAGCCTATCGCGTGTTTACAGGCAGTTCAGCAAGTCGGCCATATATATCTTCAACAAAGGCAGATGTTGATCCACGAGCACACTGATCGTCTACAGTTCGAGTTAAATCCTTTTTGCACACACTCGCGCTCGTCGACCTCGGGGGCTACGGCTCCTCAGTCTCGCTATCGCTCGCGGTCGGCTAGTACTACGAGCAGACCGCGCTATCGCGATCGGGAGTCGCGATGCTTGAACAAAATGAAAAAAAAAGGAACTGGCATTCGATTGTTAGTGCAATTTCTTGCCGTTCAGAGTTATTTTTTAATTTGTTTGCAGACTTTACCGCGAGATGGCAGCACTAGCAACTACGGCGCCATCTGCATGAAAGCATTAAAAAAGTATGACAACTTAAAAACTATGAGTATATATCTGAACAGAGGGGACCGAGACGAGTTCAACGATACCCTACTTTTGGACCGGAGACGAAAAATAAAGTTATCAAAGTCCCGAAATTTCGTAGGTGGTAATCTACAGTATCCCCAAAAGCGTGCCTCCATAAACACACTGACATCCATACCAACGTTTTTTCTCTTAATTTTATTTACAATAGAGACATATGCTTGACATGTCCAAAACATGTCTCTTTCTCTTAATATTATTTACAATAGAGACATATGCTTGACATGTCCAAGCATATGTCTCTATTGTAAATAAAATTAGGAGAAAAATATTGGTGTATGGTTTATAAAGCATTGCCAAATTAAAAGATGGAATAAAACACAAATAACCATACATTTCCCTAAAACAATCGTATACATTATAAAACCTAGTCAGTTCCAGATCCGACTACTTATTACAAATGGGAGCACCAATTTGTAGTGTACAATACATAATCAAACGCATTGTAAACGTTTATTCTACATTTTTAATTAATCACATTTAACTGTTGTTTCTGCTAAGACATCTTCACCTCTCCTCTATTACATCTGTAATTAGACGGCCGGATGGCCGAGCGGTCAAGGTGGCAGCCTACCGCTCTGGGGGACCCGGGATCGAATCCGAACGGGTCGAATAATCCCCAGGAATTTTTCGGGGGTGGTCCGTTCGGATATGTCGGGCCCCGTCCCTCACCTCCCGGTCGCCCCATTGTGGGCCTGGCCGAACCCATAATGGGCTTTCTGAAAGAGGCCCTCTTAGTGTCCACAGGGCAAAAAGTTTTAAAAAAAAAAAACATCTGTAAGTATGGTTGGGCTTACGGTTTGAGACAGTCACTTACAGATTACGTCATATCATGATCTTAAAATTTTCATATCATCATTCAGGTTTGATCAAATTATTTTTTAAACTATTTTTAATGTAAAGAAAACATTCTTTACATTTTCTTTTATATATGTCTATATACTGTACATATTATTAGTTGCCAAAAAGTCTACTTGACCATTTTCTTTTTCTGTATGATTGTTCATCCAATAGTTTGGTATAAACAAACAATCAGAGGTTAAGTCGACATCAGGAGTGACGTCTAAAGATGGCGCCAAGCAATTGCGCATGCTCGTGGTTTTTTACGTTTTATTTCCACGTTTTCCGTTATTCAGCGAAATGTCAGCGCAGTGATAAAACTCGTTCAATATTTTAGCTCGCTTCCAGCGCCATCTCAAAACGCGTACAAAATTTCATTAGCGAGGTTGAGAAGCGCTAGCTTTTCGAAGACAACAAGCGAAGTATGGATGGCGGCTCCATGTTTGAAGGTTTTAATCGAACTAGATCAAAATTTTCTTTTACATATAGATGAAAGAACTTATGACAGTTTATGAACAGCTACAACTAACGGTGTACTATAGGGTACGTTCGTTAAGTCAAACGAGTTTAACGATGACGTCATTCTCGTTTTTCTTGTTTCGTTAGACTTTTCGAACGATTCGTTATAACTAAATGGCTGTTTCTAAAATCGAAGATATGAATGTTGCTAGTGCAGCCTTATCCAAAATATTTTTCTTAGGTTGCTTCGGATGGACAGTTATTTCAATCATTTCACCTTTTAATTCACAATTTAAACACTCGAGTAGATCTAGAAACATCGATATCGTCGGGCGCCATTTTCTTAACGAAGTAAACTAACTCTTTCCTTCGTGAGCTTCAAGGACGACGCCAGCCAACGGGTAAGGGTGGGGGCAAGATGATGTAAATTGATAGAGGATATGAATTGTATGTAGGTAAAATAGAAACGATTCATAAAGTTTTAATCTAATCGCCGCTTCGTGTTCTTTTATTCTTACGCTAAGCTTTCCTCCTGTTTCCCCGATGTAAAAATTTGGAATTGGACAGGAACAAAACAACTTATAGACCACTCCTGCGGTTCCCAGTTGGTATTCCGGCGCCTTTTTTTTCTCCACTATTCAAAATGTTAATCATACCGGACATCTTGTATTTTTGACATGCCACTATACATACAGGAAACACTTTAAAAATTGGTTTATATTTCTCAAATAACTTGAACATAAAAAATACATCTTATATTAAATTTCCTTATATCTTGTTTTTTACATTAAATCTATAATTTAGATATGAGTTGTACCACTTACTAAGGATGTTCCTGGGATAATCATTTAACATAGAATTAAAACAGCGTTTTAAAAAATTTATGTCCATATCTTCTTGTAAGGTGGTTCTGTTCAGAATCTTCTTTAATTCCATGATAAATACATTCCTTTTGGTGTCTTTTTTTTTGTAACTCTTTCCGCCCTGTGGGCACTAAGAGGGCCTCTTTTAGAAGGCCCATTATGGGTTCGGCCAGGCCCACAATAGGGCGACCGGGTGGTGAGGGACGGGGCTCGACATATCCGAACGGACCACCCCCCGAAAAATTCCTGGGGATTATTCGACCCGTTAGGATTCGATCTTGGGTCCCCCAGAGCGGTAGGCTGTTACCTTGACCGCTCGGCCATCCGGCCGTCTCCTTTTGGTGTCTATGGGACAATAAGATTTATAATTAATAGTCTTTTTTATTTATTGTTTTTCGTACTTAATGAATAATACTCGTTTCCTTTCTCTTTATAACTATATCCAAAAACTTCATCTCTTGTTCTGATTCTTCTTCACTTGTAAATTTTAAGTTTCTATGTAAACTGTTAGCATGGTCTTCTATATCTTTACACGTAACTATTTTTGAATATTATTATTATGTCATCAACATAATAATAATCTTGCATAATACTGAATACCTTTCAATTTTGATACTTTTTCATCCATTCTTATCATAGTAATATCTGCTATTTTTGGTCCAATGACCGATCCCATGGCAATACCTTCTTTCTGTCTGTAATAATTTGTAGACATTTTGAATAGTGGAGAAAAAAAGGCGCCGGACGACCAACTGGGAACCGCAGGAGTGGTCTACGAATTGTTTTGTACCTGTCCAACTCCAAATTTTTACATCGGGGAAACAGGAAGAAAGCTTAGCGTAAGAATAAAAGAACATGAAACGGCAATTAGATTAAAGAGAAAAGAGTCAGCATTGCTTTTACATTGTAACGAATTCAATTGTAACATAAATAATATATATATGCTATTAAGAAATTACAATGTGCTGGTTTTTAAAATTTTTCATGGAAAGTAATTTTGAAAATTTTTCAATAAGTAGATCATACAATAGTCTGTTAAGGTTATGGTAACAGTAAATTATCCAGTAACAGTTATGAGGAAAAAAAAGTCATCTGGCATAATTTTTTAAATCTATTCAATAAGTCTCATGATTTATGCATGGAATGCAGGAATAAACAATTTGTATTCAAATTAAAACTAAGCAGGCAATAGAAATACATCAGATTTCAGAAACATTAAATAAATGGGAATTGTCAATAATATAATATTTCTTTGATTTACTTTAAACAGATAAAATGATATCTTTAAAATAAGCCCAAGATAAAAATTTGCATTTGTTGTGTGAAAAAAAGTGTTTCAGAAAACAATTCAGCTATAATACAGCATAAAAATATCATCTGTAACTATTGATGATTATACAATATAATTTCAGGCCTCGGAGTCGCTCACTTTTCTCACTTGTACTCACTTTTCTGAAGTATCCTCACTTTTCTCACTTTTCAGGTCATTTTCTCACTTTTCTCACTTTTTTGGTCATTTTCACGTGCTTAATTAAGATGTGGGACAAACCAAAAATAATTTTAAAGCCAAACGAATTGCCGAATTATCGGACTATCGGAATAGAATTTTTTAGAAGAAAATACGCGGCCCTGAGCAGACTCAAAATTGCAACTGCCCGCTCAGTGTCGTTAGGTTATAGGAAACAAAAATTTATTTAACGTATTTAAAAAAATCTTTTATGCACTTAAAAAATCCCTCTCATTACAAATTCAGAAGCCAGTGTTGAGTAAAGTTATGTACTCATGCCATATTTTCATTATTCGCCAAAATCTACCTTATCCGAATTGCATTTCCTTCTACAGAGTTTAAAAATAAGTATTCTAAGCATCCCTGCGGTTTTGGCTGTTTTCTAAGAAAATCACTAAAGTCCTTTTGCAGGGGAAAACACATTACGCAGAGGGATTAATCTCTCAAGCTGACAACACTGCTGCCGCTTTTAAATTCAAAATATATAATTATTAAAATTAACACGAGATAGTAGCGTAACCTCCTACCACTAAAAAAGATTTCGTTTCTGACCATTTAGTTATCCTGGTTATAGCCCAATAATTTGGCAGATTATTTGGTTTTAATTAACAATCGGGTTATGGAGTTGTCGTTTACAAAAATATTTTTTTACTTGATTTATCTTTAAATAATTTCATAAACTTGAGTTTAATAAAATTACTTTAATGATTTCATAGCATATTGTTAACGTTAAATCACATCTACATCTTCCCATAAATGTATGTTTAAATTGACTACAAGTATAATTATTCCATATAGTAAGTGTTATTTTCATAAAATGTGTGATTACTTTGCTTGTGAAATATCCATTTTTTAATCTTCTCTTATGCCGATTATAATTGTGCATTAATTGAGAGACTAAAAAAGTAAACGAAAATGTAAATTCATATTTACATATAAAATTTACCAAATAAATTAAAATATTCGAAGTGTTGTAAAAAGTACAACACGTAATTGCTTGTGAGAAAGATTTTCACACGCTTCCCAAAGGTTAACAACTTTGCAACGATGTTGGTTTTTATTCATCTGCAGGAAAAAGTTCCTTTTTATTTATGAAATCATTAATAAAATATTATTTTACTTATATTATTTGGAGTACTGTATATTATTTCAGATTTATTATTTTATTTTGAAATCAATATTTACACATCTCGAAGCATTAAAAAATAAACAGTTTCTGATAATGATAAATATCCGAGAATAGCCAAATTAGTGAAATCAGCATCGAAAATCCCGTTCCCATGAAAGAGAGGATCAATTTTATGCCGGGCACTTTCTCCTGATAGAGCATCAGTGTTGGAAAGAATGCTTAATTCACTTTTGATTGTTAAGGAGGGACTGAACATGTATGACCAAAGCCCACACCTTGTACCTATTACAAAGGACGACTGAAGTTAGCTTCCTCGGTGCATAGAAATTATCAAGAACGATTGGAAAATGAAAAGAAGTTAAAAGAATAAGAGAAACGGAAAAAAGAGCACAGAAATGTTTTGAAGAACAACAAAAGAAAGCTGTTCGTAACATGAAGATTATGGAACTGCAACTGAGTTTAAACCAGAAAAATGTAGAAGAAAATGAAATACATGCGACAGTCCAAGTTTTGTTAGAAGCAGCAAACAAAAAAACTGGAGAAGGCTATTAACAGCAAGAACATGAATGAAGTACAAGCAGCACGTGTGATGCTTATTAGTGTTAAGTGTTCAAAAGCAAGAGGAAGCGAAAAAGAAGGAAGCTGATAACATGCAGAATAATCTTAATAAAAGAACATCATCTTTCATGACTGATTATTTACAGAAGCCAAAGACTTTTCAAGTATTCATGGTTTACTTGAAATACAGAAGCCACTGGTTATCGGGAGACAGAAAAAAAACGCGATATAACCGAGTAATAAAAATTCTGGGCTTTTACTGAACAGATTATACATGCTATGGAATCGCTATTCTTTCATCAGCAAGTGTTTCTGATATAAAATAAGCTTAGTTTTTCAATCCTGAATTTTATTCGTAGGTTATATCGAATTAATTGACGTTTACGTAAACATCGAAACCATGAACGCCCATTTAGCATTATTGTTTCTTTAACAATGACATTGAAAGACAAATACTGTCGATATAAAAACAAAACATCAATTGCGATTTTATTATACAGTACTATATAAATCGCTTATTAGAAATTCGTGTAGTTTATATTTTTCAATAAAAATTATAAATGCTGTAATTGAAAATTTAAAAAAATAAATATTGAATATATAATAGAACATCAAAACTTATAAAATTAGAGTAAAAATTCTCTAAAAAGCAAAATAAAGTTACTACTGTATAAAAATTTTAAAGTTTTCGTTCAGAATTAAAGAGATCTTTTCCTTACACATTATGCGGTGAATTCGAAATTTCACACCTTTATGTGAATTGACGCAATACCGTTAATTCACATAAAGGTATGAAATTTCGAATTCACAGAAACTTGTAAATGAGGAGACTGTACTTAAAACTAATAAATAAACAACTTTTATATCAAAAGGAAACAAATGACAATCGATCTATCCACCTGTTCTGCATATTTAGCTCTTTCTCGTATTTCGTTGCAAATAGAAATTCAGTGGCAATTGGTAATTTAAAATTAATTGACTCAAATGCTTTTAAAATTTGGGGGACCAAAAAAACGCGATATAACGAGTGGCTACTATATTACAGTATATACAGAAATTTTTAAAATGTGTTTAACCATAACAGAATAAAAAGAAAATAACAATTTTTACCGCTATTTTGCTGAGTTTTCCTTCTGTGTTTTCACTTTGTTTTGTCACTATTGCACTCACTTTTTATTCGCTTTTTTCTGTATTTCAACTCACTTTTCTCACTTTTTCAAAGGGGAAATAGCGCTCCTAGGCCTGTAATTTAATTTCTTGAGTGTAGTCAATTTTGAAGTTTTGTTTTTTTTATTCAGCATTCAATATAATGTATTATTTTTTCAAGCACAGTAAGATTTATCATTTATAAGGATGCATTACTTCCAAATTGTATAGAATGAGATCAGATAGCAACCATAACATAGACTTTGTGTTAGTTAAAAGAGTTTTGCCATTTTTTATTAATAAATTCTGTTATAAAGATTATATTTTTGAATTGGTTCTTGTAGAATTTGATCTAAAATTCTTTCTATAATTAATTTTGATAATTTGAAGTAAGAAGTATATTTTTAAATAAAATTACTTCAGACTTTTGTACAAATATAATATTATTTAAACAACAAACATATATTTTTGTTTGTTGTTTTGTATCTGGTTAAACAGGATTAATATTAAAATATAGGAAATGAAAAGAGCAAGCATCCCTTTTTAAATTTTTAGATATTTACCAAATTAACTATTATTCCACTACATCATAACTTATCAAAAGTATTAAAGTAATGCCATATTTTTCAAAATTATGACAAAGCTTGACTTAGTAACATCAAAATAGTGACAGACTACAGAGCATATAAACTATGTTTTAGATAGGCAAATGTTTTGGCCATCTAAAGTATAGTTTCTTTGCTGTTGATATTAAGTTAAAAAGTACTGGTTTGTAAAGAGTGACATTTCAGGACAAGAAATAGCAGCCTATTCTCTTCTAAAATAATGGTTTTTTAATTATCAAATATATATTATAAAAAATTACATACTAAATCAAAACCTCAAATATATTAGTTATATTATGTGCAAAAAACATCAACTCTCATTTGAATATTAAATAATTACAATTTAATTTATAAAATTAAAAACATTTTCTAATGTTAAAGGGCAATATCCTTTCATTCTTTATAGTTAGAAAAAATTTTATTAAAATATTTTATCTAATTGATTTTTAATGAATCAATTTGTTTTGAAGATAGTTATTAATTTAAAGGGTAGTATCTTAGAATCAAAAACATTGCATTGAAATTACTTATGTAAAGAAAATTTATTTTTAATTACTTAATTAATGCAAATACTATGTCACAATTCTGACAACCAGATAGCTGAAGTAATTAAAGCATCATTCTAGGAAAAGTGGGGTTGAATTTCAAACCACCCTTTGTAGGGTTACCCAAATTTTAATTTTACATGGGCAGTCTGTTGAAGATATCAGGCCCAATCTCTTGCCACTTCGCCATTTCCACTGTGGGTCTGACTGAACTCACAAAGGTTATGTACCAAGTAGAGTTAAAAAAGAAAAAAAAACAAACAAAAAATTGCATCCTTTATATTCTCCAAAAGTGCATTTGTTCTTAAATTACTGAACTAGATTAAAATGTTCCTAATTATTATCTCCTCTTAATGTACGTAATAAACAGAGTATGCAAAATTATTAATTTAACACACAAAATAATTTAAATACAATTTTAAAATTTAAATTTTATAAATATGCATGTATCTTTTGCCTATGTTTAAATTATGATTACAAAAAGTCCTTTATAAGTAGTAATAGAATTATTTTTTTTCTGAAAGAGAATCTTTAATAATAGAAATTTACATTTCTATTGAATTTATTAACCATATAATTTCCATTTTATGTAAATCATGTCTCATAGTCCATAATTTACATAAATTGTAATAACTATGAATCTATTTCTGGATGATGGAAAACAATGTATTGTACTATTCAAATACTTCAGCAAGATATTCGAAATTCAGTTGCAAACATTAATCAATTATCACAGATTTATTGGATTTAATCGATACACTTTTATATGTACAGCTGAATTATTTCTAATTTGTGTATGAGATTCCAAATGATCATATTCCGGTTCCCAATCGTCAACTAATTCAACAGTAGACGTGTTGACACTCACTTCGATAATTTCCACGTGGTTACTTTTTAACTGCAGAGCTAGATTAATAGCACGATTGCAAGCATTTCCGAGTCCGTGAATGTACAGTTCATTTTCTCCATTATTTATAAGTTTCTCACAACGATTAAGCTGCGCTTTAAAGTTGGTTTTCATGTTTACATACACATCATTTTTTCGTTTTGGCAATTTCCTCGGAAGCCTCTTCCTCAATGTATATTCTTCCGGATCGAACCATACCTTTTCCTTTTGTCTCTCTTCTGTACCTTCTTTTCCTAGAGATTGTGCCATCTAATAATCAAATTTTACCTTAGAAAAAGTCAAATTTAAACCAAACATTTAGAAATAGCCATAACACATCTAATTACAGCACAACACGTTTAAAATCCCATACTTGGCAATATCATCGACACGTGACTTACACAACTGCTACGCGACGGATTAGTTTTGTAAAATCGCCTTTCTATAGCCTAATTTCCTGTGTTATCTGATTGTTTTATTTCTGAAATAATTTATATAATTTTATTGTATGTTAATATAAAAAAAATAATAATAGAAATATAATACAGTCAAACCCCGATTTACAAACTTAAACGGTATTTCACATGTTCTGTCATATGAAAATTTTTATGCTTTAGTCCAGGGGTCACCAAACTACGGCCCGCCGCCGCACTCTGCCACAAATGAGCTAAAATATAATTATTTATCATAGATTGTAGATGAACTTACTATGTAGAAAAAATTAAAATAAGTAAGTAAAAATGCCAAAATTGGTCCAATCTGATTTTTACATCTAACAGTAATATAATTTTTAAGAAAATCAGTGAAATGAAATTTTCGGCTTTTTGCGACTTTGGATATCAGAGCACTTTTTGTGTTAAGTACAGTACCTGTAATGCAGTTTCTAAGAAAAGCAATTACGAGCTTGTTGCAGCGATCGTGTTTGTGTATTTGTATGTAAATATGTTGGTTGTCTTTATTTTTTGTGTATTCAGTGTGCTGTATTGAACAAAATGGTTATGAGGGCTGCGCTCGTCATTCTGTTATCTGGCCCGATGTGAAAAAAGTTTGATAACTCTTGCTTTAGTCTACTGAAAAAATATAATGTGAAAAATATGTCATCCCAAAAAACTGGCCAAAATTTCTGTCAGTCAATAAAAATTCCCAATTTAGAAACGCTGGGCGGCATTGCATAAAACCTGCCTTCGGTTCTCAACATCACTTCTTGTTTTCCAGCCTGAACTTGCTATGTAACGTCGCGACGTCGCTAGGTGTGTTGTGCACATGAGCTTGACATTCTGCTTTATCCTGAAATGTACTTTGTAATTTAATTTCACGCTGAACGTCGAAATAAGGAGCTGTTCATAAATTATGTTCGCATTTTTCTTGAAATGTTCACCCTCCCCTCTTAGGACATCTAACAAAACTATCCCCCTTAAAACCTTTTATCCCTTTATACCGTAAGTAGAAACGAAACATAATTTTGAAATAAAAGTGCATAAAATTTAATGAAATAAACGGACAATTCACTGAAGTTCAACCCACCTCCTCCCTCTTTTCCAGCGTGGACGTCATTTATGGACAGCCCCTAATAGGACTAGGGTTTTCATCGCCACTTTAAACGACGAAACATTCTCCACGGCTATCATCATTACTAGACGGAAGTAGTTTGCCGCCCAATCGACAGACGTGTGACTTCTGATAGAGCACGCAAAGGCCGCGTTCTTTAGCGTGCATTCCAAGCACAGCGAGTGCCAAACGAAGGAAAACACTTTGCCCCAAGAAATGCGTCCGCACTTACCCCTAAAGGTACGGTACCTTCGAAAGCGAAGGAATTCTTTTTACAATAGGCGCATCTCATCGCCACGGAGTTCCTGTCGGCACGATACGCCAACTTAGACGCACGGGAACAAACG
This sequence comes from Centruroides vittatus, assembly GCF_030686945.1. Classification (NCBI taxonomy): domain Eukaryota; kingdom Metazoa; phylum Arthropoda; class Arachnida; order Scorpiones; family Buthidae; genus Centruroides; species Centruroides vittatus. Next base: position 6,468,074 of record NW_027120658.1, on the reverse strand, counting down.
GTACAAACGGCCTCGACATGTTGCAAACCTAGTTTTACGGCCAATTTCACGTCGGACAGAATTCTCTCGTCCATCCCCAAATCGTTAAATTCGCTTCCAAGCAATTCGAAGAACATTAGCGAATCACACCTAGTCCAGAATTCTTCCGAAAATATCACTTCGGTCGACATTATTATTCTCCGCTTTATTTTTTCTTTCTAAATTTCGAAAAAAAACGAAATAAACAAAATGCAAAATGTCAAGGAATAAACCTCGATACGAAATGGAAAAAAGAGGCACGTACCGTAAAACAACAGCAGTAGGAAAATTCTAAAGAACCAAAAAAAAAAAACGTCTCGCATACGTCACGACCACGCGAAAGGGAACGAAAATTTGCATAATTTTACAGCAAAGAAAAATTCTACGACGAACGAAGCGATTTGCATACAAAAATTGCCAGATTTCGAAAAACACCCTCTACAGTCGCCAGCGCTAAGCTTTCCGAACGGGTCACGTGATCGCGTCTCGCTTGCAACAGTCGCCGTCGGCAGTGGCAACCGGAAATGCCGCCATCCTGGACTACCTAGGTGCATTTTAACCGATTCTCAGTGCTATTTTACTGAATTTCTAGCTCTTAAATCTGAGAGACGTGGAAGACCATCCGGTGGATTGTTGTTAGTAATTTTTCGGAAATTTGGTAAGTTAGAAATTTGTCATCTCTCCGATAATTTTATTACCGCTAAACTTACATTCGATTAACTTTTGTTTAATGATCGTCCTAGACTTCTAATCGTCCTGGTTTATATTTCTATTAATAAATATGATTCACTGATTGATTCTTGATTTTAAAGACGATGATGACATTTTGATCCTTGGTGATTCTAATACTAGAATTGCTTCCGAAATAGATACATTATATACAGGCTCTAATCTGAATTTTTATAACCTTAGAGAGTCTAAAGCAGTGGTGGGCAAACTTTTTTAATGGGGGACCACAAAGTTTAAGAAATTCTAGAGTAGGGCCAGAATTATAGAAAAAATGCATTTTGTGTTAAAGCTTTTAATCATATTATAAAAACATTACAGCATTACACACAAATGTTACAAATTACCTTTTACCTTAAATAATAATTAATTTAACTTTTATTCGAAGGCCCTGCCATGGTAGGCGTGTGAGACATATGGAATTGTTTTTGATTTTCCATAATATTTTCGAAAGCAGGTTCCAGCTGTGACGAAGCAACTTTCAGCAGTGCGAAAAGGTGTTCATCAGTCAATCGGTTTCTGATTGAGTTTTTCCGCAATTTCATGGTCGAAAAAGTCTGTTTGGACACATATGACGACGCAAACATCGCCATAATTTTCTGGGCGTGAGCAATCATCTTTGGGAATTCAGCTTTCCGCAGTGCTCTATAAAAATCTAGTTTTGTGGAATTGAAGAACAATTGCTTTAAATGGGTACTGCACTGCATTTCAATAATTTCCAACTGCAATTCTGCAGATACATTTTCCGGATCTACATTAAACGGCATCGAGAAAACATTTAGCGATGATTGAATGTTCTTAAAATCTTGAAACCTAGTTTCAAATTCTGTGTGAAGTTTTTTCAACGCCTGACTGAATTCTTTTAGTTTGTTCTCACTCACTGGTGACATGGATTTTAAACGCAGAAAGTGAGTTAAATCGTTCTTCGCCATGCAGTTATAAAACAGAAAAAGCTGAGTTTTAAATGATTTCAGACAACCCCAAGTCTCATCTATAAATTGGTTCTTTCCTTGCAATTTTTTATTTAATTTGTTATAGTGTTCGAGCAAATCGGTAAAAAATGCAAAATCGGTACGCCAATCTTTGTCTTCGAAGATTTGGAAATCAGACCATTTCTCTGTTTTATTCTTTAAAAAATCTTGTATTTCCTCTTTTAAATTCCAAACCCGTTCAAATGCATATCCACAACTTAACCATCTTACTTTCGTGTGGTAAAGAAGGTCAGAATAATCTGCGTCGACTTCAATCAGAAATTCTTGGAATTGTCGGTGTACCAAGCCCCGAGATCGAATCGTATTAATTAGTTTTAAAACCACATTAAGTACAAGGGTAATAGCTATTGCAGCTTTACAAAGGATGTCCTGGTGAATTATAAAATGTAAAAATACAATTTCGTGATTAGGATTCTGGTTCCGAAAAATACCTGAAAATCCCGCGTTTTTCCAACCATATTTGGGGCTCCATCTGTAGTTATACAGTAGAGCGTCGATAACTGGAACCAATTGGAGACTGGGGTCGTTCCAAGTAGTGATTTTTTCCAATTTCCGATTATGTACGAAAAAATATATATTAACCTGTCCGATGTTCAAATTTTTCTTTGTTGCGTATCGCTTCCTGTTGAATTTTTCTCCGTTGCGTGTCGCTTCGTGTTGAATTTTCGTCGATTTTAAGCCTAACGAAAATTTTTATAATAATAATCGAGGCTATCGTATCGTTAAAAATTATTTCTGCATTTTGTACAAACAAAATAAATATATTGAAGAATATAAAAACATGAAAATTATACTTTAGAAGTAAATTTAGTATCAAAAACGTTCGATTCAGCACGACACAGTCCGACTGAAAATCGTTCCAGTTTCCGGCCATTTCAATTACCGACGTTCCAATTTTCGACGCTCTACTGTATTGCATAATTTTGAAATAGGCGCATTTAAATTTTGAAGACCTTCGGAAAATTCGTTATAAATTGTTTGCCCCGTCGTTTTTCCTTTTATCAATTGCAAACAAGCTAGCTCTTCAGTAATATTAAATTCGTCGTCAACGCCTCTAATAAAGATTAATAATTGAGCAGTGTCACTTCTGATCCGTACTTTCATCCATCGTCACGGAAAAATATTTAAAGTTTTCTATACGCTGCCTAAATTGAGTCGACAAGTTTGATGCAATGGCATCAATTCGCGTTGTTACTGTTTTTCGCGATAAGCTGACAGACTCAAACTCTAATTTTTTCTGGACATAAAATTTTACTCATACTCACCATACAATCTTTTACAAATTCTCCTTCCGAGTATGGTTTGTTATTTTTAGCTATTTTATAAGCCACAACATATCCAGCCAGTGTAGAAGCCTTTTGAGCAGTGTTTTGCTTTATAAACACATTCCGTTGAGCAGATATTGTCTTTTTTAGGTTTTCCGCATTTATCTTTTTTCTGCGTCATTCATCAAAGAGTATTTGGTTTTTGAATGTTTGGTGTTGAAATGACGAGCAAGGTTAAAATCTTTAAAGAAGAGTGGGCTTGGAAATACTTTTTTACGGAATACAACGGTAAGCCAGTATGTCTTATTTGCAGTGGCGGTATTTAAACAGACGACACTCGGAATCGACTTTTCGTTTTTTATACGCCATTATCCCAAAAGCGCAGATAAACATGCCAAATTCTTGGGCTATGTAAAGGCTATAATTAAATATTAGAAATCAATTAATTTGACTTGAGGAAGGGAGTTACGCTGCCATCTCGTATTAAATTTCTAAAAATAAATTTTGAATTGGTCATTAAAAATTAATTAAAAATTGGTCTGAATTAAAAATTAATTATTTATAATTATTAAATTAACGTAAAACGTGCGGCTCGGTCAGTGATAGCTGGCGAGTGGCGAGTGGCGACTGAGTTCACTCGCCCCCGCCGCCCGCGCCTCTCATTTCACCACGCTTTGCGCCCCGTATTACGCAACACATGAACTACGCGGCTAGTTTAGCTTCACCTATAGGTTATGCATCTATTATTCTACTAAGTAGAATCTACTTTATACTTCTCGACCGTCAAAACGTAATTATAGCGGGCCATATACTATCCATGTCGATGGACCCTCGGCGGGCCGGATTAAATACTTTCGCGGGCCGGAGTTGGCCCGCGGGCCAACTCCGGCCCGCGGGCCAACTTTGCCCATCACTGGTCTAGATTAAAGTGGCTAGAAAATATAGTGTCGAAAGCGCTATATCCCTCTATTATAACCGTTTGGTCCTGCGTCGAGGTTAGTGACGTCACAGAAAAGGTGGCGCTGATGTCAATCGTAGCGCTACTTTCTCTTTGTTTACATAGCATTCTTTCATACAACAACATTGAAAGCGATTAAATTTGTGTTTTTAAAGTAAATATATTCATAGGAAATGTTAATCAAATAATGGCTAAACAAGAACCAAACACCCGAAAATCAAAATTATGTACGTGTTTTGTTCTATTGTGTAAAACAGGGTACCGATCCTACAAAGAGAAAAAATCTCTTTTCTTGGCACCAAAAGACGACAATCGTCGAAAAGATTGGGAAAAATTAATCAGACGCAGTGACTTAACTTAGGAGCCCTGGCATAGGGTTTGTGAATTACACTTTGAGGAACATTTTATAATCAGAAATTGGAAACATATTGTGAATGGTGAAGAAGTTATTATCCCCCGTGATGTTCCAATACTGTCTGTTGATGCAGTTCCTACTAAGTTTGAAGGTTACCCAAAGTACTATAGTAATGTTTCACTGCCAAGGAAAAGATCAAACAGAAATTTAAGTAATAATACAAACAAGAAGAAGAAGGTCAACCCTCCTCTTCTCTCTTCAGAGGAACTAGATATCCAGCCAGAATTATCCTCAGCATCTTCCTTATTTTCATCCCTTCAGCTTAAAGATTTTGAAAAATTAAAAGTGCCAGATTTCTGGATAAGGTGCCCTTTAAAAAATGAATCTAATTTAATTGTGTACGCAGAAAACTAGCATGAGTTATCCTCTAACTTTAGCTTGTCTAAATGCACTAAAGTTAATAACTTTTGCCCAGTATGAAGATGTATTTTCATGCAAAGTATATATCAAGGGTGTTCAATTTGAAAATATTTCACCAATTTCTTCTTTGCAGCAATTGTTTTAACATATTGCTTGAGTCTGATGTTCCTAACTCTGAAAATGCACTAGCAGAATTTACAAGGAAATTTGATAAAGGTGGTCTATCATATCCCACCAAAGAACTGCAGGTCTTAATGATGAAACTAGAAGATAATTATACTTTTTCATTTAGTGTAAGAGAACTGCACAAGAATTTTGTACAAGATGTTTTGAATGATTTAATTTCAATGAAACGTATCAATTTAGTTGGCTGCAGTGAACACAGAGAAATTGTCACTAAATATATTGTAAAATTTTACTTACTTACTAGATTACATTTTCTCATAAAGGGTCTAAATAAATCTAAAGAATACAATAGAAAACAAAAATTCTACCTAAAACAGAGACGAATCACATAGCCTAATTCTGCAGTTGCAGTATGATAGCTAACAATAAATGATTTCATCCAAGTTTCTGACCTAATTTTAATTTCACTGACTTGTGTGTATTTTTAATTTATAGATTTTACTCCACTGTAATTTTTAATTCCTTTCTTTTTCTTGAAAAGGGTGAGAAATCTACATGCCTATTAATCTGTAAATTTTTTAAGAGAAATTTTTCAAGTTTTTATTCAATGTATGAGTAGTAACATGAATTTTGTACCATTTTGAGAAACAGCTGCACATTAATAAGTTTAGTTATTGTGTGTGGATACTTGGCAGTAGGCTAATAATTGTTTATTTGTTACATACTTAATTTTGTAATTTTATATTGGAACAATAAAGTAACATTCTGCCTTTATATTTTATATACTGTGTAGAATTTAATTGTAATTTTAATATTGCTTTATACTGTCACATAATACTGTATGAACAGTATACAGTATTATGTAACTGATAGAATAGAACTTATTAGGCAAATGCTAAGCCCTCACAGTGGAACACGTTCACAAAGCCATATAAAAGTTACATTTTATTATTAAAAGTAGGATAAATTCTATATTTTTTAGTAAATATAAATAAACCTTGTTGGTAATAACAAGAGTAGAATACTCTTGTACTCTAAATAATACGTGTTTGTACAGTACTCAACAGTTGTAATGTAAAAATAGACAATTCAGTATAGGCTATTTGATTTAAAAAGAATCTTAATTAGCATTAATAAAATCTAATTCCTTTATGTATAAATGTTAATAAAATGATACTATATAATAATTGATTGCTTGTGATATGATTTATTATCGATCTAAATTCTTTTATTACTAAAAATCCAACTTAAAACCAATATAAACATAGGATGATACAGCCAACGTCGCACAACGATTGACAGCAGCGCCTCTAGCGGCAACCTCCAATAGAGGGACAGAAAATAAGCTCGATTTCGACACTATATTTTCTAGCCACTTTAGTCTAGATGAACGATTACACAATTTCAAAAAAGATGGATGTCCGACGCAAATGGATTGAGTTTTCATGTCGTACGGTAGAGTCCTTCTTCGGATAGCGGGCACCATAAATCATATATCACGTTCGGGTCACCAGTTTGTAGCGCTGCTTGTACTTAATTACTTACGATATGTAAAGCAAGACTACATACAAAAACTTAAATTTATTACATATACTATATATGGCGCGATTATACAAGTCGGACATAGAATGGAAAACACGCGTGTACACAGCGAGGTCCGAATCAAAAGTGAAGTCACAAGCCGAGAAAGGTCGAAAGTCAGGTTGCCAGTTTGTTGGGTTCAGTGTTCCACCTGGTGGCGACCTTTGGAATTACAATCAAAGCTGTCGCCACAGGGACAAGTATACCAAACGACAACGTGGTTGGAAAACGTTGGGTCTAACACGTGGTGAGTAATGAAATTCATCTTGATTTTAGAAAAACCATTTGTTTACTTTTATAGGTTAAAATCAATGATAATTATGTTTAGGTAATGCACCATTCTCTCTCTTAATTTTATTTCAAATCGAGACATAAATTATAGAAATTTCCCAAACAGATTTTTCGGCACTTGTGTAGTTAAAGAGGTACAACAGTTTGAAAGGTTTTTCTCCCATAAAATTAATCGATTCTAGACTAATTTGACTCGAATATTTCCAAAACACGTATAATTTTTGGGGAACGATTTATATAAAATATTTTATAAACAAAATCATGTAGGAATACTTACCGAATGTTTATTGTTCGAGGACGCCATTGCTTAAGCTTGTTTCGTTGCAGAGCGGCACATTAGACGAAGTGCAATCTCCAGTATGGGTCGTGTTAAATTTCCATCAATTTAATGCTTTTTCTTAACTTGCACTTCCCTTTATTTTAACTTTTTCTGTTGGGGTAATTATGCAGTTTAAGGGAATATGAGTTTTTAATTATTATTTTTTAAAAAGAAGGTATATTTAATAGGAAAACTTCGAAAGGATCATTCGGAAAACACATAACATTTTCCCGGGCGATCCATATATTTCTCGGGGTTTATCTCTCTCAATCTTCTCTTGATCATGTAAAGCATTCTTGCACCAATCATTGACATTTCATCGATAATGATGAATTTGAGCGACTTCATCTCAATTTGGAATCTCTGCGCAGCTTCTCCATTTAGAGATCGAAATTTCGTACTAACGATAGGAAGACGAAGGAGAGAATGGATCGTAAAGCCATCAATATTGATTCGGTGCTGCTCCATGTTTTAAAAAGAAAACTTGTTTAAACTTATTATTCTATAAAGATTCTTTATATTTGTTGTGTGTCCAGTTAGCGACAACATTTACCTTCCAAAATTACCGTTTTTAATGCTTGTCATATTTTCCGACCACCAGATGGCGCTTCTACACGTGCGTGCAGGAAGCGACTAACACTTGACTTCATGCATTCTTTGTCAACATTATAACTCTAGAATGAGTTGTCCGATGTTGATGAAATTTTCCACGACGACTCACATTCACTCAAGGATTAACTGACTAAAATTTCAACTTTCAAAAATGATCCATACTGAAGAAAAACACCTATATCCAGTTCTACAAGAACGGATCATTTTTGAAAGTTGAAATTTTAACCAGTTCATCCTTGAGTGATGATGAGTCGTCGTAGAAAATTTCATCAAGATCGGACAACTCATTCCAGAGTTATTCTGCGGACAAGGAATGCACGAAGTCAAGTATTAGGGCTGTTTCACACTATGACCGACTGGGCCGACCGGTCCGACTCCTAGTCGTATTACCATTGGCAACAGCAGTCGGTCGACCGACTGGTCGTTCCAATCGGACAGATTTAAAAAGTTAAATATTTGTAGTCGCGTCGGAGCAGTCGGTGAGCTACAGCCAATGAGAGCTTCGAAGCTATAACCAATCAGAGTTTAGATTTATCCGAAGTTAGAAAATGGCGGAAGGTAAAGTTTCTCGGAAGCTTTAATAAACGAAGTCAGAAAATATCCGTGGCTTTATGATATTCGGCGAGCCGATTATAAAGGCGACATTGAAAAAAATAATTGGTTAGAGTAAAGCGAAAGGTATCCAGCTAAAAAATAGTCTTAAACTTCATATTAACGAATAGACGTAGACATATCTAAACGTAATTTGATACGCTGAATCGATTGGTATTAAAAAAATATTACTTACGATCAACCGTTTAAAAGTTACGAACGATTTTTTATTTCCGTCTATTTGCTTCGTTTAAGAACAACTTTATTAAGAAATACGCAGGCACTTATCGATATTAACAAAACGAATTACTTTAATTCACCATAATACATTTCATTTACAAGAGAAAGCGACATTAAAAATGCTAAAATGGTGTCGTTAGCCCGCGAACACACGACAACCTTTCAAAGACGGCCATGTTTTCTGTTTAAATTGAAAAACTTACCACGATTGGCTAGTGTTCTGATCTGTAAGACGCGTTCCGATTGGTCCTTACGAGTCGGCCACCGACATAATCGTACTCAGTGTGAATGCTTTTACTACTAGTCGGTCCGATTATGGGATCGGTCGGATCGGACCGGTCGGTCTAGTCGGTCATAGTGTGAAACAGCCCTTAGTCGTCACTACGTTCCGACAATTAAATTGAAAATTAATAATTAAAAATACAGTAGAGAGTCGAAAATCGGAATCAATTGGGGACTGGGGTTGTTCAGATTAGTGATTTGTTCCGATTACCGATTATGTACGAAAAAATATATTAACCTGTCCGATCTTCAAATTTTTCTCCGTTGCGTGTCGCATCGTGTTGAATTTTCGTCGATTTTAAGCCTAACGAAAATTTTTATAACAATAATAGAGGCTATCGTATCGTTAAAAATTATTTCTGCATTTTGTACAAACAAAATAAATATATTGAAGAATATAAAATCATAAAAATTATACTTTAGAAGTACAGTAAATCTAGTATCAAAAACGTTCGATTCAGCAGGACACAGTCCGACTGAAAATCGTTCCGATTAACGACTCTCTACTGTAATAAAAACAAAAACAAACGAAAGATATGTGTTAATTTTGAAAAAAAAAGGTTTCAAAGTACAATTTCCCTTGTCTCGCCTTTCCGCGAAATCTGACACCGATGAGTCATTGTTTACACAGCTGGATGACCTCGAGAACAGCTGGTGTCGTATTTCACGGGACATTCTCATGAAACTCTCAGGAGGAGAAGGGTAAAAAGTAGGGTGAATACTAGATGGCGGTATATTTCTAAATATTTTTTTAAAATTACGATTTTAATTGAAATTTCCGACCCCCCAACTTAATTAAACGTATATATAATAAAATCTATTAATTAAAAAAATTAAAAAACTATTGGATGTTGTTTCTGACATCAGAAAATAGCTTTAAATAACTTTACCGAAGTAAAATCCGGGCACTAGAACTTTAGAAGGATGAATGAAGTTCCATAAAAAAAATCCCATAAAAAAACAATTAAGCGTTAATCGCGCGTCATTAAAGGTTAATTAAAATCGCAATAAAATTTTTTCGCGCAAGTAAAAATTTTTCAAAAAATTTGGAGACAGAAAACATTCGAAAAATCAAAAAAAAAAAAATGTTTCGGGGCCAAAAGTACCGTTTTTTGTAACTATATGTAACTTGTACGAATTATCTCGGGTCTGGACGTCTATAGACGTCAATAGGCGTTAAGGGGATTGAACAGCGGACGCGTACGAAGTGTGTCACGTGACATTTCTCGATGCCATCCGGCCACGTGTCTACTCTCTCGCCTCGCATCTGACATGTTCCTGATAACTTAACAATAATAATAAATAATAAATAAATATATGAAACAACAAAGATAAAACTGCTCGTTAACGACGATAATTCTATCACTATATATATTATGATAATAAAAATTAGTCAGAAGCAACATAAGATATCTATTGTCGAAGAATATTACGTAAGACGACATCTATTACTCCCTACCCCTGAGTAAGAAATCGTAAGAAATCCTTGACCCCCAAAATACCTTACGTAATTTATGGATGGCCCCTTAGGCCACGATGTTCTGAAAACTCACGTGAGGGCGCTTCGGCTAACCCGGCCCCAGCGAATCGTTAAAATTTCGTTGGTGGATCTGTTGTTTAGTTGGATGTAGCTACCGGGGCCTTAATCTATGCGCTTGAGAGAGATTGGCCAGAATGGCAGTATTGCCTGTGGTGCCACACGTGAAGAGCACATCGAATGCATTTAAGGTCAGTAAGACCTGCAAATATTCCTCTTTCATTTGTCACAACCTGTATAAAAAATATTTTATAAATTGAAAATCATTAAAAATATTATTTGTGAAATTTGTATAAATTTACATAAATTCGGCTTTTTTTATTTGGTGATTACGAAAAGAAAAATAGTTGATTTATATTTTTAAAATTTTGTTTAAGTTTATGAATTAATAAGAAACATTCACAAAGCATTTATTTTTAATCTGCAGGTATATGCTTATTTATTTTTAGTGATTTTTACATTCAAATGATTGACCTATCGAACGTAGAGAATTGTCTTTTCGTGCTTATGTGGTGTTTATAACAATGTAACGTACTAGACGAGTCTTTCTGGGTATATTCGGACACTGTTTTTGGTAAAAACTATTAAATATGACTTAGTAAAATGGCTAAATAATACGCAATAAATATAATTTGACATAAGTTACATCATACTAAAAATTCGATTACATTCATTCGGACTACACTTGTAAACAGTCGACAGTGGAGACTATTAAAGTAATTTGCGTGTGAAATTAATTTAATTTTTTTTCCTGCTAATTTTAACTATCTTAATGACGTTGTACAAACACACCAGTTCAGTTATTTTGCATAAATTTGTGCTTAAAAGTCAATTAGTGTACGGTTCTTAACGTCTTCAAAAATTCGGTTAGGTTAGGTTAGAACGTGCGTCCCACTGTTTCCTTGCTGGAATCAGAGACGAGCCGCCATCTTGGCACGAAGGGTTACATTAACCAAAAATTCTTTAATATTACATCATTTTTGTTCAATAGACAAGAAACATAGTTAACTGACTTACGAACCATTTTGTCTTTTATACTAATACGTATATATATTGTATGAGTCGTTAAAAAGATCCAATTTGAAGCATCTCATACTCCAAACTTCTGACTTGTCAGGTAAATTAGACTTATGCTCACATTAAAGCCGAATTCCATAAATTTTCAAATCTACAAGACTTTTAATAATTGCAGCATGTTACTGATTACAAGTAACTTTATCGAATCAAATCTGCTTATAGCTAGTATATCTTGTTAAAATTTGAAATTTGAAAAGCTTGCAACAGGGCATAGGTCTGTTACTAATTATAATTAAATAAAAATGTTTTCTAAATTAGGAAAGATACTCCAATGGTAAAATATTAATAGTTTTATTATTTAATTTACTAAAATCTGGTGTTTGAACTCTGGATTTTAATCTATACCTCGTACAATACTAATATCTTTCTGTACAGTCATGCAAAATGTATGATTTACTACGTTATTTTCATTGAAAACTTTCACTTCTATTGATTCACGAAGATATATTGTTAATTACAGAATAAATATTGTAGAAAATAGACGTTTTGATAATGGATGAACCAGAAAAGAAGTGTGAATTAGTGTGTAAAAGCCGTTCGAAGCAAAATTTGAATATTGCCTTCATATACGAAATAATGATTCGTATATTCACAACTCTCGATAATTCCGAAGTAGAGAATTGCATGCAAGTTTGCTCATTCTGGAAGGAAATAGGAGAATCCATACTGAGACGAAGGATAAGGATTGCAGTTGAGGTAAGATATACTTTAAGATGAGAATAAACAGCAAAACCTGTGTAAACCTGCCGGTTTACACAGGTTTTCTGTATTTTTCGATATTGTAATGTTGGAATTATCAAACCACCAGGTATGCCTTCATCCACCGAAATATGAAAAACTATCTTCTAGACTCAAAAACAGACAATCAACACAAAAAGAAATACAAATGCCATCAAAAAATGATAATCAATCTTCCAAATATCTAGTTGTGGTTCTGCCATCTCACTACGTGAGAATATGCAAATTAGCACGATACTGCACAATGTAAGCAAAAAAGACAATAGCGAGTTTGAGACCGAAGTTTTAAACGCGAAAACGTGTACGTCAGACGTTCAGCGCCGCTTTACTGTAAGTCTAGAAGTTTCGACAATGGCGTTTGGAAAGTCAGTGGCGTCATGCTCGACATTCCAAACGCCATTGTCAAACTTCTAGGCTTACAGGAAAGCGGCGCTGAACGTCTGACGTACACGTTTTCGCGTTTAAAACTTCGGCCTCAACCTCGCTAATATAAAGAAACATACGTAAGAATACAGCTGTTTTGTGCTTTGAGAGCTTTAAAGGTTTTATCAAATTTTACCAACGAGAAAAAATAGGTTCCTCATCTTAATTATAAGAGGCTTATCGTTATGTTTTAACTCATTGTGAATTTCTGAAAATGATAGAATTAGAAACGTAAAACTTGCTTTCACGTCCCATTACCTTTGAAGGGATATGAACGGACATTATGAACACTTGTATGGAAATGCAAAAGCAGGTACTGTACAAAAACAGATTTGTATACATAGCATAGTATAATAACTCGGTTTAAAAAACCTTCTTCATAGATAGGAACAATATTCTGTACTGGTTGGCTCACCCACTCCTCAAGTGCGTCAATTAGGTGGGTTCCAAAAAAATAGATACAAAAACGTATGTTTGTAAATTGTTTCTATGGATTTTGTCAATTAACGTGATGTAATATTAGCACTGTAATTCCGGTTTTTAATTTTTTTTTTCAAATATAGATAAGAATAATTATTTGTACTAGTTATATACCTATTCTGTAAACATCAAATGTAGTCCATTCCGAACGATTGTGATTTATAGGTATGTTTGTAAGCTATCTGTATCGTTTGAATGTATTTGATGTCATTTATAAATTGTGTGTTAAAAAAAAAATTAGTTGTCTGAAGTGGGGCAATATTGAGCCCGAAACGTGTTAACCAACGCGTATCGACTGAATAGTAAATAAAAGGATGAAGGAATGCCTGGTGGTCGATTAATTACACTACATTAATTACACTCTTAAGTGGAATATTTGTTTCTTTTTCATATGTAGGCCTTACCACGTCAGATAATTGCAATCACGAACTTCTATCCAGAATATGTTGTTCGCTACTTCAAAACACGAAATGGCAACACTAACTTCTTGACAGGATATAATGGACATTGGTGGCAAATCAGGGAAAGAAGCGATAAAACTAAGACAAGACGACTTTTATCGCGGTTGGATGCTCAATGTCGTAAGTATCTTATTGAAACATTAGCAAAATGTCCATCAGTGATCAATGGTGGGCATATTATTGATGTTTAATTGAATGCGAGTCGTGGGTTTGCGTCTCACCGGCAGCTGGATACGTGGAATGTTCCGATTTTTTACGTGTCTAATACCCAAATAGGGGCCAGTGTTCTATAGAATGTTCTTCCCGGAAGGCGTTCCGCGAAAAACATTCTATTTGCATTGTTATAGATTGGATCATTTGAGAGGGATTGTGGCAAAAATCTGTCAAGCTCATTGCCACTGTTTCGAGCGAATACGATACTTTTGAAAGGTGGGTCAAATCGCCAAATCACATTTAATAACCACATATATATTCGCAACTTCTTTGTTATTAATTCAGGTTTCCCGAATGAGGTACTTCCAATAATTACGAAGAATTATGACACACGTTCCTTGCATTGAAGTCTTTTCAGAGACACTGTATCAACATTTTCTAGCTTGGCTGTATTTTTACCCTATAGAATAAGTAACATGCAACATGATTAATGTGTTTTTCAGCATTTATTCGTAAATTTAATTTGAAAATATTACAGTATTCGCAATTAAATAAAAAACAAACAAAATCATGGGCATCATCTATTACAATATGTAAAATAATATGAATATCAACTTATAACTTTAGCAAAACAATTACGCGTTACTTCAATTATAATAGAAAATTAATTTCATTTGTTAGAAGTGTTCGTATGTTGACGAAACATAGGTCAAATTTTAGGACGAAACCAAGCAACACTAACCTCAGTTTCACTTCTCTGTGGTTGAAACATCAGTGCTTGGTGGTTGATAACCAGAATCCTTATCCTCGTTGACTGACGTATCTCCATATTGAATATTGAAGCCTGCTTAGTTTACGTACAGCTGGCACGATTATTTCAATTTGACCAAAAATGTAATTTGTCACTATCTCGCCTCCGTTTCCTTCAATTAATCAGTAACAATGCAAATCATGAACAAACACTTCATATATAGTCAAAATATTTGCAAATCATTCTGTTGACTTTGAAAAATCTGTGAATCCAAGGACTCCTCATATACGATTATCGCATTAATGGAATAAAACAACAAACACTTAGAAGTCGATTTGCCAAGCGATGATACCTCCAGAGAGGACTTTCTACGGAAAACTGGTCTCTATTTAGATCTTACACACGTGAAAGAAAGTAAGAAAACTTCACGTAGCCAGTCCGTTGGTCGGGCACGAAACTGCAACCTAAAATATTGTTAAACTTCTTAGAAATGCCGAAAATGTGTAGGTAGATAAAATCATTAAGCTACTAGTGAGGATGTAAGAGAAATTTAACAAATTTAATATAAAAACGTAACGTTTTACAGGTAAAAATAATCATATAAACGACCGGCGATATTCTCAAAGGCTCATTAAACTTCTTACACATTCTCCACGAAATCTGTTACCAATATGGATCGCTGTTTTTCCTCGACTTCCCGGACTGAAAATAAGTCGTTTCGTGTTTTCAAAAGATGAAATCAATGAGAAGCTGAAACCGGGTCCCACGTGGTTTACAGAATTGACAGATATTTCAAAAGAAGCAACGAAATGCGTCCTATGGATCGTAGATGGAAGACTGGAGGACACCTTCAAGAAAGTTATACCACAATGCGCAGTAAGCGGTATATCAGGTTATGGTTTACCTCGAACATACAGATGTATTGTGTTTTCGGGAAGGATGGTACACGCATTATCAGTTAAGGTGCCTAGAGATCATACACTACAACAAATGAAAGTTACAGAATTGAAGCAATACAACATTGCTTGGAACAATTGTATTATGTTATATTTCAACCAATGGTACATAAATTGGTGCAACGATCGATCAAAATTTGTCGACGTTGAGATTTTTAGTAAAGAATTTTCCAACATTCCAATTTTCTATTATAGTAGCGGCATGTATTTCTGTGTGGAACACATTCCGAATATTTGTAAAAACACAAGTACTATAGAAGAATGTATAGAAGATTCATCACATATTGCAACAATTGTTTTATTGTGGATTGCATAAATTATAATTAAGTTATTAAATGCAATTGTAAGGTACTTTGTTTTAAAAAAAATGTATGTCCCGTATATTACATTTAACTTTTATTCAAATCATTCTGTGTATTTATTAAAGATCAATTGACATTAAAACTGTATAAAATATATATGTAATTCAAATTATTTAAATATCATTTAATAAAATAATTTTTATTCAATTTTACTAATATTTTTTCTCTCTTCGCCCAAGTGCCCACCAGTGGCAGAGTGGCTAAAACAACTGAACATTACTTCTCGTGAGTTCGCACCTCAACAACTGGGTATTCTTCACGTGTGTAACATCCAAATAGGAACCAGGTTCCTGTTGAATATCTTTCCAGGAGACTCCCGTGTGTTGCAATGTCATATTCCACAGAACCAAATATGAGCTCTGTGCAAACACTAAGAGGAATTCTTTTAGTAAGCCCATTATGATTTCAACAAGGCCCACAGTGGAGTGGCTGGGTATTAAGGGACAGGGCGACATATTCGGATCGACCACTCCTGAAAAATTCCTGAATTTTTGGCCAATTCGGATCTGATTCCAGGTCCCAGAGCAGCAAACTGCCATCTTATTTCGGCTATCAAACTATGTTTACAAAGAGAGCCTTTTAATGAAGACCAGGCCGGGCCAACAGGTAAGGTAGTGAGGTGCCTGACAGATCACAGATGAAAACGGTGTTGCCACTACACCTTCACAATATTCTCTTCGCGGGCTGCAAATTTCTCCAATTTTTGCCATGTATAGAAATTTGCAGAAATTCATGTAAATCCTAAAATATGTGGAATTCGTCTTTTCCCTCTTTTTTCGACAGTCGTGTGGCTTCTCTCGTAACGTTCCCCCCATTTTGTAACGATCATCGCATCGGATAGATGCACCTGTTGGTGTTCTGCTCTCCACAAATATGTAAATTATTCCATTACGTACAATACCTAAGAAAATGACGTTTTTTTAACGATTTTACAGTGTTTTCTCTATTTTTATTTTTAAAAATAAGTTTTTCCCTTTATTTCATAAAATATTTGCAAATACACACCAATTCCTCAGTACCGGCAAAGGAGCCGAATTTTTCGCAATACCGGAAATTTCCTGCAGATAACAGCTCTGGTTTAAACGCGTATAATTTAAAGAATAATAAAAGCCTTAAAGGAATAATTTCATGAATGATAAAATTTCTAAGAAAAATACTTATATTTAAAACACTAAGACTCATTATCTAAGAATTAAATTTGTGGTTAGCGACATCTGTTATGGGATTTTATTTAAAATATTTTTGTATTATTAATTAATTATATAAAGTCAAAAGGATTAACTTTTAAGCTAGACATAAGTTTTGTTTTTTTAAAAAAAAGTGTAAATGCCAATAACGAGTAAAATGGTCATATCCATTAAGTCCGATACAACTCTAGATACAACACAAGATTTCCCTCTCTCCCCACCTCCTTAACCCTTAACCACCAAAATTTGCGCCCTGTGTATTTTAACATCCCTGTCAAACTTCATAATTTTTGGTTCATCTAGCTCCTCAATAAATCTGAACACTAGCACCCTCGTTAGTAAAATCTGGTAATTACTACTACAGTTCTGGAAAGTGTATTTAAGATATCCCTCCCCTCTTGAATTTGTAAAGAAATGTTGGATGTTTCGAATTCGAACACAATTTACCTGACAAGAGCTTATAAATAGAGCCGAAAAACGTTTAGTAAAGAAATTTAAATACCCCAGTGGTAAGGTGTGTGATTTATCAATAATACTTAGTTATAACTAGGTATTAGACAGATAAGCAGGGATGGAGAGTCAGAGTCGGGAGTAGAGGAATCGAATTTTTTTATGGGAGTCCGGAGTCTATTTATTGTTTCCGCCGATTGTTTTCCCCATCCCTGTAGAAAAGTATGGTTTTTCCAAGATGCCGAACCACAGTTTGGTTAAAAAATGTACACACCAAAGTCAATGTAGGGCCAAATGTAATAAGTTTCTCGTTGAAGCAGCACAAGTACTAAGTTGTACAGAAATAGAGATACACAAAATAGGGAAAGCGATTCGGACTTGTGCCCAATGCACTCATGGTGCTCACTGGTTTTCATTGTAGTTTCACTGTAAGCAAGCGCTTCAAAATCGATGGGTAGTCAGCTGTTTCAAGAAATTTTTGGGTAATAATATAAAACTAGCAGGTATTTATGTGCCGGGCTAGGATTAGGAGATATTAATCTCTAGTAATTCTATCTCGCGATCGAGCAATGTACGGTGTTCGGCGTTGAAGCGAACTTCGTGATCGCGACTCTTCGGAGTGGCTGAGGATTTGAAATCGGGATCTATTGATGTCTGCCTATAGACACCATGGAAAGGTTAATATGATTTTGGAGGTTGCGGAACGTATTAAATTACTTTAAAAGACGAAAAAGAATTATATCATTTGATTTCACGATAATTTGTATATCTTAAAAATAATTAATTTTGTCCCGGGATTCCGAGACAAGCAGAAGACCGGGAAATGAGAAACCCTACAGGGGAGTTATTAAGCTCCAAAGCAGATGAAAAAATCGTGCCCCACACGTACCGTAACTAACACTCATCCATACATACAGAAAAAAAAATCCCGATTTTTCTGGACGTTCGAGGATCCGAGTCCAAAAATGTGAAAATCTCTGGAGGGGTGTGTAACGGGATGTTTATTGACTGTAAAATAATTTACAATTCCCTGTACCTGCCAGAGGCACAACCAGGGAGAAAACGTACAATTGAAGTAGTTTACAATAAGTACATGGATGAGTACAGATGCAACAGAGTGGAAAACATAAAGTGGAGAGTGGACACAGTCCAAAAGCTCACGCGACAAAGTTTGCCCGCATATACAATAGTAGTAACATGGATATCCGCACACTAATCTCGCGTGTAGTTCAAAGTATCAGGAATCCCACAGTTTGACTAAATACAAGGCATCCACAAGTTGGGAGCGACGCGAAAGACAGTGTAAGTGTTGTATGGCATCTGCCATCGCAACCGAACAGGGTCAGAAATCAGAATTCCAAGAACAGAGCAGCAAAGAAACAACAGAAACACACGCAAGCATGAGAGAGACCTCAAGCTGCGTATTCCGTTCTAGCCATAGCCTGGGTTACGATCTTTAAATAAATGGGGCAGTGCTTGTCCATTGTGTTATGATCTACGCTGTCTCTGTGCTCTCTTGTACAGTTAGCACATATGGGTGGAACTTCTTTATGATCACAATTTCTGAAGAGATGGTCTCTGCCACAATGACTGCAAACACGTTCGCTTGATGGGCAGCTATTCGCGTGATGTCCATACCCAAGGCACCGAAAACATTGATTTGTGGGTACAAAATCATAAACACGACATCTCGTCCATTCTACGTTAACAGCGCCCTTGTTTAAAAGTATAGTTCTAAGCCTCGGGGAAATTTCAACAACCCATGTTAAATAATTGGGATCTTTATGCTTTATAGAAAAGCGCACTACGAATTCCTTCATAAATTCTATCTGGTTTTTACAACTGTCGGATAAGTAAGCGTTTTGCTCAAGGATCGCCATGGGGAGCTCGTCCTTCTCGATTGCTATCGGGACAGACGTAATCTTAATGAGTGGGCGCCGTTTATGTGGTACTTTTGAAGTTAACCCCGGGACCCTGTTCACAAAACCTTCCAAGTATTCCCTGTCTCCTTTGTCAATCAAATCTACCGCCACACCTCCCCTACCAATCTTCCGAACACGCGTGACCGCTATACCGAGGTTATGTGGTTTGATATTCCCAGTAAGGAGCGCCCGGGTTTTAGCAGAATCATCATCATTGTCTTCGTTATACACTAACAGTGTGTGTGTCTCTACCTGAGGCTTATGCACAGGTTGGGGGGATTGCAAGTTTCGCTTTAAAATGTCACTAAAACTAGCCTTAGTTGCTATATTCTCTATAGCTTGATTAGAAGAAAGCCCTTTGCTAAGTTTGTTAACTTGTTCTTTTATTTCAGAAATAGCAGCATAGGACTTCTCCTCTTGAGAAGCAGAGATCTCTAAAATGTCCTCTTTAGTAGCCAAAGCGGTCAATTTACGTTCAAGCGCTGTGGGAAGAAAATTAGCTTTCATTGTATCAACAGCCATATCAATGACCTTAGTAAATAGCTTTGTTAGTTGTCTAACCGATTCTTTAGGACCCAGTTTTTTATTTTTGGCACAGAAACCTTTCAACTCCTCTAACACCTTTTGTGAAGCACTAACAAATTCGTCAATTTTTTCGGAAGTCATAACAGTAAAATACTCTAACCAAAATACTAGATACTTTAATTAAAAACAGCAAATTGTATGAATCAATGGTATGCACGTAGTGAAATGCCGTAAACGGTTATTAAAGATAAACAACATGACCCGGAAGCTAACCAACAGCGGACGGCGCTGACCTGTCTCGGCCGTTAGACGTTAAAAAATAAAAAAATAAAATAACGGTTCGGTTGCTAGGAAGAAATAGTCGATGATAAAATTTTAAAACTACGATAACTTATAAACTAACAACAGTAAATTGACATAACTCCACAGGAAACTTGCTGAAAGGAGCCCGAAGCCGATTGGGTCGTCGAAATGCAAAATCCCTTATGATTAGGCCCGCGATGGCCCGCCGATTGCCGCATCAAAAATAGGCATTTCCTCCGGATTGAGTGGGCCAAAGTTCACCAAATTTTGAAATCGTACTCACTTCCTCGTCGGGGGTCCAGCGCTGTCTGTGGTCCGGAAAACCGATCCCTCGAAGTCCGGAAAGTCGATCCAAATCTCGGGATCTTCAGGTGGTCCTATCTCCAAAAATTCCGGTCCGATCGAGACGAAATCGACGTCAACAGGGTCAGGGTGACTAGTTGTTTGCAGACTCACACAAAAATCCGCTGTAAAGAGGAATTTTCCCACAAATAACACGAATAATCCACGAGCACGATCTTCTAGCAGCCACACGACCAACGGGTCAGTCCACTCTTGATGTAACGGGATGTATCATGCCCCGGGCGCCACTCGCAGAGGCGCGCCCAAATGGTCTCCAAGACAAACTGTGTTTCTGGGGAAGGAAAGGGGCGCCAATAAAGTGTCGTGCCCCGGTCGCCAGTTATGTTCGCTACGCCACTGTGGAGAGGGATACGTTCTTTAATAGCGGTCGCTCTGCGTCTTTGCTACTACGGGAGTGCGCTGCTGTTTGTAGGCATTTAGGAACGACGGTGAAAGAAAGATGGCGGCGCCCGCACTACCGATAGTATCGTGGTGGAGGAATCTATAATTCTAAAATATGAGCTTTTAAAGGCAAAAGAAGGGTCCCAATTGTAAAATTTAACCATTTTAATTTAAATTTAAAATGAGTAGTCTTATCAATAACGTCACTCTTTATACATACTTTATAAACTTTATAAGAATATGTTATAAAACCAGATAATAATCGTCCCCCTGTCACTATATACCAAACTGTATATATTTATTGTATAAATAATTTTTCTAGACTGAAATTCACTGTAGATACCTATATTGGTTCACTAGTTTGGTTATGCTCTATTGTCAAATTATTCCCATTAATTAGTATAATTTAATTACTGATATGGCTATTGTATACTTTTTGAAGTTGTGTCGGTTTTGTAGGTTATTCTACAGTTTAAAACAATAGGTATATTCTAGCAGTCAGTTGGTCTGAGAATGATATAACAACAACTGTTTCCATTATTACTACTTTTGTATCAATTGTTCTTTCTATTATCGAGAATTTTATATTTAATATGGAGGGCAATGCGAAGGTCTCTGCGTTCCACACTGGATCCAAACGTCCACATACAGAATGTTGAAGTGTATTCATAGTAATATACCATCTCAGAGTATGACTCTACTTCATTTCATACTTTAGCACATTGTGGCCAAATGGGCTCACAGTGATACGCATTCAAAGAGAAATGGACTCTGTCTACTGAGGTTATGGCCTCTAAGGGTATTGGACTGTGCTTATCATTATTTATTAACACATTTACAAACTTTATGGCTAAATGTGTTTATTGTGCTAAGCATTCTCAAAGTAATGAACTCTGCATACCAATCCATATCAAAACATTCACATAATTTGTGAGATGAGAGCCGTCAATGCAATAAAAAAAAAACAACTCCACATATATTTTACATTTTGTATTTGTATTTATTTTTATTTATAATGTTTGTACAAAAAGTACAAAACAGCCAACATAGAATTATAAAAAATCTACATATTATATTAATTGTTTCAATAATATGTAATTTAAATATATAAAATGTAATATGCTGAATGTAACAATATACGAATATATGTCGGTAAAAAAAATGTAGCGGCTACGACCGCAATAGTGTATCCAACTCTGTAAAGCATTGAGCGAAACAGAGAACGTCTGAAAATAAAGTGGAGCACCGGAAGCCTGACATTTATTGCCAGGTAGAAGGTCTGCTCTTATTACTAAGTGTAAAATTTAACCATAAAATGGATTATTTGTTTAAAAGAGCATTCAAAATAGCCACGAAAAAAATTAGAATGCCGGCTACCACTCGAAAAAAAATTGTAACCACTCGATACATGTTTCCTTCTGGGTGTACTACAGATTACTCCCTATGGAATTTCAAGACTGATTATATATTTGAACTCAGGGGACCGAGACGAGTTCAACGGTTCCCTATTTTTGGACCGGAGACAAAAAATAAAAAGTTTTATGTCTCCGGTCACTTTTTAAGTCACCATACTTTTTTAATCATTTACTATGTACCGGAAAAGAAATATCTCAAATAAAACATTTTATTTAACTTACAAGAAGCCTAAGAGGATTATTTTAATTAAAACTTAGCATTTAAATAACTTTTTCGAATTTCTAGGGGAGGGCAACTGTCCCTCCCCCTGGCGACGCCCTTGGTAAGCTTCGTTAGAGTTTCGTTCGATACGTCATCACCGCGGAGCATGCGCACTGAGCGAGACTACTACTTTTCGTACGATTCGTTACTAACGCGTTTAACTCGTTTGACTTAACGAACGTACCCATAGATTACTAGGTATGGAATTTCGGGATATTGAGTATATATCTGAACTGAGGGGACCGAGACGAGTTCAACGATACCCTACTTTTGGACCGGAGACGAAAAATAGGAAAAAGTTAAAAACTATGATAACTTTCTTATCTGAAAGACTTTGACAGGCGTAATTGTCTTATCGTCAGACACGAAGACTGAATTTTAGTTGTATTATTTGTATCTTGATTTTAGATATCAAGTAATAATATAATAATTAGCATTATATAACCCACATGTCGAAACTTTCAGCAAAACCATTATATATATATATAATTTATTTATTTATTACCTATATTATATAATGCAATCTACTGCATATTTGTACTCAGCACATTTTGTGTACCTTTATAATTTATCACAATTGCTTGTTAAAGATCTTGTGAATAAAAATAATTAATTATTTATCGAGTATAGTTTTGTTTTAAAACTAGTACCGTATTTTACGGACTATAAGATGCTACAGACTATAAGACGCACCTGAATTTTGGAGGCAATTTTTCGAAGAAAAAAATGCGTCTTATAGTCCGTAAAATACGGTAAATGTTTAATATTTTAATTAGAAACAGCAGCCAATATCAAAACTTATTTTAAAGAACTCCAGACATCATTCACTGCAGCTGATCTAGGCTTGCTTGAAAATATCGTCACTATTTTGGCTATGTTCATGAAATCATGATATGTTTGGACCTATATTCCCGATATTCTTCGTTGGAATCGATTAAAGACGAGTCTTGTATCTCATCGTAGTCATTTTTGAAAAAGCTAGAATTGGGATTTATAACGAATACTCTAAACATTTATAATAGATGCTGTGAAAACGCGATCCATTTTTATTAGCGGAGTGCTAGCTGATGTGTTTTTTCTAACACGTCAGCAGGAAGTTAAATATTTCACATATCCGCTAGCAAATAAGCGCAAATAACGGAAAACAAAAAACTTTGTGTTTACGCGCGCTTTAGCTGGAGTTCTTGTATTGTTTATTCGCCGCGAATATCACTATAGTGAATTGTTGTGTAATTGGGTGTAATGCCCTCAAGAACAAAAGAACGCCATTTTAAAATTCCGCATTATTTGTCATCGAGGACCCTAAACTGAGGAGCTTTCAGGACGAAGGCAATGAACTGTATATGGCTCTCGAGAATTATCCGTATTGAACTTTTTCTGGATATAGTGAATATCAATACAGTAATACCCCAGTATACCAGTATAGAACTTACGCGATAGGTGGGACCTAGTGATTACCGCGTAGGTCCGGGTATAATTTCGCAAATAAATACATACAAATGATTTTTAATTGGGGCCGGAGACTAAAGAAAACAATAATTTAGAAAAAAAAGTCTAATACAGATGTATTATCTAAGATTTTATAACAAATTATACTATTAAAATCGTAAACCGAAGTTATTTTGATGATGTAGGCTTCATAAAATCTAACAAATTCGTCTGACGGCTCAAAGATTTTTTTTTTTCTCCCACAAAATTTCTTCGTAGCATGCTAATAGTTTTTTTTTATTTCTCGTTTTGTAGAAGAAATGCGCTCTTCGTTGGAATCTATTTTCTAAAATTTGTAACCCCTTTTCAATTGAACTGAGACCTTCTGTCAAGTTTTCAGATTCGAGAATTTTTTCTTTACTTTTTATAATTGTCCTGACCTTCGATTCTGGTAGATGAAACTTCTTTGCCAATTCACAAATTTTCATTTTTGTATCGAAGTCTTTATCTTTACAATGTAAAGTTAACATTATTAAAGTTTTTCTTTTCTTGTTTGATGCAGAAGAATCAGTTCTACTTCGTTTGAATGACATAGTAGAGTCTCTCAAGTCTCCGTAGATATAACAAACACAGAATAAATTGTAGCTATGCGTCGATTCCGCGCGACATGTCCGAACATGTAAGCTGAACAATAGTGTGGGGGAAGTGAGTAATTAAGAGTTGCGGGGCGCTTAAACAAAAGACGAATCGACGAGATTTGAAATCGCGTAAGTCGGGGTATTACTGTACAAGAGTTTGTCAGAAACATTTCATTTCAGTTAAGCAATATCATTTGATTATCTAATCATTGATGAATAACTAGTAAACTTTTGTATATCAGTGTGTACAAGCCCGTTGCATAAATCCCTTTGTTAATACCGACAAAATAAAGTTAAATAATTTTAACAACCGCAAATTTTACTTTGTATAGATAATGATTGAAAAGTGAAAAATAGAGATAGAACACAATTTGTTCTCTTATTAAAAGTCTCTCTGCTTAAATATATAGTAGAGATAAAGTGTTATTACAAGCAGAGATTCAGCAGATTCTTCATCTGCTAAATTGCTTGTAATAAATATTTAGTAATCATCATTTAGCAGATGAAGAATTAGAAGTGAATTTTAAACCAAAAAATATATAAACCAATACACTATTTACACAAGTAAATGTGTGCGATAATCTTAAAAAATAATTTTCATTGTTCATTTACAAATAAAGAAATATTGGTCACCAAAATGATTTTTTTACATCTTAAGTTAGGTTAATATTATTGTCAAAAGTTACACTAATAACAAATAATAATTAAATAGTAATCTTCAAGTTGTTCATGACAAATTCTTATAATACAATCGAGATGGGTTGATAATTATGATAAGAGTAGAGCCCAAATAGTTGAAAGTTGGTACGCGGAGTACGTCATGCAAATACGCACTAAGAAGGGATTTTTGGAAATTCCTCCGCCGCCGCGGGTGAGAGTTAAGGCTTACACTGAAGACCTCAGCTTCTACTGTACTATTTTAGATGTGGTTTTTGGGAAAATGGACATATTTTTAGACCCATCCAAAAATTCTTTAGTCAGTCTCGGAAGAGGGGGACCAAATTCTTGCACCCGGTGAACTGGTAAGATCGGCTATAATCTAATAATCTTCGCTATCATTACTTTTTGCCCGAGAAACGCCGAGTTTATCTGCTAGTATATATACATATAGAATATCACGAACAGCTCGATAAACTTTCTTTATATTATTGAAAAAAAACTTTTTACCCCAAAAGAAAACATTCCTCATTTTATGATGTCATCACCAAACTGGGTGCAACATTATACATGGGATATGAGTGGCCATAACCCAACTGCACGTAATCAGGAGAAACACAGCCACTTGTAAGATAGTTATGGTCCTCTGAAGATTTGAAAGCTTTTATTTGTGAAAATGTAGTTATTTGTCGTCAGAACCAAATTTTAACGTCACCAAATTCTACTTTAGGTCACAACTCTATCTACAGCGATGCTGCTGGCTTCGTATGGATCGACACTGACATAATGAAACTCTCTTCATATAGAGCAACGTCTTGTCCTGTCAGCTTTTCTAGCGATTTATTAGCGAGGTTGAGTCCGACGTTTTTAACGCGAAAATGTGTATGTCAGACGTTCAGTGCCGCTTTCCTGTAAGCCTAGAAGTTTGACAATGGTGTTTGGAAAGTCAGTGGAATCATGCTCGACATTCCAAACGCAATTGTCAAACTTCTAGGCTTACAGGAAAGCGGCGCCGAACGTCCAACGTACACGTTTTCGCGTTGAAAACTTCGGCCTCAACCTCTCTTTTGATGCTGATTGTAAACGTTTCGCTGTACCACATTATTTAAAAACGCGCCTAACGCAGGGTAAAATTTCCAAATAAGGGAAAGTATAATAGTAGGACATTATTCTGATAATGCAAATATAATTATGGAGACAACAAAAGAATCTTTCAAAGAGTATTTATTAGACAATAATAATAATGTCGTATTCACAAATTCTTGTATTTGTAACAATGTGCACCTTGTAGCTGTTAGTGCTGCTAATGAGATACCATGCAATAAAGCAATCTGTGTTCATATTTTTCGCAAAGTATTAAATAAGAGTAGGCATAAAATGTTTAATTTTGATTTATTCATATAAGTCCTAGTAAAACAAGGTGGCTAATATTGTCAAATTGTGATAATCGAGTATTAGACCAAAGGATCATATTGTTCGAAAATCTGTTTATTTTTGGTTGAGTGTTCCCCTTTCCCTATTACCTCCATGTTAAAATGACCTCGTTTAACACTGTTTTCGTTTAGCGCTTTGTCATCTAGGAACGTGTCCTCTGCGTTAAGTGGGGTCTGTACTTCATAATCAAACCACCAAACAATCAAATCAGTGTCTTATCCCATCAAATCAATGAATCAATAAATTATTTTTAAGTATTAGACGTATCTAGAATTTTAGAAAAGTCATTAATCGACACGATTTTTACCAGTAATACTTTTTTAAAAATTACTTTATGCTAAACAACTTAAAATTTTTCTTTGGCAGCACAGTATGACTAAGATATTTTTATCAATTAGTGTGCTGAATCAGAGACTTCATTACCATTATTTTTTCAGGAATAAGCAAAATAAAATAATCTTTCAAAACTTCTAGAATTTCTCCCCATTTTCTTTATTTTTCTAGAAGAAAGATACACATAAATAAATAGAGATTTAATCACAATGTTTCAAATGAGATTTCAGTTTCCATTAAGTGAGATAGATAAATCATCTCTCTGATGCACAATATATCTAAATATAGGTAGATATACTTTACAAAATATCTTGATAGTGAAATTAAGATTCCAGATAAAATTCTACACATTATTTGTGTTTAATGCACATCCATGAAACCACACAGATGGATTATTTTTACAAAAAATGCTCAACAACATATGTTCAATTTTCGATAATAAATACTGGTACATATAATCATCTCTAGCATAGGTTAGTTCAGTAACTATATTTGTATCGTACTGGAAATTTAAAGGTTTTGGAAGAGATAACATATGTTCTTTTTTACTTTTATATAAGTATACATTTATATTTTGAAGAGATTTATTATTAATTGACATGGAACAGTCATCTAATTAAATCAATAAATTTGTAAAGATTGTAATTGTTTCCATTCTTTTGGAAATAAAACAAGTTCATAATTATTAATATGATCTCAAAATAATAATGATGATTAATAGTTTCATTTGAAAATTAGGAAAGTTAAATTCATTTTGACAGTAAAGTATTCTATATTTTTTTAATAAGAGAAATATTTGCAAGTTTCTTTGGTAAAAGTGATGTTGCTACCTTGAAAAGATTGATGGTTGGGAACAGTTGAAATTACTGTATATAACCAAAATATATTGATAATAGTTCTTTTAATATAGTATGCACTTCCATCACTATCTCTTTAATCTTATTTCCAACTACTTTCATTGTTATTTATTACTCTAAATTTCTTTCTATTGTTATTTTTCAAAATCTTTTTTGCAAGTTTATCATTCAACAATAATTTCTAATCTTCCTTTATCTAATTTCTTATCATTTTCATTTTTTGGAGTCTCGCTTAATTTTTTTTTTAAACTTTTTCTTCAAATATCAGTAGGATCAAAAATGGATGCTGACAGTGCTAATTTCACAAAATCAAAAGATTACAGTACTCAAGAAAAAATTCTAATGTATTTGTCTACGTGTTTCATGTTCTTAAATTTTTCTGGAATTTTCAGAATTAGAGAAGTAATCCATTGATTGCCTGTATATAAAAATGCAAGACAAAAACCCATTGTGATGAAAAGAAATGGCATGACAAATACAGAAAATTTATTAAATTTATAGAAAAATTATTCCACAACTAGTTTTATGAAGAATCTATTACATATTTACTTTTTAATGTTTTCTTTCAGTAAACATTATCATTAAGCAAATTCATTTTATATACTACAAAGAAGTCAAAATGAAAGTAGTGATTGTAATATATTATAGTCAACTGCAATATTATCTAATCTCTGCCAGATTTATATTTCGTATTTATCTCATCAAAATTTAACAATGATTTTACATCACACAGTAAAGACTTTTGAAAAAGATGCTATTATTAATTTTAATTCAATCACTACTGAAATTAAATTACCTAATGGTAAAAGAGTTTGTAAGGGTGATTTAAAACACTGGCAACTGTTCAGAACTGAATTAACTAGTAAACTGGTCAACTCTTGGAGCAATTTAGTATAAAATAGTAAAAAGTAACTTCAAATGACAAATGTGAATGTTGACTTTGATAAGTAGGTAAAGTAGTGTGTGCACATTTGTTGTGCTTACATTTTAAATAATTTGGATATAAACTAATATCCAGGTTCAAAATTATTTGTAATATATTTTTATTAGTCTTATGAGACATGTATGGAAGCTGTACACTATCATTACTACAATTATATAAATATTTAAAATTAATTAGACACTCATTTGGCTGACAAAATCTTGGAATGATTTCCATGCTAAATCAGACTCAAATTGTCTTTGTCATCTTTACATAAAAATTATATTAGTTGTTTATTAAACATTGTAATGAATTAAAATTCATGCCCTAGTAAAAATATAATTTGATTTCTCATTACATTCCAACACATTAAATCCAACTTGTTATTTATAATACTCTTGCAGCTACAACATATATATGTACACAGAAAAAAAGAGAGAACTATTGCAAAGCTGAATCAGTCAATATCATATCCAAAAATTTGATTACTATTATTTTATTTAGTAATGCTTAAAACTCAATGCAATCCAGAGAAATAATAAGATTGGAGATGATGTATGAAAGCCCAAAGAGGTGATTACCCTATATCAATTAATGATATAAAACAGACTAAAAAAACCATTTCATATGTGACGACATTTTATCAAGTAATAGAAACCTATCATTTCATATTATTAGGTCATTTGAAACTGTCTCCAAAATCCACATCAAAAATATCATTTGAAAATGATGAAATAATGTTTTTCCTAAGGTAACTCATTACATATGGTAGATATCATTAAACAGAATCCAACATATAAGAAAAAGTTTTAACAAGTAATATTTCTTATATTTTTTTCACAAATAAATTGTTAAACTCAAATTTTATTCATATCTCTTGCTTTTAATATACTTATATATTTTTCAAGAAGAAATCACAAAACAAACATTCAGATATTTATATTATTATATTATATTAGAATGCGAAATAAATATTGATTATTTTTTAGATTAAAGGCAGAAGTTTGTAGAAAGTTTATAAATTTCTTTTAAATAAATTTATATGTCAAATTATAGTTTTTTAAAAATTACTTATTTTTTACAATTTAATAATTTATATTTAAATATATATTTTATATCACATATACCACATTAATTGAATAAAAAAAAATTTAATTATTACTAAGTTACTGTTTTCACTTATTGTATGGATTGTATTAAATATTTGTCTAGAATAATTAAAATTATAGAAATGAATAAATCTAAATGTAATTTAAGTTCTCCAATTCATCTAGTTTATATTTTGTATTTAAATCTATAAATTTTATTTTTTGTCTTAGAAATAAAGGAAACTTTGCATCAAACAAAATAAAACAAAGTGTTATTTAAACATAATAAGAAACTCAAACTGCTTAAGCCAAAAATATTTATTTATCAGAACCATTCTTAATAAAATCTTATTTTTAGCTTCTTTAACAAATAGTGAGTTTTATTTAAATTTTTTTAATAATTCACTTTTGTTATTTATATGCCAAGTCTCAATAAAATACTAGAAAATTCATTAAAACATTCTATTTGTATTGTACTAATGTTCAGTTTCGAATGATCTTCCAATTGCTAACTAGCTATTTAACAAAACACTACCTGTATAATGTGTCATGTAAGTCACATGTATGTGTTGAGAATGATGATTGAAAAATTGAATATATAGTCTGAAGAGGAGTGTCGGACAAAAATCAGTTAAATAACTTTACATAATATTTAAAATTATTCATTGATGTAAATACTATTCACTAAAGTTCAAATAATTTTGGTTCACATTTGGACTAGAATCATTATAGGTTCATTATGCTCTATTTGTACTTTGAAACTTATTGATGAAAACACTCCAATTGATTTAAAACTTGTGTGTGTTAGTAATTTGCTTCATGATTTACATAAATCTGAGTTATTGTTAGTATGAGTGTGAACTGAGTGTATGTATTACAGTAGAGCATCATTTATACATCTCTCAAGAGACTTGAACAAAAGGACATATAGGTAATTGAAATTTAAGTTAAGATGCAACATTAGATGTCAGAACTCGGTGTTTATGACAAACTCATATTATTATAGCTTTTAAGAAATGTTTCAATTTTTCTCCTTTATTTCAAAAAACACTACTTTTTATTGCATGTAGTTTTTGAAGTTACAGTGGTCAGTAGTCAAGTAGACATAATTCATGTACAGTACCTGATATAACAGTAATAAATATCAAAATGACTTGCCTATTCAAGATTGATATGCACTGAGTGGTATACTATTTTCAACTTTTGCCTTTATAGGATACTACAAAAGCATAGACATATATTGTGATCACATCTATTAGCCAATAATCTGCTACTAATCTTCTATCTCAGAGATAAAATTGATTCCACCAAGTGTATCAAGCCTTTTAATTTCGGAAATATGAATTGAAAGGGAATCTAGAAATTCTGAATATATTTTCTAAAAGAATATTGCAATATTTATCATCTTTATTGGAAAGTAAACAAACAATGCATAAACTCCATAATGGAATTAGACATATGAACAAAATATTTCATTACCGAAAGAAAAGGAATATTTTGGGATCAACGTAAAATAATGTTTAAATGTGAAATGTGTAAAAGGTGCTCCACTGTATTACCATAAAATTATTTGTTTTCGACTTAACTTATTTAATGTAAAACATTTAACCTGTCACACTACTAAAATCTAATCTGTTTTGAATATAACTGAAATCAATCACAGACAACTTTTAAGTGGGAAATATCTGATTTATTTGTTTAATAGCAGATGAAGTGTTTTGAAAATGTACAGTCTTTATTTGAACAAACAATGCACCATGTTTGAATAAGAGTAAAATAGTCAACAGAAATATTTTAGCAGGCTAGGAGGTCTTGACTGAAATGTGTGATGATTAGTTAAATTCTAGGATTTCTATGTGTCGTAACATCTATCTTTATTAAACTATTAACACTAATCATAAAGTGCACTGAAGGAAAGGACAAAACAAATTGTCTTTTGGCCAATATCATACAATGTATTACTGCTATAATTCTGGTTTGTTTCATTTTTTTTATCCAGTCAATAACAATGAGAACTATATTATATAAGTAATGAAAATAGGGAACTTACAGAAATAGCTTTTCTGACGAGGGGAGCCGTGAATATCGTACATAGAATAATTAAAAATTTGCTACTGCTCCTTTAACTGCAGATTAACTCTAAGAGATAATTATTGCTCTCCCTCTGGCTGCAGAACATGACTATGTAAATTGTTTAAAATTTTAAAACATTAAAAAAGTAATAGATGTAAACTTAAATTCATGACAATTGTTAAGTACTGCTAATAATGATGAATTATTAAAATGGTATATGTCAACAATTTTTGTTTTTAATAATATACTCAAAAATCCTATCTAAAAACTTCTGAAATCAATACTGTGGGAAAAATTTTTTATGAAATAGACAAGCATACTTAGAAACTTGGTATTCACTATGACTTGTAGTAAAAGGATAAAGTTATCAAGAAAAGTGAACAATTGGCAGTTTAACACTTTTCTTAACTTGTGTTTAATAAATAAGCAGGATAAATTCTCGATCCAACTTTTGCAGCTTTAGTTCGTACAACTATCGTTCTCTAGCAAATACATAAAGAGTTATAATTTCCACACTGAACTATATAGAATCTATAGATGATGATATTTGAAATGTCTCAAGTTGCATGGGACATTTTTTTTTTCATTTCCGCAAATCTTTCCAGTAGTTACTATCGGTAACGGAGTCAGTCACAGAAGCAACACTTCTAGCAGAGTTCTTACAAGGCACGGACCACTTAATTCTCAACGATTTCTTTTAATCTACAATGTCCGTTAGAAGTATCCAACAATATTGTCTTACTTGATACTCCAAGCCGCCCAATAAAGTTTAGGATTAGCTGGCAGTAATAAGTATGACATATAAAATGTTTGTAAGCATTTTCATGATTTACCGTAATTTAAATACACAGTATTGAAGTTCGTAGTCACTTTTTAATTTGTCAAAAAATTAACAATTTGACTTTGACAACTAGAAATAGGTTCTATAATATCAACAGGCTTTTAATTTTGGTTTTTGTAAATCAACACAAGAAAACACTCAAGCACAAAAAGAAATTATGTAGGTATGAACAGATATAATGAAACATTCCTTCTGTGGTAATGGATGCACAGTTTCTTTGTATTATATAACTATTTCTTCTTCCTCTCCAAACCTGAAACAGAAATAAATTGGATATGACAAGTGATGTGGAAGTTGCATGTTTATCTTGCTTTCATCACTCCCAAAACATGAATTATGGTGGAGTAAGAAAGTGAGTATAAATTAGACTTAATTTTACTACAGAAATATATGAATAATGTGTCCAGTATTTTTTTATTCCTAGGATTATTCCCCTACTATCAACAAATGTTTCCAATTTATATTCCTTAGGCATCACTTTAAATGGACTTTTTTTTGCTTTTTTATACAGCAGTTTCAACCCCTTGATTCGATGTATCTTTTTTTTCGTAAGTATTTTCTTCATCACTAACAATATTATCTTTTCTGAAGCTTTCAGAATCAGTTTGGCTACTAATACCTTCAAAGGAAAACCCTTTAGCTGCAGAAGAAGTTGCGGCAGTAGAGACGAGGCCAGCGGTCGAAGTCCTTTTGAGGAAGGCCGTCTGTGTAGGATTATTGCGCGGGTCTACACCACTACGGAAAGCATTAACTACTCGTATCTGTAAATAGAAAAAGAATTTATAGAGAAAGGCAAAGCATAGAAAGCAAGACATTAGAGGCACAAAGAGAATTTGCATAAAGACAGTGATATTTAACAAAATGTGAGTAGAACAAATATTACAAAACAGAAAATTATTGTAAAGTACAATAGAAAATAGTGAGATCAATATTGCACTATGATCAGAAAAGCTCTGATAAGTAAAATGCGTAAAAGAGGCCATGCACTGATAATATTCAAAATTTTTCATTTACTGAAATGGATATACTCTTTTATATAAAATGTGTCATAAATATTCATAAAACCATGCCACAAAGTGATATTATTTTTAATAAATTATATTTCTAAAATTATCTAGAACATGCATATTTTATTTCTGAAAAGCACCAGCATTTTTCTCTTTTTAAATATTGAATATTGAATTATAAATTATTTTATGCACATAATTTACATACTAACAAATATGTATGTACTGTACATATATACACATACACACATTCACACGCACAAATGCATCCACTCTCTCACTATATATATGCATATGTACACATACACACACAAAAAAATTTATGTAAATAAATCATGCAAACTAAAAAATAAAAATGTATAATCAATGAAAAATTTACATAGTATTCTGGTATTTTGGAACAGTTACAGTTTATGGTTGAAGAAATGCCAACAGAAACCGACCGAAGAATGAAATAATAGTGCATTCAGAATATAGTGCTTCATGACAGTATCTGCTTTAAAATTTAAAATATAGATAGTTATATATATTAACCTTAATTCCTTAATTTATTGAAAAAGCACATTCGTGCAATTAACAATTGAAAATAAAGCAATCATGCCCAATTATCAACATATAAAGCTCTATATATTACACTAGATGATGATACACATTAAAAATGTAACATGAATTTTTAAAAAGCAATTTATAAGAAAAAGAGCATAAAAGTATACATTGTATACAAGCTTGCAAATAAAACAAAACATTTAGAGACTCAATAAATAGAAACATTTACAATGCTAAAAAAATCACATACAAAAATAATTTTTAATCTAACACAAATATCCTATTTCTTTATAGAAATTTCTACATAAAAAAAAAGAATTTTATTTTTTGTATACCAATTGATAATTCTTAGAAATCAGAAATCACTTCATACTACTTTCATGAGAATTTATTTTTGAAATTAAAAAATTTTTAGATTAGTTAATTATATTATAATATTAATTAATAACACAATTAAAAGTTATTGCTCTTTGCTTTGTAATTAAAAATAATTTAAAAAAATACCATTTTGTAATTTATATTTAAACTTTTTTCAATAAAAACTGACATACCTTATATAAAAAATATACATTATTATTAAAATATTAAGTAGAATATATTTTTTTAAATGTATGCAATTTCACAGTTTCAAAATATGACAATCTGTATAAATGACAACTTTTATTATAGCCTACAATCAGAAATTATACAATTAACTTTTGAAAATGCCTTATTCTATCATAAAATTAATTTAAGATTTACTTTTACTTTAGACTTAAACTGAATGAAAATCAAATAAGCTTATCCATTATACATAATTTTTATAAATAAATTAAATTGAGAATTTGAAAAATACTGTATTTCTATACATAGAGCAACTTTCATAGAGCAATCATTACTTAAATGACAAAACAAATGTTATAAACATTTTATAATAAAAAGTCAGGAAACTCATTTTAATGCATTTAATTTCTCTTTGTTTACTGAAGCATTCCATACATGTTTGTCAAATATTCAAGTAAACTTGCAAAAATTCATTCTTTCAGAAATTTCTTTATTATAATATTAAAGAATTCAGTATATGGTATAAAACAAAACAATTAGTTTTTCAGCTGAATAATTTAAATAGAATTAGTCCAAGTATTTGTGTATCATATTATAAAAGTTAGATTTAGGAACTAGAATTCATGAATAATAAAGTCTGTCTTATTAATTAATCAATTTATGTTTTTTAATTTAATCATTACTTAAATGACAAGGGGATAAATAAGGGACTCAATATTACTTCAGTATTAAAGTTGTCATATAAACTTAAAATTATTATAAAAATCTTCCACAAAGATTAAATGATATATATCAAAATACAAAAATAAATAATTTGAGTGGCTTAGGTAAATTTCATGTATTTTTATTAATAGTCAAAAGTAAAGCAATGTATGTATTATTAAAAACTTTTGATGTTAGCTGTAACTGAAAATGGACACACACATTTAAATATTTTCTCAGACATGTCAATACTTGTTTAACAAAAAATCAGACAGGCATCTACTGCATGTGTTATAATCCATCTGAGTATTGGCATACATAAGTGTTTTTTGAATTCTCAAATGACATATCAGAAACAGCAAAACATCATTAAATTCTGCATCAAACTTAAAGTGGTTTGGTAAAACTTTTACTATCTTCTTAAAAAAGCACATGATGATAGTACAATGTCATAGGCCATTTGTACACTTATCCTCTGTTGATTAAAATGTTTTCATATAACTCCATCCAAACTTGCTAGCTTCAGCAAGAAACAAACAAGAAATGATTTCCTAAGTTTGCAAAGAAACAAAAGAAACATTAGACTATCAATAGAGAATCAGGTTAATATTTTGGAATTTTGCATGGCTCTATATGCATCATTATTCATAACTTGAAAATGCTTTACAACAGTTCTCACATTGTTGTGTGGAAGTTAACAGATGAGCAATATGAAGAATATGAAGACTTGTCAGTTGAGATTCTCAACTGACAATTGATAAAGATCTTGATATCCTAATCAGAGTGATTACTGGCATTAAAACCTGGCATTTCTTGTACAATTAGCATAGCAAACATGTCTCATCAGCATGGAAATCAATAGAGATAATTGACATTCTCAATTATCTCTAACACAGTAAAATGAGAATGTTCTCATCTCTGGCAAGCAAATAGATAGTTCTAATCATCAGAGCCATCAAAGGGAAGGGAGCTGGGAATTTTTTCCTGGGCCCAGACAAAATTTAGGGATCCACAGCAATTCTTACCACTTATAAAATTAATATTGTTTTTATTAAGATTGTTTTTTTATTAATAAAAAACATTCTGCATATTTCATTTTTCAGAAAAAAAGAAAAACTGCTCTACTCCCAGATCACACAATTCTTGACAGCCTTGTCCATCATGACACTGTTCCAGTACATTATACTTTCCTAGTGAGAATATCTTACAAAACATCAGATTAAAAGATAAAAAGTGCTGCAAAGACTGATTCAAGATGATGTTACAATCTTGTAACCAAATCTGTTTTTAATAAGTGGCACCAATCTTAGCAGAAGTATGTGACTTATTTTGAAGAATAATGTCTTAATAATGTTGTCAGAAGAAAACTTCCAAAGACATTATTAATGTAATAAAAATTATAAGTAGAAAAAAAAAAATTGAACTTTTGATATAAGCTGTAGCATACCAGAAGGTTTTTAAATATAAATAATCACAAGATAAAATATTGTTTCTCTAAATGTTTTGTGAGAGTGAGTGAATTACATGTAATTACTGTATATGCTTATGTAAGTTCAACTTAGTGTATTTTTGTTATTATTATTTTGAACTATTTATCCATATAAATAAGAGTCAATATATGTAAGCATGACATTAACTGTCCTACCTTTAATTCAAAGCTTAATAATTTATAAAATATCTATAGCATTTTTTGTTTTATACAATTTAATTATTTAACAAATAAAGTTGGAATTCTCTAATACAATATCTTAAAGTCAAAAGATATAAAAAGAAAAATTTCAAAATATCATACATTAAAATGAAATGCGTGACTTTATATTTTGGTTATAGCAAAGTTTAAATTGTATAATTTGAAAACATATTTATCAGTGATTGAGATATTTTGATGACGAGAAAGTAACTGCTATAAGAATATTTGAAAATTGAAAACTTTCTGAAAATAGTTATATTAGCAAAAATGTAATCATATTTTTAATATAAAAGAGTTGCTCTACATACAGAAAAGTTTACAACAATATTCCTCAATCTCAGAACTAACACAAAAACAATAAGTACAACATTTACTCTACACTTGCAATTAAAATGTTTTGAACCACTTAAAAACAAATACTTTTGTTACCAATGATAGTTTAAATTCAGATTAAAAATCCAAAAGTCAAACTTGTAAAATTTTTGTCTTTGAATCAAAAATTTCTTTTAAAAATTTATTCATTCAGTTAACTTAAAGGAAGTTAATGAATAAATAAATTCATTTATTTTCTTAATGCAAGCTTCTTTAACAATGAACTATTATCAAAAAAAATTCATGAAATACAAGGGTAATCCCAAAAGTAAGGTCTCCTATTTTTTTTTTAAATACAAAGAAACATTTATTTTCAATAATGTTCATACCATTTTAAAGCTTGAACATTTTTATCTGTTTTTCTACATAATTTCCATTTCAGTCAATGCATTTTTGTAGGCGCTGTACAGTTTTTGTATGCTCATGTCATACCAGCTCGCAGGACCCATCTTGCTCAAACCTTCTGATATTGCAACTTTTCCATTAAAATCCTATGAATAGCACTTCAGGAAACCCCAAGAACAAAAATGCAGAGATCATCCAGAGTGATTTGCTAATCTTCACACATGGTTTGCTCAACCTTCGTGACCGTCTCGTCGAAAATTGACAATCTCTTGCTTCTTTCTTTGTCGTGAATTTCAGTTTGATCAGCTGCAAACTCCCTACACCATTTGAGGACATTTTTGACACCATACACTTCCGTCAATTGGCGATGAATTTCAATCAGTTTAACACAAATGGCAGCAAGCTGGTATGACATGAGCATACAAAAATGCATTGACCGAAATGGCAATTATGCAGAAAAATAGATAAATGTTCTAATGATATGAACATTATTGAAAATAAACATTTCTTTGTATTTAAAAAAAAAATAGGAGACCTTACTTTTGGGAGTACCCTGGTATCAATTGCATTCTGACATATTATATAAATTTGATACAATAAATTTTGTAACCTCAATAAAAAGTTTAAAATCTCTTACAAATTTATATAAATTGCTATAAATTCATATTTATAACATTTAGAACTGATTCATATACTTGTCATTGTATAATATGCAAACTTACTCCTAATTTTTAAATTCTCTAGTTAGCAAAAAATAATATACCAGGCATGGGCAAATGTGGCTCCGAGAGCCGCATGCAGCTCTTTTTGAGATACATGCGGCTCTTGCTGAAAGTGTTAATTTCTGTTTTTTATTATTATTTTTACAATTTTATTTTTATAATTTTGTGAAAATATGTTTATTAAATATATTCAATATTTGTTTTATATTATATTTATATTATATAATAAAATCGTGCGCCTTACCATACTATTCGCCACGACAATACAGAACTGCGGCTCCCATGCATTTTGCAAAACTTACATTGCGGCTCCCACTGAACTCTTGCTTGCCCGCCCCTGTAATATACAGTGGAACCTCGCTTAACGAGCACCTTGCACACTGAGTATTTTGCATAACAAGCCAAACAAATTGTAAAAATTTGCCTCGCTTAACAAGCGATGTTTCGCATAACAAGTGATGAGGAGAGGGGAAATCCCGAATTGTGCGCATGGAGCATGCTCCATCAGTCTGTGTTTAGCACTCCTTCTGCTAGCATCTTAGTGTCGCTTGTGATCACATATTTTTCCAAACTTGTGTTCACACATATTACTTATAAACATCAACAACCATAGCCCGTTATATAATAAACACGCCAAACGATATGCCAAATTCTTGGGTCATTAAATTTAATGACCAATTCCAAATTAAATTTTAGAAATGTCTGAATTAAAAATTAACTATTTATAATTATTAAATTAAATACGAAATGGAAACATAACTGCCTACTTCTAGTCAAATTAATTAATTTCTAATATATAATTATAGCCTTTACATAACCCAAGAATTAGGCATATCATTTGGAGTGTTTATCATATTAGCTGCGATTTGTTTTATTTATTTATTTCTGCAAATCAAATTCTCATTCCAAGATGGTTAATTATGCACTAGAAGAAAAGACGATGATGATTCACACTCCTTAACAGTGTATACTGTACAATTTTTTTTGAATAAACGTTATACATAAAACATTTGAGCATTTTCTTGGCGTGGAATGCATTATCATATTTTACATTAATTTCTATGGGAAAAATTGTTTTGCTTAACAAGTGTTTCGCATTACGAGTAAGACTCTGGAATGAATTATGCTTGTTAAGCGAGGTTTCACTGTATTTAGTATAAATTATATAGCAAATATGAAAGTCTAAAATTTGATAATGATATTTCCAAAAGTAAAATAAGATATATTTTAATTTATTTTCAGTAAATTGATTTTCATGAGAAAAAACAAGCAAGATCAAAAGTCATATTGATGAAATCTTTGCATTAACTTTTAAACTAATATTGACTAAATACAAATTGTATACATAAGAAAAATGCTTAAAGCAAATATGTATGATGGGTAAATGATTATATTTTGTTTCTCTCTTATTGAAATATCCTTACTGTTCAAACAGTAAGTGTTTGTTAATAGGAGAGAAGAAAACATGGAGGTGTATATTGAAATAAATTTATATTAAAATTTAAAAAAAAATTTTGTAAATTGCATAATCATATGATTTAATGGATTCTATATTTAAAAAAAAATTTTATATTAATTTCACTTGTTGCCAATTAATTAAAATAGCTGTAAATATTTTTTATGTACAAAAGTTATTGTAAAAATCATATGAAAACTAAAAATGGCATATAAATTTTTATTCATAATTCATATTATTTATAACTTTAATAAAATTCATAATAAAATATTTTTTTTATTAATTATTGAACAGAAAAGTACTGATTGGTAGAAAAAGTCAAAAACTGATTGAATTCATAGCCTGATGAATCCTCATCATCAAACTATTATAAAATTACACAACAGTTATAATAGTTAATGATTTAATCACTACTACAATAGAGAGAGACTGGGATATCAGATCATAAAATGAACAGATACACCAGGAACATTCTGATACACTGATTTATTGGTATAGGAATCATCTCTAGACTTTTTTTAATAGAGGATATCAGTTTGTAAAATAAACTATTCCAGATATGGTGGGACACATGCTTATATGTTGGTATCAGAGTGGTATTGATATTGCTTACATCTCTAATAAACATTTCATTTTTAAAAGTTATAAATGAAAAATATGTTTTCATTTTTCATAGACAAGCAATATAATAATAATCTGATAAAAACTTTTTATGCTTTTATAATGTTATTTGATATACCTGTATATCAAATAAAATAAATTTCTGATCTGTGAAACTGTGTTGCAGAATCTTTTAAGCCAGTCTAATAAGTCCTGATAATAGAAATTATGTACTTGTAGACAAAAATAACATTATAATATATTAAGGACATTGAGGCATATTAATTTTTTTATGCTTTTCTTTATCATATGCAATGTTAAATAAAATATAGTAAAAACAAAAAATAATGTCTAATTTCTTCTACTACAACCTTCATATTATT
Source organism: Centruroides vittatus (assembly GCF_030686945.1). Lineage (NCBI taxonomy): Eukaryota > Metazoa > Arthropoda > Arachnida > Scorpiones > Buthidae > Centruroides > Centruroides vittatus. Next base: position 6,426,915 of record NW_027120658.1, on the reverse strand, counting down.
AAATATATAAATGTATACTAATGCTCATTTATAGTTAACAAATGTTTATTGCAATTACTTCATTACTAATGAACAACCATTATTGCTGTTTTTCAAATGTAATTTTATCTGCTAATAATATACATATGAAATGTAATTTACAGATGTAAATGTAGTTCGTGCTCATTTGTGTAAGTGTGTATAAATTAATAGTTTTAATTAACTTCCTACAACATATAACAGTTTTCTAATACTTTTAGTTTAAAAGATAATGCATGCACTTGTGACTTGCTTGAGGTTTCTTTATAATAAATTACATTTATAAACTGCCAAATGAAGCATGTGAGAATATTTTCTAATAGATTAACAGTGTTAACTTTAAATGTTTCATCACTATTTTAAATATCTTCAATTTATAAAAGGATTATTATATTAAGATCACTGTAGTTAAACTTACTTCAATTTTGTAAAATTCAATTAATTGTGTAAGACATTTTACAATTAACATTCATAGCATTTTCATTATTCAATTATAATAAAGTATTTAAATATAACAACCGATTGTTTCTTAAGTCAATAATAATAATAATAATAATAATAATAATAATAATAATATAAAATGTGCAGAATAATCATATGTAAGATTTAAATTTACCAAATTACACTATTCACAGGAAATGTTTTCATCATTTTTAATTATAATTAATTATAATCATATTAACAAAAAACTTACCATAGGATTATAATGAGCAGAAATTATATTTTGAAAAAGTTCAGATTTTTAAAGAATGGATGTACTTTTGTTACCAAACAACACATTTAATACAACATTGTTACAATATTTAGCCCTGGATCAGATAAGCTGAATTTCTGCAAAATGGTGGTCACATGATTACTGTGCACGGCATTGTTTTTTCCTATAGATACTGTATGGACAGTAGTAGTATTGAGTTGGCCAATTGCCATAAATGCTCTAACTGTGCTGTAGTAATGTTCTCGGGACTTCAGTTCTTAAAAGAAATACTTTAATTCTTAAAAAAAAAATACATGTAAGTACAAATGTCCCAAATACATGGCCTTTTCTCAATCTGTAATAAATATTTCAACATTCCCTTTTCTACATTAAGATCATCCATGTCAGATTGGTATTCTTTCTAGAATCATGCTTTCCAAATTCACCCAGGACTATATCAACTAAGCACTCTCCACACAACTGCCACTTCTGCTTGTGCGAGTTATTTAGTATGATGCAATAGCCTGTAGCCAATCTGCAGATGCCACAAGGCAATCATTCCACTGAGTTGGACTTGACAAAATTTTTGAGAAAAAATTTAGTCTTTCAAATGTTAAATTAGTTCAAACTCAGTGAAAACAAAATTTTCAATTTAATTACCAGAGGATGATTGCATCTCTCTCTCTCTCCAGAGTCACTTCCTTTCCCAGGGGACTCATCAGATGTGTCACCAGGAACTAACAACAAATATTCACCATTGGTCAAAAACTTTAACATTGCCTAAAAAGGGCATTGAAATCAAGGGGGACACCTGAAATAAAAGAGTTGAAGATCGAAACCAACAGAGAATTCGCCGACCCAGCTCCTCTCCATGAGTGTAATTTAACCGTGTTCCATCGCTGATTCCTTCGACCGTCCTTTCATCGATCTGTTCACCATAGGCACCATTAACGTCGAACATTTGATAGTGGACTTATCAAGGAACCAAACTCTCCATCCTGTCATCCAGATGTTTTGCAATCTCAAGACTACATTCAAACCAATCAAGGTACTTAGCATCACATGTAATAATGTAAGCTCTCTCTCTTGGCTAGGAACCCATTAACTTAGTAGAAAGCCAAATCATGTTACACTATATAGCTTTATCCATTTTTAGACACTGTGTAAAAGCTTTAACGAAACTCTGTTATTCTATGTACATGTGTAAATAATTTACAAAAATAAATGGGTATTACAGTAGAGTGTCGTTAATCCGAACCCCAGTAATCCGAATCGCCGGTTATCTGAACAATTTTCAGTCAGATTGTGTCATGCTGAATTGAATGTTTTTGATACTAAATTTACTTCTAAAGTATAATTTTCATGTTTTTATATTCTTCAATATATTTTGTTTGTACAAAATAAAGAAATAACTTTTAACGATACAATAGCCTCGATTATTATTATAAAAATTTTCGTTAGGCTTAAAATTGACGAAAATTCAACACGAAGCGACACGCAACAGAGAAAAATTCAACACAAAGTGAAAGTGACACGCAACGGAGAAAAATTTGAACATCGGACAGGTTAATATATTTTTTCATACATAATTGGTTATCCGAACAAATCACTAATCTGAACAACCCCAGTCCCCAATTGATTCGGATTAACAACTTTCTACTGTATTTTGTTATAATTTAGGTGTAATGCGCACTTCTTTCCGTCGCATTGTCTCTCAGTCCGTCTCCATCCCAGACATCTAGTGTCTACATATGCAACTGCTTGTGAAAAATCAGAACAGCAGACAAAAAGGTTTCTGTATCTGCCTTAAAAGATACAGTAATGTCAGTCCTGACATAGGCATCACCGGTCTGGTGCTGACCCTCTGGTCACACCACTGTGTGCAATACAGCTGGCAAGTGGTAATGTAAGATTGCCGACAGAGTGCAAAAATGTCAAGAGGGTCGAGTGGTCACAAAGGATTGTATGTGGGCAATTGGCACTGAGACAGACTCTACAGTTACAAGAAACCATTTATTTGACATGAAAGAAGCTTTCAAGATTTCCATAATCTTGGAAGTCCTACGTTGGCAACAGCCTATGGGCCTTCCTCTCCTTTCCAAGATAGTCTCATTTTGAAGGGTCCGGGACAACGTGGTCGACTTCCATTGATGGAAAGATGTCGATCCGAGGTCGGGAGATGGAGACAAAGATGGGCACAAGACACACACAACAATAGATCCGCCACTTGGAACTTTCGGGAGAAGAAGCCCTTGCATCCTTGAATTCTCAGGTTTTATCTGTTTTCCTCCAATTCCATTTTCCAATTGGTCTCTCCTCGTCATCAGGTGACAATTCGAAACCTTTCAGAGGCATGGGAGAAGTCAAAATCAAAGTTTAATTCAATTCCCATCTGGAGATAGAACAATAGAAAAACAAAGATCAACTATTGTTTAACAGTTTGTGTCATTTTCATTAAGAAAAACTATCTCTAACTTCTATTTTTTTTCTCTAAAAAAAGATAATTTTGTCCTTACAAATAAATGATTTTAACACAAATTTCAGAGAGGTTCAGACCTGTTCAGAGCCTCACAGTAATGTTCCATAGCCACAGACTTTCTGCTAAATGTGAATTATTATATTTGAATTAGCATGCCAGAGCAATTACTGTGGCTGCTTTATGGTAACAAAGCCACCATTATGCAAAAATTCCATTCATATGACCAGGCCTTAATATACCAAGATACAATATACTCATATGATAGTCATTTCACTCAAAATATAGAATATATATAAATATTTTCAAATATACAAAAGCTGATTTTTCTTTTAATTGGTTCTCTTAATAAGAATATAAAAAAAAACAGATATCATAAATAATAAATTTAAAACAAAAATTAAACATTGAAGTCATGCCAAAGTTAGAATAACTGAATGACAATTGAATAAATGCATAAACATGATATTCTGTGTTAAAATTTGCATCAAGAAAAAAACCACTGTTCGTTATAATCTCTGTGTATAACTAATTATATACATTGTTAAATAATGATATACTTACAAAGATCATCTTTTACCAATTCTTGCAGATCCTTTTTTTCCATTGATGATTGGACTAGATTGTTAGACCATGCTCTCCAGGAGAGTTCCATTTCAGTTAAAACTGTTAACACTGAATCAAGAAGTTGCCACTATGGAATGCATACTTATATGGTAAAAATTATATATTTGCTACACATTATTCTTTACAACACAATTGCTATTCTTTACATAAGAAAATCAAAAATTAATAGCTTCATAGACTATTTTTTATAGCAGGTATATGATTTAAATATATTGAAGCAAATACTTATTAATACAAACTTATAAATACTTTAATTTTCTTAAGACTTCTTTCAAGACTTTGAATATTAGAATGTATCTTGAAAAAAAACTTAGTGTATAAGTACATTCTTATTTAATTTACATAGCAGTGTAATTCTCTTATATATAAGGTATGCTTTTATAAACAAAAAAAGGCACGTGCTTCCAAAATGTAAAAACAAGTAAATTTTCACATGTAAGATCACTCTTATTTGCACAGAAATAGTATTTTTGCTGTAATTTCAATTTTAAAAGAAATTTAATATAATATATCAAATGCAGCAACTTCTTGAAATATATTTAGTACTGTTAATTTACTGAACATCTAAGATTATAAATAAATAATTTTATAATAATTTTAATAAAAATTGTTAAATATTTATTAAAAATTCTTTAGATTTATAAATAGTATAACTTAAAATAATTTTTTTTGCACCATGAAAAACTTTAGATGACTATTACAACAAACATACATGTGAAAATAGAATGCATTGCCACCCTTGGCAACTAGTTTAAGCAATAGACAATTCAGAGATTTTAATTGTCTACATTTCCTTCGTGATTTTATCCAAGTTAAAGAAAGTGTCAACCTATCTACTATTGGAAATTTGATAGCCATCAAATGCAGTTTATGAAATTTCTGAATGGAAATGAAAAAGATTGAATTAATTTGATAGAACTTTTCATTTAACAATCCTATTGGAAAAGTCTGTTGAATCTTAAAAGCTCACACACAATATTTTAATATCAATTAGTGAATATAATTGAATTAGTTTAAAAATATGCATTACTTTGTTTTCCATATATTATTATATGTTTTGTATTATTTGAGATCTTTGTGGCTGGAAGTTTTTGAGAATGCTGATGCATTCTTCTATATGGTGTTTGTGTTTTTGTTTTTTCTTAACTATTCTCTTTCATTAATTTTGGTATAATAATGATTTTAGTGCATGTCAGCCTGCCTAATTGTTATCTAATGTCATTAACTTGATTAATACTAAATGATCTCTTAAATTATCAGGCCATTTTTGGGCTAAGTTAATAATTACAGTAGTTACTAATTAATTTGACTAGAGGTAGGTGTCCTGGCAGATTGTTTGGCATTAATCGACTAAATTCATTTGAGTTGGAATTTGTGTTTTCTGTGTTCTTCTGTGTCAGGTGTAAGCTTATGATTTGTGTGTGTTTTCATTTGTCTGTTTGCCATTTTATTTTAAAGCCATGGTATGTTACTACACTAGAGTATAATAATATGTATTGGTTTGTTGGAATATGTGAAATCTGGTTGAATATATCTTGGTAATGTGTATGTATTTATATAGTGTAAAGTTTTATACTTTGTTGTGGTTGTCTTGGAATTTGTGTTTTCCAGTGAGAAAACAAATACAACCAAGGTAAATAAATGAAAATTTTTATTTAACAAAAAATGTTGTATAACACCGAGACTGTATGTACTGTACAACACATTTTGTGAGCTGATGATGATCATCTTTTTTCTTCTGTCAACACAAACTGACCACTCACATTGCATGGTCTTTTTCTTCATATTGACCATTATTACCCGACTGGTAAGTAACTGGGTGTGATGACATGGGGCATTGTAGGTACAAATGCCAGACTTGTTTGATGTGTTTATTTTGGGTATATCTGATCATTGTTGGAATCAAAACCTGTATATTTAGCAAGTGTTTCTTGAAATAAATTTGTTAGTACATAAGTTAATTTTGTGTCTATAATGTCATTAGTTGTAACTGTGTACATTTTTGTGTACTTGTGGGTTAAGAGGACGCCAGTCGGAAATAGTGTTGCCACCTTTACAAAAATCGCTGACCCGGATGGCAGGTCAGGTTTGTTCGAACAGAAGTTCCTGACATATGCACAATTTCATTTTACAATGCAAATAACGTGCATGCCGTTCTAAATCAGTTACAGGTTAGGGACTAGGGACTAGCATAGGAGTAACGTATGTAACCTAAATTAAGAAAGAAAGAACAGATAATTTAGCTCCATACAGTACAAGAAAAAAAAAAAAAAAAAAAGATCAAGAGGCAGGTTGAGCATCATACGTCAGTGTAGAGTAGAGCTTGGCAGACAAGTTTCAATGAGTGTGAGGTCTTTCGCTGTTCAAATGGTGTAAATTTATAAAAATATTTGCAAGAACTTTGTTTCATCGTAATTTCACAATTTCTACGAAATTCCCAGACAAAATTAATAGTTCACCCGGACAGTGAGTCAATTCCTGGACTGTCCGGGTGAAAACCGGATGGGTGGTAACACTAGTCAGAAATTGTGATTTTTCTGAATGAATGCAAGTTTTTATTTTTCAAATTTAAAACAATTGTTAAATCAAACAATAAATTAACAATTTACAAAAGGGTTAGTTTTAATATTTAACAAATTTCAAAAACTTACTTCTTACAATTATAGATAATGTTACCTATGGTGCCAAAACGGCAGCTCGTCTGATTCCAGTAAACAGAAGAAACAGTGGGGACGCACGTTCTAACCTAACCTAACCTATTCTAATAAATTACCATCATCATCATCAATTAAATTATTAGAATAGGTTAGAGGTTAGGTTAGAACGTGTGTCCCATTGTTTCTTCTGTTTGCTGGAATCAGAGAAGTGATATCAATAATCACCGTTCTTGCTGTTTTTTCATTTTTATAACTTAAACAGCAACTTTTCTTCTTTTTAGAGTTAAATTTACTAGTCTATTGTTATTTAGATAATTTCAATCAAAAACATGATTTTGATCGCAATTTCCGACTGGCGTCCTCTTAACCTGTAAGTACCCATTTTTGTTAGTGACTACTTTGAGGTACTGTCAATAAATGTCTTATCTTCAGTATGATCTTTTGTTTGGGTGTTGATGTATCTGTTCTGTGACTTGTTTGAGATGTTCAAGCATTGTTTTTAAAGTAAGGTTATACATAATTTTTTTCTAAACAACCCTCTGTTCTTTAACAACAGAAAGTGATATGACTATTTTTATATGGGTTTGTTGTATCTGTGTGCTTTCATATTTATTTTGAGTTTTGCAAAGGTATAATAAGTACAGATGAAGAAGTCGTTCATTTCTAGGATCCAATTTAAAATACTTCAGCTAAGTTGACATTTATTATTCATTGTGTGTGAATGAGGTAGTGTTTGTGATTTCAATGTAGTAATTATATTTGTGCCAATGCTGTTTTTGCCACTGATGGCCAAGGGAGACTTGTTGCAGATTTTTCAATGCAAGCTTCTGGAAATTAACACCACCAAAAATCCAGCTGTTATGTAACATACCATGTGACACAAAAAGGTGGTGTTACACAATTTAGGGTTCAAATCAAGTACCAGGCCTGGATTTAACAGGAAGCAAAATACAATGATCCAAAATAACACTTATATAAGTAAAAATCCACAATAATATTTATTATTAGATTGAACAGTATTATATATATAAACAACAATGATTATAACAAGAATTAGTAATAAGTTTTTTTTTAATATTTGAAATATAAAGTCAAGAACAATTATATACAAAATAAACAATCAAAGAAATTCTTTTTCGTATAATCAATCAAATCTCCACCAAAATAAACAATGAATACACTTATGAGCTGATCGCAAACAATACCAGACAATTTGCTTCAACAAAGATTGCTGTCAGGAGCTACACCACACCATTGAACAGGTGTGTCATTTTTGCATCTGTCCACAAGTGTAACTCTGCCATGCCATTTGCATATCCACACTTCATAGGATCAGTCACTCATGTAAATTAGCATATTTTTGTTCTTTAAGTTTTGAATTTAGAATATTTGGGGTTTCTTGGGAGTTTCCATCCTTAAAAAGAAAAGCCCACGAAAGGAAAAACAACAATAACTAAATATAACACCCAAAACATAAAATAACGATCAGACTTCAAATCCTTACAATTGAACATAAATTTAATGGAAAAACTATCATTATTTTTTCTATTAAAATTACATTAAATTGGTGGATTTTTTGTGGTCGTTGATTTATAGAAGCTTATCCAATTGCATAGTGATTTTAAGTCTCTGCCTAACCCACAAAAACAACCTTAACCTGGGTGATGTCTGTGTCAGTATTCTGATGTGTCACACTGTTTTTCTTACCCTGAGAAGTGAATGTTCTTATAATCCCTAAAGCCAGGTGTTTATAAATCAATTGCTCTCTTTAGGGGGATTGGCCGGTTTGAAACAGGCAAGTGAAGTGTTTTATGAATATGTGGGAAAAATATTCAACAACTTTTTAATAAAAAACAATGTAAAAAAGCCTGTCATTCTCTTTATGGATGGACACAAGACACACTTGACCCATCAACTTTCAGTCCTCTGTACCAAACTTGAAATTGTATTAATAGTGTTGTACCTGAACGCAACAAGAATCATACAACCTTATGACGTTGGCATTTTTAGGCCATTGAAAGCAGCATGGAGTCGCGCAGCACAAGAATTTGAGTGCAACAAACCCAAGGAAATTATTAATAAAGTGTCGTTCACAGAAGTTCTTAAAAACACTTTGATGGCAATATCATCAACGATCACAGAAAATGCATTTCGAGCTTGCAGCCTCTATCCTTTTGACCCAAATTTGTTGGATTATTCGAAGTGCCTTGGCCCAAGTAAGAGCAAAGAGCCGCAACCAGCCGACACAGAGCAGTTCTTAAAAAAGTCTGATTTTTATCATATCCTTGGATCGTCACTCATCTTAAGAGCCTGATAACATTGCTGAGGCTATTTTGCTAAAGTTCCATGCTGCTTTCTCGGGAAATGTGCATCCAACGCCCGAGCAAATTGTAAGTGCCGTGCCCGTGTCACCAGTTCCCAACTTGGAGGAGTCCTCACACTCATGAATTTTGGTGACAGCCCCAGGATCCCCAGTATCTGACTTGGTGGTTTTATCAAACTCACAAGCTTCTGCATCAGACAAAGTGTCACCTTCAAAGACAACCAGCTTGCGCAATATGCTAGACTGGCCTTTGACTCCAAAAAGGAAAGGAAATTAGAAGCCAATTAAACAAAGTGATTACATTATAAGTTCAACGAGGTGGTGAAAAGGTTATGAAGATGAAACTGAGGCAATAGAAGAAAGAAAAAGGAGAAGGGAAAATCAAAAACAGAAGGAAGCTCTCAAAATGAAAAAGAAAGGTCTTGTGAGCAAACCAAAGAAGAATAAGTTAGATAACATTCCATCAGACTCCTCAGATAGTAGTGTCAACCTTTCATCTGGAGACAGCGTTTGGCATGAATCTGCATCTGACTAAGAAATGGAAGAAACACATGTTTGAGAGCCAGTACAAAAGAACGTCGGGGAGTTTGTTGTATTTCAATACAACGAACAATTTTACCCTGGACAAATTACTGAGATGGGCGACGAAGCCACAGTAATATCATCAATGGCAAGAATAGGCTGCCTATGGAAATGGCCCGATAGGCCTGACATTCTGTCATATCCTTGGTTGTCAGTAGTCGGCCATATATCTTCCCCCAAGACGACGAGTAAAATGAGGAACTTATATACTGTGCCCGAGCTGAATTTCCTTTCTGATTAGATTTTAATTTACTAGATTACATTTCTTTGTTGGCCTAGAATATGTGCCTAATTGATGAAGCCTTTAATGAGTCAATAAATCTTATTTATTTTATTATTCATTTCTTTATTTATAAATACACTTACAAGATGTTACTTACATACAAATTGAACATAAGGGTGGGGTGCAGGGAGGTCCCATATAAACTTCTATTTAGGGCACTAGCTGATAAGAATGTGAAAGAAGTCACAGTTATTGACCCTGGGCCAGTAACTGTAACTGGGGCCAATAATTATGTTTTTTGAGATGTTTTTAAACTTCGTGCCTTTTTTCGAAAATGGTTCAAGAAGCTTACATTTTGAATAATGTATCAGAAAGCTCGTAGTTGAGATGCTACCATATAAAATTTTGAAATTGATAATCCAATAGAGTTCTGAGAAATAAATTAAACACCACTTTGATTTGCTTAAGGGAGCCAATCACTATAGCCTTTACCCTACTATTTTTTGAGTCTTTATTGCATTTTGTAAGAAAAAATTTTGGCAGGTCAATATAATTTTTGTTTTTTGGCCAACTCCTAAAAAACTTTGCCCATAAGTATTTAATTTTTCACATCTAACAACTTGGAGTTTTTCATTTCTAAATGATACTTTTTTTAATTCTAATAAGCACCCTCTAGTAGCCGAGTGGATAAAACCATCAAACACTGGTAGTTAGTCATGGGTTTGGGCTTCGCCAATGGGCTAGCCAAGTGGTGTTATCTGGATTTTCTTCACGTTACTAACACTTTTATAGGAAGCTAGTCCCTATTTAGGTCTTTCTGGAATGCATCTCCCATGGCAGATTGCTCAAGTGTTGCATTGCTGAAACAAAATAAACTAAACTAATTCTAATGAGTGATTATTTATTGTGACAACTTCACAATGCCTGGCTGCAATTTTTTGTCAGAATGTTCTCAATTCTTTTAGTGGTGTCTTACCCTTCTACATTATACTGTTCCTGTTAGGAATAGCCAGTTACCTAACTTCATTTAGGAAAAAATTTTGAATCGAACTTTTGGTTTGTACCAGAAGTTTGTATATAGTTAATCTGTCCTCCTGCCCCTAAACTTTCCATATTTAATCGCGACTTTCATCTATTTAACTTCTTTCTTGAGATTAAGGAAAGACGAACAAACAGGTGGACAACAATTGGAATTTATAGATCTATCATTTTTTCAAATTGCAGCCCAATAATTTTTCTATAAATGTGATATTTATGACAACATACTTCCCATGTACTGTACATTATACAATCTGTTTCAAAAATATAAACACTTTATCATCACATAAAAGCAATTATTCTCACTATTTTTACATTTTATTTATTTATTTAAACAGAAGTTTTATATGAAGTCTTTCAAACATTAAGGTTGGCAACTTCAATCACATGCAGGGCCATCACAACCTATCCAGCACAGATCACTTGTCAAATATTAATAGTTGACCAGTATTAATTAGTAGTAGTTGATCGTCCTCTCTCCCAGGAGGAGGTCAATGACTACTTTTGGTCAAATTACTTCAACTCCCTTCCTCAGCAGTCCCTTCTTTCCATCAGATCAGCAGAATGGTGGAATTTGAATAGAAAAATTACATAATATAAGGTTACCCAGTAAGCACAAAATATGAATGGTTTTTGGACAAAAATATATCGTAAAAAATTTAATATATCATATTTTCAATTGCTGTCTACTTGACAAATGAAATTGAGTCATTTTGTACAATCTGAATATCACAATAAGCATGACAAAGTTAGGCTGAAACAAGGAAAATTTTTATATTATTTTTGTTTTAATGTTTGTTATATTTATATTATTTGATTTATATAACTAACTACAAAGGTTATGTTACATAAGGGTTTATCACACCAAGTGACCAATCAAACACATTTTAAAAATTGTTTATTCCTCTACCATATTCAATTTGAAGAATTTTAAAAGTGTTTGATTGATTGCTTTGTGTGATAAACCCTTGTGAAGTGTGAAGCACGATAGGAATACACAGACACGTGAATTCAATTAAAACAAATTTAATTTCGCGATAAACAATATATACAGATGAGTTCTTTTGGATTCCCTCGGTCCAATTTCTCTTACTGTCCGATAGTAACAATAACCCAAGTAGCTTACCTTCTTGGCAACTACTTGCCCGACAATACTAATAAAACCCGCACAATCCTTAACTAACTTAAACCTAAGGATAGAAAAGTGTAGAGATAGGGAAATGAGAAGAATTGATAGGATAGTGGGGTACCCTTGTTCTCACTGAACTCCGATGCCGGCTGGTGCTTTATTCTGCGTGTCTCTGGGTTTGTCAATGTTTTAAATATCTTCTACTATAATTTCTTTTCGGTGTCTCTGATTCTACAGTCCTGATCCTCACCTCACAGCTCTCTATTCGGCCCTCGTGGAATTCCGTCTCACGAGCTCGCTGTTTTCGTCCGTGCTTCTTCGTGTCCGGTCGGAGAAAAAAAAAGTGACCCAGATTTGACTCGTTCTCCACTCGAAGTCTTTGTCCCACACGGCTCCATGGTGGGTGGGGAGTGGGGAGTGGGAAGCCCTTGTTCCCAGAAGCCAGAACAATGAACAAAGGAAGTAGGAAAGAACGGTTAAGAGAGAAAATTATTAAAACTAATTAAATCTATAATACATATGTACAAAAATATATGGCGTACAGCCACACCCTTACATAAAATAACCTTTGTAGTTATATAAATCAAATACTATAATGTAATATAATAAAAGGGTTAGAAGTATGAAATGATCTAATAATCTTAATATTTGTTGTTATTTTTTGGCTGGGCAATGCCAGGCTCATCTCATAGTAATAATAATAATATAATATTCAAATATAATTCAAAATATTTTAAATTATAAACAAATGTTATACTTTAATTCATATAAAACAAATTTATACACTACATAGTTTAAAAAAAAATGAAAACAAACAAATCAAAATTGTAATGATGTCATCTTTAGTTTCAATTTTGTTGCAATGCTATTGTGTATTAAAAAAATGAAACCTTGCACAGTCAAGCTAGACCAATTTTAAATGTATATGATTATTGAGTGTCATCAAAATTCATTTTATAGTGATGGAAAAGTACAATGAGTTTATAACTAAAAATGTGACATGGTAGTTGTTATTCTAATAACTGTCAAAGATCTCTGAAACAATGTAACTATATAGATAAATTTCAGGTAATTATCCTCTACCAGCTTTCAAGATACAAATTCAAATAGGCATGTCTAATAATATCAATTATAGTATGGATTGAATGTAGTGTACAAAATAAATATGGAAGAAAACTAAAAACAAGATATGCATATACATGTATTTGGTCATTTTACAATGGCAGATGAATACATGCAGAACATTCAAAGAATTTTTCACATTTTCTAATTTTTTTATGAATTTTTTTAACACACTGTTAATGACATTACACAAAGTAAATGTTGTTTGGTGGTTTTATAACTACAATACGCATTATGTAACTTACCTACTTGCCTTTGAAACACAGATAACTTATGGGTTATCCACACAAAAATTACAGTAGGTAAGTTATTTATTATTTATGCTTTTTCATGATTCTTTTCATCATTCTACAAATTGATTATTTAAGTTCCTTCACAAAAGTATCATATAATATTGCATGTTGGAGCTGTAACTTTCTGTTTAAACTAAGTTCTTAATTAACGAAAAAGAATCCATGTGTATACTTTAAAAGCATAAATTGTTTTACTGGACAAAAATTACATTTAAATAATGAAATTATTTTATGTTAAAAATATGTCAATGTTGTTCCTGCCTTTTCATGTAATAAGGAATTGAAGATTCAATTCCAGTAAAAGCAGATATGTTAAATGAGAAAGTTGAAGTTTAAATTTAAAGTATCTTCACTGAAAAATAAATTTAAATATGAAAGCTTGTACACAAGTATTGTAAACTATTCTCAATATGTATTTTTCTTTTAATTATAAAAGTTTTGGTAATAGAGCTCAAGAAAATTGTTCAATACTCCAATCTCTGCATAATTTATGAAACAAAAAGTGAAGACAATGTTTATTAACAACATAAATTATTTCTATTCATTAAAATGCCAATATAGGTAATAATTTATTTGTTGTAGGGGAAACAAGAACAATTATAAGGTGTTACAGTTTTTAAGTGTAGGAAGTTAAAAGAATTGTACAAATATGAAAGCTAGTTAACCTAATGCACAATGCTAACAAACTTTGAAATTGAATTTGTCAATGAATTTCATTTGTTGTAATTTAAAAGTGTAATTGTATTATCAACAGGTAAACAATTTTAAATTGATTTTCATGTTGATAATACATATACATATTAATAAAGTCTATAATTTATTTTTCTTGTTTTCAAAGCAGTTATTAAATAAATATTTGGCTTTTCCCCCCTATCTATAAGGATGACGAAGAAAAAAGTTTCAATTGTAAAAATGATTTAGTGTTAAGTAATTTTAATATATAATAAAAATGAAATCAGACTAGTTATTTATAAAATGGTAATTTGCTTATCAATGCCCTAATTTTGATTTTATATATATATAGATGCAATGAGCAAAAAAAAAAACCAGTAGAAATAAATATTTGTACTGATTTTTTTTTGCTCTGCATAGCCATTATCATCAGTTTTTTTTTTTTTTTTATAAAAGCTTTGTCATCTGTCATAGTTCTTTCTTGTCTGTTCAACATTCCCTATATTAAATAAATACATAATAATTTGCACAAATCTGTATTATAAAAAAGTTTTATAAATATTCATGCAGATTATCTTCTAATACTTGAACAGAAGTCTTGTTGAATTACATCATATAATATAGAATCATTTCATAGATTAAATCTGAATTCAATCATTAAATATAAAACAGTAAATCCACATTTAACAACTTATAAATATGCAGAATTTCATTAAATGACATGTTTCATTGAGACATTCTTACAATAATTCAAATTTTAAAATTAATTAATTTGTCTACATAAAATACATATTTCATTGTGAATTGTCATGATCTCACATTTCTGAAATTTAATGTTTTATTATTATTAAATGATATCAAGTCAAACAGTATAAAATTATTTGAAGTTTAATTATAATTTTTATATTTCATTTTTATTATTTAATTATATTAAATAAAGATTTGATAATTCACAATTTAAACAAATTTGAATAAACTTTTGAGGCACAATGACATCTTAATTCATTAACTTGACAATGTTAAATCATATTTATTAGATTTATGTAAACAAGTGAGAATTATTGTATGTTTAAAGTGTATAGTTTATACTGTAATTTTTTGAGAATAACCTGCAGGCTATATATTTTAAAGTAAATTTGAAAGCAGGTGCAGATTATCCATCAATTTTAAATTGCAATTACAAGCTCATCCAACAGATTTTTCTTTTTCTCAACTTACTAAGAGTGTCTTAGAAATTGTGAAAAATCCTTTGCATGCCACACACACATTCATCTGCCATCATGTTCTTTTCCAGAAACCCCAGACACACACAAATATTTTTATATTATAGGAAAAATCTATTAGTATTTTCATATATTTATAGTCTATCTAACAAAAGATGATCTTTACAAAATCATTTTTAATGAATGGTTTGTCACTTTCATTGAAAATTAAATCTGACTCAAACTTTTACCAATTTTCATTATAAAGTGAATTTTTATGATTAAAATAGGTCTATCATTTTAAATGTATATAAGTAACTTGTGATAAATGCACTAAATACTAGAATTATACAAAACACTTTCATAAGCTGGATTTTTGGTTGTGTAACACAACATGTTGGAGGAAAATGAACATTTTCAATTGCCTTTAGCAACCATCTTCAAGTTAAAAACATATTTTGAAACTGATATCAGAATAGAATGGGTGATGGAATGCAATCATTTAAAATACAAAACAAACAACTTCTGATTGGCAGTCGGTGGTCATGTGGGATGTAAATATCGAGATGTAAAAGTAATATCACCAATAAATATCCAATAATGTCCTCCAAGCTGGGGATAATGTGTTGTCCTCCATGTATCTGATAGCTGTGTTGTTTCTATTATCCTTGAAAATTTATAGCATTTCTAGGTACTTAGGGAAGTTGTGTTTCACGAGTGGGATTTTTGGTTGTGTAAATATTAACTTGCGGCTGACCATAAATAATTATATGGTCTCATGGAAAGAGGATAGTTCAGAGTGTGACATAATCTGACAAGAGAAGGGGAGGAGAACAATTTTGTGATACCATATTTCACATTTACAATAAATCAGTATCATACATGATTTTAATACAATATGTCACATTTAAAATGTATTCTTTAAAAATTTAGTTTTGCATTTAAATTTATCTAATAACACTAAAAAAAAAATAGGAAATGTGTACCATGAAATAATCTTACTGTGGTAGATAACACATTATAATTTGTTATAGCCACAAAGTGGTTAGTTCAATTTCTGTGACTATAATAGTGTGGAATTGGCACCATTGTATTCTCATTATTTGTAATTTATAGATAACTAATCAGTTAATGTTTTTACAAGTCTGAACTCTAAAGAAAGTTAGGATAAGTTAAGTTATGTTATAAAATTGTTGTAATGTTGCTATAAAGTCATAAGTATAAGATATGCTGAGTTAAACAAGGTAATTTATGTAGGACTATCTAGGACACATCTCACATCTGACAGGATGTGAAACAGACCAAATACACTACTGTACTTACAAGGTATGCATTTATTTATTGTGTTAGACTTGTTAAAATGCTTATCAAATGTTTTTGAACAAAGTTTATTTATACATTATCAAAGAAAAAGGAAATGTAGAAAGTGACACTCAATGATATTTTCTAAATCTGCACACTGTAGCACTCTCATGAGCAAGAGAGAAACAACTTTTGAATTTGTTTGGAATGCTTTATTGGGGAATGTAATGCAGATGCTGAGTGCCTGAATATTGATGAAGTTGACATGGCAGGACAAGACAGACATACCTCAACATTTCCATTGTGCTAACTGAAGAATACCTTACAAACACAGGTGAGTAAAATAACTTGTTAGCAAAGTGTAGCAAAAATAAAATTTTGATTAATGTGATGCTATTGTCAGAGTGTTTTATTTTGATAAAAATCTAAATAAATTGTATTATTTATCCACTATATAACTGACACAGTACATTATATTATAGTAATGCAAAGGCTTTGTTGGGGAGGGACTTTGTTAAAATGTAAAAATTAATGACATGGAAGAGGGGTTAAAAATGAATTTTAGTGTGACATCAGTTATGGATGGCCTCTTGACTGTGTAATGTTTCTCCTTTACAAACAATAGTGTTAGCAAAGTGGCAGGAAATAATGACATTTAAACTAAAGATATTGTCATTTCAGTTTTTAAACTGTACAGAATAAACACAAAATACACAACTTATTACATAAGGAAACACATGTTTTAAAGACATGTTTTAAATTATTATTTTTTTATTTTTATTTTTTAAATTTAGCAGAAGATTCCCTATAATGTAAATGTTATTTTAAATGGATATTAATTTTTATAAAAACTATTATAAGTACATATTATATTGATATTTGGTTAATGTTTTTTAAAAAAAAACTGAACAAATTTTTAAAGTTGAAAAATTTGATAAATTTTAAAATTGTTTTTATATGTAAACCTTTGAAAGTAATATCATAATGGAAAATTGTCAAATGATGAAAGGTGAAATACAAAGGTTGTATTGTACTTAAACCTTAGCTCATGCCTTAAATCATGTGATGAGGGTATCAACAAAAATGTATCCATGGAAGGTTTGAATATATAAATGGCAAAATTGCATAGTAGAAATGAATTTAATCATTTCTTTTTGATTATTATTATTTGATAAATAAAATAGAAATGAAATAAATTTTGTCATGTTCATATTATTAAAGCAAACTGGAGAATAACTCATTTCAAGCAACTAACCTTTCATTCACTCCAGCACAAAAGGAATTTAAACAACACTGGTCAACAGAGGTTTTCTTAAATAAATAATTGTGACTGCTTCCCTACTAATTCTGATGCACTTATTTCAAACCTGAACACAAAATTTTCCTATAGGGCACCATTTATTTGTAACAGATTAGCCCCTTTAACTGTAAATACCACAAATCAATTTATTTAAAAACATAATTGTAATTAATCACAATGTGATAAGACTAACTGTGTAATTATGGTGGTTATAAAACTTTCAATGGTTAATTTATATTATAATGAATTTTATTTTTGAGTCTTTTTATCTGCACAGTTTAACATTCTGTCTGCTATAGAGTTGGTGTCATGTAGTCCTAAGTTCCCTGTTCCCATTGCATTGGAGGCATGGAATGCTGAAGAAGAAAAAAACTACACGTGTTATTATACCAGATATGAAGGTCTTGAATTATTTTTGTATTAACTACTCTCATCTAATTAACTAGTCAAAGTTAAATAATCTTTTATGTGATCTTGACTTATCGAGTTCAGATTAAAAAGATGGCATTTGTTATTGAAAGGTACAAAAGTCTATATATATATAAAACTTACATATATTTTATGAAAGACAACATGATTTGAATATACTTCTCCCAGGCAGATTCTCTAATATATGCAATGATGGAGGTCTGATATTCAGCACAATAGCATTCTTGTGGAATTACAGACAACTAGAATGTTGCATGTCTCTTAAGATAATTTCTTATCTAGATTTTTCAGGAATCTAAGCTATGTCATGAATACGGCAAAAAGTTCTTCAGGAATCCATGGTGGCTATGGAAAGCTGTTTTCGAGGCAAATAAAAGTCCAACAATGCTGGCTTACTGCTGTTGGACTCTGAAGAGCAATGTTTTGCAGTTAAATACAGCATGAAATCCCCAAAAATTCATTTTAGGTAGGTACAATCATTATTACTTATTGTTATTATTTCTTTCATTACAAGTAGTTTTTTTGCAGCAAAAAGCAATATTCATTACTTTAAAAACTAGGCCCAATAGAAAGAATGATTTGAAATTAAAGGGTTCAAACAAATCTGAAAATGTTTGCTAGAGAAAAAGGATTCAATGCTGGAATGAATGAAATGTTAGTTGCTTGAAATAAAGTTTGTCATTTAGTGCCATTTTATTTTTGATACTGAATGCAGTTTAGGTAGTTCTGTCTCAGATTTTTCATTTTGCTTGTGTAAAATCACTTAAACAAAAAAACTTCTTATATAAATAAAACAAAATGTTTGAGATGATAACTTGTAAACTGTATACTGGAAGTATTCACAAGTGTAGATTATGCAAATTTTTTGTTTCCATTCTGGAAATTTTCAGTGGGCTATAAGCTGATGGTGGTTATATGCTTCAGGGATTATCTGAATGAAATTATGGTAAATAAAGCAAAAGACCCAGTGTTGAGGTGAGATTTTTCTGCTGATGACATGGCTTATTGGATTACTTGCAAATCAGTGACTGTCAACAGTAGAATAGATCACACAATGAATCTAGCCAAACTTTCATAGTTTGGCAAGATTCATCATGTGCAAACAAATAAGGTACTGTTTACAATAACAAAGAAATGCTGTATTTCTTTAGGATAAAAGTAATGCTAAGTAATACAAGAGAAAGAGGTTAATCAAGTCATCAACAGGTCAGTTTATTACTTTGTAAAGGTTTTACTCTTAAATATTTCTTGTATTTTGTTGAAAGAGCATTCAATGACTAGTGAAATAATTGCACATTATAAAATAAGCATTACTCATTAAGACTATTCTAATGTACTTAACTCAAACAAAGTTTGAATTTAAAAAAGTTGGAAAAAAATTTAGAATGCATTTACCCGGAACAAATCTTTAAGTTGATAATAGCTGTTATTTGTATGTTAGCTGAACATGGCCTACTTTTCAAGGAATAACTGAAAATTTTGATTCACTGTAGAATGAGAATTTTAGGATTGATTGAGTTTACTAGTCAGTTTGATCTATTTTTAGCTGGACACATTTTGAAAAATGGAAATTATGGAAAAAGGAAATCCTATATCTATCCAAAACTAGCTGTAAGAAGTTCATTTACTAATAGCTCAAAAGACCCACACATTCATTGTTAACAAAAAATAATTATTCTGATTATTTTAGTATGTCAGTTAATTCAACACCAGATCTATTGACATACAGAATCAATTAATTGTTGTTCTTTGATACTTAAAAAGCTAGTGTTTAGCAGGATGCCAACCTTTTTGGAATTAAATCATCATACTGGAAAGGAAATAGCACACCACTTATTAATATTTACATAAAAGTTGCAAACTCAATTTTTTTCAAAATATAGAGATCAGTTCTATAACAATAATGCAAGCATTTCTGGTCATAATAATATAGTGCAGCAAAAGACTTAAGAAGAAAATAAATTTGCATTAAGTTTGTCATGTACAGGCATCCCCTGCTTAATGTCTTCTGACAAAATGTCTTGTTTTTTTTTTTTTAATACACAAATTTCATAGAATGTCAAACACTCTCAACACTAAATTTTTATTATATAAGCATGAACTGAAAAGCATAAACTTATTTCCCAAAAGTTCAACACATTTTTAACAACACAATATGTAAAAAAAGTCTTAAGTTACATCCAACTGTAACTGGTTAGAACATTAGAATAACACACACATTTTTGAAAATATTCTGAGTGTCAAGAAATGGAGTACAATCTTGAATATAGCTGGAGCTGGAAGAAACACTATAGCTTCATTTCATACCAACACTATCCAGAGCAGAAAGCATAAACATGCCTTTGTCATGTCACTGATGGTGATCAATCAATTCTGCAATATTCTCTATACATTTTTTTTTCAGTTTCAACCAGTTAGTGAAAAATTCCTAAAACTTGTCTTGAAAATGAAACAGTGTTAAAATCCCTCTAATACCAGGTGGGAGACAAGCAATGGCAACAGTAACAATTTTGAAGTTTTTTTTTTTAAATGCTGAAAACAATATAGTCTATAACTAAATACTAGCCATAAAAGAAAGATACCGGAAAATAAAAAATATTGCAGTAATATTTAAGAAACAGAACTTATTTTTATGTTTATCATGCAAGATGAGATTTTGTAAAATAGTTTTATAAAGCAAGTCAAGTTCTGAAGTTATAGATCTGCACATATTTTTAAGTTTACAAGAGTTACTAGCTGATTAACTATGCTCTTTAAGAAATTACTTTGAAAAATTTGAAGTACTTGTAAGAGAACTACTACTAAATGTTGATCACAAAAGTGTTCAAACTCACAAATGTGTTAGAAAGACACTATCCAATGATGAAGATGCATCAATAGTAGATCAGAATGCCAGAGATAAATTTCATATTGCCTAATTATTGCCAAACTAAAAACTGAAATGAGAAAAGGTTACAAAGCAGTACACACATTTTCCTTTCTAAAGTACCAAATAATATCATTTCATATACAGAAAAATAAAAAGTACTTTTACTGTTCTCAAAAACTAATTAACGCTTATCCAGAAGATAGAAAAAAAATCTTTCTGCTGAGCTTTACCACCTTATACATATAAGCATCATAACTTCAGTGTAATAACAAATAAAAACCAGATACAGTCATGATAAACATTATAAAATAATTGTAGAAGACAAAAATAGTTGGGTGTTTCCAAATGTTGACATTTCATTGAGCATTTTGTTGTTATTATTAATTGTTACAAACTGCACACATGAGCATTTATTTTCTCAACTCAAGCATTTTAAAAATCAAAGTTGAACAGCTATGTGATAAAACAAATTGGATGCCTTGTCTCTGCCAAGTGAAGGAGTAGATTTGTTACATTAAATCAGTTTGAGAACTTGATCAAAGACTTTGCAATTAAAAAGTAAATAAATAATAACCTAAAGGTAAAATCTTTGCTTATATATTTTTTATTGCTATTTACTTTTTTTTATTTAATATCGTTGTGGGGTCCTTCCTGGAATAAACTGAAAAAGAATGATAACTTCTCAAACTATTACTTCATATTCCTCATTTACTTAATCTTAATATCTTATAAGTTAAACAAGGAGCAGCTGTGCCAGCATCATTGTTAGGCTTTGCTTAGGCTATCACTTGGTCCTAATTTGGCACTGATCTATATACTTAATTTAGTGATTGGATCAAGACTTATAAAAATATTTTCGAATTGTTTATGTATCATTTAACAACAGAAATAAATAAGATAATAAAGAAAATATCTATGCTAATTTAGGAAATATTTGAAATGTTTATTTTAAAAACAAATAATCTATTAAAACAAATATAAAGCTTATTTTCAAATTATCAAAATTAATTTTTTAAACCAATCAATAAAAGTTAAACAATTTAACAAAGTTAATAAATCTAAACAATTTCTAGTGAGAAAATAAATTTCACACATTTAAAAAAATTTAACTGTTGTTTCTCTTAAATAAATGCTACTGGCTCTAGATTTTTGATAATTATTTATTTCATTTTTAAAAATTCATACAATATATATATGTGGCAAAACATCAAGTTACAAAGTATTGAATTTCTTTGAAGTTTATATGGATAAAAAAGTAAAAAAACTGAATAGTAATTATCTAGAACAGAAGTATCCAATTTACATTTGTTGTAACAAAATGAACATAATTTAATCATAAATTTCTTTTTTGTTTTCAATATGGTAAAATTTCTGTTATGTATATTTGATAAGAAAGTTTGAATGTGATAACAAAGATCACACATTCATTTAAAAGATCAGTTGGTATCTTTCTTAATGTTATATAATAGGAAAGAAAGACCACAAATTTTTAAGTTTTGCAAAACTAAATGATATCTTTTAAAAAATGAATAGTTTTATTTAGTAAGAAAAATTTAAATCTGAAATGATGACAAAAGAAAATGGCAAATTAAAAAAAAAGGTAATTTATTTAATTTGGCTTTTTATCCTATATACTCTCTTAAGGAAATATGTAAGTTAACATAACTTACTGTAAAAATTTGATTTTATCAGAAAATTGAACTATTTTACAAAAATAATATTTAAATTGTAATTTATTTCCTCTAAGTCATGAATAATTGAAGTAAATTTACAATTACAAAAAATACATATGTAAAATTACAAATTCAAATTCATTCTCCCATTTTATCTGTGCTTGATATTTATAACAGATATACTGTATATTTATTGTGTTGTAATGTGTTTTCTTCAGACAAAACACATTTTTTGTCAGCAAAACTTATTTATTGAAAGCAAAACTGTAAATCTTGAAATATATTTTTATTTATTTATCAGTAAATTAACAATGATACACACAACTGAAACTTAATTTTTATTACTACTAACTAAACATTAAAAGTCATTTTTTTATAATATTTGCCTCAAACTTTTCAATATTTGTATTGTCATTTTGTCATTTAAAGAATATATATATATATATATACTGTATATATAAATTAATTCTATATTAGTTAGCCATTATTTTTCAATAGGTATTCTTTCTTTTAAACACTCATTACCTATTGTAATTTCTAGAGAAATCAATTAAATTCCATTTAATCATTAAATAATGAATAAAATATGCTACATACTAATTAAAAATATCATTTCATAAATACCTCCTTTATTGTTGTTTTTTCTTTTATCTCTAATTTGTTTATTGCAAATATATCTCTAATAATTCATTTTTCAATAGTATGAAAAATTGTTAAAAATAAAAATTTATATCAAACTAATGGAAAATAAAGAGAACAAATAAATACATTTGTTAATGTTTTCAGTTTAAATATGGATTGCTATAGAAGTGTAACAGAAATGGACGTTGTCCAAAAGTCAGTAACAGTTCTAATTTTCAAAACTAGTATATATAATCACAAACTATTCAAATATTTCATACACACGGATGAATATAAAAATTCCATATGTAATATTTATATTTTAAAAGTAATAAACAAAAAACATTAAAAATCTGTTTGTTTTCTTTATTTTTTGAATTAAATATTTTATAGACAAAACAGCTGGAAAAAAAAAGACAAAAATATCTTAAAAATAATTCACCTACCTGAATTTAAATGTACATATAATATACATTCATTAATTTTTTAGATATTCATAGCATAGAAATTTCAAATACATTTTATCAAATACAGCTATTCTTATTTAGCTCTGGATCTTCAATAAAATGTATCTGTTGTGATTATGAGTCCTTGATAAAAAATATTCATATGATATATATATATGTGTGTGTGTACATATATATATATATATATATAATAATTATTCTACTGTACACACAGAATGCATTCTTAAAATGAACATATAGTTTACACACAATAAATTATAAGAAAAAATATATTGTATTTTAAATACCATATTTACAAAAATAAAACAAATATATCACAGTGCAGTGTTTTATATTGTTTTGGTGCTTGACTTTGAATCTGCAGGTGCAGGTTGAACATCACTAAATCTACTTCTAGATTTTCATAAATATTAAAAAGTCCTGTTAATAATTGATATATAGAAAAATTTAAAAAGAATCAGTTTTTATTCTTATTGCCTAGTGAATAAAAAAAAGGCAGAAATTATTAAGCAATAAAGTAACAACATGTAAGAACAATGCTATAGTAAAAAGCAAAGAGCAAATATTTAATTACACACTGTGGTTAAAAAAATTTTGAATAATATAATTATCAAAATAATTATATTTTTCATATTAATGTTTCTTCATGAAAATAGCAGTTATGTAATTTTCAGTGACCTATATTAAATCAGAAAATTTTGTATAAAATGTAGTTTATAAATACAAATATTCCAATACTTTACCAAATTTGAAATCTTTTTACTTTTTGATTAAAAAAGTAATAATAAAGAATTATCATTTAAAGTTAAATAAAATAAAATTCGAATTTTATATTATTGTTTAAAAATTCAGGGAATAACAAAGTAATTTCTTAAAATAAATATTAAATATGAAAAATTCCACAAGAAAGAGAAGCTGCTTACAGCTTGATCAGTGGCACTCTTGCTGTAGGGCACCGGTATCAACCGATCCTGCAATTCACCGCCAATCACCTTGGAAAATACACAGCAGCAAATATATATGCTTTGATTTTGAGCCATATAAATACATGTAAAACAGCTGAGATGTAATTGAAAATGAAGCTACATCCAAGAACTACAATGTTTCTTATTTAATATAGATTATTTGATGAAACTGTACATCAGTTGGCAATTTCACAAAATTTTCAATTAACTTTATACATTAAAGAGAAACAAGAATAAAAACATACAAAATAAGCAATAAGTTATTACATAAGTTTTTTCTAGATAAATAAACAGTCCAAAAAAGTACATTTTACTGGGTAGATAACATTACCGATCCTGAAATATTCTCGAAACAATAGAAAAAAAAATATTTATTATATCATTATCAACAAATTATGTGAATTTCAAAATAAATTTATGATATTATCAATTATTTGTTCATCATGCATTACAATTACCTTATTTTAAGTAATGATTAAAAGCACAACACACACCCATGCAATGTATTGCTTATTTTGAGTATTTTTCTATAGTATAGGAGTCCAAAGGGTTAAAAGTGTCTCCACAATTCTTATACTATACTTCAAATTCATAAAATATATAGTTTAGTAGATATATTAATCCAAAATTTTTCTTTTCAATTAATAATTTTTCATCATAAATACATAAAAATAGTTTTTGATTTGGTGCAAGAACAATAAAAGTTTGTATATATAAATTACACGTGTGGCACTGGCACTTTTTCACACGAGGCAACCAATTATCGACTTCTTGCTGCAATAATTGATTGCAACAAAATTTGATATATATGTAAATTCATATTGCAATTAAACAACTTTTCTTTTGTTGTTTTAATTGCAATTTGCATGAAATCACTTTGATCTTCTCATTAGAACAATCTATATTTTTTTCTTACAAAGTACTGTACATACAACCAAACTGTAAAGCATCCAATCTATACTGTTGTTTTCACTTATAATTAAATTTTAACCAAAAAAACATATATAAAGTCACAATCACTATTTCATAAGTAAGACAACTACATGAACATTGAAAGTGAATCTATATTTTATAAATTTATAGATATATAAATATATGTGTTCAAATATTGAAAAGTGTAGATAATTTTATCCTTTCTGTATGTTTATTATATATATTTATTTACTCCTATTACACAATATTAAAATTTTGAAATGTAAACTTAGCACCTGCCACTTTTCTTTGACGTGACTGCTTTTCAAGCTCTTCTTCCAAAATTAAATTTAGATTCTCTATTACCCGTAATAAACTTGGTACATGCATAATTCTTACTATCAAATACACTATTTGCTCAAAAATCCATGAATTTGCAATTATTAACAACAAGCAAACACAGCTGCCAAATGCAAACTGATTTTACAGCAAAAAAATTTTAGATGTATGTTTTTAACATTTTAACATTAATTTAATAAGAGTAAGAAAAAGTGCTAAATGCTCGACAAGTACATATCATAATTTGAAATGGAGTAAATATTATATTTAATATTTTATTTTACTTTCTCTAGGCAGTTTTTCACTTTGTAAAAAAAAGAAAAATAAAATAAATTTAATATTTCTTTCCAGCATTATTAATAATAAAAAAAATGTATATACATTATATACATGGTGTACAAAATTAAAGAATTTAAATCTGGACAAATTCAGATAAAATTATTCATTTATTATTTAAAAAATAGTACCTGATAATGTAGAACAGTATACAAACAATATTCTGAGAAAATTATATTAATTTAAAAGAAAATTTGGATTAATATACATTTATATATATATACATATCTTATAGATTTTGTAAGTATGTAGTAATTAAAAGAATGAGATTAAATATTAAAAACACAAAGTGTGTTATATTTTGTTGTATTTTGTTTTGAATTAATGAATACAATATTGCAATAATATATAAAATTTGGAGCTGTTGTTCCTTAAAAATATAAATTCATCATGCATCTTATATAAATATGTGTATTTATGTTGATAAGTATATAATATATATACATATATTTATATGAAGTATTTATAATGTAATTTTTCTAGTATATTTTCTATGTATCATTCACTTTTTATAAAATGATAAATTCCAATTTTTTTTAGAAAATAATTAATTTAAATACTTCAAAATTTAACAAATTAAAAAAATAACAACATTATCATTTGATAAAAGTTATTTTTAAATAAATAAATTCTTTTATTTATACGAAATTAAAACAATCCAATTTTAAGATATTTAATGAGCTTAATCATATTATCATACTTATGATTTCTATTAAAATTTATTTATTTATTTTTGCATACAATTTCAAATGTTTATAAACAATTCTATTTCATGAATTAAAATTTTTAATTGGATAATTTCTGTGCATATAAAATATTTTAAGTACCAAAATTGTAGAATTTCATTCAATACTGATTTTAAAGTAGAATTTTCATTTTTAGTCTCAATTTTCTTTTTAATATCTTTAAATTAATATCTAATCATTTTTTTGCCCATTTTATCAAACAAAAGGGGAAAACTAAGATTTTCTGAAACACACTTTTATTAAACATTTTCAAAAATTTCCTGATAAATCAATTTATTAATTTGAAAAAAACTGATTATTTAATATATATATTCTTCATATTCTATTTGTATATGTTTAGAACTGATTATAATATACAACCAAACCCTGTATAAGTAAGTGATCATTGAAACTAAATGTGATAGTCTATACAACTATGAACAGTTCATATTAAATGTTCTTTGTTTCTTTTCTGTTTTTCAAAATACAACCACAGAACTGACCAAAGACATGTCAGCAATCTTTTCACAATTCTTCTTGATTGACAAACAGTCTTGTTATAAATTAAATATCGTTGTTTAACATTTCTCATTCTTATAATAATTTGAAACTATCCACAACAGTTCAAATTCTATACAAGAGTAACAAAAGATTTAAATATATTTATCTTGAATTGCTATGGATATAATAATAAGTTTCTTTCAAAATGAAATAAATTGTGTCATTTATATTAAATTCAATAGGATTAATATTTAAAAATTCAGGTAAGGAACTTTTATCTTTTAATGAACATTTAAATTTCAAGTATTTAACCAATACCAAAGATCTTTTTCATACTTGCTAATTTGTAACAATCTAACTATTGTCTTTCACAGTTAATTACAACAAGGCAGGGCATAGTATAACCACAATATAGGGAATGATAGTTGCCTAAAGGAAGATGCAGCAACCTATTTCGTTATAGCTAACTTCAGAACTCATTAACATACCACTGTGACGATTCATGTCAGTTTTTTGACTTATTCAATGTTATTTAATAAAGATATGCCTTCTTTAGTTATACTTCATCTGATCTGCTTCCATAATGACAGATTCTTAATGGTGTAAATCTACACAGATATAAACAGGAGATCATATGTATCAAATACTTGTTTCATGAACTTTAGTGGGCTCAGTAAGAAGATGATAGCCCTGGGCTAATGGACTATTGATATTGAAACCAGCTCTACTACTACTATTATTATAGGAGGCATTGGAGGAAGGCGAGGAAGAATTAACTGGAGTGATACTTGTAGTTGTGGTTGGTGAAATAGATGGTGTTCCCTGTTGGGTCTGGATAGGTGGTTGTGATGATATTGGTGATTGATGACATGAAGATCTTTCCATTAGAGGAGCAGTCTCTGCATGTGTATCAATTTCACTTGGAGCAGATGGTAGTTGAGAATTAAACTGGTTGATATTATTATGATGAATTTCTCTGTTATTCAAATTCTTAGCTCCGGCAGAATTAGATACAGAAGTTGGATTTGTATTTTTTAGCTGATCGGCTATTTCGTAGGGATAATCATTTGGCGATGGTGTTTTGAGATCTTCATCAATGTAGCTAATATCAGAGAGCGGCCTCGGACCAGGGTGACTACGTGAACTACGCAAACTGTGTAAACTGTGTAAACTATGTACACTACGTCTTTCCTCCATATCTTCCAATGTGCTCTTAAATGCCCTGACTACTCGAAGCTGTGGAAAGGAAAAAGGAAACATACATACAACACACAAATAATTAAGGAGGAATTAGAAACATTAAATAACACAAAAACTAAATAATTCAGTCACATCACAAAATAAATATTATGCAAAGCATTCAATTATATCATTCAAGTGATTTTATATTTCTTACACCTGACCATTTCCCTGATGTCCAAAGATGTCTGGCAGTGATATATACACATATATGTTTTTATATCACTATATTCCTGAAATTATTTATTGAAAAAATACCAAAGCTTAACATGCTATTCAATATATTATTGAATTATATATTCATAACATGCACATAATTTGGAACAATATCATTTTGACACTTAATTGTCATTCATATTTTGACAATTTTAATTCATCATTATTAAACAATATCACTACTTTTAATATTAAACTATAGCAATGGCAACAGTAATAGTAGTAATAACACTAAACAACAACAACATTAATAATAAAATAATAATGATTAATAATAATTATTATGTAATAAATTTTATTATAAATATAAAAGTTACATGCAGCAAATTTTAAATACTGCAGCAAAGTTGTTTAAATAAAATTTTTCTGCACAGAAAAAAGCTTGATGGATGAAGTAGAATATCTTAAATTTTTCTTTATCAAAAACTGTACACATTTTTTTTTTAATAGAAAAGTTATATTAAGAATATATATATACTTGAAATTCAATGATACAGTCTGTAAATATTATAGGTAATATTAAAAATAATTGGAAAAAATACCATTATTCATAAAAATAATCCAAATATAGATAAATGAAATATTTACTGATTATTGCTTCAATATTCACATACCAATATTTATATATTTTTACCAAAAATAGTTTAATAAATTGAGCAATACTTTCATTTTAATTAGTAAAATATTTTTGAAAATAAATTTAATCTTACTGAATTATTAAAAATGTTTTCAAATCTATATATTTAATAATTTAAAATCATTAAAATGTTTGAGAAAAGTGTTTGGAGACAGATGCATAATTTTTATATCAGGAAGAAGAAAAAACTCATTGTGAATCAAAATTTTTGAACTAAATAAGCACAAATAGTTGTTATTTTACATTAATAAAGGAGGTTTGCTAAAATTTAAAAAGGTTTTAAATAAATCTTTAAATTATAAATTTTATTTTCTATAGATTAGAAAGACAACAATGAACAAGATATATCTGAAATAAAAAGAATTTCCAAATAATTATTTAGTTTTATTTTTTAATTCTCCTCAATCTCTGAATTAATTTCTCAATCAGAAATATTTAAATACATCCACAATTTGATGAAAATACATAATAAAATTTAAAAAGTTTCAATGAAGCATTACAATAACTTTGCTTTAATTAAGAGGTTAAGAATTAATGTGTGGACCCAGAGAAGTTTGTGATATTTGTCCATGTCTCTTGGCCAGTTCTGTGGTATACGTGTTATTTTGTATGTTTTCCTAGTGTTCTTGGATATGTGTCTGGAGCATTTTAGTAATAGCTCTAATATAATTGATTGCTGTCCCCAAAAGACAGTGTTGTAGAGATATGGCATATACTTCAAAATTTTCCCAGCAAGTTGACTTCATCTCTGTCATTATATAAAAGCCAACACAACATAGATTGGGGTCAGTGACAAGATAAACCTGAATTTTCTGAATGTAGCTAATGACCTCAAATATGGTATTGTGGACTGTATGTAGCTAAGATGTATAGAGTGGTTAGCAGAAAGTTATTTTTATGAAGTTAACAAAGTATTTGAATTTTGCAGGTGTATAACCTGCCTTACATATATCACAACTGATACTAACTGCAATAAGTTGTAGTTAGTATCAGTTGTGCAAGTCTAGCTTCACTAGTTCATAAACATAGCATTCTAGTCAAGCAGCAGTTGACAATAAGTTAGATAGCTTATTGTCAATTGCTGCTTGACTAGAGGGAAAGGGAAATGCCCTGCTTATGAAAGCTGTTATGAAGGAATTTACATACTGAGGAGAATTGGAAAGCAATTGATAGAAGAATGTGTTGAATTTATGGAAAACAGAAAACATAATTTCTCCTGGGGATCTGTATATATGTAGAACTAAGAATGATATTTTAGCATTGTCCTCATATTCTGTCATGAAGGAAACAAAGTAAATGGAAGACAGCATTTCTCCAAGCACTCCCAAGTGATAATGGTATAATTGTTGCTTCTCCTACGAAATAACAGGTAAATCACAGAACTGGCCAAAAGTGTCCTGAACCAAGATCACAAACCCTTCTGGTCTTGCACATTAATTATTAAACAATACCATGTTGTTCCTATAGAAAAGTATTCTATCTCCCCTCCCTCCTACCTTTTAACAGTGCCACCTTAACATTTCCAAACTATAGATCACATTATTTAATAAATTTAAATCATAAAACTACAGACTAAAAAAAAACATTGTTTTTTGTTTTTTAAATTTTTTTTTAACTTTTAATAATTTAAAACTTTTATCAAATCTCAAATTTTTGTACATTCCATGAGCATGCAGCTGGAACAATTTTAAAGGAAAGTAGTCTGTTATTTTCTTGTTCAAATATGAAAACATTAAAAAATAATAAAGTTCAAATTCCTTTTAAATTTCTAAAAAAAATTTAACTTAAAAAGGAAATAATTTATTACTATTATTCATTTATTTTTCTAAAATAAAAAAGAACCATATTTTGTCAATTTATGTATATAAACAATTTTTGTTTCAAAATTTTACCTTTATGTAACAAAGTCTATTTAAATGTCAATGTTTATATACATAATATAAAGGCATTAAATCATGATTGTATCAAAAAAATTGCACTATTTTTTAGATAAATAAATATTCTCAAAAATTTCCTTACTTTTGTCAACAGGGTTTTAAGTAGCATTGTATAATTATAATAATAATATAAAATACTTTTGCTATCTATCTAAATATTTTATTTGAATTATAAACATATATTTATTTAGCACAGAACTAAAATTTAAATTGTTAACACTAAACAAAAATATCTATTTTAAACTTTCATTTAATGTTAACAATTTAAATTAAATTATGTTTATATATATATATAAAATTTATATTCAAATTTACAAATTTAAACAACTTATATATGCATTCTGTCTCCATTATCCTGAGTTTAAAATTGTTAAATACATATTCAATCTTACACAAAGAATATGAACTTTTTTAAATTGAAAAATTTAGGTAAATTTAAAACACAAAAACTAATACAAAGTAATTATAAAAATTGTGCACTTGTATAAATTTCTTTTAACAATTCTTGTAAATTTAAGAAACTATAATGCAAATATATTAATACATAATAATATTCAAAAAGAAATTTTATATAAATATAAAATTAGTACTATATATATGTATATAATACTAAGGTACTGGTACAATAGATGATTTGAGACTATGTAATTATATAAATTTTTTCTGTTATTAATTAAAACAAAGCATCTAAACATGCTATATCTCTGCTAATTTTAATGATTAATACTAAGTAATTTGCTACTAGAGGTAGATGCACTGCACAGCAAAAAGAGGTTGCAGGTTCAAGCCCCGTCCCAGGTCAGTTCTTTTCTTCTAGATATTTCTAAAATGATTTAATAAATTATTAAAATTCTAATTATTAATTTAGTTAAGAGATGGTGCCTAACGTCTACCTCTAGTAGCAAATTACTTAGTATTAATCATTAAAATTATGGAGTTATGTCCCGATTATTTAAGGCAATCCATTTGCTTATGTTTCTATATACATATCGGGCTTTATGATGCTTGATGTTTAGATGTTTGTTATAGCATCTAGCACTTTTTATATATTTCTTTTTTAACTTTTTTAAAAAAGAAATATATAAAAAGTAGTGTGTATAATTTTTGAAAAAGTTTTTCAAAATTACACATATCAAATTTCCAGTTTCCCATTATTAATAAAAGTAAATATTTTATACACAGGAACTAGCAGTGTATGATAAGAATGTTTTTTATATTCAAAATAATGAATAGTATATTGAAATGCTCTATTGAATAAAATTATTTCTGATAGAATATTAAATAACTTTTTGATGTTTGACTGATTAATGTTATGAATCAAAAATTAAGATGATGTTTAAAGACATCAAACTAAAGGAAGCTTATTTTCAAACAAATGTTTGAGAGTTTTTCACAACAGAATCTTTAAATTGACTGTAATACTTATATAAGAGTGTAATATCATTACATACTTATATAAATGGAAAAGAATTATCCTTATATTTATATTTCTTTATATCAACAGATAAAAATACCTGAACAATGTAATAATTTCTTCTGAAATAATCTAGACTCTAGAAATATACAAAATTTTACCTCAAAAAGACCATTTTTGGTTACTAAAGATTTCAATATCAATCACTGCTTTGCCAGTAAGTTTATTCTGCAAACTCTCAGACATAATTTACAGAAAATCAACTAAAAACATTTCACTTCATTAATTTTGAACTGATATCAAATCAAATTAATCACTATTAGATTTCTTTAAGATACACACTAGATATAAATTTGAACACATTCAGAAGTAAATGAAGTTTGTTCTGTAATATTTTTAATAATAAGAATTAATTTTATAAAACAAACTTTGTTTACTGAATCAGATAGTAATTTAACTTATAAATGACACTAGAAATTGAATTTATAGCTAACTGAATGCCATAGAAAACCTGTAGAGAAAAGTCTCTCTGGTTGGCCTAACAAGAACATAAGATTGTATAGTTCTGTGATTTTAAGTAAATATTGATTTAAAGCCAAGCTAACATAAATTGAATTGTGAAAATGCTATCCAAATCTACAGTTACTATCCAGCTTACTGCACTGACATTCAGATCTTGTACTGATTCAATTCCCCCTTTAGAATTTTCCAACATTATCAATTCATTACTTGCTCACTTATCTCTAGACCTAATTTTCAAAAAATTAACTTATTTCTAGTGTGTAAGCAGCTTAGAAGATAATTTGACTCTGTCAATTTCTTGATATTTCTTCTTGATATTAAGAATATTACTAATATAAAACATTGTAATTCTTACTTTCATATTCTCAAACTTCTGTGAAAGTAAATTTATATAAGTTTATCTATGCTTAAAGAACACACAGATAAACCTATATAAATGTATTTGAATCATTTTCTACATTTTAATTAATTTTGGATTAAAAATTTTAAGTCATTTCACCATATTAATATACAGCAAACATAAAATTAATAAATAATATTTTTTAATTAAAAAAAATAATAGAGAATTTTATCTAAGAATCTCACAAATCTTGTTTCAGAGTCCAAAAAAATAAATATTTTCTATCAAATAAATTGCATTTTTGATAATATAGTCATTCATCTGTTTCTCTTATCATTTTATGTAGGCGTAAAGCTCATACAAACTTACAAAGAATACTGTCTTAAGTTATTGATATTTAAAAAAGTAACTGTGTTGGCTATTATCCAATTATTAATGGTAAACCATAGAATAATTAGTTAATAAATAAAACTAAAAATTTTACTACCTTTATTAAACCATAAATTTTAAATCACAAGCTATTTTCACATTTTAAGAAATAATTTCCAAAGTTTCCTGCCTAAAATATGCAATTTTTTGCTGACAAAAAGTTTGCCATATAATTTATGCCAGTTTGCATTATTGTTGTGGGGTCCGAAATATTTGCAAAAATTATAAATTTTTATTTAAAAAAAATTATTAACTTTCTTCCAAAAAAAAAAAAATAAAAAAAAAATAATAATAAAAGGCCCTCCACTCAGAATATCTGTCATATTATTTATTAGCAGCTCATCAAAATTGAAATGATATATGCTGGTGACATTTTGTTATTCAGTGCTTTGAGTTGCTATTGGAAAAAACTCTCTCTCCAAATTTGGATTTACAAGAAAAGTAACATGAATGTAAGATGAAAATTAGCAATAAAACAAGAAATAAGAAAGAGTATGTGTGTTCTGAGATTTGAGTCTGACTAATAAGCATCCGTTTGGAACCTCTTGGCGCACATCATCATCACTGCAATAACAACTGCCAATCTAACTCCATAGCCAACAATGTTGCACTGTACTGTACCATCACCACCAGATTACCATTAGAAGAAAGACTTGTTCTAATCTCATTCATTCTAATCATTCATATTGTTATAATCTCAAATTCTAATTTCTAATCTAATCTAAAATGGATTAATAATAAATTAATTTTTATATAAAGTTTTAATACCACTTTGAAATAATTTTTTTGAATTCTTTTGAACTGGTTTTGAAAATGTGAAATGAGATATGATTTAATATCTCTAAGAGCTTTCTAGATCTGTCACTAGAACAAACTTTATGGGGGTTTTTTTGGTCAAGATTTCATAACAAAGTAAAATGATTTTAGTGCTTTTGATGTGGAAAAATTATTACAGAATATACGTAGTGGCCTATGGTCAACACCATCAACGTCAGAAGGTTTGACCATCTGTGTTGATGGTGTTGACCATCAATGTCAGTATGGTCAACACCATCAACACAGATTATAGGCAAGAAATTACAGTAAATCAATGCTTAATGAAAAAAAAAAGCTTGTGTTAAAACTTTTTCAAAACTTAAGTTTAAAATATAGTTCAAATATAAAATAATTTTCAACTTTTTCTATATCTGAACTATATTTTAAACTTGCTCTTCATTCAAATATTTTGTTCTTTGCATAAATTTGGGGATAAAATAGTACAAGTTTTGAAAAATTTTTAACCAAATTTTTTTTTTTGACTGGAAATTATTAGGCATGGATATTTAGATGAATTATTTAAAAAATAGAGTTAAATTGATCATAGTAGCATTATTGTAAATGTATGTCAATATGTAATAAACAGTGATAGCTAACAACCTAAGAAATGATAAAAAATATTCCTCTGGTTTGTTAAGATAAAGAATAAACATTTTTTGTAAACTTTTAAATTAAAATATCAGTGTTAACAAATAACATATTCTACATATATTATAAATATTGTTTTTCAATAATCATTATCAATGAGTCAAATATTTAAAAAAAATTAATGCAAATTGTTGCTGATAAATTCAAAGGAAATGTAGTCATCTCTATCCACATCATTAATTCATAATTTTCTTTAAAATTTAATTGTAATGTATTTACAATGTAATAGATTTATTTATTTTTACTATAAGGATGTTGATAATATATCTATTTCAACAAAAATTAAAAAATTAAATGCTATAATATGAAAAAAGTGTAAATATAAAATATGCACATTTAGTACTTTTGTTGAAAATGGCAGAATGACAACATACACCAATGTAAAGATCAATCCTAATAAAAATAATTTAAAAAATTCAAAGATAAGCATTACATAATATATATTTCCTAATACTTCAAAAGTAAAAGTTGCAGTTTTCTTTTAAATATATTTCTTGTACAAATTTTCTCTACCTTCATCTCTGCTTGACAAATACTGAATAAAAATTCACTAACAATTGCACATTCTTACTGATATCAAATAAACTTTTGAAAAAATTAAGAGAGAGACTTTCCAATTAGACTGGCTAACTGTTTACATCTGACAACTTTACACCAAATAGGAGGATATATAAACTCAACATATACCACCAAAACAGGACAATTTTAATATATATCCAAGCATAACTTAAATATTACCAGTGTCTTGGGTTATAATTCTAATTTTGTAATTCAATACAAGGATCCTAACAGAAATTTGTTTACAAAATAGGGATTTAGAGGTATGAAATGGAAATAAAAGGAAAGGCAAAACTAGAGACTTTGGTAGAGTTACCAACTTTTCAGAATTTCAGTTTTTAAAAAAAATTCTTCAGGAAATGAAAATTGTTTGGAAATGTTTTGAAAAATAAATAAGGAGTTATGAATTAAACAAAAATATTCCTCATGAGAAGTTCACACCCCAATTGTAATCTTCATTTTTTTCATTTTTGCTATGTTGCAATTTTTTCCATATAATTCTGCTCTGTAGGCACTAAAAGAACCTGTTTTAATCATGCACATGATGGTTTGGCCAGATCCTAATGGGGCAGCAAGGTGGCAAGGGACTGAGTTTGACATATCCAGGTTGGATAGTTCATTAAAAATTCCTGGGATTTTTCAAAAACCTGAATTCGATTCTAGGTCCTCAAGAATAGTAGGCTAATAACTTAACCATCTCAGCCAAATGGCTATCTCATCATCATCATAAACATCAAGGAAAGGAAAATATGTTCTCAAGTTTGTTTGGAGAAGAAAGATTTTCTTTCACTGTTTAGAAGTTAATATTTTTTCAGACTGTGTTCAGAGTTTGCTGTGCTGAAAGTTGGCAACCTTAGTCTTTAGTCAAAAAAAATTTATTAGGGACATAAATAAATTTTAAGCAAAGCTATGTATTTTAAATACCCAACTAAATGGCCAGTTGAGTCAAACCAAACTTTAGTTTGAACATTTTTATTTTATCTTATATGGGTTAAGCTAGTAGTTGAAAAGTTAAACAGTAAACATAGCAAAATCCCATATTTTGAATAAAAGTTTAAAAAGTAATAGGAAAATTCTACAGTTATTTGCAGACCCAAAAATTGGATGCAGTATGACCTCTTCAAATTTATTAAACTTGCAATAATTATAATACTTTTAATAACAAAATTTCGTAAAACAAAATTATTAGCTTTGAAAAGTTGACTGTTACAATCACATAACAAAAACAATTAGACTTTGAAGCTGCTTTGTACAAAAACTAAAGCAAAAACTGAAATACAGACTAGATTCGGATAGACTGAAATTAACCAAAGAAGACAGTATTTAAACACTGGCAATACTCTAATAAATATTGTAAATTCTTAATTAAAATCAATCTTTTAGATAGTTATTTTAGAAAAAGCTATTTTCTTCTTATAAAAGAAAATAGAACATTTATATAATTATTATTATTTTTTTCAAATACATAACAGAACAATTAAATAATAAGACTTTATCCAAGCAATGGAAAAATACCCTCATTGTTTTTCCCAGTATTAACCTTGGCTATTTCTACAGTTAAATTCTCAGCGCTAATAGCTATCACTCAATAGATAACCTAGAATATAAGTTATAATTTTATATTGTCACGATTAGATAGTTTACCATACCAGAGTAATATTAAAGTATTTCAGTGGTTTACAATCTCTAATCTTGTTTTGATTTTCTTAAAAGAAATTTGTTATAACAATATTCTTTTACTAATTTCATTATGCAAGATATTTATTTCATTTTAGGTCTTCTTTGGATGACATTGCTTCAATCATTAACTGAACAAGTTTTGCTTAAGACATATATCTCCTTCTTTTAAAGCTGTCTTTAGTCTACAGTGTCCATCATATAGTAATTAATCTGTAATTTCTGACTGCAAATTTATATCCTTTAA
This sequence comes from Centruroides vittatus, assembly GCF_030686945.1. Classification (NCBI taxonomy): domain Eukaryota; kingdom Metazoa; phylum Arthropoda; class Arachnida; order Scorpiones; family Buthidae; genus Centruroides; species Centruroides vittatus. The sequence goes on along the minus strand of NW_027120658.1, from coordinate 6,388,740 downwards.
GGCTTTCTCCATTTGACACTCAAGTTTCTGTACTACTATTTTTTGCCCCAAGGCATGTGTTCTGACATTTTCTTATATGCTGCTTTATTTGTGAATACAATGTGCATATAAGAATTATATGTGCATATAAGAAAATCTGCCTTGTGCAAGGTCAAATCTACCCTGCTTGAGGTAGAAGATAGGTACTGTACATTGTGTGCATCACCAAGAAAAGTCAAAAGTGACTGAAGCTTTATATAATCTCTCTACACACCAGAATTTGAAATAATTAAATAACTTCCTTCTAACCTTTTAACCGGTGTCGACCAGGAGGAGCTGTGAAAACGTTTGCGATTCTAAAAATAGACAGACACCAACTGAAGCTTTGTGTATGAAATGGTCGTCATGCGATTGTTTATTTAGACAGTTGCTTTTTCTGATATTTAGTTTAATATTTTCTATTCTGACTTGAATTTCATTAAAAAACTTCTTAAAATGAAATTAGAATGAAAAAGTTCAGTTCAACTATAACATCCCTTGATTCTGAAACAAGGATTATTAAGTGGATGAGGGAGAAGGCCTGGCATATCTAGGACAGATCACCCTCCATATATTTCTGGATTTGTTCCTGCATCACTCAAAGCAGGCTAATTCCTTGTGCTAAGGTGAATACTCAGCACAACTACATAGAAACATCCCATCAGCCTCATTATTTCAGAGATACTTGTTTTAAGCAATCTTGCTATCACAATTTGTCTTTTGTCAAACTCACTTAGGTCCTTGTCCATTTCGGTTGAACTATACACACTGAATGACAGTTCATCATGCTTATAAAGCAGATATTTTTTTTATGTTCAAATGAAACCTATATTCTCCACAGAACTAGCCATTGGTCCTTTAGACAAAATTCACAAGTAATTCTTATTGAAGCACTTAAGCTTCTTTTGTATGTTATTTTCAGGTCATCCTTTGAATGAAGTTTGGTTTTGTTTTCATTGAGTACAAGCTGACTGATGGTTTTTCCAAAGTGCTTAAATTACTAAATGTGTTAATATTAATGCATTTGTAACTTAACAAGTGAAATTATATATGTTGTTATAATTTTAGTCCCTTGAGTTTCAAAATAACAAGGTTTTACTGTAATAAATATTTGTTACCTTTTTTATTTATGAGTAATATTGTTCCTATGAATATTATTTATTAATTAATTATTGAACTATTATATTATAATAAAATATTAAAAGTATTAAAGTGGTCTTGGTGAATTGCTTATCATTTGCTATTTGTAAAGGTGTGTGTCAAGATTATCCACTGAATAACATATACTATAATATGATGTTAAATACTGACTAGCACATGATAATTATTGACATTAAAAACGGCAGTCAAAAATTTTTAACCATTTGTTAAAAACATATTTATCAGTTAAAGAGTACTTATTGGAAAGTTGTAATAATAATATCATACACATTGATAACATTGAAAACTATATACATAACATTAATTTTTAACTAATTTACTCTAAACCTGATTTTATTTATTATTTGAGATTAATATAAACAATTTTTACTGCTAAAGATTGTTTTCATGTTAGGCTATGCCATTAAAAACAATTTTATGAATTTTATACGAATGCAATGTTCATATATTGGCAATCATTCAGCAAACATATAAAAATTATTAATTCAAAATTTGAAGAAACTGATGTAGAAACTTTTATAAACATCAATCAACAAGCAAAACAAACTGGCAAAGCTTTTCCACTCACTCAGAAAATAATCTTTCACAAATGTCTAGAAAATTATAATTTGGAATAGATTATATTATTCCATCTTAATTTTTGATTCATAAATTCTGTCTTAAGTTTGCTAAGCAAATTTTTTCAAAATTTGCATAGCAAAATTGTAAGTTAATAATGACAACAACACCGCATACCAATTTCCATACTTCATTATTATTGAATGCTTGTATTACTTACTACAAGCAATGTATTACTTACTTCATGCAATGAAAATAATTTTTTTTTTTATTTACAATATTTCATAATTACCCACTAAACTCTTGTTTACTCAAACTTATTACTACAACTTATCAATGCCTATTTTAAACAATTTTTGTTAAAAAGTACAGTTAATTAATTAATTTGAGAATGCAATAAATTGATATACTCCTTTCAGAATCTGAATGCTCGTACAGGGCTTTCAGAGTCTGAATTCTTATTTCAACACAAATGCTGTTATTTCACTATCAAAATAACTAACTTATATGCAAAAATAGTGTATATAATTAAACAATGTTCTGTAATATTAATTGTTATAAAAAGTGAAAGTTTTAGTAAAATTTTAATTATCTAATTATTTTTAATAAAAAGAAAAGAAAATATTTGTAGTATTTGTTGCATTAACATATAATTCAGTATTGTGAGTATATAGAAAACAATTTTTATTTATTAATTTTAGAACTGAAATTTCAAATGTTTATTAATTGACCATGCAACTGCTCTTATTAAAATCTAATTCCTTTTTTTTTTTCCTTTCTTCAAAAGGTAAATAAACAAAAAAATTATTGTTATTTCATCATTAATTGTTTTTAAAAGCATTCTCAGATGACCAAATAGATTATTATTATTTTTAAATAATCTTAATAATCAGTATTTTCCTACAGGCATGCACTACAGATAGTTTCCATGCAATTCATAATTCATTAATGTTTTCTATATCACTCCATTAATTTTAATTTAGTATTTTTATTAATCAATTTCTATTTATAATACAAATTACTTAATAATAAAAAGTACTGCAACTATAAATATGCATACACTGTTATGTTAATTAAACTGATTAATTAATTATATGAAGTACATCATATTTTACTTCAAGGTAACTGCTTAAAATAGATTTAAAAAAAACATTTAATTGGAAAAAAATGAGCAGTCACCTCAAAATATTACAATAAAGGATTAAGATTTTAATTTTTATATTATCAAATTTATATTTCTGATTAAAAAGTTTTCCAGGCAAAGTCTTTTGTTTTTTTTTCTTTTACCTTTCTTTCAAAAAATTTATGCCTACATCAATAAGGATATCCTTACTTCATCCATAGGGAAATGGTCAGGGAGGTAAGAGGACTTTAGAAACAACACTCTTAGAGCAGGCAAAGACACATGCCCTGTTTATATTGTGCTAGGATGAAATGCCACATAATATTGGCTATAATATTGCACAGAACAACCACACATTTTTATGACAAATAATATTAAGACTCCCTACTTGGCAGTATACCTGAAAAAAAAGACAAGACTGAAAACAATATCTGTGGTTGTTCTGTGAGAAATGTAACAAAAGCGTACAAGAAACAATACACTTAATTTATCATGCAAATGCACTATAAAATTGTAGTCTGACGTATTCCACATTTCTTCATGCAATCAATAGTTTCATATCAACATTTAACAAGTTCATAATAAATCAAAAGGATGTTATAATCCTAACAAAAAATAAACAGCCATAAAAACAAGAATAAACATAGGACATAGGAATTTTTTAGGTTATGAAATTAGTGTTAGGAATACAAAGGTTGGCTTACTGAATAAGTTTATTATTATTATTTTCTATGAACACTTTAATTGAGGTGTGGGTTGTGATAAAAAGGACTGTGCGTTAGGATATACTAAGTGAAGGAAACAGGCATGTTTATACGAAGACTGTTTTATATTTTGAGGTCTGCCCAAACACAGTCCAAACAGGCCATTCTCATGAAGATCCATGTAAGAGTTCTTTCAATATCATCAATAAAAATGGAAGTTCTTGGAAAATGTATATTGCATTTATTTTTACGAATGGATTATACCCTAGATAAAATACTAAAAAGACACAGTGTATGTTAAGCTGCAGCACAAAAAAGGGGAAAAATCATATCACTTTGTTCTTATTTCCTATTCCATTTAAAAATTAAATTATAAATACTTTTATATAGATAATGCATAATTATAGTGGATATTCAATGCAGAAAATATATATTACTGATTTTTTCCTATGCAAAATTCAAATATATCTTTATTAACTTAAAAATAGTGAGATAAACATTAAATTATAATAAATTTTTTAAAAATTTTATTTATATTTTAACTATAATATGATTATTAAGGATCCAAATACAGTGATTCCTCTTTGATCTGCACTTCATTATATTCTGTTCAAAAATTTTTCAAAATTTTTTTAAAATGCTAATTTAATGAATAATATTGAAAAATTATTTAATATATGTAAAAATATCTTACAATTTATATCCCTAATATAAAAGAAACTTCATATAATTTATTAAAAAAATTATATAATGATAACTGATATAATGTAGCATTTTTTTTTTTATCAGCTCATAATAATTGCAATCAATTGTAACTATTGTGAGTTGACAAGACAGTTATTTTGAACTAACTTTTATATTTTTAAATTTAAAAAATGCAAGTTTTATAATTTAATGGTATCATTTATAAATTAATAAGCTACAAAATATCATTTAATTATAAAATTAATATTTTAAACAACTGATAGCAATTATTAAAACAAAATAAATTTATTATGTAATGTATATACCTTGTATACGTACATTATGTATACAAGTTATATAAACACACACACACTGATTCTATCTATAAAATGTTTATAATAAAATATTGCAAATTCAAATGGTTTAATTTTAGTTAAAATAAGAAAAATGAATCAATTTTATTTAAATTAACACAAAAAAGGACTTAATTTTTAGTAGCTCATTCTTAATACATCTTAAAATTGTTGCTCAAATAAAACTAAAGTGAAAAAATTATATGTAATTTGAATGAAACATTAAATGAAAATAAATTCTAATTCATAATGCTTTTCCATTATTTTAAATTTAAACATGATTTACATGATTTATTTTTATTGCTCACATATAATATAAACTGAATTAGTATCATTTAATGTAAATTAAATTGTTTAGATTTCTTTCCAGAAGTTAAGATTTTCCTAGTCAACTAAATCTTCAGTATGCAGATTAAAGAGAGATTACTGTATATTTTCAGTAAAAATATGACTGTAGACATTTAGAATTATTTTGATGTATAAATTAAAATAATGCAATGAACACAGTTAATTAATGAATTTTAAACATATATTAGTTAAGTAGGTTAATAAAATTTAATTTTTTAATATTCATAATTTATATTTTAGAAAGCAATATTATCTTTATAACTTATAAGGCAAACAAAATTTTTAAAATTTTAAAATTTATTACTATAGTGCATTTCTTTAGGAAAATACTGGATTAGAAGTTTATGCATTATTATCAAAAATAAGATTTTGCATACTATTAATAACTATTATTTATTTATTTAGTAAATTTGAATTTTAGTTTGTATAAAAACTATAAATGCAAAATTGAAAAATAATATTTGAATAAAATAACAATAAAATTATTAGTAACTTGTAATGCCAATTTATTGATGTTAGTTTTTAATTTAAATTATTATAAAAGTGAGATGCAGATTATTCAAATAGCCAATATTAAATAAAGACAGAAAAAGCAAAAATCAATGTCTTAATGGCTTGCACATTCAAACCTTAATAAAAATATAAAAGTAAATTATAAAAATAAAAGCTTCTTCACATCAGAGTAGAAATAGAACAACACTCCAATTGAATCATCATAATGTGTTCAAAGAATATACATTTGAAAATATTCACACAGATAAATTATTTTGTATATAAAAAATTGAAAAACTGAACTTACCATCACAAAATGCATTGAAGAAATAAAACTAATACTTTAATGCAATATGGTTAAATTATAAAATATAAAGAATGAATCATAAAAAGTATTTTAAATTAATCAGATATAACCAAATAATTATAAATAAGGTATATGGAAGCAAGCATATCCATTCCTATATTATTTAATTTAAATAAAAGTCTAAAACTGCAACTAAATCAGATACTAGTAGCAATTATCTTAATTTACAAAGAAAAGCCATAAAAATTCTCACAGATCTTTTACTAATACAAAATATTTTTTCTTCTATCACACATCTCTGAGAATCTTTATGAAAAAGTTAAAACTGTGAAAAATTTTAGATTAGTTTATCACCACCACCACATTTTCTATTAAAAACACATCCTCTTTTACTATAAACAACATAAAATACTGTAGACTATAGCATGCATAGTAAAAAAGGATAAATTTTATAGAATGAAATATTAAAAAATTACATTTCTTATTACAAAAAATAGTTTAGCTTTATGATTATGTTATTAATGGAATTTCATGATTATTATTTTAACAACAAAAATTATTTTATGCTTATTTAAAATAATTTGAGTTTTTAAAATGTTTTAAGTTTAAACATTCAAACATGAATTATATTAAGTGAACCTTGTATTGAAAGTGTTTTTATTTATGAAAATTGTAATTGATTTCACTTGGTGGCTGTTTGAAATCATTCACATGATAAGAAAAGTCTGTTCATGTATACTAGCATGGAAACATAAAATTATATAAAAGATCCTACCTCTTTCTTAAAAAAAGAAATTAGAATATTTGAATTTTTTTATTTCTATTATAATTGTAGCTTTGTCAAGGAAATATTCAGAATAGGGCTTCAATAAACATGATATATGGTAAATTTAAAATTAATGGAATTTATTATTATTATATTCTCTTTTTTCTAATTCTTTTCATTACTTTAAACTTAATCAAATTCCTATATGTTTACTGATACTTGTGATGCATTCTACCAAATTTATATTAGGATTATCAATCATCCTCCACTGAACTATATTGACCTCCTGTCCTTCTGAATACAATTTTAACTACTTGTTTTTGTTTAATTTCTTTGTTCCTTACTATTTCTGAAATATTACTGGAAGACAACATTACAATATTTTATTTTCTTATTCCAAAGTAATGATTTTGTCTTTATCACTTACTAGAGTAACAGAAAGAGAAAGACACTACAATTAATCAGAATTGTACAAGCAAATAAAATTTAGGGATTCAATTAGTGTGGTGTGCAGAAATTGGTGATAATTCTAAAATCAAGTTTAACATTCTATTTATTATTCTCTTTAATGTTTTATAATTTACAGTTAGTCAGCAAATATTTATAACCACTTTTTTATAAATGTCCTCTGTTGTATGATGTCTGTAATGTTCTCTCATTACAACAAAAGAAAAGTTGTCAACCCTATTTTATATATATTATATTTTTGTATGTTTGTATTGCTTACATATTCATTTTAACAAAATGAAAAAAAAAAGCTAAATTTTATTTAGATAATCTATATTTAAACAACAGATCATCTATGTCTAAATACAAAAACAAAATTTTTCCTTGTGCAATTTTTTAATAAGTTAAACAAATTAAATTTTCTTTGATTTCTTTTAATAGAATTTAATTCTTAATTTTTTCGTCACTTCTTATTTCATGCACTGTATATTTATGAAATCTTTAAAATATTTTGCTAACATGTGCAATTCTTGTTCAGATTTAATTAAAAAGGGTTGATGTGTAATGCCATTTCTCTTTATATTAGGTAATTAAACTAGTACATTAAGTGAGAAAATAATTTTATATAGTGTATCTATAAAAAGCTTTATACTGTAAGTTTAACCATCTTTCAGTATTAAATAAGAGGAAATAAATAGTGAAGTACAAATAGTAATTTCACATTTTTTATTATATTTCATATATAATGTTGTTAGAATAATACAACTAGAAATATTAATATATTTCAATAATTTATACAAATTTATGCAGTACTTATAATTTTTTGTTCTTTACTCAAAAATTTTTATATGCAATGCTGCAAAACAAATGGTAGCTACTTTCCATTTAACCAGGAAATACATGAAATAGAAACAAACAAAAAAAAGTAAAACTACACATCAAAATTATGCACTTTTTTACAATATAACTTGATTTTCGATAGTTAAGGTGAAGTAAATTTCCTACTATAATAATAATAATAATAATGGATTTTTGAAATAAAAAAATTGTAGGCTGAAAGTCTGGAGGAAAAAAGAACATGTAAAAACAGTTATTATTCTGAGAAAAAATCAATGTTAGTATAAAAATACAAATATTTTGTATCAATAAGACCATTAAAATTTGTATAAAAAATTGATCAAAGTAATAATGTTTTTGTAGTTGAGGAAAATGAAGTTTGCATCATGCTTACTCAGCAGAAATTAGTGAAAAGATAAGTTACAAAACTTGTTTAATAAATGATATGTTTTAGACAGAGCTTTAATAACTTTTTCTATAAGTGGCTGCAGTTTCCTAAACAATCAAATCCATAACCAACTAGTGACTAGAAATTTGCAAAGAACAATGATTATGGCAATGTTTTGTTGGAAACTTTTTGGCAATATTGCCATAAAACTCCCTCTATGTGTATCCAATCCTTTGCAATTTTATCAATGTGTTTTGAGGTCACTTTTGATTGAAAATTTTTCCAAAATCAGTAATTTGTTCAGCATATCATACATTGTATTATTAATTATAACATTAAATAAAAAAGGGATTACGTAAAAGGGAAAAGCAAAGCATCAAAGTTTTGTGTGTTTATATTAAAATTTAAACATTTAAAAATTTCAACAAATTGAGATCATCTTGTAGTTCAATAGTATTATTATTACATATTATTTTAATGCCATCAGCATAAATTGTTGTTTTTGAAGGCATGGGAATTAAAGCTCAATCTGAACAAATAAAACCTTAAAATTGAGTCTTGCAGAATACCTATTATGAGATAAAGGAATAAAATATAAATCATTACTGGTAGATCATAAGTAGGTAAGAACTGCTTAAACAGGCTACTACAGCTATTCTGACCATGAACACCATTTTCAACAATACTGTATAATTTCCTTTGTTACAGCTGTCCCATCAGTTTAGTAAAATTTTCACTTTTGTCTCATTTTCTAAAAATCAAGAGACATAACTCTCTAGTTTCTATATTAAGCACATTTGTATATTGTATTCTAAACTTGTGATTTGTTAGAAAATATTTATTATGCATTGAAATGGGTCAAAAATTTGGATGGATACTACTGAGTAAGAAATGGCATGAAATATAGCTTACAGAATAATTTCAATTACTTTAAGGGACATATACAAATATAAATTTCCATTAACTTGATTTTTGATTAAGGCTGAATGGTCTTCCAGATTATATTGAGCTATAATATGGTTACTATTTAATAATTTAGTAGTAGCAATATTATAGCAAGATATAATCCAGAAAATCATTTGACCTTAATTTAAGGAAGGTATTACATGAACAGAAACAGATGAAATATGACAATTCAATCAATGAGTGCTATTAAAGACAATAATAACCAACCACTTGGAGAAATGGAATGAAGGAAAAATCAATGTAGCTGACAAATGGATCAAAATATTTAATGAAATACACAAAAAGGATTGTAAATTCAATGATTTTCAGGTACAAAATTCTATAATTATGTTCAAAAAGAAAATTTTAATGCTAGTGTTTTACTGACTAGACTTTAAAGATGTTTGAAAATATTAAAATGTGTTCATTTTTAATTTGACAATTGTAATAAACCATTGAATTTTTAGAACATATCTTCAGATTTCTAATTTTTCACTTTATTTCTTCTTGACAAATATGAAGAGATGGTTAAACACAAAATGGACTATCTCACTAATGTAGTGAAAGCTGTTTTGAAGAGAAATGCTTAGGCATTTATGCCTATGTATAATTTTATTTATATTCTTATTGTGTATTACTATTTTTTTTTTTTTTTGCTTTGGTTTCCTTTAAGTAGAAAAAAATGTACACATAGTAGAACAATTAGTTGAACTTGATGGGACCGGGGTCTTTTCAATAAATGAAATTTTGGATAATCTAGAAACTTGTTTATTTTTGTATTTTGGGTGCATCATAAAGTGTGCATTTAAAGTTTAATAAACAATAAATGCTATATTTGAAGATAAATTAATTTATTCAAAATCTAATGTAATGTTACATATTAGTAGTAATCCCATGTCACTATAATTGATAAATGGATATAGTGATTTCCAATTATATGGAGAGTTTGATCTATATACTATACATCTGTGCATGTACTGTACAATGCTATACATTTTATTTTATTTTTTTGGAAACTGTTTTGGCTAATAGAATACTATATATGAAATTACATAGAAAAAATTTAAACTTTTTGATCATACAAATTTTTATAATTTTGAAAATTTTTTTCTTATTGTTGATTAAAATACTTCAATTTTTTAAATTTAAATACCTTTATAACAAATATTCCATTAGTTGAAATTTTAACTTCATAAAATTTCAAGATAAATCATAATACAATAACAGAAACATTAAAAATAATGCACATTGTTGATAAAGATAGAAAAATAAAATAAAAAGTATTTTTAAGATAAAATTAGTTGTTAATTTACAAACTAATGACCCATCTTTACTTTTAAAAGATACTACAAAAAATCTATATCAGATAAATATGTTGGCATTCATTTTGTGTGTGATATCTTTTCTTACAAAAAATCTAAATCCAAGCCTAATTTGAACTATCATTAATTTTTTTTGTATAGTCTTATAGTATCAATCAATATTATTCTTCATTAATACTGTCTAATTAGATAGGCTATTTTTATACTCATACGAAAAATCTTACCCTTTTCTACTATAATAGTTTTTTTAATTAAAGAAATTTTAAATTCTGTTTTCTACAACATTGATATTTTATGAAATTTATGCCAAATTTCCATTTTAAAATTAGTTTTGATAAACATTAATTTATGTAATGATATCAAATAAAATTATATTTGTGTGAATACACTGATAAAGTGCTACACATTATCATGTTCAGTATTTCCAACAAAAGTTCTCCATATTTGACTGTGATGAATTCATTAATTGCAAAAAGTAAACAATTATTTCTTCAATTTTACACATTAATATATTCACTTTTGATTGTTTCATTACTTATATCTTAAGAATTCTGCTTGTGCTCAAACATTTCACAACAGTAAGGAGTGAGCAATGAATTACTCAGTCAAAGAGACAAATGTAACTTAAGTATTTGCACAAATATCTAATATAACAAATATATCTGTAAATATAATTTTTTTTTTTTGGTAAAAATTAATAATAAAAATAATTTGGATTATATTCAAGTTGAACATTACTTTTAATGTTGTTATTGTATTAAGATTATTTAGTTATCTTGTTACTATTAAAAATAATTTAGTCATTCAATAAATGACTTTCAAATTAGTTGAAATATACTTGAATTTATAAAAGTAGGTCAGTATAATTTGAAATATTATGAACCATGAGAAATATATAAATTAATTTGTAATATATGAACTTTTGAAATAGCCAAATCTAATTAGCTCAAAATATTTTCAAGCTATTTCTTTATGTATGTATTGAAGATGAAGTCAAACACAATCTTACAGAAGTAATTAAAATTTACCTTGAAAAATGTCAATAGGAATTAGTTTTGTAAATATGTTGTGTGATTTGTTTTTTTACTCAGCAAAAATTTAACATAATAATTTATATGAAATTTCATTAATGTTTAAATATTTTCTCAAATTAAATAGTAACAAAAATATTAAAAAATATCTAACCCTACACTGCATAATTTAATAATTACTGATATTCAAAACAAATAGAATTTAAAATCAGAAAAGTTAAAGAAAATCAAGGATACATTTATCAGTAAAAATGATATCCATTTATGGAAGTTATTTCACTTTTGAATTAAGAAATTAAAAACTTTAAGATGCTAGTTTTTAAATAAAGAGTTCATTTAAAATATATGTCGAACTATTTAATAAAATATTTTATATAATTTCATTTAACTGTTTAATTACACTGTTGTCAAATTCACAACAATTATACAAATTATGATATATTGTACAGATAGAGACTAGCAGGCAAAACACATCTCAACCTAGAAGATCTATTGTGCACAGAAATTATGATTCTTTCTCAATAACACAAACTTTACTGTAGCAATGAATAGAATCAAAATTAATAATTAATTCTTTTATTCCTCACTGTCATGAAGGAACTTTGATTCCACAGTTATATCATCATCTTAATGAACAACGTATTTTTGTTTCCAATTACAAAAATCTGATTAATTTTATAAAAATACAGTTACTCAATAGAAAAAAAAAAGTGAATGTTTTAAGCCTACTTATAATATCCCTATTAAACAACCAAGCCTAAACTTTATTATAAACAAATTACTAAATGCTAACTATTTTGAAGTCTAATGTATATTAAAATCCACTATTGAAAAAATTTTTCAGACTATCTCTCATATTTTGTATAGTCAATATGGTCAATTGTAATCTCTTAAAGCAATCTCTTTTCAATGTGTAACATAATGTAAATCTTTGCTGCTATGCAATATAGATAAAAAACTTATTTTTTAAAATGTAACTTGATTCTTTTATTCTTAATTTGTATACAAAACCAAATAAATCAGATACTGTTTCATTCATATCTTTTTTTTTCATTAAAAAAGTTAGATATTGTTGAATTCAACTATATCAAATTAAAATTAAATTACTTTCAGATAACAATAGCTATTAAATGAAGAATTTTTTTTGTATAGAATTTATCAAACTATTATGTATATTATTTATTGTATTAATCTTTTAAAATTATTTAAATAAAAATTTCATGCAGTGCAGGGTTAACTATATCATAAAGTTTAACTTTTAATTACTTTAAAAGTTACAGAAACTGCAAATATATAAGTGAGAATTATTAATTCAATCAATATTAATTTAACAAGAAAATGTAATTTTTTTGTTTTCAATAAAAGCCTCAAATCCATATACTGGATGGACTTTAAAATAATTTTTTTAGTTTTATGTCTAATGTATATTTTATTATTCTGTGGTGATAAAAAATCCAATTACAAAGTTGTAAAATAAAGTGAAATGTGTACAAATCAATGTTTACTCAGAAGCAAATAATGTTAAAACGAAACAATATACTGTTTTAAATCACTGCAACAAATACATTCTAATCTTTAAGTATTTGAAATAAATAGATCTTAGGAAAGAACATAGATTTAAGTAACATGAATAACAAAGCAAATATTTATTTAGTATTAATATATCCAATTGTTATTAATTCAAATGTTATCTAATATAGTCTTGTTATTAACAATGAAAATATTTGTTAGCTACCTTTAATGCTAATATTCCTGTAAATGTAAGGAGTATATAATTTTATAATTTTTGAAAAACAAAAATTAATTTACTTGACATATAATGGAAAGTAATAATAAAGTGAATAGTTCTTTTCTAAGCTAATAATTTTGAAATTACTAACGTCCACATTTTATTAAATAGATAAATTTGATATTTTAATTATAATTCTCACTTATTTCATTGCAATTCTATTAATAAATGAATGTAAATTTTTTGTTGAAATTTTAATGAAATTTCATGATGTAATACTTGATCTTAATAATACAAATTAGAATTTTTATGTATAAATTTCAGTGGAAAGTAAACATTACAAAAAAAAAAAAAAAAATATAGTAAGCTTTTGTAAATATTTTAATTTCATAATAGTAGTCAAACCAAGAATTTGAACACTTTTCTTTTTCCTAATCTAATTATTTTAAGAATTAAGATACATGTCAAACTACCACCAGTAAAATACTTTAATTATTGTTACTATACACTTAAGCTGTAAAATTTAAAAGTAAAGGTCTGTTGTAAATGTATATTTATTTTTCATAGTCAGCTCTATAGAAATTTCAATTTAAAACATTATTTCCTTTAATATATCTTATGTAATGAAAGTTAAGAATTTCAAATTTCTCATCATAATCTTAAAAATGTAGATAAATAATCAGTCAGAAAATTCTGCTTCTGAGATAAACATAATATTAAACAAGAACAAATTATTCACTATTACAAAAGCAAAACAAGATGCTTAATAGAAATACTTTAGAACTCATAATACAGAATAGATTTTTTCCAATTTAATATCATACCTCAGAAACAGAACATATTGATTGATTCACATTTCTTTTATAATCTGCTTTTATTTAATTGCTGAAAAGTGTTTTATGTTCCTAATATTTTTCTTCAATAAAGCTGACATATGTTGATAAAATTTTAATTGTGTGGAAGAGATTGGTAAAAATTTTCAAACCTACTGTTTAAAGCTTAAATATCAATTCACCAAAAATATATTACAGATGCTACAGAGAATTGATATTTAGAGATCATCATCAGCCAAATCATTTATTTAAATTCACCTATATATTTTATGGTATAAAAACAGAGTAAAGCCTTTATTGTTAAAATTAACAATCTATCTACTTAAGTAATATTTTAGCCACATCATCTGTAGCAGATGATGTGGCTAAAATATTTTTAATTAAAAGCATTATTAATATAATATACTAATCCAGCATTGATTGCATAATTACATTTATTACAAGGATCATTAAATTATTTAAGAATAGACTTGCATTGTAATAAATTTATAAGAAACAGAATTAAAAATGTAAAAAATTGAAACTATCTCAAAATCTATTATTTGTCTGATTAATGAAATATACATGTTCATACTTTGTACATTTTAGATTTATTTATTTTATTTTATTACTTAATAAATGTAACTTTACAACTTTTGAAAAATACTGATTTTAAAATTCAATTTCAATATTTTTCAAGATTACAATTTATAAGTCTAATTTTCTACTATAAATTAAAATAAAAAGATTCAGTTAAATATCAAAAAGAATTTATTGTTATATTATTTTAAGATACAAAAATCTAATTAAAATTAAATCAGAAAATTCAAATTCAAATATATACAAGGATTAAAGTTACTAATAACCAAATTATATATAATTTACTGTCTACGATATAACTGAATGATGCATGCTTAACAAAAAGACTTAATAACTTGTGTGTTTGCATATTACACAACATTGAATTCTCATGTGTAGTTAGTTACATGTAAGAATTCAATGTTAGTTGTTCAATGTACTAGATATGCTGCATTTAAATATTTTATTAGAGAAACCATTTATTGACAAACTGATACTATAAATTATTACAAAAATTAAAACAAATTAATAGTTCAGAAATATCAAAATTTAAATAATATATATATATATACATATATACAGGTTGAACAACCACAGTAGGTGGAATAGAGTTTGTGTTAGGGTTATACAATAACGATGGTGTATATTTAACTTAATTATGGTTGCCAATGCATTTCAAGAAATTAACACACAAAGATAAAATTGTATTGTATTGTATATGTAATCACAAATTCAAACTTATTTGTATATGCAATTTATCTCAATAAATGTTATCATTTACTGTCCATCTACTTTTGGTTCACCCTGTATGTGTATGTATGTGTAAATAAAAAAATAATATACAGTCGACTCTGCATAAGTCGACACCTGGATAACTCTACACTCGTCGTTACGTAGTCATTTTTTGTTGTCCCGGCCGACTTACATAGGCAATAATGTTATTAACCTTAAAAAACTCCATTTACTCGACATTGTTTAACTCGTCACCACTGGATAAATCAACATACTTTTTCTGTTTCACACTTTTTAGAATTCTGATAAGTCAACTACCCCCTGAAAAATGAGTTCACACCATACAGCTTATTGTACGGTATGAACTCATTTTTTCAGGAGGGGAGTCGACTTATCAGACATCTAAAAAGTGTGAAACAGAAAAAGTATGTTGATTTATCCAGTGGTGACGAGTTAAACAATGTCGAGTAAACCAAGTTTTTTAAGGTTAATAACATTATTGCCTATGTAAGTCGGCCGGGACCACAGAAAACTGACTAATTAACCTACGGTGTCGAGTTATCCAGGTGTTGACTTATATATATACACAGTCGACTCCACATATTATTTTTTTATTTATACAGAAGAAAGAAAGGAAAACATATATATATATATATATATATATATATATATATATATATATATAATATATTTATATATATTAATCTATTATAATAATAATATATATGTTTTCCTTTCTTCTGTAACTAACACTATCTCTTGATTTTATTTCCAAGATATACTTTCAATTCAATCCAGATTTCTCAAGAAAATTATTTTTCAAAATAAAACTTTGCATAAAATAAATTTTATTTTTAAAAATCTAATTCAATTTTTGAAATGATTATATAACATCATATAAATATATATATTCTGCACCTGATAAAGTATTTACAGAATATTTTATTAAATTCAGATGTCAAAACTGGCTCACTATACTTTATTTAATGAAAGGTAAGCTTCCTAGTATGGTAAAGATCTGATGATTATAAAGGATAGTTTCAATATCTCTGGAAAATACTCCAGAAACAAAAATGGAAAAGTGATGTCACTTCCTGTTCAGAAATTTCTGTTCACCAAAATCTACATAGAAACTTAAAGCAGAAAATACTTTAGTAAGGACTATGTATGTAGCTATTCAAAAATAGTAAGATTGATGATGATAATATTAAATTACAGATCAACTGTAATCTAGAAGAATATTGGTATAAATCAAATAATGTTAATTCTTTTTAGAAATATAAGTTATAATATCAGTTAAAATATGTTAAAGAATTTCTAGACAAAAAGAATTTAACATTAATAGAAGTTGATAAAAATAAAGCAGGTAGTATTAGAAAAAAAAAAAAAAAGGTTTGAAGATAGAGAACAGAATTAGAGTGAGGTCACGAGGTCTTAATACCAGTTGGATATTGAAACAAATCATAATTTTTTGAAATTTTGATTGTAAGAGGCTATGACTGGACAAAATGAACAAAAAGGGAATCATGTAGGTAGGTTTATACACTCAGGATGAAAAGAGACTTGTTAGTATGAAGTAAAACCCATTTATCGAGAGAAAGAGACATCCGTACAATACCTGTTGGATTTAACAGTTATTCACAAAATCCACAAGCAAGTTGGCTTGTAGCTGATATGCAGAGTGTCCACGTGAAGAAAATTCAGAGATTCACTCAAGAAGAGATGATGATGTATTCAGGATCCATGAAGATCTCCAGGTAAAGAGAACTGATGAATCTGGTTTTAGAGAAGTACACACACTTGTCTCGGGCAAAGTTTGGCAAAGGATAGAAAGGAACTGGTGGCAAGGCAGAACACAATGAGCCAAACAGGTATAAACCAGAGTAGCATGCAGAAGGCTGAATAGAAACTGAATGAAGGAGTTTGATGGAAATGAACAAAGGTGGTTCTTTCATAACTGACAAAAGGAGTGGAGATTTTATCAATTTGGTCCCTCAATCTCACATTCTGATTGGTCTCAAATATTCTTCCTTGAAACTTGGTCTCTCCTGTTTCTAGGCAAAATAAGAGACATTCTTAGACTATGAGAAAAAAAAAAAACCAACACTGATAATTAATTTGATCCCAATCGGAGATGTTTGTTGATCTTAGGACCCTCACTGTCTTAAATCAGACAGTGTGTATACTTCTCTTAACAGTTATTGTTGTAAAGTTCAAAGTTATTCATGAATTTAACAGGATGTAAACAATTCAATAAAAAAAATGTATTATTTTACAAAATGAAGGGAGGGGTGTTAAAGTGAGGGTCTAGACACATGCAGGACCCCATAATTAGTTAATGATGGAAATTTTGGAAAATTGCCTATTGATCCTAAAGATAATAGAAAATGAATTAAAAACACAAATTAATAAATTAAACAAGTTAAAAAATCAATTACAGACAAAAAACATAAGAAATTTATATTAAATAATGGTAACATTAGAACATCAAAGTTAAAACTAAAAACATACAAAGGAGAAAAATATAGAGCTCTAATGGACTTTCAAGATATAATCTTATGTATTTTAGAAAAATATTTAAAACTAAATTAAGTTTAGTAAAAAAAAATTTATATAGTCAATAAAAAATGTAGATGAAGCAGTTACTAAACTAATTTTTTATAATTATCTTTTATTTTTAAGTTTAGATATTGTTAATTTGTACTTGTCTATTAAATTTGAGGAAATAATAGAACTAGAATTTGCTTATAAAAGTATTTACTTTAAATTAAATAACATTTATATACAGGAGAACACAATGTCAATAAGGCAATATAATTAGTCCAAAGTTGCAGAGTTAGATATGAGAGGAGGGGAAAAATCGTTTTAATAGAAGGCATAATATTGATAATGCATTATGTAAATGATATGAAAAAATTTGATAGTCAGGTATTATTAGACACCATTAATAGATATGATGGTAAGATTCTGTTTAATTATGAGAAAGAAATGAATAATAGAACAAATTATCATCTTGATATTTCTATAAAAAGGGACGATAAATTTATTTTTTAAAAACTTAAAAAACTGTGTTATTGTCTGTATAAAATTAACTTCTTTATGAATAACTATGTAATATTCATAGAATTATCTATCATAAATCATTGTCCACAGTATATGAAAAAAAATGCATTTTTTTTGAAATATAAAAAAACTAACTACAGAAGTGGCACAGAGAAGAAAACTGAAATGAAAAATTAAGTAATAAAAAGTGTATTTAAATAATTACTCCTTTGTTTAATAAATGAGAGAAATGATATTAAAAAACTAGGTATAATATAAAAAATATATTAAACGAGAAAATGCCTATATGAGAGTATTGTATATTTAAAATTTGTTTGAAAACTACTAAAAAATATTTTTATAAATTAATAAAAAGACTTATAAACTGATGTATTGAATAAATGAAAACAGTTCTAGCCTTATTCAGCAGAAATATCTTATTAATAAAGATATTTTTGACTGACTGAACAGCAATCTTCAGAATCGAACCAATAATGGATAGGAATGTTAAAATACTGTAGAATTTATACAATTTTAAAGTTTTAAAAATTACAAATTCTTAAAATGGCTTCAAAAAATGAAGTGAGAATAGGTAACTGAAATGAAACAAAACAAAACAAAAATAGAATCAAAGAATGCATCAAAAATACACTTTGATTAGCAGTATACAATAATGTATACAATGTGTCAGTAACAACAACCACTATCAGTTTAAAACATACTTCAAGTTACAGACAGGCAAGCAGAATATTTATGGTTCTTCACAGTGTGTTTGTATATGGTTATTTTTTCAATGGTTCTTCCAGTAGTCCTTGGCAGTTTTTAGAAGTTGTATGATTTCAAAGTGGAAAATGTTTTCAGGAATGGCCATGACAGCTAACGTTATAAGTAAAGCAAAAGACATTATTTCATGTTAATGTCGTTTGATCCGCACAGAGATTTTGGGTTGTACATTCATAGATTTGCTAATGCAGTTTTCTAAACCATTGATATATTGCTTACACATAGTCAATTCCTGATAAACATTAAAACTGATACATGGTTCACCAGTTTTAATGTACTGTATATTCATAACTGGCAAATGAATTGTTCATTGTCAACTTCAACAAAAACTTCTTCCCTGCCCATCTTTACACTGGAATTAGGATAGTTCATTATTACGAGGGTCATCCAGAAGTACCTGACCTGACGTATAGATAGTGGTAGTTGTTTGAAAAAATTACTGTGGTAAAAGTACCAACCTTATAAAGCTTAAGTTTGAAGTTAGAATATGCTATGTTGTTTAGTATTTGTTTGACAACCATCAGTAGTGAACAATCTCAGTGAATTTGTAAACATGGAAAAAACTGGTCATTGTTATGTGATACAATACTTTCATTTGAAAAGTCTCAGTCCAACCAATATCAAAGCTGAGCTAGATTCTACTCTGGGGGTCTGCTCCCTCGTTTACAACAATAAAATTTTGGGTGACAGTTTAAACAAGGCCGTATGAGCTGCCAAGACGAACATTGTAGTGGTCGACCAAATGAGGTGACCATGCCAGAAATGAAAAAAATCCACAAAATGGTATTGGATGACCGTCAACTCAAAAGTGAGGAAGCTAGCAGACATGGTAGGCATTTCAAAAAGTGCTGTACATTGTATTTTGACTGAAAATTTGGACATGAGAAAGCCATGTGCAAGATGGGTGCGATGTTTGCTCACAATGAAATAAAAACAGCGTCGTAAGGATGTTTCAATTGAGTGTTTGGTGATGTTTCGCAGCAATAAAGCAGAGTTTTTGCATCAATTAATAACCATGGATGAAACATGGATCCATCACTTCACATCTGGGACAAAAGAACAGTCAAAACAATGGACTGAAAAGGAAGAATTGGCTCTGAAGAAGGCAAAGACAGTTCCATCAGCTGGCAAGGATATGGCATCAGTTTTTTGGGATGGGCACGGGATAATTTTTATTGATTATCTTCATAAAGGAAAAACTATCAACGGTGAGTATTATGCAAACTTATTGCAGTGCTCGAGTGATGAAATCAAGAAAAAACAGCCGCGTTTGGCAAAAAAGAAAATGTTGTTTCATCAAGACAACGCACCAGTTCACACATTCATTATTGCGGTAGCCAAAATCAATGAGTTAAGGTTCAAATTACTTCCTCACGCATCCTATTTACCAGATTTAGCCCCTTTGGATTATTTTCTCTTTCCAAACTTGAAAAAATGACTCAGTGGTAAAAAATTTGCCAACAATGAAGAGATGGAGTCTGCAGTTGATGGCTATTTTAAGAAGCTTGACAGTTCTCACTATAAACAGGGTATCTAAGCCATTGAACATCGCTGGGAAAAGTGTGTTGAGCTAAAAGGAGACTATGTTGAGAAATAAAGATTTGTTTTTCTAAATTTTTTGTGTCTTCTTTGTTAGGTTGGATACTTCTGGGACTACCCTGTATGTTCATGTCGGTACAAGTCTTTAATATATTTGCCAGATTCTAATGAATACAAATCTATTCTCCTTTTATATTTGTTTTTAATTTTTTTTATAATAAAAACATTGATCATATTTGTTTGCATCTACTGCAACAATTGACTTATTTCTGCTTGCAATATTTTGAAATTATAGAAATAGAACTAAACAGAAAATGAAAGAAAATGGAAAAATTACTTGATTTTGTTCCCTAAGTGTGAAAATCGACCTTAATGATAAAGCCAGTGAAAGGGATGCTGAAATTTTGTTTTACCATCCAATTATTGTTTAGGAAACATACAAAAATTTATTTTACAATGGTCTTGTATCTCAAGATTTATTTAATAATAATTTTAATTTTATGCAAATGTGATATAAAACAGATTTCTACACAAGAGAGTTTAAAAAATAAAGCAAATAAATAAATCAAAAAGATGACATCAAAATACTGTTGATGTCATCTTTAGTTGCAAAATGGCAGAAAGTAATGCTGTTAAAAATAAACATGATGAAATATTCTACAGTCAAGCCAGGAATATTTTAAATATATACAATTATTTTAGTTGTCAATATTTACTTTATAGCATTATTATTAAATGACAATTATAGTGTCTTGTATCTTCACTATCAATGAGACTGATTATCTGCTCATGAAAAATGCTTTTGAAAAATCTCTCATATTGGGCTAACTATAATAATAATAATTATTATTATTTGTTATTATTATTAATCTAATGATAGGATTAGCATATTTGCATATTTCCAAGGATAAAATTGGGTCAAAGCCAACCTGAGAGAAATTGGTATGTATATTCTAATATCAGGAAAAGTATAATTTTTTTTTAAATACAAATTATCTTCCTAATTTTTATTTTATGCATTTTTACACAATATAGACATATAGAGATCAGCAGTTAGAAAAAGATATTTAAAATATTTTAAAAATTTTTAAATATCAGTATTACATTTATAT
Source organism: Centruroides vittatus (assembly GCF_030686945.1). Lineage (NCBI taxonomy): Eukaryota > Metazoa > Arthropoda > Arachnida > Scorpiones > Buthidae > Centruroides > Centruroides vittatus. The sequence continues at coordinate 6,366,928 of NW_027120658.1, read as the reverse complement.
TTTTCACATCAGTTGTTTACGTCAAATGCTTAACATTTAATCCAAGAAAAATTTGACAGTTTTGCTTGATGCCATCTAAAAGGGTATTTCTTAGATTAAATAACATGTATATTAAGTGTCAACAAAAAGTAATACTTTTATTGCTGCACTATTATATTAGAAAATAATTCAGATTTATTTTCTCTAACCTTTTTAATCAACACAATGTTATCTGATTTTATTAAACAATATTGTCTGAAACTAGCATATTAGATTCCCACTAAAATAACTGCATTATATCATGGGTCTTTCCAAAGCTAAAATGAAAAACCAAAAATTGGAACTTTGTTAATTATTAAGTCAGCTAGTTCTATCTTTTGGAGTAGCAACACAGATAGGAAAAATTTTAGTTTAATTAAACAGTTTTAAATTTAAATTTCAATTATTCATTACACAATTTTAATCTTCAAGCTTAGTTACACAGATATTGTAAAGAATAATTATAAGATATTTGACTCCATAATGTAAACTGGACAATACTGAAGCTAATAAACAAATTTTCAAGGATTCTACAAATCTTTTTATTTATGAATTAAATGTCTTTTGGGATATTAACTCCCATCATCAGATCTCCCATCTATCATTACACAGAAAGAACAACATTTTTCCAGAACTTCTTTTAAAATAAAACTGTTATAGAAAAATTGTTTTATTCAAATTTGGCCATGTGATTGTAATTGTAAGCTATCTCATTGACTTTGTTTTAAACTTTTTTGAAGACAACTGGAAAGAAAACTTTGTGCTGAATTAAAAAATACTTCTAATTGACAAGAACCTTACATAACCAAAACTTCCTCTATTTTGAAATGATTAATTTCAGCAATTGCCATCATAAATTATCTGGTAATGTGTTCAGATATTGTAAAGTTTAGTTGAAATATATTCAAATAATCCACTTATAATTTATAGAAATCAAGATTTTTTTTTTTATTTCAGAATAAACATTTTTGGAAGTTGCACTATTCCATCTTCAGATTTGAACATTAAAAAATTAGAATACTAAAGATTAAAAATCAACAAAAAAATTTTTGAATCTTTATATATTTTTATAAAGCTTTTATATATTTTTATATATACTTTTAAGCTTGCTCTTAAAGAAATTATTTATAAATACAGGAGTTAAGAGAAATAAAGATGATAAAATGAAAAAAAGTATTGAAACAAAATTAATAAGCCAACAACTACTGGATAAAAGATTATTAAGACCAAAAGACAGTCATCTTAAAGTTTTGATGAGTAAAGCACTAAAATAAATAAAAAATCTTGCAAGCACTTTTGACATGTATAAAATGTTTTCTTCAGGCAAAACAAAATCAAATTTTAGAACATTGATATAAATTTTAACATTAATGTTAGTATGTTCTAATTGGAGTGCACGTGTTATTTTTAAACTTACACATTTAATTAACGGTCAAACTCTAATTGAAGATTATTGGCAGCTGTGAGTTAATTTTTTACTTTATTAAATAGTGAAACCCATATTTTTGGAAGTCAATATACCTAATTCCCTTACAACACCAAAACAATGATGGAAAAGTGATATGTATTGGGGTCACAAGCAAAAAATTGCAAAGCCAAATATTAGATCATCAAGATGACATTTGTAAAAATAAAATTTCCACAGATCTATCTAGAAGGGTTTTCAATCATTACTTTACACCCGTGGAACGAATCTTCATCCTTGTATATTGTGAGGACTAACTGTTTACTCATCTGGGAAACATTATTGAGAAGTTGGAGCCTTGTAATAGCCCACTCAGGAGCTCCCAAAAATATGGTTTCACTATTTAGTAACTTAAAACCTTAAATCATAGCTGCTAATAATTTTCAATTATAATTTGACTGTTAATTAAATATGAGAATTTAATAACACACCATTTAAATTTAACATATGCATTCCAATAATACAAATTAACATTAAACATTTAAAAATAACATGTACTGTACACTCCAATTAGAATATATTAATATTAATATGTTAATATTAAAATTTATATCATTCTAAAATTTGTTTATATTTTGCCTGAAGACATTCTATACATGTCAAAAGTGCTTGCAAGATTTATTTATTTATTTTTGTGCTTTACTCGTCAAAACTTTATTAAAGCTGAAAGACAGTGATCCTAAAACTTTTATCTGATAGAAATCTGGTATGACAAAATAATAATTTCTTTCATACAACAACAACTGGATTATATCAGGCTATTATATTTGGTAGTTGTTAGCTTATTATGTTTGTACTGTACCTCAGGTTTGTAGTTGTTGGTTTTTGAAACAAAATTAGAATATAAAATGAAATAAAATAATATCCAAACATCAACTATTGGGTAGACAATTAATGTTGTATTAATTCATATTTAGTATTTTTGGACAAACCCTATGGTAAACAAAAAGGGCAATGCTAGAAAATATTGCAAGGCAATACATAGTCGACAGGCAGTCATGTTACTAGCATGTAACATGACAATATGTTAAGTTACTTCACAAATGTAGAACATTTCTAAACAAAGATAACCTATGTATTCTTATAAAAAGATTGTAATTTAAAATTATGATCTTGTTGAATTTATGAAGAAAACCCATGATCAGGCATAGAACCCCCTTTTCATTAACTTAAAATTGGATCCTGAGATGTTGCAATTATAAGCTCTTCGTTCAACAATTCTAATTGATTGCCAAAGACATCTTTAAATCCTAAGACAAATCAAATGGAAAAAAGTACTTTCCTCTACCAAGACTGAATTGATTCTGAAATTCTTGATATCAGTGTTGATGTAATTCTCTCTTAACATCCTGCATGTGCTATCTAAATAATTTGAAGTTGTTTATTGTATTTGATGTGGAGCAACTTCAAAAAATGTTTAATCCAAAAGTAAATTATCCACAAGTTTCTAGAGAAGGTTCATGTGTTTCCCTGTACTGTAGCACCACCATTGTGCTGCCATTAAGATACTGCAAGATCTAAGTAACTATAGAATTGAGAATATAATTGATTTTGAAATAACTAATATAAACCTGTTCATAACACCCATTTTGTTAGTAATTGTAAGGGTTTTGATGTCTTAAATTCACCAAACATTTTTGACCAAACTGTAAATTTCAATTATAAAAGACTTAACAAATAATCTAAGAATGACTGATACTATAACCCTAAAATAATAATTTTGCATATAGGTTCATTAAAATTAAAATCAAAACGAATTATTTCAAAATTAATATAAATTCCAAGTTTATCACAAACACACAAACCAACTAGAAAATGTTAAACATGCATGACATTCATTATTATACAACATCTTGATCACAGAATCCTGAAAAATGAAAAAAATATTAAAAAAACCATAAAATTATTGATATCACCGTGTTGCTTGCATTTTATATAGCATTTACAGTATAAATAATAACCCCCTTTTTCTATTTGAGTGACATTTAAAGAGAAATTTTTATTCATACTGTATTAAAAATTGTTATTAATTTCCAAAACTGTATGGAAAACATATGATAGAAAAGTTATTTTTCTGCATTGAATTAGGAAAAAACTCCATATTGTTTAATTAATCCTTGACAAAAATTTTAACAAATCTATAGCCAAAAGCAAATAATTAGATAAATATTCTTTTTAAAACTTTAAATTTTAAAAAGAATAGTTTTCTTATTAACAATATAATTTGTGAAATATTAAATGAAAACAATGAAAATTAACACAACAGAAAGTAAAAGTAAATTTAACATACTTGTGTTTGGAGACGTGTTAATCCTCTAATCCATAGGATCTGACCAGTGCGCTTAACATCCTGAGATATGGAACCATTACTGCCGTCTTCTGCAAGCGAAGTGCTTCCTACCATTTCTTCTGGAGGTGGGCCCGAACCCCATGTGAATGTCTTTGGAATTCGCTTTGTGGGAATGCTTGTGATTAACTGGCCCCATACTAAAGTCCCACATCCAAAAAATATACACCAAAACCATTGATCTAGAGTTAGAGCTTTTGTGGAAAAGGCATATCCACCAAACTGGACAATAATTATCTGAAAATAAATAGTTATATTTAAAAAAAATTTTTTTCAATAATTTTATATTTACATATTTATCATTATCATTATTCTTATAATTGAATCAATTATAAAAATTTATTTTTGTAATAGAATTTTAATTAAATATTTTGACTCTCATTAAATATTTCTGATTGCTAAAAATTCTTGTGCATGTCATCATACATTAACTCAATTCAATTACAAATGTTTTTGTAATTGAATTGTTCAGCATTTGTAAGCCATCAAAGACAGTATAAATTTATAGTATTTAGTGACCTGTTTCAAAAAATCATCAGCTTTATCGAGTTAAAATTCTTATATAATTGCCAAATGATCTGCTAAATTAAGAATAATTTAATATAGCCTGATAAATAATCTGGTGGATCAGTTGGCAATACTAATTAAATCCAGTTGTTTTATATATTGTTCATATACAAATTATTATTTTGAAGCCATCATTTACATTTAAACCTCAACAGTCATTTAGAAAATGAAAATAACCACAAAGTTAAATTATCATACAATATGATAATTTAACTTTCCACCATATATATTGTAATAAAGAATTAACAAAAAGAAAATATCAGTGTAAAAAAAAATTATTGATTTTAATAAAGCTTTACAAGAAAATTACACCTATCTCAAATTTTAATAACCTCTATTGATTTCATCAATTTCGATCATAAATCATAAGGACAAGATAAACAGAATAAGCAATTATTTTATTGTGACATCATAATGCCAGGCTGCAATTTTTAATCCTATTTTTTTAATTTATTTAGTTTAAAATGTATGCTTTCCACCTTCAAATTAACAGTGTCTTGCCCCTGTACATCATACTTTTCTGTTAGCAATTGAGTCATGCCAGTCATCTGCCAGTCAATTGAGTTGTGTCAATCATTTTTGAATTTTCCTCCTGGAAGGGAAAAAATTTTTGAATTGAAATAACACAACTTCTGGTTTGTATCAGAAGTTCATATATAGTTAATTGGGGCCTCCTGCCCTAAGGTTTCCATATCTGGTCTCGTCTTTCATCTGTCTAACTCCATTCTCAAGATTAAGGAAAAATGGACAGATGACAGTAGGAATTTATAGGTTTACAGTTTTTCAAATTGCAGCCCAACAACATACAATAGATTCATTATGCCATTTGGATGTAAAACACATTTAAAAAAAAAGGAATATCAAAAATTATCAATCATCAACTGACATCATTAATTTTGTGAAAAAAATGACTAAATCTTCAAATACATAATAAATTCGTAAATTAATATTATTTTCAAGTAAGAGATTGAAATATTGTTATGTATCACTTTAAGACTACAAGAAAATTTAATCCATCCCAAATTTTGTTAAAACATTGACTATAATTAATGAATTATTTGTTTAATGTAATTATTATTGTTCCATAAAATAAGACAAGAGTAAACATACAAAAGGAAATATTATTTCATTTAAAAATGTATGATTTCAAGATTAAGAATTTAATTTAAAATTTTTTATAAAATGTTAAATTTACACATATACATGATAGTCCACTAGAATACGAAAAATATGCATACTACAAAAATCATTGAACCAAAAATGTTTGATAGACCCATCTTGTGGTCCTCTGTTTCATCATAGATGTGCTATAATCAGTGAAAATGGGATCAACTTCATCTTTTCAATGAGAACTCATTTTTTATTACATATGATTCTATATCAAAAAGAAAAAATTTCATGCAAAATATTTTTTTTCAAAAGATACACTTATCAGAATTTATGAGCATTTGAATGTTTACACAGCTGCCACATCATGCACATGCACAGCTAAATAACTATGAAATTCATTAAAGAAAAATAAAGTTCATTAGGAAACTTATTTGCTAGAAAAACTTGTACCACAGCTCAAGGTCATCTTAAATTTACTCAATTCTTCTAATCCATTTGCTGTAGAAGAAAAATACGACAGGCATTTGTGTTAATTAAGCATTCTGCTAAAAGTTAATTAAAATACTTAGCCAAATGATTGCCTTAAATACTTAGTATTAATTATTAAAATTAGCAGATTTTATAGCCTAAGTAATTTGCTACTAGAGGTAGACATTAGGTACTATCTCTTATCTAAATTAATAACTATATATACTGTATATAACAATCACACATTCAAAGAGAATCAAATAACAAAGAGGAAAATAAACCTTTATCCAAGTCATCACTATCCTGTGACAAAATCTTATGATGGCCCATTGAGACACAGCTATGACAGAAAATGACCAGAGGAAATTCTCACACCCACTGGAAAAAGTTGGGGATAAAACAAGCAGACATTTGAGTCTCAGAACAGACTCTTCCTGGGAAGCCAGAGGCCAAACTTCAAACCGTCTCCCAGCTTTCATCTCCCCTCCTCCGCTGAAAGGATCCCCGACCATTCCAGATAATTGAATACCTAGGATCAGCAGACATTGGCTCATTTAAGAGGTATTATAGCTTGATGTAAACTCTCTCTCAGTATATTAGTTGTTAAGTAGCTAGCTTGTCAATTATAACCTCCTTATGTGTAATTTAACCACTTTATGTTACTCATTAAATTTGTTGTTTCATTCAACTGGTGTCGATATCAGTTATTGCAAGGACCAGTCACTTATCTACTCACTTGTGACCACTCTGCCACTTGATAACCCAGACAAATGACATTTGGTGACCAAGTGAGCAGACTTCACAGGTCCAATGCCAGAAAAAAGTTAGACAGTAATAACCTGTCACCCCCAGATTCTTTCATTAAAATGAAAAAAATGTATTGAGTAAATTTATGCCAACCTCAAGCCATCTTGTATCAGTTCATTATTTGAAGAAAAAAATAATTCCATCAAATAATAGTTTCCTAATGAATTTTTAGCATTTTTCTTCCTTTTTTTTTCAAAGAACTTCACAGATATCCACAGTTGTAGAGATGTGTAATGTGGCAGCTAAATAAAAATAATGTTTTATCTAAAAGTTTGTTTTTGATGTACTTGTAGAATCATAATATGCAATAAAAATTGGAGTTTCCCCGTTTGAGAAAATAAAGTTAATCCCATTCTCACCAATTATATCATCATCTATGATGAAACTGATATGATGATCTGTTGGCCTCCTAACATTTTTGGTTCAATGATTTCTTTTGTAGGATCCATAATTTTCAGGTTATTCTAGCAGACTGATTAAAATCTTATCTACATAATTTAAACTGTAATAAATAACAGTACAGGCAGTTCTCAACATTTGGATAGCTCACTTTTTTTAAACAATAGTAATACCTTTAAATTGCCTTTCATACACCAAATTTGTACTTTCTAAAATATACTGTATTTACTTGCATATAAGACGAGGTTTTTATTCATTTTTCACTGCTTCAAAACCTAGGTCGTCCTATATACACGAGCGAAAGATTCTTTATGTTTTGCAATAATTTTCATGAGCCATGTATTTGCATTTTTTACCAGATGCTCACTCACTGGTGTTTAAAAACAAAAGTATTGTATCTGGGTCATTTGAATCATTCTTGTGTATTGTCGGGAGTAAAAATGAATAGCAATAGGAAAAGCAAAGCTTTCAAATTGAATTCCAAATTGAAATTCCAAAATCACACAGGAGTATGATATAAGTTTGAATCCATTCTTACATGAAAACAAACGATTATTCAAAAATCAAAATTTGGAAAAACTCTTAAATGTAATCAGTAAAGAGTGGATTTGACTGTTAAAAATTGGCAAAAAAGTTTCCGATTGTCCATGTAAAATTGACAACATAATTTGTTCAAGATTTTTTTTCTTAAAGTTTAAAATGCCAGTAATTTTTGCAGGACAATGTGCACATTTATGTGCATTTAATATTTTATTTGTGATTAAACAAAATAAAATTAGAATTGTATTAATAAATCTAATTTTCTTTATTTTGATCTTTAAAGTCACACCTCGTCCTATATGTGAGATTGTCTTATATGTAAATATATACAGTATTGTCAATCAAAAACTCAAAACTTCAAGCTATCGTTAGTAGTACTTTTTGCGAGTTTTGGTTTTACTAACATGAAAATTACTTTTCACAAATAATTTTGATTATTTATTTTCTGTTTAACTTATGGTTTTAATATTTTAAACAATGTTTCATGCATTGTAACATGTTCATTATGAAAAGGTAAAACTTTCTTACCTTAATAAAATTTAAAAAATTTTTCTTTTTAGATTTGTAACAACAAAACTCCCTTGATAACATACAATTCTATTTGATTTTTATATACATTTTTTGACATGCATTGTGTTTGAAATTTTGTGCTTTTCCTATTGCTATTCATTTTTACTCCTGACAATACACAAGAATGATTCAAATGACCCAGATACAATACTTTTGTTTTTAAACTACCTCTACTTTTTTCAATTTACTTACATGATATTCCAGAGATAAAATATGCTAATCCAGAAATGTTTAAGCTATTATTAAATACTTTATTTCTTTAAAATATAAATGATAAATGTTTGATTGTTCATAATTGAAATATGGAGTGATGAAATTAAAAATAATGAACAACATTTACATCAATAAAGTATATACTTTGAAACAATATATGTACTTTTATATTGTTTTATATACAAGCATTATATTTGTTTTAAATTATAACTTACCTGAGCACCTGCAGTAATCAAAAGAATACTATAGAATATTGGGTTAGTGAAGAGACCTTCAAATATGTTTCTCTCTCCATGAATCTTCCTTGCATTCATTTCATTGAATAATGTCATCATGACAAAAGTATTAAAAATGATTGTAAAATGTTCGGATGGAGGTGAATGCAATGGTGCATACATTCCAGAATCAATATCAAAGAATTTATGACCTAATAATTAAAAATTAATTAATTATAATCAAGAATAAATAAAAATGAATTTTAAGACTACTGAATAAAATGATGTAAGATTTTATTTAATTATAATTAGAAATTTAAATGATCTACATCAATACTTTTTCTAACTCTTCAAAATATTTTCTATTTATTTATTTCTATTTTTATGTTACATAATCTAGTAATAATTATTACACCTAAAAAGAAAACAGTCTTAATTTTTAATTATTTTTTTTAAAGAATGATTTTTTATCAAAAAAACTTTCTGCAAGATTGAATAAAATTATTAATGCATTTTCAGTAAAGCTAGATTTTTATCATTTCTTGCAAGATCTGTCAAGACTTCTACATGACAGTAAGCTAAAATGCAATTATGACAATGAATTAAACTGACTTGAACAAGAAAACAAAAACACTAACTCCCATATAGAATTTTAAATTTAAGAATATCCTTTTCACATATTATATGTTATTTTATTAAAGATATTAATTCATACACATTTAAAATTGATTGTTGCAGGAATTTTCTACTTTTCTGTACTAATTTATCCACAAAATGCATAAATCTTATTAATAAATTACTCCATTCCTTTAGAAACTTTCTTCAATTTTATAGAATGGAAGTCAGAGAAGAGAGACTTTTTATAATGGAAACTTCTAATTTTGATTAAATATTACATTGCTTATCATTTTTTCTTATAACTAACTCATAATTCACAAGTATTATAACAATTTTTCATTTCAATATAATAAATTTGACAATCTATTTGAAAGATAAAACTAATAATTTTACAAATATTTTAGAAGATATTTTAATTCTAGTATAGTATAACAGTAAAAAAAATACACAACAGTTTATTTAATATTAAATATAGTATGGTATCACAAAATATATTTATGAGCTTCTTTTTGAAAACAATTACTTATTTTGTTTTACACTAGTGGTTATAATGAGATAGCTCAATTGCAGGCCTACAGAAAATTGCCAATAATCATTATATGCAAAAAGTTCCTTTCTTCTTTTATTTTTACAACAATGCAAAATGTAGGCAATAAGTTAAGAGTGATGCTTCCCAGGAAGACTTTCTATGGAAAGCTGGCCCCCTATTTAGGTGTTAAACACACAAAATCTGGAAACTCCAATTGTCCATTGATCAGATGCAAACCACAATTAACAACCAGTGTTCAAAGGTTTTTATCTACTTGGCCACAGATAAACACCCAAAACTTCAAAGTATATTAAATTCAGTTCATCAATTTTTTGAATAAGTGACACACTATTGTTTTATCTATTTTTGTAGATAATCTCAAACTCAAACTTTTTAATGTAGAAACATATTTACTGATAAATTCAAAACTTATACTGATACCAGGTATTTGGAAATGTCCTGATAGATATTTTAATGAGAGGCTGAATTAATTTTGCATTGTATTCCATATGAAATTCATGATGCAACATGCACAGATCTTAGAAAATGCTCTAATATGAAAATGGTCAATATCTAATTGTGCTAAACAATAACTTACTGTAATATTGCTTGCATCAACAAGTCTTAAAAGATGTCAGAAGCAGCATCACAAAGGAACAAACTATTTAGTCCAGAATTAAAATAAATCTATCTTCATTGATTTAATTTTGCTAACTTTTGTTTTCTAATTGTAGGGAACAAAAATCTAGAAACAAGTTGTATAACATTCTTGGCTGTTATATGTTTTTATTATAAAAAAACTTTTATATTAGTAACCAAAAATAAAATTGTTTATAACGTAATTGCACTTGTGTGCACAGTTAAGTGTTGTCATGAAGTGTACATTACTTTTAAAATTGTGTGTGGTGCCATCTGTTACCAGATTGTTATAAAAAGTTTTTATATTTTTAATTACTATAAAATGGCAAAAAGCTTAATTTTGAGGGTAAAGATGAATTTTATGAAAAAGTGTAATTGTTAATAACATTGTTAGCCTTCATTAAGTCCTACCCCTCTTGAGATAGAGGGGGTCATGTATCTCCCTACCCTCTCAACCTTTTACCAACAACATTTAATAGCATCTATTTCCCTCATATGCAAGCCATCATGCCAAATTTCATTTGATAATCTTTACCCAATCCCGAGATATTAAGCAAAATAAATGCCAACACAGAATTTTTTGCTGTTCTTTTTACTTTATTGAATTCAGGAGATCTCAAAACATGGAAATTTGGAAAAAACTGGGAGTGTCAAATTTAACATGATTCCAATACTTTCCATTGTTATGTATACATAACAGCCAGGAAAGTAAAATAAGAAGCTAAAGATTCTGTTACTATTAAAAATTTTACTGTGTGTTAAATAATTTAAAATTTCAAAGTAAAAAGCTTGCATATTATACAACAATAAAAATAGAAACAATGATAATTAAAAAAAAATTTCTTTCTCCTTCCAAATAAATGATTTACTTTTCTATAAAGGGAGAAAGTGTTTTATCTTAAAGAAAATGTGTGTTAACAATTTAACTTAAAGAAATAATTAGAAGTTATTGTTTTAATAGAGTTTAAAGTCATATCAATTGAAAAATATCCAGTACATTTTTAAACATGCCATTAAAAAGTTATTATAGTTCACATAACACCTACAACAACATAAGTATATGATTGCAGTTCTCAATCACATAGGTGAATCAGGATTTTTATACTATAATACAATAGAAAGATAAATTCAAAAGTAGATTGGATGCAGATGCAGATATAAGACTAACTATCATCCATTCAAACAAATCTTAAATTTATGTAATTTTTAAAATAACTACTGTATATCTCAGCAGATAAGACGAGATATAAATATTCGTCAAAGTTTTATAGTTTTAACATATATCTGTCCTATAAGATGACTCCCAAACTATCAAAAACCTATGAATTTAGTTTAGATCAGTAATCATCATCTGAATAATAATGCTGTATAGCGTATATGGAATTGTGTCCTATTTGTAATTTTTTGAATGAACAAATTTTATTTTCTTGCACCTCCTTGCAATTGTTGCAAACATTCGCGCTGATTCGGCATTCAGGTAATGACCTTGACTATTCACAAAAACATCTATGGACTATTCTATTTTGTGCACATAACCTACTCTCTTACTAGTAATAATTATGGTTTTAATTTACATAAATTTCAATCTAATTTTTTTTGGTATCTGTCCTATAAGATGACCCCAAATTTTGGGGGCCTTTTTTTATGATTCAACTATTGTCTTATCTACCGAGATATACGGTATATCTTTTATACTGAATATAGTTAAGGGCAAAGGACAGTTACTAAAATGGAAATGAAATGTAACTATTAATAAAGAATACAGATTCTTTTTTAATTCTATTTAAATACTTAAATCATATTCACAGAAATATATAACGTTAAATATTGACTTTTAGTTTTTGTATCACTAAAAACTTTATTTGTATTTAACTAGTATTATCCAAGTTTAAATAATGTAATTATATAATTCAGAAAAAGAGAGATTCTGTTAAAGAATATTTGAATAGCATTCCAATACTGAAAAATCTGAATATATTTGGTATAAAAAAACACTCATATTTAAAGCAATAGCATAAAATCCTACATAGTCAGTTGTTGTTGTTTTTACATGTAAATACACAACTTAGATTTGAAGTCCTTCTCTGGTAACTTTCCAAGAAGGTGTATTATTCTTTGTTTTAAAAAAACAAGATTCAGTCAACAACTATATACATTTTGATGTAAGATCATCCTCTAATCACTAGATCTAATTTGAAAAATAGTTTAATTTATAAAAAAAATTTTAAATATCTTTATTATTCATTTTAAAAAAAACCTTAAATTTTATCATCACACAAACTGCTCTTCTTATTAAACAAGAATGTTTTATTTATTTTTCTGCAATTAGATAATTGGCAAGTTTAATTACAAAACTCATTATATATAGGATATCAATTTTTTTTTCAATAATAATAGTAATAATAATAAATATATACCCAGGAACAATAGAAAGAAGATGATCGTCAACTGATAAATGCCTTGTCCTAAAATATTTTTCATCATTGTTCGTGATATAAGAGGTTTCATTCTCCCGTAAGGTCTCCTTAACAGTAATTCTGAAGTTGGAAGCTCTGTAGCCAAGGCAAGAGATGCTAACGTATCCATAATTAAATTTACCCATAACATCTGTACTGCTTTCAACGGACTGTCCTGCAAGTAAAAGCCACAAATATAAATTTACTAATTTTGCAAAAAATGTTCAATTTTAATAACAATGAAAATAAAATTTGATAAAAAAATTTATCTGTATAAACTGACATTAAAACTTTTAGTAATTAAAAAAAAATCTGAAGTTTTTTAATTATTATAAACTAAGAAAAATTATCAGCTTATTTGCTTAATCATGTACTACAGAATGGTAAGATTAGCAAAGAGAAATCTTTTCCAATATTAACAAATTTCAATTAAAAAAAAATCAAAAATTACAACTAACCTATATTATTCTTCTGTATTATTATTTCCTTACAAGATCTAAACTTAAAAATTCTTTAATATAACTTGTAGATTAAATTAATTAATGTACAGGTAACCCTTGTATAATGTGGTAGTTAAGTTCGACAAAAATGTCCCATTATAAAAATTTCATAAAAAGCAATTTTTTAAATATAAATTTTATCTATCATGTAAAAAAACAATTTTATTGAATTCAGAAAATTTCATTTAACAAAACATCAATTACAAAAAAAAAAACAAACTCTTCAATCAAGCCTTGAATTGTATTCCAATAACCTTACTGGAATGCAATTTAAGGCTTATTGAAGTGTTCATTATATCAAGTTCCAGTTTACTAAGTAGTGTTTTAACTTAAAAAACAAAAACTTACTAAAATTTGTAAAATAAAGAATTGTACATAATCTTTAACACACACACAAAATTTAGTTGTCTTCATTGTTATCTTCCAAAACAACATTATACTAATATTTTTTATTTTCCAATGGCTTTTATTGTAAACTCTTTCTGCCCTGTTGACACTAAGAGGGCCTTTTTTTTTGTAGCAAGCCCATTATGGGTTTGGCCAGGCTCACAATGAGACAGCAGGGTGATGAGAGATGGGGGGGTCTGGCTTATCCAGTTGAACCAACCCTGAAAAATCCCTGGGTTTTTCGACCCATCCAGATTCAATCCCAGAGTGGTAGGCTGTCATCCTAATCTGGCCATTTGACAGCCAGATGGTCATCAAATGGCTAGATGTCTTTGGGACAGTGCAGCATATTACCTAAATGAATCATTTTGTGTTTAAGTGGCACATGCCAGTTCTTACATCACCTGAAACTGTTGCACAAATGCATGGTAACAAAGAAACAGTCAAGAACAGCTGCTTAAAAAAAACACTCCATCTAGTTTATCAGTGTGTGAAAAGGATTGTGATGATACTAAATCAGAATTAGATGACTCAGTTTCAAATTTATGCAAAATGCTGTCTCTCTTACACATTGATAAAAAGTTCACATTTAAGTTCTTTTTTGAACTTAAATGTGACTGGATCCAATGTGTGCAGTGTGCACTGAATTCAAGAGATATGCATGCCATCTGATCATTTTTGTAAAGTTTGTGCAGGGGATGACAACTCATAAAAATTACTTACATTTACTACTTACTTACCATTACTGATTAATTATTGTGTATCAATAATTAATAATTAATCAATAATTTTTTAATAGTTTATTGTGTATCTTCACAATTAAGAATAGTTGTTGATTACTCTTAGTTACCCTTTTAAAATCATCATCAACTGGTATGACACTAACCACATTTGTGTGTGGCCCAAACTATATACCCTGCCATTGGGGAATATAGTTTTTTAAATACTTTTTGATTTCATACTCTTTTGTGATAACATTTGCTTTATATTTGGCCAAACTACTATCTGGTATTGTAATTAAAAGTTATAAAAATATTTTCTTAACTAGCGGAATTAGTTATGAAAAGTAAAGATGAAATACAAGACATTCCTGGGGTAAAGATAGTGATGAGATATTATAAATTAATAAATAGTCATCTACAAATTAGAATAACAAATGATAAAACAATTTGAAATAATAGCAAATATCTTGCTTCTGTAAATTTCTATCTTTTCCACACTCACTGCTAAAATGGTAAGTGTACTGGTTTAATGATGTCAGTTTCATCCCATTTTACAGTTGAGTCTTCCCTTTGTGGCATCATAGATAATACAATGCAACATTGACCTTTTTTGATGTTGTACTTATTTGCAAATTTTAGATCATATTTATTATATTAGTTATTTCGTTTTGTTATTTATTCATTTAATTTAAATTGATATTACATTTCAAGATTTATATTTAAACATGTTCAAACAGAAATTAAAAATTTCATTTAAGAATGTTTTATTTGCAACAGTTGGTAATGTATACAATAGAGTCCCACGAGTCCAAACTAATTGGGACCGAGCCCTGTTCGGATTAGCCGAATAATCGAAATAATGCAGCAAGCAAGCAGTAAAACAGGTCCCGTTTATATAGATCCATCATCATCAATGGCTTTTGTTTCTGTTTTTGTGTGTGAGTACAGTATAGATCTGCTGTTTTAATAGTCCATATTAAACACTGATTTATTAATTTTGTACAGTATTAATAAAGTACTACAATAAAATACAATTTTTTTTTGTTGTGGAATTCTAAATCTTTTTGTACCATTAATACCATTTAAATTCAACTGAAAAATACAAAAAAATGTATATTTTGCAAGCTAAAAAATTTCCTCTCCACTGACTGAAATATGTTTGGATTAGGCAGACGTTCGGATTAGTGGTGTTCAAACTAGATAGGACTCGACTCTACTCTGTACAAGAGGATGATTAGCAGAACAGTTTTAAAATGTTTGTGAATGTTTAATAAACATTTCCTCTGCAAGAATAAGGTGTTTGAGTGCTAAGTACAGTATACAGTAAAATGAACTTATAATGAATCTTACCTCTACTGCACATGCTCCTACAAATGCAACAATGACCGCAACAATATTAACAGTTAACTGAAATTGCAGAAATTTTGCTATACTATCATAAACATTTCTACCCCACATAACAGCTTTCACGATACTTGAAAAATTGTCATCAGTGAGAATGATATCTGATGCTTCTTTTGCTACATCAGTCCCTGCAATTCCCTATAAAAAACAAATAGTTGATTAAAATCATTTAAAACAATGTAAACACATAAATCCTTCATTTTACAAACAAGCTTTCTGGAAAACTGATCCATTATATAAAATTTCATAATAATAATGATATTCTATTAATTTTAACATGAAAATATATATGAGTTTTCCATTTTAACAAACTAAATTTTTTATTCAAATATGTTCAAATAATAATAAATCATAAACAGATCAATGTTTATCTATCACCTATATATAACTATGTTACTATTATATTGAACAGATTATTCTAAATTTATTTATTTAAACTTATTTGTATATAAAGTAATTTTGAAAGATAAGAACTAATGATAATTTTATTTAAAAACAAATTCTTTGTTCTTTTTGACTTTTCTTTTCGATATGCCTTAACATTTCTAATTTCATATTTAATGATACCAATTCTTTCTCTTGGCTGAATTATATTGAGACAGTATTTAAACAATTTATTTGACTATGGCACCATTGTATAAAGAAATTTAAAATATAAGTAAAAGGTAAAATGCAAATTATCAAAACATTAAGATTCTATAATAGTGTATTATGCAATTAGTTTATAATATAGGCAATTATGGCATGAATGGAAGTTTGGTACACAAGCAGAGCAAGTGGGCCAATTTCCATAAATGCCATAATTGCTTATTATAAATGAATTGTCATATGGTATTTTGTGGTTAGACTACACCTATAACACTACTTAGGAAAATCAAAATCATGTATAAACACTGTGTTTCACATTTTTGAGTTTCATAAGTATAGTGTTATAGGTGTAGTCAACCACAAAAGATGTTATTGCTCAAGTTAAATATTGACTGACCTATGTGAAGCAAATAGAAAACACAATAATTTTTACTTGTTTTATTTGCATCATAATTATAATATTTAAGATGAAAATATTTAATAAATTTATATTACATGGATATAGTTACCCAAATGGTGAAAAATAGTGTAATAGAAAAATAAATATTTTTTTGTTCTGTTAACATAAAATTCCTTGAAGTAAATATCTATATACTAAGAAATGATCTTATTAAAAAATTTTTGATAATAAACTTGTCTTTTCTGCATTTTTTGTTATATATACAAATAAAATTTTACATGATGTACTCTTAAACAAGTAATGTTTAAGTCTAATGTTTATTACTTATTGATTTTTTCATTTATTTAAATTCTTTGGAGTCAGTCTTAATGGATACTGGATTTTTCTTTGACAACTACTTATTTTCCAATGACTTTAAAGAATATGATGCATGGGCATACTCACTAAGGCACTTTGCATTACAGTAATTCACTAATATTGCACTTTTCACTACTAATGTTTCATGAAGTCATTCTTGTCCACCAGAAACAAACACCATCAAAAATTGTCTACATTCAGAATATTTTAATAACAAATCCTGTTATTTTATTTTTCAAACAAGCCAAGTAAATTATTATGATTTCATATGATTTATGAACAAAACTAATTAATGATTTGTAATTATTTATCTATAATTACTGTTATAATATAAAATGCATTAGATACCATTGCAAAACCAACATCAGCCTTTTTCAATGCCGGGCCATCATTTGTGCCATCCCCCGTTACGGCCACAACTTCTCTATTCGTATGTAATTTGCTATCAATAATTCCTTTTACTAGTGTATATTTATCCTGGGGAGATGATCTTGCCAATACACGTAATCGAGGCCATACTTTGTCTAATAACTGCTGTTCAACCTAAAAAGATAAAAAAATTTTTCTGTTTGTGAAATATTACTTATAAAAAATAGTGATAAAATTTAAAATGTATTTTATTAAGAAATATTTTGTATTTTTATTAATAATATAAAATGAAAATTTGATCAATCACTGTAATTTATTTTGTTAACTATTTTGCTGTTTGATAAAGTGAAGATCCTTATGTAATCCGCTACGATCTTTACAATGATCCGTCTCGAGTTAGTTCTTACAACTCGAGAATGTCCGTATGATGGTTCGAGGAAAGCTACACCTCCACACTCAGTCCAGTGAATATTTACAGTTTATTTACAAAACAAATATTTACAGGATGTACAAGTTTGACAACATTACACATACGATGCAACAAAGGTGTGGTGCCTTGCGTAACAGCTTGTCTGTTGGGGACTATTAGACTCTGGGGAAACTCCGGTCGGTTTACGGAGTTGGCTCAACCGTGTGGCCGTCTGGTCTCTACACTAACCCTTCTCAGAGGAATTCCTAAGAGGAAAAAACTCACTCTACACCTCACGGGCTTCCTAAGTGTCAGAGACTACCATGTATCCGGTCTCTTGCCCTTCTCCCAATTCCTCTCGCCACTCTTACAATTTAAGGAGTTCCACGGCAACAACTTGTGACCAATCAGGTTCTTCTTTCCCCTGGGAGCTTCCAAAGACGTCCGCCCTCCTCCCGACGACGTAGCTTACAGTCGCGTCCGTCCCTTGTTTACGTTTTTCAAGTTGACCAACACGTGGCAAACACATTGACGTGTACCCATAAACGGAGACGCTACCCCTTTGTTCTTCCCGGCTGTTTATAGCCCCAACACCAGGTGGGACCAATTATCCTAGTCGCGTGGCTTTTTGACCTGCTACGCTAAAAGCGGACCTTTACAGATAAATACAAGAGCATGGATTTGAATAAACAAATACATACTATCTGGGCCTTATATCAATTAACATTCATGTTTCTGAAATTAAATCTCTAGAATCAAATCTGCTAAATCTTAGCCATTAGGACTCAATTTGGAATTTGATATATTCAATTCATCAAATTCAAATCTTCAGAAAATATTAATGTTTAAAGTAATAGCAATAATACTCTGGTTTAAATGATTAAAGTCAAAACCTGTATTTATAACAGCAGCAGGAGAAAGCTCTAACTAGAACCAAACCCTTTCATTCCATACTTCAAAGTACTTTGTTTTCATTAAAGCAACATCAATTCTATTAATTGCAAATGGATCTACAGATAATAAACATTATCTTTAAAAAAAACTTTTATTTAGCCTCCATTGGCAAACTTGTTTGTTGATAATTAGAGAGAGCAAAGAAAATACAGTGAAAACTACTTAGGCAACCACCTCCATTCGACGGGCACCTGCCAAAACGGGCAAAAATTTCTGGCGCGAAATAGTTTATACATAGTCTTCAAATAATTTACCTGTATTATAAATGGCCACATATGTAATGCAAATTTTTTTTTTTTGGTATTTTAATCAATAAATAACTAACTAACTAACTGTGTAATGCAAACTGCAGGCATCGATTTTTGGTATGAAGCAAACAACAACTGTAATAAACGACCACTTCTGCGAATATATCTGATCTAAACTATTGTTCAAACCCATCTCAACAATGTTTCCCCCTCCAAATATAATTAGTCTAAACTCTTGTTCGAACCCACCTCGGGCACTTCTCTCACCCTTGAAATTAGGTGCAGGTGTTAATGAATTAGTCTAGCAACAAAGGATATTCATTTCAGTTCCTTCGAAATTGCCTGAAAAAGGAAAAAAGTGAAGAAATGCAAAGTGCTGTCATTAGAAGATCATGTTCAAGTTATCAGAGAAAGTGAAAATGGTTTATCACAACGGCAATTAGCGGCGAAGTTTAACTGTGGGAAAACAAAATTTATTTTACGCAGACCTACAGTATTTTCCTTAGGCGTATAAAATATTGTACACGATACAATTAATTGGCTAATCTCATCGTTTGATAAAATTTATTTTATTTATTTATTTATTTTTTTGACACTCATATACAGTACATGTGTAATAAATAGTTTCTGTATCAACCTACTTTATTTCCACAATACTTTTAGAAAAATAATATCCAAGTAATTTTTGCATGCAAAATATTCAAAAAACAATAAACGCAACACATTAATGCAAAAATCAGTTTAACAGGTAACTTTCCTTTTTCGATTCGATTTCGATTGTCCAATGGCAATCGTGGAATGTAATGAAATCGTATTATGAGAAAAAATAATAAAATTGTTTTATTATTAATTAATAATTTTTCTTATTGTACTTAAGAAAATATTAAATTTTAAAAAAACACAGTATTTTTAAAGTTAAAATAAGATTAAACTAACAAAAACCAAAACCAAGTGATGGAGAGATACGACACGCTTGTATATCGATGACATAATACACATAACTGAAGAGCGAACGAAAAGAACCAAGTTGAACTACTTAAGACGGAAAAAATAAAGTGTGCATTATAATCGAGAAAATGTGAATACTGTATTAATCTTTAAAATATTGGTATTAAATCTGTCTTATGAAATCACCACAACTCCTGTAAGAATAAAATACAATACCAATATAGCTCTATCATTAAAAAAACTCACTTATTTTTGCTCACCTCACGTTTTGCTTAGTATAAACGACTAAAGTGTGCAAAATAAATATGAAAATACAGTATTACAGCACCACCTGTGTGAGTTTCCAGATGAGGTCCGAAATCATATAAATCATGGAATACTTGTGTTTAAATTATAACAATAGATTATATAGAAGAAAGACAGAGAAAAAACCTCTTAATCTAAACAAACACGACATGGTGATGAACGACAGAGGGGAATGTCCACCGAGTGAGAGAGGGGCTTTGTCAGGGTGCTCGTATATAAGAGTCGGGATGTACACACAATCAAGAAAAGAGAGGAGAAACTTATGGTCAAAGACATCTGTTAGATCACGTGAGCCCGGGACAGTCTCGGAGGGGGGTAGGCAGACACAGAACATCTGGCTGATCAGTCTAGCCAGATGTCCAAAAGAGGGGGGACAAACGATATAAATTATGAGTGTAGTTGTCAATGTTCGGGCACTATTCCCGACCGGACTTTGTTTTCGTCTTGCTTAGAAACAAAAAGAATGACCAATCGGGAAAAGGGGAAAGGGATCCAAGACCAATTAAGAGGGAAAGATTTGAAGGAAAATTGTATAAAAACCCCCGAAACAAGGTCGAAAGAAGAGAAGACGGAGCTTTCCACCAGCAAGTGTTCTTCGGAACGTCTGCCAGCTGCCCACTCCCTACGCTGACATCTGCCACCGGTTCTACGGACTCTTCTTCTCCAAAGACCCGGGGCTTCATCATCCCGCACTCAAACGCTGTCATCTGTAGCTCCTTGCCCAATAGATCTAGATTGGCACCATGTATTGTTATTTGTAAGTTCGCTTTGATGTTAAAATAAACAGTTATTGTAAGATACTTGTCATTTTTGCCTCTGCTGCCACCATCCACATACAATCAGTCCCTAGGCTTTTCCTGATGCACAATTAACTTATTGCCCCTAAATGTCAGCAACTTACACCTATATTGGACAACCACCTGTCTAAAAGACCACTTTTTAAAGGAACCATGTGTGGTTGCCATAGACAAGTTTTACTGTACTTCAAATAAAAAATTCTTGACAGTGCACAGGTACACATATTTTAAAGTATTATTTTCTCTAAATTTCCAAAATAATTAGATAAGCTGTATTATTATTAATTTTTTGGTGCTAAACACTTTTTTCTAATTTTTTGTAATGTTAAAAAAAAAGCCACAGGAAACATTTATTACTACTAGAATAGTTCATTTTTATTTAACTATTTTTATATGACTAGTTCATTTTTATTTGTATTTAAGATGTGTATTGTTATCTAAAACACTAAATTTTTTATTTAAAAAAATAAATATAATATAAAAAGTTTTATTATAAAACTAAACAATCATGTGTATTTGCTTATGTATTATAATTAGATATGCAGAAACTAAACTTTTAGGATTCTCTGAATCTACAAATTTAATTTTACAGATTTACAGAGAATCTACAGATTTAATTTAAAAAACCTACAAATATTGAAACTTTGGAAATCCGAATTAATTTAGTCATGTTAGTCTAAGAAATCAAACTGGAATTTAGATGTATACATTTGATCATTAAAGTTTGGATTTAGTTGCTTGTTTATATATCTAAGTATATAAAATTACTTGTCCTGACTGACTGATTGATTCATCATTGCCCAGGGCAAACCACTGAACCTAAAGTGGTGAAATTTGGTACACAGTTAGGGTATCCCATGGGAATGCACACTAAGAAGGGATTTTTTGAAACTCCCCCGCGGGGGAGAGGGAGAGCATTAAGGCTTAACCAAAAGAACGGCTTCTACTGTACTATTTTAGATGCAATTTTTTGTTTTTAACTGCATTTAGTCTTCATTGAGTACATAGATGCATTAAATTGATAACATTTTAGACATTGTTATAAATATTTTTATATATTTCCATTTTTTAACCAAATGTTTGAACCGTTTTAAATTTGAATTTGTTATTGCATATTGGTTCAATTATAGAACATTCCAGAAAATTGATCAAATTGAAAACAGTTTGTTTGATTCTCGGCAATTCTCATCATTCTCAGGTGGTAGGTGTTCTATAACAATTACTATGGTTGTTGAAATACTGAATATAAATGGTGTTTGCTTGCAAAATCCGTGCAGGCGAAGTTGTGGGTAACAGCTAGTATTACATATATATATACACACACACACATACATTTATTTTGTGTATTCTAACAACAAAATTAATGATATAAAAACAACAACAGCAGAGAATATTATGCAAAACATTTTTCCTTATTAAAATCAATTTCTGAACCAAGCAGTAATTCTAAATTAGATAACTAAAAGTTTTGATATATTTTAAATTCCATTAAAATGTAACTTGAATATTTCACTTACATCACCATGGCTATCACGTATTCTTTGATTAAACTCCTTTCCTTCAATTACAAGAAAATCTTCTCCAGGCTTTATAATTCCACATTTCATAGCAATTGAGCGAGCTGTATTTATATTATCCCCTGTTACCATTCGAACAGTTATTCCTGCTCTCTGGCATTTCTTAATAGCTTCTGGTACCTATATATATAGTACATGCATAAATCAATGAAATTACAAAATATAAATAATGGCAATACATATAAATTAAAATTTAAAGTGCAAACACAATAAAATTATTCAATCATTAAGTCCAGACACTTTTTTTAAATAGAAACAATGTTGAGTGTTAATGATTTAAAACTTAAAATATGGAAAAACAAAAGTTAAAAAGTTTTTTTTAATAAACTCTTTTGGTTCCAATACTGCATCTTATAATGTGAATTGTAAATCTAAGATTTACATATATGATGATTAATAATCAATATATTTTTAACTTTGCTAGTAAAAACATGTTATTTTAATTATTTTAAACAAATCTTTCACAGCATTTAAGTTTATTTTTTAATGTGTGTGTCAAAAGTATTTAAAATAATTAATTCATATCAAAAATACAATCAAAATTAGAAAAAAAAATTTTTAAACTTAAATTATTTTATCAATTTAACTGAATACATTCACATTTCAAAATTTTTAGTTACATTAAAACAGTAAAACTTTTTTAAAGTTTATTTTCTCCAAGAATTAAGGGTATAAACTTTAATATTAAACATTTTAATACCATTTCAATTTTTCAAAATTGTAAGAATATTGTTATAAATCAAAATTGAAATTTATTTAATATTTATCTATTTGTTGATATGAAAGAAGACTGATGTTGCTTAAACACCAGTCTTCTTTCATATTGTATACTGTTTATTTTCTTTTAATTTCAAACTGTAAATTCAAATTTATATCATTGTTGGATCTATATCATAATTTATTGGACATAACTAATTTCAAAAATTAGTTGTGTGTGTATCAGAATACCATTTGCATTTTTATAAAAGTTCTCTACTCAATGTACTGTACATTATAAAGTAATTTCTATACTAGTCTAAATCATAAGATTTCTTATGCATATCTTGGCATTCTGATTCATTTTCATTTTTCTAAATAAATCAATAATTAGAAAAGAAGACCATAAGAAGAATGTAAGGTTTCTTGTATTTCTAATAGAAATACAGCATCATCATAATAAGATTTTCTATTTTCCTCTCTAAATTTACAAATATAAAAATTTATTTGCATATTTAATAAACTATAGGAGATATTTTTTTTTACAAATTTGCTACTGTTATCTGGATTCCCTGTTATAATTTAAAATTAATCACATTTTACTATCTGAAAGAGAAATACGCCAATTAGAATTGTTTATGAAAAATTTTTATAGAAGAGCAATTATTGTTAGCAAGACATTATGTGAAATTGTTGAAATAAACAAAATTATTCAAAATCAAAATTTTGCTGTCTTACTTTTATTATTATTGTGTTACTATATTCCAAATCTATTCTCTACATATAAATATTTATCTTCAAGTCAGCACATTTTTCCCATAAAAAAAGGAAAAAGAAAAGAAAAACAAAAAATAAAAACATTGACATTAGGAATTCATGAATTGTTACAAAACTTTTAAACAAGTAAATAAAGTCCTTGCGGCAAGTGATAGCAGCTGTATATAATATGTAGTAAAGTTCAAATTGTGTCCTCTGATTTCTGGATCTGTGGTCAATCAGAAAGGAATTCAAATCTGAGTTCATTTATTTGACAACTATTTACAATATAATACACAGCAATATTTCTTACATGCATCTAACAACTCAGGTTTGTTTCTCCAAACACAGTTGTAAGCTAGGCTTGTTTCTCCCCATTCCAATGGTCACATTGCTTATATCTAATTTTTAGATTGTTGGCCAACCAATCTGGAGTTGAGTTTTCTATCGGGTCTGCCTCGGTTGGCATACCTGTCTTGACTTGTCCAGGATGATTTGCCAATGAACTTTTACAGAAAACATGTTCAGATGAGTGAAAACTTGACTTAGCTTATCACTAATCGATAGGCATCCTTGACATATATATAGTGGATATAATCTCATTTACCATATATACTATATAGCAAGTAAGATATTGGATACACATAAGAAATCTGTGGGACAGTTACTGCTCACTCCATAAGACTTGCTCACTTATAATATTTAGCTGACAGATACCATGGACTACATGGTCTTCCTGCATCTGTCTATCTGAGAAATAATCTTAATCACCCCAGTGACAATATTTAGTAGAGACCACCAACAAATCCCAGCACTCATCGCCAAACTGCAGCCATTGTCCTGCCTCATTGTTTAGAGGCCTGCAAATTGTTTTAAAATCATTGGACAATAGAGATGGGGTTTCTGTCTCTTCACATATTTTTGGACCTGGAGTTTTTCTTTCTACAATTTCTCTTTTCCACCCTTGACAGGTCTGACACAGATACAAATATCCTTTTTAGTCTTTGATTTCATTTTCCTCACCTTCCTATCTAAAGGGCAATCTTCTCCCCACACAGCCTTGTCCAGGATGTATTTGTATAAATTCAGTTTAAATTTTGCAATGAATATGAATACATCATGGGCAAAGCCATGGAAATAAAATCAAACAAGAATAAAAAGGGTATTTGTGTCTGTGAGAAATCAATTTAAGGTGGAAAAAGAGAAGTCATTGACAGAATCGGAGCTTCAAGTAAGACCCTTCTGCTTAAAATAAATAATTTTTAGCCTGTTCCACCTTTATAAAACAACAACTAAGTTCTATTCAACCATTAGTTCCATATATGTATATAGAGAAAAGATCAGCAAAATGTTCATAGATATGCTGAGTATGTTAGGGAGAAAGATCAAAAACACTTAATGAGTGGAAAAATTACCAGAATATATTGTAGTTTCACAGAAATAGTCACAACAAGAAATTTTACATCCTGGCTACTTACAGTCATGACCTGTTCTGGAATTTTTTATGATGCCATAATGCAAAATTTGTTTCAGGACTTAAAAAAAATTACTGCAACACATTCCAGCATTATTAGCATGCCACAATGCATTAGTGCAAGAACATGAAACATTTTTATCACACATGCAAACAATCTGCCATCTTAATCTCATTAAGGAAGAAGAGCAGAGCCAATTCAAAGTCAACTCAGTCATTTGCCAGTTTTGATAGATGTGTTTGCCAATATGAAGGCCAAGTTCTATCAGTTAGGCATCAAAGTTTACTTGAACAGTTCTAAAGTACATTCTCAATGAATTTATACCTGCTAACAACAACTTCATTGATGTACAGTCCATAATGTGCCATCAAGATCATTAATGCTTTGGCTAGTCTTAAATATAACATCTAGAAATAAGCAGGGCTTTAAGTCATATTGTGAGAAGTACTGCATTGATAAAAAATGCAAATGTCATTTGAAGAATATAAACTAATTTTAAGTGTTGTTTTAACAGTTCCTGCAAGAAGAACTGAACTTGGCCATTGTTCGGATTACAAAACATGATCATCTTATGGTATGTTGATATGCTGAAATGCATTTTTGTCATTTTTTTAATAGTCATGATACTAATTTCCCATCAATGCATTTTTTAAAGTACCAGAACAGGTTCTGGTCATTTTTTTCTGCTCATTGAGCATTTTCAAATTTTTTAACCTAAAATGTGTGTATATTTTAGGTTAAAAATAATAAAAACAGAAACAAGAAAAGCACACACTAATACCTGTAATCCAGTTAGAAGGAACCAATTCATCAGTTAGTCTGACAATGACCATTCAACACAGAAGAAAATGTTTGCTTTCATGTAGTTTTGTATTTTCTTGCCCAATATTGGTTCTGTCATTAGTGCTTATATAAGGAACCAATTCATTGACAAGACTATGTCTTGTCTCTAAAATTGCACTGCTGTCAATGGCTGCATACCTTAGCAATATGAAGGAACACATGTCAGGAGTTGCAATTTAGCAAAGAGTATTTGGTGCCCAAATCATGTGCACATAAAATAAACCAGACTTGTAAGTAGTCAGGGGACTGAGAATCAGGTCAAAAGAAAATACAAAATACTGAGACTCTTTCTACAAACAGGTGCAAATGCGAGATTTGCACAAGTTGCTCGCACACTTCGAGACAGTCTTGTCCCAAAAATGGCTTTGTCATTTTACTTGTTTTGTTCTATTTAAAATTCTATAATGTGATAATGGCTGTTAAAGACAGCTGAAAACATTAGATCTTATAATAAACTGGTTCCTTTTAACTGGGTTACAGGTATTAATGTGTGCACTTTTATTGTAATATCATTCAGTTTTGCAGTATCTTTTAAAAATGTGAGGGGCCGAGGGGGACTTCAAAACAAAAAATAATGATTATATGTCGCTACTTTGGAAGAAAACCAGCATAACTCAAAAAAGTGTGATTTTTCGGTTATGTCATAATCAAAACAAAAATGTAGTAAATTTTAGAGTAGGTTTTGATAAATTCAACACTGACATAACTGTTCCCTAGTGGGGGAATACACAAGTTACTTTTGTGACACTCTTCCACATAAAAATTTACTACATTTTCATTTTGATGGACATAACCAAAAAAAAAATATATCACACTTTTTTGAGTTATGCTAGTTTTCTTCCAAAGCAGCAATGTGATATCGTTATCGTTTCCATTGCTGTCTGGACTGCTGAGCAGTAACAATCAATGACATGTGGGAGCAATTCAGAGATTGATGCCTCGTTTACAAACAACACAACCCGTTTATTAGACAATTTAACTTACAAAAAGTTCATAGTCACAAAGGGTTTAAGTCCTTGTATACTTCAGCATGTAGTCTTCAAAGAAGAAGAGATGAGAGTAGTTTCCTATCGCTGACCAGATGTTGCATTCCAAGTCCAGTTCTCAAACAGGAAACAATGTCTGGTAAATGTAGATCGAGATGTCCAAAGTTTCTCTCAACAAAAGGTCTAACTTTTGAAGGATACATCAGCAAAAGACGAAGATGGAACCTTGCAGAAAGCACCCCAATAAAGGACATAGCCTTGTGGTATGCCACGGCAAACAACGAAGTGTCCTTGTGGCCTGGGCTTAAGTATCTTTTCGTCTCACAAATTGCCACTTTATTGGTTATTAATTCCCTTTCTCGATCCCAGATTGGTCTTACCAGGTGAAATTGGACCAGATCAGTTCCCGAGAGAGACAATTGTTTACGAATACAATTTGACATCATCTTTTGTTTGGTGTTGAACAAATCTTTTACCTTAATTAACATTTTCTTTTTTGTTCATCTTGTCTTTAAAAGTTTTGTTATGAATAGTATATGGAAATAAGAGGACAGGCAAGCAAGCAAGGGATAAAGCCCCATAGTATATCTATAATAAACATTCTGTCAGTCATTTTTGTAAACTTCTTTGAAAGCAGACTAATAAAGAATCATCTAGTTTGCAAATGAGAGTATATGAAAAGTCAAACACAATCTGAAATAAGTATAAAATTACAATTTGGAGTGCACCAGAAAACTTTGCTTTTTGGACTGCAATTTGAAAAAATTGTAGACCTATAAATTCCCATTGTAGTCTGTCAATCTTTCTTTAATCTTAAGAATGAAGTTAGATAGATGAAAGATGAGACCAGATATGGAAATCTTAGAGGCAGGAGACCCCAATTAAGTATATAAAAACTTTTAATGCAAACTGGAAGTCATGTTATTTCAGTTCAAAAATTTCCCCTGTAAGGTGTTAGATGGATGACCAGCACAACTCTACTATTAAAGGAAAAGTATGATGTACAGGGACAAGCCACTACTAATCAAAGGTGGGAAACACACATTTTAAATTAAATACATTTAAAATATGATTAAAAATTGCAGCCTGGCATTGTGATGATACCACAATAAATAACTGCTCATTTTATTATAACCAATCTTTGTATTTTATTGCTAAGAGTTTGTTGCAAAAGTTATTGCTTAATATACAAAATAACTGTGTGTGGAATAAATTTCACCTTGCTAGTGATTTAAAGAATATACCAAATTTAAAGAATAAGCTATGCACATTGCATGAGCTACTTTGACTTGACAAGTAGCTGTCAGCCAGTTAGCTTAAAAATTTTTACTGTGCAGTTATAAGAGCAATGATAAACAAGACAGAAGTGAGAAAGTAAGCACAATATTTTACAACATATAAGACAACTTTTGTTAAAAAAACATGCTCTGCATCTATACATAAATTTGTGGTCTACAGGCTAATGAATTTCCTAACAACCTTCAATAGGCTACAGGTAACTTTACTTAACCCAACTCTTGAATAAAACTGTTACTGTTTAGTTGAAATTATTATTTTATTAGAGCTAAACTACTTTTGCATGTATTTATGCAAAATATTTTAAATAGTAAATGACTTCTTTTAAACTCCTGTTTCTCTCTGATAAATAAAAGTATACATCCTAATTTTACTTTTTTTAAAACAAGAAGTCAGTAAAAAACATTGATAAGTGCCTGCAAAAAAGTATAAGATGGTTTAAATACATTAAATATTTTTCCTAAATATTTCATGCTGAAATGAAAATGCATCTTATATGCCATAAAATATGGCAAGTGAAAGCATGGAATATATTGAAGCATAAATGAAAATATACTACAGAAAATCTGGTATATACTATCTACAATATTTTAATACAGTTGACTTTGCATAAGTTGACACTCGTCGGTTACATAGTCAATTGTTTGTGTCCCGGCCAACTTACATAGGCATTAATGTTATTAACCTTAAAAAAACTTGGTTTACTCGACATCGTTTAACTCGTCACCACTGGATAAATCAATATACTTTTTCTGTTTCACACTTTTTAGAATTCTGATAAGTCAACTTCCCCCTGAAAAATGAGTTCACACCACACAGCTCATTGTATGGTATGAACTCATTTTTTCAGGAGGGGAGTTGACTTACCAGACATCTAAAAAGTGTGGAACAGAAAAAGTATGTTGATTTATCCAGTGGTGACGAGTTAAACGATGTCGAGTAAATGGAATTTTTTAAGGTTAATAACATTAATGCCTATGTAAGTCGGCTGGGACCACAGAAAACTGACTAATTAACCTACGATGTCGAGTTATCCGGATGTCGACTGTATATGTATTTTATAATGAGAAATGATTATATTGAAATGTTTTCCCCCCATAGTCCTGTAAGTACAGGTATTTATGAGTCATTAAATACCTGCTTCCATAGGATTATGGGGAAAAAATATTTAATATAATTATATCTAGTGTTCCCAAAGCAAAAGAGAAATGATTAATTATTATGTTTACAAAGTAAGATTCACTTAATTAACAATTAACATAAAACTGTAGTTTTTGTAAATCAAAACCAAACTTTTGAAATATACAATTACTATATAACAAGATCAGCATTTCTATTAAAATATTAACAGACTATTTTTTTTAAATTTCATTTAAACAGACCAATTAAAATCTATTCATATAAAAATTGGAGTTGATCAGCCACCTTGTTTCTTTGCTAACCTATGGAATAAATTTTAACCATCAAAGATCAACTGGTTACTTTAGCCAGCAGTTTATCCTAAAGATTTATATTCATGCAATACATTGATGGTAATTCTGTACATTTTAAAGTGAATTTAACTTTGAGATTAAAACTTGTGCAACCAGTCCTAAAACTATAACAAATGCATAAAAATTTAATTAAACAACTTGATTTAAAAGATAAATAATTATAACTTACAATCTTTATTTATATTTATGTATATATAAATGAAAATGATCAGTGTCATATGTTTATTTTATCTTAAAAATTCAAAATGTTAACATGAACTATGTATGTATAATTTATATGATATAATTAATACATTAAATTTTTAGGAAAAATTCAAAAGATTCAAATAAGATAATTGAGTTTTAAAATACTGTAGTTGTAGCTGTGTCAAGCAAACATGTGACTGTCTTAGATGTTAATCTACAGAAGGTCCTCTACTTATAAATATTCAACTTAAAACTTTCAGACACAATTTGACTATACATTTAAAATTTTAATTTTGCACAGATTCCGAAGTTCTCTTGCTGCTGCTGTGGAGGTGCTGAAGTCAGTCTTTGACCAGTAATCTATATAAATAAAAATGTACATGTTTGTTTGTTCTTAATAGCTAATCTCCGAAAGTTCTTCACCGATTGCTTTGAAATTTTGACACAATGTTGCATTCAAATACGTGTGTTTGTATATAATATAGATGTCAAAATCTCTCCTGCAAGGGAAAGGGACAAAATTAAGGCTTACCGTGAAGAACTGGGATTCTATTATACTATTTTAGATGCTGTTTTTTGTGTTTTTGATTGCGTTTTAATAGGGTATATCAAGACAATTTACACTAAGAAATGATTTTTTGAAATTCCTCCCATCGCAGGGAATGTTACACATTTATAATAGATACGTTTTGAACCACAGCAATGCATGGCGGGTACTGCTAGTAAATAATAAATTTAAATAATTAGTGGGGGCTTATTTCTATTGCATATCGTCATTTTATGTTTTTACTCATGAATTTTGAGGTTCTATTGAGGTAATATCAAAACTGGTAACATTGGAGTAATGGTGTTTTTTTCCCTATAGTTTACAATTTTTTTTGTGTTTTTTTGATTAGAGCTTCAAAAATGTGTCCAAAATATAACAGTAAATCTAGCAGTGGAAATAAATGTGAAAAGTGTTAAAATGGGAACTATTAAAATATTAACAGACTATTTTTTTTAAATTTCATTTAAACAGATCAATTAAAATCTATTCATATAAAAATTGGAGTTGATCAGCCACCTTGTTTCTTTGCTAACCTATGGAATAAATTTTAACCAATAGTTTCAAACTGGACATTACAAAACTAAGTGCATTAAGTTAAAAAAAAGCATGTTTGAAACACCTGTTACTAAGCAGTAGTGAGCAAGTGAATTAGCATAATGTATTCTATTAAGTACACTGAAGGATCAAACACTAACAATTCATGGTTAAAGTTTATCTTTTCTTACGCATATACTTTCTCACAAACCCCATCTTCATTGCCTTTATATATAAAAATTTACGAAAGCCCACAAAAGTTCATTTTAGCAATGGAATCTGGGATGCCACTGTCTACAGACTGATTTGTCACAAAAACACAACAATACATTTAACTTCATGTTTGGTTATTTCCATTTTGGAAATAATAAATTAATAAAACAATTTAATTATTACGAACATGCAATTTAAATAATGATATGAAACTAGCTAAATTCACCTGTATTATCATTTAATTGTCCCCCTTCACACAAAAATAGTAATTTAGTTTATACTTCCAAAATAAAACTTAATGTCATGTGAATATTTTGAAAGTACAGTGTTTAAATCATATTATTTCCTATCTATTTTCAATATTTCTTTCTGTCTTCTTATTTTCAAAATATAATTATTGCCTCTTCAAATATAATCGCATTAAAAACAGTTTTATTACAGATTACTCTACTAAGAATTACTATATCACTCTCAAATGATTAACTTTCAATTTTTTAACCTTTGAAAATATTTCTGTAAAATATAATAGAACAAAGATAATGCAAAGATAATGAAATAAATTGCTTTATTCACATAAGAGTGAAAAAATAAAAATAAATAAATTGAAATTTGTTGATATTGCAAGAAAAGCAAGTCTTTAACATATATAGTCATCAAATAACAAAATGGATGTACTTTTCAAACCTGTTCAATGTTTTCTTAAAATAACCCAAGCATCGCTGAGTACATCAACTAGTAAATAAACATGTATTTGTAAATTTTTTGTTAAGATTCATTATGTAATATGCAATAATCTTTTTATTACATAACTTTTGCTAAAAAAAATACAACAAAATATTTTCACTCAATTTTTTCTTTATGCTTATATTAACCTAATATTTTCTAACTGATTTTATTTTATAAATTTTTAATTACCATTAAATAAACAACTTCTCACACAATCCCTAGGAAGGATAAATCAACAAAGTAAAAACTTTTTTATATCCCAGTACGAACAGATTTAGACAAAATAAACATATATATTTAGTTTCTGTTATTATTATAGATGTTTTA
This sequence comes from Centruroides vittatus, assembly GCF_030686945.1. Lineage (NCBI taxonomy): Eukaryota > Metazoa > Arthropoda > Arachnida > Scorpiones > Buthidae > Centruroides > Centruroides vittatus. The sequence continues at coordinate 6,333,923 of NW_027120658.1, read as the reverse complement.
TATTAAATACTCTAATAACTTATTTAAAGTATTTATTTTTATGGAAATTACATAATACCTCTGGTCTAACAGGGTCTTCAATCCCAACAACACACAAACATGTAAGTTCACTAATGATTTTATCTTCATCATCCCAGTCTGGTTCACTATCACATTTCACTTGATTGGGCTGTGCAGGTTTAGCAATATAATCTTTATATGCTACACATATTGTACGGAGTCCATCACATGCCATAGGTTCTATTACATTTTTCACTAATCTATCTTGGTCCTCTCGTGTAAATCTTAATAATTTTCCTTCTTTCCCAAAAATATAAGAACATCTAAAAATGAAAAATTATGATTAACATGATTGCAGTTATCAAAAAGTACAGAATATAAATACTTCTATTTTCAAAGTAATTTCAAGTTATAAATATACAGGATGAGTCACAAGTCCCTTGTACCCTTTTCATTCCGAAGTATTAAAAATAATTAATTTTGCTAATATACTTAGCTACACAGGAAGTTTTGTTGACCTTGAAATCACTTAAGGCCATGCAAAATAAAATCACTTTTCTTCCTCATAAATTTAAGTTGCAAATTATGCAATCTTAAATGTGTTTATTTAAATTCAGAAAATAGTTTCAAACCAATTAAAAAGTACTCTTTAACTTTGTTATTAATTAGTCTAAAACTGTTTTCTGGATTCATCAATATATGTAGGACTGCATAACTTGCAACTTAAATTTATGAGGAGTAAAAGAAATTTCATTTTATATGGCCTTGAAAATGATTTTCAAGGTCAATAAAAATGTCCCATTCAAGACTTCCTATATAGCTATATTAAGGAGATTAATAAATCTTCAATACCCTTAGAATGAAAAGGTTTCAAGGGGCTTGACTGACATTGTATTAAAAAAAATGATAATAATATGAAGTTAATATAATAATTTAATAATGTAAATGAAGGATCCTATTCTTTATAGGTGTAATCAATAGCTGCACAGCGATAAAAATACAAGGCTTTACTATTAAAATAGATTATTATTCATATTTTTAACTAGAAAGTATGTTTTTTACTCTTACTAATAAAAATAATTTTGATACTATAGTCTTTATTATCAATTTTGTACACATTTTGCATGTGATTTTGAGAGACTCAAATAATTGTCTTTATTTTCATATTTCATAAAAGTAATATCCATTTGTATTGCTGCGTACATTTTGAACTGTTCAGTTTTCATAAACATGTTTTAAATTTAAGTCAATTAAAAATTGAAACATCATATTTCTGTAAAATGAAAATGTTTTTAAGCCTTTTTAATCAAAAACCTTTACCTAAATTTAAAATTGTTTTTGTTGTTATTTATAATATGATATTAGCAATGCTTTCAAAAATATAATTATAATTTTGTATTTACTTATTTACAATAAGAAAAACAAATATATTTACTTTTTCAAAACCATTTCTGAAGCTCCTTTTGTAAATACTCTGAAACCCCCTGTCGGTAAAGGAATTACAGTGCTCATAGATTTTCTAACGGAGTTAAAAGTATACACTTTATGTAACTTCTCTTCAGGTGTATCATCCCTAATAGTTTGATAGTCCTTTCCCATATCTAATACAAATCCTAACAGTGAGCATTCAGTTTTATTTCCCACTTGTTTAGGAAGATCTCCTGGGCTATCAGGGGGCTAAACAAAAGAAGAAAAATATTAATTATTATTTAGAAAAATAAAAATTAGTGTGTTTTAAATGTAACTATTATTTACTTATATTTCTACATCTAAATGTGATTTAAAACTAAAAATATAAATCTAGATTATAGTAAATATTACAATTTCTGTTTGATGCATATATAAATATAAAAAGTAATTATTAAATATGTGATATTGTCAAATGTGATAAAAATGCAAATCCTATGGGGTTTCACAAAGAATCAGGTTTTGTTGTACTTATTGTTCAAGGTATAAAGCAAAGAATAAGCTACGCTTGTGCTAAAGTAATGTCAGAAATGTGAGTTTGTTCAGTGAAACTTTGTTACTCAATTACTGAAATATTTAGATAAATACAGCCATGTCTCTGAACATTTGTTAAATAACTGTAAAAAGGAAGGAATAGAAATGAATTCACTTATTAAAAAGTTGTATTTTAAGTAGAACATTATCTTTCAAAGCATACAAATACATATGCTTGTAATCTTTCAAATTATCATTTATCTTTTTGAAGAAATGTTTCTAATAAAAGATTATTATTTTTTATTAGAGAATCTAAAAATATAAAAGAATTTGGGAGTCCATTTGAAATTCTGAAATTGCTTTCACTTCCTCTAGAAGATGGATGAATGAGGCTTTATATTTACAGTATTAGAAAGAGACCCCCTCAAAAATATTTAATTTCATTTTTATTTTTCTTATTAGAAACATATTTTCCAAATTATTGACTTTTAACACCTTATGTGAAACATCCCATATACACATATGCATGTGTGTGCTTAAACACACTATATGGGTGAAAATTTAATTGTGTTTTCTTATTTTTATTTGTATTATTTTATATCATTATTGTTATTATATAATAAATACAACTAACCCATAATTACTTCAAATATCAAATGAATAGCCAAATTCTTTTATCAGCTGAACAAATTGCTTAGTAATTGTTCAGCCAATTACAGCTGAACAATTACTAAGCAATTTATCAAAATGTTGGCTTTCAGGCTGCCATCTCTTGTTAAATAAATTAGATAATTTATAATTTTAGAATATTCTGGAAGAAGAGATGGAACAAGATGTAAACCTGAACTCCTGTTTACTGTGCCGATGTGATGCCAATTATGCTACCCAGACCTCCATCCAGTCTTCATTTTATTTATTTTTTTAATATATCCAAAAAATATAAAACAGTGAAATAACTAGAAAAAACTATGCTTTTGCCATTTGATGAGTAACCATTCATTTTTTCTGTAGAATTTGCTTAATGAAAAGTGCCAGTTTTTAAGTCCTATCAACTTTGTAGTAACAGTTTGACTAGATTTTAATTTTTTGTTAATAAAAATTTTTTTAAATGTTAAAATGAAATATCAATTATAAATCAATTTTTTACTTCAAACTAATGTTTCACAAATTTTTTTTATGATAGTCATCATTGTAAATCTGAACTATCAATTTCTCAAAGAAACTAACATTAAAAAATAATAATGGTATTGTCTATTTTTAAATGATAATTTTAAATACAAAAACATTTCTTTAGAAATCTTAAATCTGATTAATCTTAATTTTGTTTTCATTTTCCAGTTCCTAAAACTATTTTCAATGTACAAAAATAATAACTTCTCTCAATGAATCCTTTTCATTTCTCAAAATTTTAAACACACACATTTATTAAGTAACAACTCAAATTTTATAAACTTTTTGCTTCAAAAGTTGTGATTATTGACTATAAGTGATTATTGACTTTTAAAAGCTAATAAAATGAGAGCAATATGATTAAAATTTAATTTGAATGATGTAATGCTAATTAAATTCAGTATTGTTACATATTTTAGAAAAATGTTTATTTTTATTTTAAAATATATCATACTGAAGTACTTGTTAAAATTAAAAAATTCAAAGTAATGCATTAATAATACAATTTCAAAATGGCATAATTATACCTAAAAAATTCTGATTAAATTTGGTTACATTTTGAACATAATTCAAGTTTTGTTAATAGTTTTTAATGGTATAATACATTAAAATATTAATAAAATATTCTTACCATTATACGAGATGTATATGCACTATTTAAAGAAATGGCTGTTATAATTATATCGGCTGGTGGTTGAGGTAAATTTTCATATTTAGGTGAAGATTTATGAAGAACTCCTGGAAATGTAAATGATTTAATAATAATTGGGTTTAAATAAATTAAATTTCTTCTTATTAAAATAAATACAGTAGAGTCGCACTAGTCCGAACTAATTGAGACTGAGCCCTGTTCGAAGTAGCCAAGTAAATAAAATAATGCAGCACGCAAGCAGTAAAACAGGTCCAGTTTATATAGATCCAACACCATCAATGGCTTTTGTTTCTGTTTTTGTGTGTAAGTACAGTATAGATCTGCTGTTTTAATAGTCCATATTAAACACTGATTTATTAATTTTGTACAGTATTAATAAAGTACTACAATAAAATACAATTTTTTTTTGTTGTGGAATTCTAAATCTTTTTGTACCATTAATACCATTTAAATTCAACTGAAAAATACAAAAAAATGTATATTTTGCAAGCTAAAAAATTTCCTCTCCACTGACTGAAATATGTTTGGATTAGCAGTGTTCGGACTAGCAGGACCCTCTTGTATATATTTGTTAATTTATCAATTATTTTATATAACTAGAAAATCTATAATGTTATCTGTTAATATAATTTATTTTTATTTACAAAACTGATTAATATAGTTATTGATACATCAGAATGTTTCTAATTAAATTTAAGCAGATTAAGAATATCACTAAGGCAAATTGATGGACTCAATAACAAATTCAGCAGACATTTTATTAATGCAAATTCAAATGGTTGTTCTACTGAGCAGTAATAGAAGATTAATGTTATCACTCTGAAAGAGCATCAACTATACAATTGCTCTACTCTGGTCAATTGAACAGGAAAAAGCAATCACAGCTATCCATGATCATTAGAACAGTCAGTCAGATTTGTCATAAGCTGGCAATTGTAATCTGTTAATTTCCATCTTGTCTCAAACAACTATCTTTTTGGACAACAATTTTAACCTGTGTTTCATTTATGAACAAAAACTTTATTTAGAGACCTAAATATGGTCTCTAAATAAAAACTTTATTCATACAATTTATTCTTAAAATATAAATTTTTCATCTATTTGTGTAAATTTTCTTTTTGAAAAAAATCTTATTAATAATTGACTGAACTATAGTATGTCCACATGCTAATACCAATGTTATAGGAATAAAAATCTGATATTTGTAACAGAAAAAAAAATTGTCAATATACAGGACAGTACATTTATAATGTCTCAGACAAATATCTCATAAGATATGCATTCAATTAAAATAATTGATCAGAATAAAAGTTACTTATTTTTGAAATGTCTCTTTAATTTCATAAAAATAAAGGCACCTGTTCCCTTATTTGAGGTGGAGTAATGTTAGAATTCCAAATGGAATCCTTTTTTTCTACTTTTTAATTTTCTATTAAATAATAATAAAGTTTCATTACAAACATTGTTTCCAAACTGTTAATTTCGAAAACTATGAGCATTTTTAATCATTTTCAAGATGATTTTTTTTCTTCTGCCGTACATAAAATTTATTGTAAATAAAAAATAAATGCTCAAATTTTCTTTGTTTTATTTATTTATTTCAAATTGCTTAATTCATTAAATATATGTATGAAATTATTTAAGAGAACAGCCATGCCAAAATAATCACATCAAAACCAAAAATAGTGAGGTTGAGATAGAAGTTTTCAACGCGAAAACGTGTACATCAGATGTTCAGCAGCCTAGAAGTTTGACAATGGTGTTTGGAATGTCAAGCATGATTCCATTGACTTTCCAAACACCATTGTCAAACTTCTAGGCTTACAGGAAAACAGTGCTGAATGTCCGACATACACGTTTTTGCGTTGAAAATTTCAGCCTCAACCTCGCTATTATTCAGCAAGAAAAAACTTAACTAATCAAAACATCTTACTAAACCAGATACATTTAAAGCTATACATCAACCAAAGCCAAATATTATCGGGCTAGAAATGGCTAAAATACTCATAATTTAATAGACAATTTGGCATTAGAGTTAGGCATTAGGCACCATGTCTTGATAAATTTAATAATTATAAAGTAATTAAATAATTTAAATAATATTTTAGAATTACTGGAAGAAAAGAATCATCCCGAAGCAGGACTCGAACTCGCAATTCCTGCTTACCGTGCAGATGCGTTACCAATTACGCTACCCGGACCTTTGGGTCTCCCGATCTCCATTTCCAGCATATATAAGCTAATGATATAACATCAACATTATATGCCTTGTCAGGGTTTGCAATGGCCGGTTGAGTGCCTTGGGAGTTGCACACCATGAGCACTGAATGTGTCCCCGGCCAGCATTGTAATAACGATTTAAAAAAGATTTAAATAAAAACTGTTATTCTCTAATGAAAAAAGGGGAATTCATTTTAAATTCTATTGTTGTGCTCACCCAATAAGAGGGTAGGAGGATGGTTTAATTTTTTATGAAATTTAAAAAGTATAAATAACTTTCATTCTAATGAAACATTTAACTGGCGGCGCATTATAAATAGACTACCAAATATATTTCATATTATCTTATTTTGTAATTGAATTATAGACAGTATGGAAAATCTATAGTACTTAGAAATATTGAATGAAACCAGAAAATCCAAGAGGAAATTGAATTTCATTAAACAAATTTAAATTAATTCAGTAGTTGTTTTATATGGAATTGTTACATGCAGATTCATATTTCCTTATATAAATTCAGCAGCACTAGGAATGAGTTTAACTTGTTAGCAAGCAAACAGCTTCCAGCATAAGATATTTCAAACATGTGAATGCTGATATGCTGAATGCTACTCAAAAGCAATGAATACCCCAGTTTATTTTTCTTATGTTTGTACATATTTATTTATTTATTTAAATTTATTTATTTTTGATAAATTGTCCACATAATATCGTCTGCATCTCTCTATAGCTCACCAATGTATCATTTCATGTTAATTATAAAAAATTAACAATCTTTTGTTTTAATGCTTTTCAACAAATTCTAACAGGAATTGATATGGACTCAAAGATTATTATTAAACCTGGTAAAAAATAATATACAGCAATCTTTTTAAAATTAAACAATTAAAAATTTTACTTACCACATATAAAACTTTGTACAACTGTCATTCGATTAGTAGTGAGTGTTCCAGTTTTATCAGAACAAATAGCTGTGGCATTACCCATTGTTTCACAAGCATCTAAGTGCCGCACAAGATTATTGTCCTTCATCATTTTCTATGTAAAAAATTTTGGTATTAAACAATGTCATTTTATATACTTAGTTTATAAAATAATGTTGCAACGAATAGTATATTCAGCCTCAGGTCAAATACCAAATATTCGACCAAACTATTCGGCTTTATTAATGCACATATGAAAATTGGCACACAAACCACATTATGGCAAGGATTGCGCACCCTGCTCTCTATTGGCCCGCTGTCATTACACTTTGCCAATCACGTTAATTCTTGACAGTTGTAGCGGACAGACATGGGCATCATGGCAGTATGTGACAAGTGATGATATCAAATGTAGATAACTATGAAATGACCTACACATGTAAATAACAGAAAAAAAACAGAGAAGGACAGCAAAGTGAAAATGAAAATAAATATGAAATTGAGTTGATAACATAATTGAACAAGTTGAGGCAGCTTATTGGCATGAAATTCGCAGCCATCAATGCCAAATAATTGTTCTCATAGACTTCAGAAAGCTAAATGCTTGTAATGAAAGTCATTTAGAGTGCACAGGCAAAAGCTTGGGGCCTGTTCAGGCTACAAAGCTGTCTCGAATCTGAGAAATCACAACAACTGTGACTTATACCGACATCCTATCTGTCTCTTTTCTTCATTATCACCAGGCTATGAGTCACGTAATTGTAAAATGGGAAATCTTTTCTTAGCACACCTAAACTTTACAAAAGGAACATACCCTCAAATTTTTAAGTTTCTAGCAACAGTAGTTTTGACTCTGCGTTAATTATCCTATCAGGATTTGTTCTTTTATATACGAGTATATAGATGTAGTTTTCATTTAATTTGTTACCTTTTTCATCTTTTAAAAAAATAACTTATATTACTTTTCTTTTGATCTTTTAGATAAATAAGCAAAAGTTGACCTTTCTCGAACTTGAAATCTATGTTCAGCATTAATAAAAGTTAGCAAAATGATTAATTTACTGTGTTTTAGTTATTTGTTACTCCTGTTTTTAGGTATTTGGCCAAATAGCAAAAAATAGGCTGAATAAGCCGAATACTGAATAGTAACTGAATATTCATTGCATAACTATTATAAAATCTATCATTTAATAATTACAACAATAATAAAATATTTTATGTGAAAAATATTAATATTGTTGCAATTCAGATTTTTCACACACAATTCAAGTCTATTAACATACAAAAATCCTAATTTGACATTACAATTAACATATAAATCATCATACTAACCCCCATACAATATATATAATTGACAATTTAAAAAAAAATATATAGATAATAGAAATAGTTAGATGAAAAATATTAAAACTACAGTATATTGAAGTTACAAAATTGTCTTCATAAATTGATTTATGAAGACAATTTTGTATCTTAATTATGGATACAGTCTGCATTTAAATGTTCTGTTTTCCATTCTTTTCATATCAGATTTTAAGAAAAATCACATTTATTGTAAAACTGCAAATTCATTTTAATTTACCCAATTGCTTTTATTACCAAACACAGAACTGCTTATCTTTTGCAATGAATTGAAATTAATTTTTTAATAGAATATGAAAATTTCATTATGAAAGAAATAATTGTATAAAACAAGTACATTATCTAATGGTGCAGTTTTACTTGAGATTAAAATATATTCAAATAATTCCAACATTTTTCAACTACAAACCAATTTAAATTATTACATTTTTATATTTTCTTTAATAATTCAAATTCTTTAAATTCATTATTCTGACAATGTATGTTGAGAAAATCTCTGAAAAATGGATTTAATTGGATGTTAAATTGTAGCAGTAATCATTCTTCTAATAAAGTAGTTCCATTGATAGGTGTTTTATATTTTATAAATCACACACAAATACTAATTCTTTTCGCCTCTACTTCCTTACTTTTATTGATTTTTGATTACAGTAATACCCCGAACTTACGCGATAGATGGGACCGAGCGATAACTGCGTAAGTCAGGGTATAACTTCACATATAAATACATACAAATTATTTTTAATTGGGGCCGGAGACTAAAGAAAATAATTTAAAAAAGAATGTTTAATAAAATCTTAGATAATACATATGTGTAACAAATTATATTACTAAAATCGTAAACCAAAGTTATTTTGATGTAGAAGGCTTCATAAAATCTAACAAATTCGCCTGACGGCTCTAAGATTTTTTTCTCCCACAAAATTTCCTCGTAGCATGCTAACAATTTTTTTATTACTTGTTTTGTAGAAGAAATGCGCTCTTCGTCGGAGTCTATATTATCTAAAATTTGTAACCCCTTTTCAATTAAACTGAGGCCTTCTGTCAAGTTTCCAACCATCATTCGATCATCTGCTTGAACTGGATCTAAAGGATCAAGTTTTGCCAATTCACAAATTTTCATTTTTGTATCAAAGTCTTTAATAATGTTAACTTTACAATGTAAAGATAAAGTTTTTCTTTTCTTGTTTGATGCAGAAGAATCAGTTATACTTCGTTTGGATGATAGTAGAGTCTCTCAAGTCTCCGTAGATATAACAAACACAAATAAATTGTAGCTATGCGTCGATTCTGCGTGATATGTCCGAACATGTAAGCTGAACAACAGTGTGGGGGGAGTGAGTAATCAACAGTTGCGTGGCTCTCAACCAAAAGATGAATCGTCTAGATTTGAAAATCGCGTAACTCCGGGTTCGCGTAAGTTGAGGTATTACTGTATATCCTTGTCTACTTTGGACTTTGTTTATTTTCACCTGTGAAAATGTAGATATTTTTTATTTATTTTTCTAACTAAAATCTGCTCTATTTGCTAGAAACTACACCAGTGTAATAAGTCCTATTAAACAAAGTCCAAAGTAGACAAGGATATAATCAAAAATCACATACAAACACCTTTCTTTTCTGGCAAAATAAAGTTTTATTCGACTAATGTTTTTGGCCTCTTTGTCAGGCCTTCCTCAAGATTTTTTAAAAGTCATCTATTATCTATTTTCACAATAATTCTAAAATTCTATAATTTTATTATGATTTTAAAAATATAAATTTCTGCATATAATAAACATTCTACCTACCTTAACAGAATAAGCAAGGGAGAGAGTGACAGCTAATGGAAGACCTTCTGGAACTGCAACAACTAAAACCGTGACACCAATAATGAAAAACTTCACAAAGTATTGTGTATAATATGCTGTCCATGGTAATGCCAATATCACAAATGTTTTAATGACAAAGCGAATAATAAGAATAAGCACAGTAAAAACTGCTATTGTTGAACCTAAAAGAAAAAAAATATTATTTTATCAATATTAATAATTACTTAAAATGAAGATGCAAGTGTGAAATCATATAAATGAAAAAATGTACAACTGAAGTGTTTTATATGGAAAAAATATAATGCAAAAATATTTCATGTATAACTTCAAAAATATATATGTGAGAAACACAAACTGGAAGTTGACTGTATATTATTAAATATTTTGAATTATTTTGGAATAATTTTTGAAACAGAATCAAGGAATTTAGTTTTATACTTTATTTTATATGTCATATAAAATGTAATTCACTATCTTTAACCAATTATGAAATTCAAATGAATTTACCTGCATAGCCAATCTGAATTGCCAGCCTGGTAAGCTTAGCTTGAAGTACAGATTTTTCTTTCCTTGGACTATCGTCTTCCTGTTTCTTGGAACTTTCCAAGGCATCAGGTTCATTTGTGTGTGTATTGGCAGTGGTAGCATTCATTAAATGGGAATTTCCTGATACTGCTGTTTCTTCATCTGTGAAAAAACAAAAAAAAAAGGAAAAACATTTTTTAAAAGGCTCTTTTATGAAAATTCTGAATATATATAAAAAAATTTAGTGTAAGAATTAAAACAACAATTACTACTTTTTATAGTAAAATTTTTATTCTATCATTAATATTTATTAAAGTACTGTAATAATGGATTTTTAATAACGTACCATATTTCTGTAAGTATAACCTGAAAAAAGTTGCTAGAATAAAAATAAAATGGCATAACTTTCCCCATCATATACCCTGCACCTATTGAACAACCACCGCTAAATAGACTTGAGGCTATAGTTTGTGATTTGAAATCAGGGCAAATCCCATACCCTTTTTAAAGTGTCTATTAAAACACACAACTTGCAGATTTTATGCACAAAAATACAGTACATAACAAACAATATAAAAAAACAAGCATTCCACATTTCAGAACAAATATACATTTATTGATTATTACTAACACAAATTGACCAATCAACTACAAGAACAATTATAATTATATTATTTTAACTTCAGAACCAATAAGAACATAAATTCATGAAATAATAATAATAATAAACAGTGAAAAATATGCTTGTTGATAGAACAAAACTACAAGGGAAAAACATTTAACTGAAAAGCTTTATTTATTCATTTTGTAAATATTCCAATTTTTTTTAGATGATGCAAAATAAACAAAATTTTGATTTGAATCAAACAATAAATTTTCACTTAAATAACAACAGTAGTAACAGGTTGTTACGTTTCAACCTAGTTTAAAAATTTTATTCTAATGATTTGCATTACTGGAATAAAGTTTATAAATATATTAAACTGTTTTTGAATATTTTTCACTTATCAAGAGAGTTGATAAATAAAGAATTTGTTCCTAAAATCTGCAAACTTAAATTATCTCATTAAATAAATGAATTTGAATGTTTTAAGCAAATTGTGTGTTAATCTCCTAAAACCATTACATATTTTTGTCTTCTCAGTTTGATAAAGAATCAAATCATACTGTCTTTTGCAAGATGAATTGTATGACAAGTGATACATTATTTTTGAGTTATTTTTATTCTATTTGTGTGTTCATAATATCTTCAAGCCACAAGTACAACTTTTTGAAAAGTTTGTGTCATAAAATAATGATGTTTGAAAAATTATAACTGAAGAATTATTAATCTTGACAGACAAATGGATCATAGTAAAAACTTAAAGGTAAGTATTTTAACTTATTTCACCTCCTTACCTTACCAAACTTATTAAAAATATTAAACTTGAAGAGAATTGAGAATAGCAGAAAAGTTGCACATTGCTTTAGTTTAAACAAATGTAGTAAAACAAGGACATAAAATGCTGAAGTTAGTCTCATGAATTTGGCTGTTAAAAGTATCAAACAAAACCTATTATAATGTTTTTATAATGTTTATGTAGTATTTTTTAAACAAGCTGAAAAAAATACTTACATAATAGGGAATGTGTGTTATAATCACATTTCAATTCTAATTTAAAAAAGATATTTTTGACTTAGATCTAAAGAAGTAAACTGTTTTAAAAATGTTTATCAATATTTAATTTTCAACTCTAAAGTTTGGTAAAACACTAATATAAATCAGAAAAAATAAACACACACAACAAAGTCTTTTTGGACTCAATATTTCTTTGTTAACAACTGTTTTTTACTTTTTAAATCTTTTGATATTATTTTATATAAACACTATTTTTACTTGTCAATTTAGATTTTATCAACAATACACAAATTTAGAATTTATTAGAACAATATAACAAAGTAATATAAAACAACATGTGATTTTATGATAGCATAGAGATGATAACACTGAACAAGTAACAACAAGCAAAACAGAAGTAACATGTATTGTGTTATTTTATTAAAAGCTACTTTTTTATCAAACCAGATTACAATACTGTAATTTAATAATTGCAAAAATAGGTTTTTGATAATTTACTTGATATGTTTTTAAATGCAAACAAAAAGAGTTGTTCCAGAAAAATTTTCTAAAATGACTGGCATCAAAACATGATTTTTTTAATTGTATTATATTTTAATAAAAATGTCTATCTTAAGCAAATCTTTTATATTCGTTTGTTTTTTCACTTTCTTAGATGCAGAATGCATTTCCTTATTGTTAATGCAAACAATAATTCATTTTCTATCCCACAAGTTTAATGATTTATTCGTTTTTAAACTGTACAATAACCGAATTTAAATCAAGCTTTATAATAAATATGAAAAGAACAAAACACTTTTCAGAAACATAAGCAATAATTAATTTATTTTAGAGAGTGAGTTCAGTAACAACTTAACTGGTGAATTGTAAAATTTCCAAGTAGTAAAGAAAAGAAAAAAAATATATATATTTAGATAGTATTCAGTTTCTTTAATTTAATTAGCAAAATAAAATTTAATAAAAAACATTTATATTTATTATTATAACAAAAATTCAGTCTGTGCTTATAAGGAAAGAAAATCAGTTTTTACTTAATAAAGTAAAACCAGTGCATTGCATAAATTTAATGAATGAAATTTAAAATTTACAAAAGGAATGTTGTAAACAAAAGCAACATATTTAACATTACATATATTTTTAAATATACTACTGATACTAATTTTATTTGAAACATTGTACAGATATCCCTCATACAACACGATACTTCTACAACTTGGCTTTGCTAAAACACAGAATCTGAGAGATTTACAGTTTCTCGACAAAATTTTGCAATTTTTATGTGAAAAATAAAAAAAATATCAAATAATGGAGTTAAGTAAACATGCATGCTGTCTCAAATTTGCCCACAGATTTTAGAATATTGAAATTTTCAATTGGTTTTGTGCCTTTCACCAGGTTTACTTTAATGAAAATTGATAGTGCAATTTGTTTCTTCCTTGTTCTAGCTTTCCTATCAACCAGTGTCATTGTCATTGCTTTCAGACTTTAGCCCTTAAGATCACATTGTGTTTTCTTTTACTAAATACAAAGATTGATCTACACAAGTTTATTTAAACATTTGTAGATAAGTGTTATTAAACTTCTTTTAACTGTAGATAAGTAATCATTTGTAAAAATGACAAACAAAATACAACAGTATCTCAGTACTTGAACTCTTCCTAACTCAAACAATTTGGTATTCAAACACAAATTCTGAAAAATAAATTGCTTGATCCTCAACTGAAAACTGAGTCAAGTGAACTTCTAAAACAAATTTTAGATTATTAATATATTTTACTTTTTATTTTGTCATACATAAAAAAATTTTATGGTAAAAATTAAAAAAAATGAAGACAGTGCTGATATTTCTGATCAAGATCACAAAAAAAGCTCAGATAGTGTTGCCACCTTTTCAAAATTGCTGACCCAGACGGCAGGTCAGGTTTATTCAAACAGATGTCCCTGACACATGCACAACGTATTTTACATTCAAAGAATAACATGCACACCAGTTCTAAACCAGTTAGGACTTGTGTAGGAGCAACTTAAATTAAGAAATAAGAAATGAAATAACTTAGCTTTAAAGAGCTGAGAAGAAAAAAAAAAAGTCAACAGGTTGCTATGAAATCCTAAACAAAATTAACTGTTAACCCAGACAATGAATTAAAAACCGAATGGGTGGCAACACTAAGCTCAGATGATGATGATACTTTTTACAAAGAAACCCCCTTATTTAACTAAAATATTAACATGTAAAATAGTACTTTTAATTGTGATCGTTAGTTAATTATTGATTATTAAAGCAATCAATAATTTATTCCCAAGCATATTTCTCTTAGTAATGAAAAAGAATTGTATACTTTTGTTAATTTCTGGAACCTAACCCTATATTTTGCACTAGTCCTTTGTTTCATGCATGGATTTGCATAACACAGCACTTTTTTAAAATGTAATAACCATGTTATATTAGGGATACCTGTATTTTAAATTTAATCCAATTTACAGATTTCAGAATAATTTATCTGCATATTATATATCCACGGCGGCCAAACTGTGGCTCTTGAGCCACATGAGGCTCTTTTCTAGTATACTAGTGGCTCACTGCAAGATACTTAAATTTATACCAAATTTGTTTTTATTTTAATTTTGCTTTTATTATTTTTTATGTATGATTCCTGGATAATATAAAATAAATAATATATTGTTTGAAATAAAGAAGTCAAAATATGGCAACGTTATACATTATTTATTGAAAAATAAATGTAATATTTATTAAATATCATAATACGTAAAAACATTAATAGAAAAAAAATAATTATAATGCTTATTTATCCAAATCAACATTAAAAATGAATATATAAATAATAACAATTTCCATAACGTTAATAGTTTTGAAATTTATATTTCATTATTGACAATTGAAACTAGGAAACGTTTTAGCATTTTTTGGTTTTTAAATTTAGATTATGCTACTTAATACGGCAATTATAATTTATTTATTATTAAAAAAAATTATATTGTATTATAAAACATAATATAAAATGAAATAATAGCTAAAGTGTTGTTTTTTTATAAGTATTTAAATGAATTGCTGTGGAAAAATATGTATATATGTATATGCGGCTCTTCAACGAATTCTGTTTTCAATATATGGCTCAAGTTCTAAAGAGTCTGGCCACCCCTGTTATATATTATAAATTTATTAAAAATTTCTATAAAATTTCTTTTATGTAAGAGTTTAGTTATTACAGAATCATTATTAATTATTGGAAACTTTCAATAATTAGTCAAATAGTAATAAAATTTCCTAACACAGCAGATAGCTTCTACTAATGTGGTGATTCCTTAAACTCAATATCACAAATACATCAAAACACATAAGTATACTGCTTGGCAAACTGAAAATGGAAGACATTTTTGCATTATAATTTTAATTTCAAAAGTAATATAACATCTTAATTTTAAAAGTATTTAAATCTTATTCAAAGATTTACACATTTATAAGTTAATGATCAAATACAAAACTTTAAAAACTAATATTAACTTATGCACGTGTTTGTATAGTATCCAATAACTTTCATCAAAACTCAATTATTCTTTGGCAAAAGGTAAAAAGAAACAAATAATCTTTAAATTCCAATCTTCCAATATCTTCCAAGTTATGTCCAATTGAGTTGCATCATGTGAATTAATTATCCTAATATACTTAGATAAGATATGGATATATACTTATTCTAACAACCTAACTAAATAACAGTCCTTTAATTAATAAACTGTCTTTGGTCTACTTCGTACTTCCAAACTTCTTTATCCATTATGCATTTGCTAAGAAGATAAAAGCTCCTCGCTTTTAGTAACCAAATAGTAATGTTCTGTAACTCTTCTGTAATGAATGATAAGTACAGCCTACATAATAAAAGTTCTTTATTGTCATTTCTTTTGAATAGCTTCAATATATACATTCCTACTTTCTGTATATCCTTTAACTTGTTCTAGTCAATCTGAGCCCATAGTTATGACTGATGAAAACCTCACACAATCTGAAATATATTCTTTTATGAATAATCTAACTAGAGCAGCTAAATATTTTCTTGTGACCAATATGATCTGTTTTTTTGATGTTTTTCTAATTCTTCTGGTGCAATTAAATGTAACTTAATTAAACTCTCAATTACTTTCTTTGGAAAATCAAGTGAAACTGCTATTCTTCTAATTCTATCCAATTTTTCTAGATGTACCTTAGGTGGAGTGCATAGCTTGACAATAGGATTGTCAAAGTGAAATGACAAGTAATCTGGCAGTAATATGGTAGTGACATAAAAAGGATGAGAATCATGTGAGTCAAAGCAAACCAAAATTATCTAATAGTAATTCATTTAGTAAGCATTGATTCTTCTGATGAAGATGCTTTTGAATCATCCTTTTTGGCAAAAAAAGTGAAAAAACATGGTACTTTTGGTATGTTTTGAGAATTAATTATGAATCCAGAAAAATTTCATTCTAATGAATGAGTAAAGAAGAATTTCATTTCATTTATCTTTCATGTCTATAATGAACTTAGTTTGCTATTTGTTTTTAATGAAAATTAAAAACTGTAAAAAATTAATGTAAAGATCAATTTTCTTTGGTAACACCTGACAAAAAGTGGAGCCTACTACAATCATCTGACACTGATGTGGCAAGAGATGCATCATTATGTTGTGTTACCTCAGTGGGCATTGACATATTTCCATTTGAAGTGGTGTTAGATGCCAGATCACATCAAATCACTTCTCATGTCACTTTGGTGTGTGCTTCAGTTTAAGTGATGATCATCTTTATCTTGACAGCAATCCATGAGTTGAATCATTATCTAATTTGACAAAACCTATAACTTTTAAATATTCCTGTATCTTATTTACAAAATGATAATCACAGACTTGACACCAAAACCATATAAGCATAAAAAACTCCCATCCTTTGTGTTATAGAACTTTAATTTGAACAGAACAGATATGCAAGTACTTTCAACATTGCATTAATGTAATCTTAGGCAATGAAGAATATAACTTAATTAAAATACAAAAAATTTAAAAAGATAAATATTAACAAAAATATGTTAATGTATCTTGTATTACATTATTATACGTTTAATGACTTCTTCACATAATGTTTTTCTATTTACATTTGATCTGAAAATTTGACATTCAATTCTGAATTCTTTTTGCAATATGTTAATATATCTTTAAAATTTCTGTCTGTATTCTAAAAATGTTCATTATTACTTGATGACAACATTAATGCAATGTTGCATATCTGTTTTGTTAGAATTAAAGTACAAAAATGCTGAAAGACAATAAGATATAAACATTAAAAACCACTATTTTATAAAGATTGTTTCATAAGTACTGAAACATTAAATTTTTCCACGAGCAAACACACTATCCTAATTATTAAACTAAAGAAAATACCTTATTTTCTTTACACCACCACCTTGTTTCTTGGCATGCTTGCTTAATGTCTTCATCCTTGTATCTATATTTATGGCAAACTCTGTTTATTGTTGTTTCTAGCCGAGGAATAATATACTCCAATTGTTGATGATAATTTCTAAACTTTCTTTTAAAGTGGGAAGAAATTTATTCCAAAACTAATATATTCATGTGTTGTAATAACTTTATATTTTATCTTCTGTTTTTAAGTATGAGTAAAACGTTCAAATACAAATTTCATAAGATCATCAGACTTCTATTATTATTTTATGAGATAAAGTGTGTCGAATTTATAAGTTATTACACTTTTTAGCTTATAAAAACTAATTTTGGTTTCCTTTGAGATGTGCAAGTACATTTGAGTTTTGCATTAAGCCACGGTCACCACCATGCAATTTCTAGCTGCACAGGCGATGGCAACTGCAACAAGTACAAGTCACTGGAGTTGCAACTCAGAAACACATGACCCAATACTAAACCAATAAAATTACAGTAGCTTGTTTTTGACTACTTTCGTGAGTTTACAGGCGATTTATGTTTTACTTCAGAGTATTTACGGAATTTTAGCCACTTTTCTTATTAAAATGGCAAGCAGTTCCTTTTCTGGAATGAATAAAAGAAAAAAAAGGCAATTATTTTGATAGAGCTGGCAAGAATACACAAAAAGATAAAATCTTCGATAAAATGAAGAATTAAAATCTCACAGGTATTCGTGAGCCTGAATAAGCTCAATCAATCTCAATTCTGTAAAAGTATAAATCCTCTAACTATCTGCCATGAGGGTCATCATACGTTGTGGAACAAAGGCGTTTGCCAATTGAATGCACGTTTGCAATTGGCGCAAGTAGAACAAACTTTTTGTTTCTAGTCACGGTTGCAGTTGCGCCAGTTTTCAAAGGGGCTTACTAATTAACGGGAACAGCCGTCATGGTTGCAGTTGCCTGTATGGCTGGAAGTCATATGGTATGACCATGGCTTTATGCCTTTATGCTTTGTTGTCTGGAATTTGAACATTTTGGAGTTTTATGGTTTATGTTATAGTTGATTTACCATACAAGATATAATAATTAACTATTTAATGAACTACCTAATAATTTCAACAAAATTACCTAAACCTAAGGTTGTAACTGCTTTTTAAATGGCTTGTTTTAGAAAATACAGAAATACTCTGTATTTTCTAAAACAAGCCTTTCAATAATATTTTTATTGAAGTAAATATTTTTTAATAGTTTTACTTATATAAAACACACAATTTTATATAATATTTATTGTATGATTACAACTCTCTAAAAAAAAAAAAAAATTTTTTTTGTAAAGATATAGCCACATATATCATTAACTATTACTGGTTTTATCTGAAATTCAAGTTGTATAGATAAAAAAATACTAAAACTTAACTGTTCAGATTCTAAAACTATTTTTAAAATAGATTTATTCAGCTTGATCTCATCATATTTCTTTCTATTGACTTCTTTATAGGAAACAATGCAAGAAATACATATGAGATGTGGCAGAAAAGTAATCAGATTGGCATTACTGAGAGCAATCTAGTAACACTACAGGCTTCCCTTTCACATAGCTTGTATGTCAGTCCCTCCTAGATGCTCAGTAACAGTTTTGACCTCGTGCAGCAACTATACTTATCATGCTCTCTAGGATCGTGAAGTTTTATTTTTGTATTGTGTTATGGAAAATGGAACAGCAAAATTTGGAGCGACAGTGTGTTATCAAATTTTAAGCTTGGTGAATCTAAGTTTGACCTACAGAAAGTTGCAAAGAGCCTATGGAAAACATTCCTTATCAAGAGCAAAAGATTTTCAGTGGCACAAAGCATTTTTGGAGGGCTGAGAAGCAATAGAACATGAACCTCACTCAGAGAGGCTTTCAACATCGAGAACTGTAAAAAATGTGAACGAGTGAGGGCTCTTGTGAGGTCAGACTATCAACTGACATTGAGGCTGATGAGTAGCAAGTTAAATTTGAATCATTTTATCCTTCAGCAGATTTTGACTCAAAATTTGAGTGTGAGAAAAGTGTGCACTAAAGATAGTGCCAAAAAACCTCACAATTAAACAAATAGACAATTGGATGCGTGTGCGCCTTGACCTTCGAGAGAACTGAAAAAGACCCAGATTTCTTCAGTCGTGTGATCACTGGTGATAAATCATGGAATTTTAAGTATGATCATGAAACAAAATGTCAAAGTGAAGAATGGCACACTAACAAATCCCCTCAACCGAAGAAAGTTCGCATGAGCAAATCAAAAATCAAGTCCATGCTCATTTGTTTTTATGACAGTATGGGTATCGTTCACAAAGAATTTGTGCCTCCAGGACAAACTGTCAACCAAGTTTTTTTTATACAAAGTCCTTCAAAGGCTCAGAAAAAGAGTGCTTTGTGTCAGATGGAACATTGCAGACACTTGGATGCATCTCCATGACAATACCCCATCACACCACAATATCACATCAGCCATCTCCATCAATCAGTTTGACAGAAAAAGGGATAGCTGTGGTTCCCCAGGTCCCCTAATCACCTGATCTCAGTCTATATGACTTTTTCTTGTTCCACCAAGATCAAAATCCATTTGAAAGCAAGTCATCTTGGTACTGTTGATAACATCCAAAGGAGCATAACTGTGGAACTGCAGGCAATTCCACTTGAAGCCTTCAAAGACTGGCAACAATGCCTCCACTGATGTATAGCTTTCCAAGGAAACTACTTTGAAGAGGATAATAATGTATAAAAATAAAATTGTTGCAAAAAAATTTGTCTCGTTACTTTGCTGCCACACCACATATAACCCATTCTTTTTTAATAATGCATTTACTTGACGAATAATAAAACTTTTTCAAGATCTTAAAACAATTTTATCATGTAGTACATGCAATTTCATTATTTTCACATGTTAATATGATATCTCATTCTCTTATTTTTAAAATTTGCTTTAACTGAAATTTTTATATTCATATAAAAATTTCATTGATTCATTGAAATAATAAAAAATATTTATAATTGAAAAGCAAATATGCAGTTATCTTTCATATTTCAAAATGATAAATTATATTTTAAGAAAGAATTACTATGAAAATTAAAGAAGCTATTCAGTTTTTAAACAATTAGTACACTTAGAAATTGTTTAACTGATTTTGTATTTAATGAGTTTGAAACTGGTATTAAATTTTAGAAATTTTAATTTTCTAATTACTTAGTGTATTAAATTCCAGTCCAAAATTAGTTATCCAATAAATACAGTCATTTCATAATTAATGTTCATAACTGATTCCATTGTTTAAATCAGCTTTAATGACATATCCCATTTTCTTATATGTATGTTGTGAGCATTTCTTAGTAACTGACCATAGAAAAATTTTTATATCAGGGGCAGATCCTTGGGAAACTACAGGGATTTAAGCCCTCCCAACTGACACACAATTTGTACAAAAATTAATTTTTGTTTTTAATTATTTTTAAAAACATTTATGATGCAAATATGATATATTGAACCATCCACAATACAACCATCTTGCAAATATTAATAATATGTCCTTACACAAGTAATTATTCGAATGTTTTCATTCCTCAGTTTCCTTTGGGTTCTTCTGGATCTGCCACAGAGTATCATCATCATAATGTAGTAGTATATACTGATAAAAAATGCAACAAAATACAACAATAAAATGATATGATGATTAATAAACAAAATTAAGTAAATTTTCCCTTTCTTTCTTGTTTTTTTTATTAAAATTTATTAATATATTGTTTTTTTGTTATAATACATTTTATTTAAATAAAAATCATTCCAACAGTATCAGTACCCTTAATTTTAGTGTACTAACAGTGAGGAAACTTTACTCCCTGGAAAATTGGGATTCTCAAATTTATATAGTCAAATTATAAATCAGTATGAATTATAATAATATATATATATTTTAATTCATACTATTTGTTGCAATTGTTGAGACATTCATATTTGTCTGATTAATTGCTGACAGGTTATATTCCTCTTAACATGTTGCTTTTCTTCATATATCCATCAAAACAGAGCAGAATAATGTGATATGTTTTTGATGTGATGAGAAACATTTGAATACTACTGATATATAGTCAGTCCCTTACTTACAAAGGAAAACACTATATTTTTATAAAAATTATTATAAAAAAGTCCCGACAATCAGTCACACTTAAAGGCAAAATACAACAATGCAATGTCAAATGCAATAAGCAATGAACATGCATTATGTAACAATAACTTGCAAATTTATTAATGTTCAACTACAGCTTGAGTTCAAACTATTATCACTTCAAAAGTGTAATAAAACATTTTTCTGCAGAGCCACTCAAGCATGGAATTATTGTTCTAATCTTAATTTTATAATAAAGATATAGTAACTTAATAATAAAAATAAAATTAATTCTAGACATATTGCAACTCTTAGAATGTTTTCCATGTCATTGTGGTTGACACCTGCATGTGTCCATGAATCTTTGTTAATAAATTCCATAATTAAAATAAAAAACATTGATTTGAAGTTTAGTGTATTTACAACTGTATTTTATTAAGGTATGTACTGTACATGCAGTAACTGATTACATTATACTTACAAGGGAGACATAAATAACTTCTAATAAACAACTTAACAGATGTTCTTTTGATTAAGTTCTAAAACATCAGGGAAAAGACAATAAAGGAAAATACAAGCACAGGTATCTAAGCTTCATCAATACCTCCCAGTCAGAGTCAGCAGAACTCCCAGATGCAGACCTTTCTTGCAACCCAAATAGGTTTTGGTTTTTGCCTAGACAGGAGAATGACCAATTGGGAAGGAGGAGGAGAAGAGATGAATGGCCAATCAAAAAGGCAAAGGGAGAGGAAAAAAACATAAAAACCCCTAAACTTCTCTCCAGCCAAGTGACCTGTGCCATGGAATTGGAACATCCACCTATATCAATCGCCAGTGTCTCCCCACCTGCTCTGCGGACTTACCACCACTAATGCCCCAGGGCTACTTCCAAACATCGTGCTATGACTTTAACCTACTCCTTAGTATTCCCAACATATCTCAGGTTGAGACCTAATGACAATGACCTTGACCTATGGACCTGGGATATCTCGTTTCGGCATTGGAACGTTTTTGAGACTAGATGTCGCTAGTCGTGATACTTTTTATATTAAAACTAACTTCTGAAATATATTAATAAATGTAAAAACAAAAAAAAATATCTATCTATTTTATTTGTGCAAAATTAAAAAAATAATTTCAGACAATACGATTATTTTTTTCAAAAATGTGCAATTTTCGTTAGGCTTAACATCAACAAAAATTCAACATGGCGCAACATGTAACGGAAAAAAATTTCAACATGGGATAGGTTAACTTGACGTCCAGTACATCCCCAGCATCTGTTGTTCTAGAACGATCTGTTTGTACATTGTAAGTGTTACTCTTATGTTAAAACAAACGGTTTTATGTCATCTTTGTCTCCTCCACCACCACCCACATACGAAAAGCCCTTAGGTTCACCTTGATGTGAGATTAACCGATTTTCCCTAAAAGTCAGCTAACTTACAAAAGCAAGAAGTCCAATGTTTTGTTTATAAAATTAAATTGTGAAAAACCACACATTGATCTTGCAGACTTTTCCAAATGGCAAGTGACAAATTAAAATGGACTGGTCACAGCCAAGTGTCTTGGCTTCCACAAGCTGCCACAGCTTGTCATTTAATAGGACAAAAGGCCTTCCTAAGCATGTCTTCAACGACATACTTCCCAGCTTTAAATTTACTGAACCAATTGTATAGTGTAGACTTGCAGACAGCATTCTTACTAAACAATTGCATCATATTGTGATAAGATTTGGCTGCTTCTATGCCAAATTGATAATCATAAAGCATACATGTGAAAATCTGGTCAAGAGAAAGTATTGGAAAACTTGACATTTAAAAAGTTGGTAATGCCACACAAAATATCTTTTCACTTAACTGTGCACCTCAACATCCCTCATTTACTCAACTTCTAGGTGCTGTGTAAAAACAATTTTAAACATTCTATAGTGATGAATATAAATAAATAGAATGCATTGAGTCAACATAATAGACTGTGAAATCAAACCAAACTAATATAAATGGCATTTTTATTCCCATCTCAAATCAGTTATAAAATTGTTTTATTGCATTGATCACTGAAAAAATTAACAATGTGGAAAAGCAATTATTTTTCCAATTGATCACACTTTTAAATTTGAAATGATGATTTAGTAGTGAGGGGACAAATGTGTGATAATCTTGAATAAGTTAAAATAATTGAAGATGCAAGTGCTATCTTCCATCAGAGTATGAAATTGCATTTTTATACTCTTTGCTCTCCATCTTTACTTAGTATTGTCAAGTTTCAATTAGACCTATCTTCCAGAGTCAAGTTTCTTCAGCATGTGCATTTCATTTCTGAGCTTATTTCATTGCAAATGGTTCTGTCAATCCTCATATATTTCAAAGTTTCATTCATTATCTTGTTTTACCCATTTTCGTTGCTAGTTATCCTTTCCTATAATATTTTATTTTTGTTATATTTTCCTTCTTATTATTGCCATACTTCCATTGTTCTAATTATTTATTTGACCAAAATCTAACAAACAAATGAAAATTCTGTACAAGTGAATGAAAATAGAAGAGGCAGAGAAAAATCCCAAGGAGAAATGCATCAGCATTCCTAAATATCCTATATTAGCTCCAAGCACAGTAAACTCCATATATATGCAAACAATAATGAAATCAGAGCAGATAGAAACATGGTAAAACCAGTAAAAAGAGAAACAGGTAGGAACTCAACATTTGCCAAATTGGACTACTCTTCACAAGGTAGCAGCTAGAATGGGCATCAAATATTCCAGTGGATGGAAATGTTCTTTGAAAAGGCAATGATGAATGCAATGTAGATGATTATAGAAAATTTCACTGCATCCAACATCTGGATAATGAGATTTTGTGTATTAGGACATGCCAGTCTTTAAAAGTTATCCATTACTGCAAATTCTCTAGATATCAAAAAGCATAGAAGTGTGGCCAGAAAGATGGCAAACTTTGTTGGAGGGCTATAAAATGTAATAGCTACAACATGGATGACATGAAACTTACTAATATAACTTTGGCTTTCAAATAAAAGTCAAGACACAAAGAAAATACACTACAGACTTCCTGTTTTATTATATGTTGATAGTGATGAGAATGATGACAAGTGCTAATTATTGAAAATCTCCAAAAACTGCCATGTTTCAATAATATAAAAATTTACCTACCAAATACCATGTGCCTACTTACCAGAAACCTTATTTTCATACCAACAGGAGTTTAATCTTTCACATAGACAATAAATGTTTTCAACCTAATTATAGGTCTGCTTCAGGTCTCAAATTTTTCATTACATATGAAGCAGACCTATAATCGTTTGTCCACATGAAAGATTAAACTCCAGCTGGTGTGAAAATAAGGTTCTCAGTGAGTAGATTAAACTATCCAGCTTATGGAAGCAGTTGATAAGCAAATACCATGGGAACAATAAAGCATAAACACAGACATTTTCTTCATTTTTGTATGCATTACATACAAATACAGTTGTGCAATAAAGAAAAATTCTCTTTTTTGTGAACAATCATGCTATGCATCTAAAAAGATGCATTAAGTCATTACAATGTTTTAGAGTAGCAAAACTTTTTAATAACTAACATTTTCAGTCATATTTACTGATCAGCCTAAGGTCTACAACTTTCAATTGAACTATTTAAAATGCAAAAAAATGGAACATAAATTTTGAGAATGCAAAACAAGTTTTAAATTGAAACAAAAATAAAAACAACAGAAATAAACAACCTAAATACAAATAATAAACATAAAATAAATAAATATTCAACATGTTTCAATTTAAAAACTGTTCAAAATTCCATTTTCTTGCATTCTAAATTATTTGAAAATTTGTATACTTGTGAATGGTCATTAAATATGACCAAAAACATTAGTTATTAGAAGTTTTTGTTGCTCTAAAAGGTTGTAAAAGACTTAGTATTTACCTAGGCAGTTATTTTTATATAAAGGATGTATTGTTTGTAGTAAACCTAAAAGTCATATGGTATCTGGAAATATATACAAGTGTGCTCCAGATTTTTGATTTAGGAATAATTGAGGTGAAGCATTAGCAAAGTTTCCTTTATATGGCTTATAAAATTGTAGGTTCTCAAAATTTGATGAACCAATTTTGATAAAATTTTGCCATTATCTATTAATTATGATAAAGAATCAAAAATATAATTAAAAAAATGAGGGTCCATACTTTGTTTTTGAAATACATTGCCATTATGACCCCAATGTCTATGCTCCTTGATGCAATTGAGTATGCTTAATGGTATTTAGAGGGGAGGAGAAAAAAAAAAACCAATCTTATATATACCTAATGGAAAATGGATGCAAAAATGAACAAAACACAAGAACAAAATAATTGTCATAAATTGCTTTAATCGTCTATTTTGTTAATGTTCGATCTTGATTTATTCCTAGCTGAAGCATTTTTCTACTTCAAGTTTCCATGTAGATTTTGGTAATGGAAATGTCTGGACAGGAAGTGATATCACTTTTCCATTTCTGTTTCTGGAGTATTTTCCATAGATACAGAAACCAGCCTTTATAATCCATCAGGTCTTTACTGTATTAGGAAGTAGGAAGCTAATCTTTCATCGAACAATGTATAGTGAGCCAGTTCTGACATTTAGTATCTGGCTGTAAAGGTAAAATTTAGACACTGAAAAATCTCATATTAACAATTAAACTCAACAGTTATTACTGTTTAGTCTTGCAGGTAATCACCATCAATATCAATCACATCTTGCTACTTTTGCTACAAACTTTCAATCTCATGAGCATAGAATATCCCAAGAAACACCCGATCAAAGTCTCTAGTGTCATTCCCACGTGGGTATTGTCACTGAATTGTATATTGGCAATATGGTTTTCTAGAGCACAAAATTGATGACAGTCAGGCTGGTTTAGATGTCAGTTTAGTGCCAAGTCTGGGCTGTAAGATGGATGGGGCAGAACCTCCCAGCCCAGCTTCTCTAAAGTCATCTTTGCTCTATGTGCTGGCATGTTGTCATGGTGATATTGGATTATCAATTTTTGGAGTCTATGGAAACACTCAAGTTGTTGTGCTAATTTTTTAGTACCATGCATTATGTCTATTAGTTGCAGTAGATCATCATCATTGGTGGAATTGCTGCACGGATGGAGTTAATCTTGAAACAGAAATCTGCATCCTTGAGCTAATTGTAGCTATTGACTGTATCCTTGCAGATGAGATTGTAAGCCTTTGTGGCATTGTGACCACTGTTGAAGTAATGGAACACATTTACATGCTATTGATCTTTTGAAAGTTTTATATTGTGAGACATTGCTGATGCATCTATTTCCAATAAAATATGTGATGAAATGCCTTTTATTTACTGTACTTATAAACATACACTGAGCATTCTAGAACATTTTTTTCTACAGTCATTTCTAGAAAAAAAAATCTAAATGTCTAAATTTCATCTTTACAATCAGATATTTTCAATGTGTAACATTGTTCCAGTCTTCATTTTTTTCACATTGTCAACTATAGTAAATTTTTGGACACCAGTATAATAAAGGACTTTTATATAAATACTTTTGGAATTCCAGTCTAAAATATGTTTGATTTTTTTGTTTATCATAAAAATACTTAAAAGTAAATAATTATTTTTTACTTTTTTATATATCTTTCATGTAGTTATCAAACATGCTACAGCTGCACAATGAAGTGAAATTATAAAAAACAATTATTTTCAGAAGAATGTGGACTAATTCTATGAGAGAGCTTGATAAGAGCTAACAGAAATGTAACAAAGAAGTCTCTTTTCTACAACTAATAAAAACTTTACATGTTCACCAATATTTTTTTCATTTTAATTTATTTACACACTTCACATCTTTAACTCGACACTGGAGAATATTAATATTACTAAACTTTTCAAACCTGTTACCAGTGAGCTCTCCTACTTCTACACCACTGCCGCAAATAAAACCCTTATTAACCTATGATCGCCGTGGGGCAATAGACTGTGCATGACTGAGAAAGATGTAAACCGGAAGCATGCATTCAAAAGTTCTAATTTTCAAATTTCGTGTTATACGATCAGCATTCCATTGGAAATTCAAAAATTACCTGAGGAAGAACCGTCGTCATGGTTCAAAAACGTTAGTAACGAGATATTTAATTTGTGGCAGTGGTGAGACAAGAAGTAGGAGAGCGCACCGGTAACAGGTTTGAAAAGTTTAATAATATATTTACACACTTTTTATTGTATCATCATTGTTACTAGTGTTTTTGCTATTTTATTTCAATTGTTATCTTTGCTTTATATTAAAAAAAAATTTTAATTTGTAATAAATATAATAAAATTACAATATTCCAAAGTAGAAGCTTCAGTCTTAATTTCTTAATATTACTTACCAGTTATTATTATTATACATTTTGAATTACTCTGAAGATACATGTTCATATCTGAAAATATTTGGTGCATGTGTTCATCTGCAATTTTCCTTTTTGACTGACTTAAGACTGAATTTGGGATATAAAAACAGCCATAGAGATGTGCATATATACAAAATTCAGTCTTATTTTAGAGTAAAAATTATTGATAATTTTCATACAAAATTTTCTTGGTTATGAAAATGATGTAACTAACAAGAAAGTAAACAAGAACAAGAAAGAACAAGAACAAGTTTTTGGTTTTACTTTCTTTAACAAGAAAGTAAAACCAAAAACTTGTTCTTTTGACACTTGACACTTTTTAAAAAAGACATATTTAACTTTTATTTTATTTACATATTCATATTGTATCATCTACACAAGATTTAGTAAACCACAACACACAACATCAGTAATCAAAAACGTACTTGTACCTTACGAAACCAATGACAAGTGTGAAAAGAAAAATCAAAACAAAAATTCACCATGAACGTTTTCAAACTTCCCAGAGTTCTTCAGGTGTTAAATGGATGACCAATAGAATGAAAAAGCTTTGGAATACAACAATTCAAACAATCGTTTAAATCGGACACACAAGAATTTTTTTTTATTGCCTGAAGAACTCTGAGAAGTTTGAAAACGTTCATGATGAATTTTTGTTTTTTCTTTGCACACTGGTCATTGGTTTCATAAGGTACATTATGAACAAGATTTGTCAAAAACAAAGAATGACTGTTTTGAACTAAAATGTTTGTTAAAACATTGAAAAAAATACAAAGAAAAATATTCATATAGTCTTCCTTGTCATCCTTTTCACAATCATTTGCATAGCTATAGGCAGAGAAGTAGACTATATGGATAGATTGACTCTGCCAATATGGATCAAGTTTCTTGTGATTGTGAAAAGGATGACAAGGAAGATGACAAGAATATTTTTATTCATACATCTTTATTATTTGTATTCTTTTTATAGCATGTTTTAAGAAATATATTTCATCCTGAATTTAAAAAAAAAATTTTTTTTATAAAATGCTTGTTTTAAACTGTAAAATATTTAATTGAAAGAAAAAATTTGTTGTAATGAAGACTACCTTCATTAAAAATATATCAACAATCCACTGAATTAAGATGATTTGTGCCATTGTGAATTTATTGATAACAATTTAATACAAAAGGAAAGATAATTAATTGATAATCAAAATCAATAAGAATTATTCAACATATAATATATTTAATATGTTTATTAGACTTACCTAATTATGTGAATCAATAACAAAATTTTTCTCATTTCAATATGCTTGAACAAAACTTCTGATTTTCTTATATATGTTACCGCTAAAGCTCAAAAGCCATTAATGTGTACATTATCTAGCTAATCTACAGATTAACTAGGGTGATCCATTAAAGTTTCAAAAATTGTTCCATTTCTCAAATTACATAGGTAATGTGCAGATGATCCAGGTAATCTGCACATTACCTACTAGGCACTCAGTAAAGTGAAAATAAGATCTTTGCTGGAACAGCAGCAACATTTCTGTACGCTTAAATTAACATAATGTTATTTATTTAATTTTCGATATCTAAAGAATCAAGTTAATACAATCAAACAATCAACAAACTAATTGATAGAATCAATTATCAAATCAATTAAAAAACTGTAATACAAAAAAAAAATCAAACAGTTTAAAATATTATTACAATTAGGGAAATGAATTTGCAAAACATATGATAAAAGTGTGCTTACTTATTAGTGCAATCTAAAGATTGGTGACACTGAGTTACATAGCAATTGGTTTTTGCAACAAGCACACCTATTTGTGGTACATTTAGATTTGCAGTCACATTTTCTGAAACCTGCCCAGTACCAAGGTACTGTTTTATTGCTGTTTGACAAAGATATTTCTATAGCAGAGACATATCTTTCATTAAAAAATCTCTCTTTACAAACACTGAATTCAAATTTTGCATACAATTGTTTTAAAATACCCGTTTTAGTACCAAGTTTATAAAAACCATCCTCTGTTTTACTAAGAACTACAGCTAAAATTGAGCATGCATCAGTTTTTGCTCTGTCTTCTTTGGGAAGTAGTAGGGAAAGGAAATGAGAGAAACAAACTTTTGAACTTTAATGATATGGAAGCCATTAATGTGCAGATTACCTAGGTAAAATGCAGAAAACTCTTGATTCCGCACGTTAATGGATCAACCTACTTAATATGGAGATTAGCTAGGTAATGTACACATTAACAGCTTTCGAGCTTTAGCGGTAACATACATATAACACACACACAACTTTTGTAGCAATACAAAATTCATTTTTATTTAAAGACTTAATTTCAAACCCATAACTTAATCATAATTACTGAAATAATTATGAAATAATTTATATATTAAAAATAAATTATCTAGAAATAATTTATTTTAAAATATCTAACTACATTTATCATTACTGAACATAATTGCTATAAATTTGTCTCAAATAAATACATTAAATCAGTTAACTATCATTTACATTATCATTCTTAATTTTAATTGAATTCAGAAAATAAGCAAACAAAATATCATGCAGTGTTAGAATAGTAAATAAATAAAAAGCATTCAATATATCACCTGAAACAGAAACAGGGCCTGTCAGAGGAGAGAGTTCCTTGCAACTGTTAGCATTATTATGGCATGCTGTTAGTTGGGGTAAAATAAAAACAAAGGTAAGTGTGCAATAATTAATTGGAACAAAGAAATCAATGCATGCAGTTAAAAGAGTACTAATACTCATTACATGTTTAAATCTCAATCAAATCATTCTTTACACTATTTTAGTAACTGCTAATAACAGGATAAAAAGCATTCAAAATTCAAAACAGTTTATTTGAAAAGATTTTTAAATGAATAATTTCAATTTTTTTTAAATATAAATAAATTCAAGTTACAAATTAATTTTAAAACAAAATTTTATATTATAATAAATCACCAGATAAAACTATTGAAATTTTTCATGCAATATTCACGATAATTTTTTTTATCAAAATAAAATTACAATTAAAATTATCAAATAAATTCTTAGATATGTTATTTCTTTTCAATTTAAAATATAATTAATCAAGGACCATAATTCACCATAGTGCTTAATTAAAATATTAAAAAAACTAAGTAAATATAGATAATTTAGAAATGAACCTACTCATAAATCACTGTTAAAAATGGTATTAATATTTCTAAACTTTCATAGAATTCTTTTCTATAATTTAATATCACCTAATCTCTCAACTTATAGATGAATATTATAAAAATTTCATTTCGTCTCCTTTTGAATTTTATATACACAGGTATCCCTCATATAATATGGAAGATACATTCCAAAAAAGTGCCTTGTTATGCAAATCCATGCTATACGAAACAAAGGACTAATGCAAAACAGGGTTATGTTCCAGAAGTTAACAAAAGTATACTATTCTTTTTCATTACTAAGAGAAATATGTTTATTAAAGCAATCAATACTTTATTTCAAATAAATAATTAACTAACAAGCACAATTAAATGTATTGTTAATATTAATTTTAGTTAAAAAAGGAAATTTTCTTTTTTCAAAGTATAGTGGTCATCTGATAAACATCAACAGTAAAGCTCAGAAATATCAGCAATGTCTTAATTTTTTTATTTTTATCATAATTTTCTTTGAATGTCAAAATGTAAATATATTAATAATCAATGATTTGTTCTAGCAGGTCATGTTTGTTTGGTCAAGTAATGAGCAGTTTTTTCCAAAATTGTGCTCAAATATCAACTTGTTTCAGTTGGGAACAGTTTTAGTACCAAGATACCGCTGTATTTTGTTCATCATTTTTACAAATAATTCTTACCTACAATTAAAAAAAGGTTTAACAACACTTACCTAAAATGTTTAAATAAACTTTACTAAATAAGAAGATTAATATATAAAATCAAAACACAGTGACAGTCTTAAGGGCTAAAGTCTGAAATCAATAACAACACTTGGTTAATAGGAAAGCTAGGACAAGAAAGAAAAATTCTATTATCTGTATTCATTAAAGTAAACCTGATGAAAGACAAAAACTGAAAATTTCAATATTCTAAAATCTGTGGGCAAATTTGAGACAACATGCCTGCTTACTTGAATAAAAAAATATCAAACAACAAAGTTTACACTTAAAAATTGTGAAATTTTGTCTGAAGGATTTCCAAAACTGTGTTAGAGCAAAACCAGAAATCGTGTTGTACAGGGGATATCTCCAATTTTCAAACTATGTCAGAGTGAAACCATGTTACAGAAGTAAAGTGTTGTACGAGGGATACCCGTATATATAATTTATTTTAAACTGCTATTCAAGATTAATTCCTTTGCAATTTTCTAAACAACAATGTTGATGTATTGCATAAAATGAAGATAAACTTGTGTGCAAATTCAGAGTACTTAAAAACAAAACTTATTTTAATATCTTACATAAGATGAAACAACATATCTTGGGTTAAAATTTCAATCAAAACAGCTTAAAAAATTGTTAACATTCTCAAACTTTTTGGACAAAGTTCTAAAAGTTATATTTGCAATAATATTTGAAAACATTTAAATAGAATATGCAGTTTAAATTTTAAAAATTAGATACCCTATTCATAAAAATATTTTTGGAAAATTTTGAAATAAAAGTATATCTGAAATAAAATTTATGTTCTGGTTCCTTGTTAAAAATGTAAAAAAAAGTGTTTGTTTTTAACAAGTCACATTGTTATTTAAAAAACTGTTCTGTTGTAGTCTTGTTTTCACAGTATAATCTGTAAAGATAAAATGTGTCTGAAGATATTATTTAATGAATAATATAAAATTTTTAAACACACAAGTATATCTACATGAGAATTATAGTAAAAATGAAACAAATAACGGTAAGTGTTTTTATAATTAAAAATATAGATCATAAATCATAATTTTAATAAATATATACAGGTCTACAATAAGCAACAAAAGTTATTTTATTTAATTAATATTCATAGCATCAAGAAGAAATTTCTATTATAAAGTTCACCAACCTTGTTATTAGAAGATTAATTTATTAGAAATTTTTATTAATAGGATATTATAATTAAGACAAATATTATGCTAAAAATACTTAAATTATTTTTTATAGTAAAATAATCCATTTATAAAAATAAACTAGTATTCATGATTAAATTTATTTCATGATTATAATAAAATAAAATCTAAAGGTTTTTTTTTTTTTTTATAGAAACAAAATATTTTAACTTAAATGTTTACAGAACTTTAAACTTTCCATCATAAAAAAGTAACAGAATAATAATTTTAAAAAATATTCATATATTAACTCTCATAATAATTAACAATTTTTTTTTTGTAATAATGGAAACAAGTAATTTTTTGAAAATGTCAAATTAATAAAAATAGTTTTGTTCTTAACAGAAGTTTGTAAATAATTTATCTTAAATCTACTGAATTGCAATTATTCAAAAACTAGCAGGTAGGCCCGGCGTTGCTCGGGGCAAAAGTAACGATAGTGAAGATTAAGATTATTACGTTATAGTCACAAAAGAAAAAGAATAATTTCATCAAAGAACTAAGTATTTCTAAAGAAAGGTCGAATTTGAAAATCGAATGTTCTAATATAGTTCGATTTTCACGACATGTTCTGATTTTATCGTTCGATTTTCATCGAATGTTCTAAAGAAAAGTCAAGGAAAACCAAACTAATCTGTTTAAATTTGTTACTTAATACTTTCATTGTTGACACTTCCATTGTTACTTAATACTTTGGTACTTAAATTTGGTACTCTGACTGTTCACTAAATTTCAACTTTCAACTCCTAACTGTTTTAGCGAATATTAAGGTTATTACTTTATAGTCAACCTTACCCGTTTTCACAGAATGCAAGAATTGGGTCCTTCCTGTTTCCAGACTAATTACAGAATTTTTAGATAGGTCTAAAAAAAGGTGAGATTTCCCACAAAAACAAAAAAACTGCATCTGCGTCTTGCACGTCGCTTTCTCTTAACACTTCCATTGTTGAACGTCCATTGTTGACACTTCCATTGTTGAAAATTCCATTGTTATGTAACACGTCCATTGTTACGTACCACTTCCATTGTTGATGGAAGTGTTAAGCCTTAATCGTGTCCATCTCCCCCGTGGGGAGAAATTTCGAAAAATCCCTTCTTTGTATGCGTTCTCGTGACGTACTCTAACTGTTTACCAAATTTCAACTCCTAACCGTTTGGGCTCTGCGCTGATTATTATTATTATTAACTCGTCTCGATTATATATATATATATATATATAGATATAATTGCTCATCAACTTCCTCTTAAAACTAAAACTTAATATAAAGCTATGTAAAGCTGTTAAATTAATTATAAAGCTAAGCATTTTTGAACTAACACATTTTCAGAAACAAAAAAAAACTGAAACAAAATAATCAAATTCAAAAATAGTAGTAAATACTTCATAAACTTATTTAAATTTAGATAGTTTTGTTTATAATTTATTCTAACAAATTATTAAACAACATACTATGATATTTAGAAGAATACTATAAAAATTTTATTTACAATTTTCTTCAATTAATAATTCAATCTTATGTTGAAGTCCATAAAAAAACTGATTATTTTTAGCATAAATTTTTGTATTTAAATTCCAATATAATATCTTGGAATATTAATTTTTATATACTTTGAGTTTTTTCTTTTTGTTCAAACTAATTGGCAAGATCAGTTAGAATTTAAAAGTAACTGATTCAATTTCACATTTGTTTTCTTAGTTGTGTTAAATTAATGAAACTAGTTATGTATATAATCATTGGAAGACCACTAGGGTTGCCAACTTTCAGAATTTGCAACAATAGTGGGAATTTCAAACATAGTGTCAAAAAACACTAATTTAAAAATAATGATTAGCAAAATGAAAAATTCCCTTCTAAAGCCAGAGACCAATGCAGTTATTTTGTTCTACTGCTCCAGGAAATTTTCACACACAGTCCACCCTGTTCCTCACCATTTTGTAACACTACATATTTGGTAAGATTAAGACAGGTATTTTTAGTGCCCACAGAAGAGAAAGAGAGAAATAAAAACAAATTAACCTAGTGAGAATGAAAATAATTCAGGTTACAATTGGGGGTTCCAACCTCTCTCGAGAAAAAAAAAAGAGGATGATGTAAGGCAAAAACCACAACTAGATTCATTCTTCAGAACATTTCTGAACAGATTTTGTTTTCAGAACAATTTTAAAAAATTAAATAAAGTTCTGTACAGTTTAAAGTTGCCAACTGTTGGATATTTCCAAAATCCACACAACAGAAAACTGGAGAGACTATCACAGATATGACTTTACTCAAAAAATATCTCAGCAGTTCCTCTTAAAAGTTAATAAATACATATTTCTTAGAAGATAAAATCTTTTTTTTTTTCCTGAAATACTAATTGGGCTCATGCTTTTACATCTATTTTCGGTATGTCTCAGATACAGAAATATAGATCAAGCCAAAGTGAATATAATCAAAATACTGCACTTTATCAGAAAAAATAAAGTTAGTTTGAAAATACACACACACACACATTTTAATTTTCTAAAAACTTAAGATAGACAGGAAATTAGCTAAAACAGAAATTCCCAATGAGATTGGTAGAGATCAAGATGAGCAAATTAGATGTATTTATGTATGTATGTACAGGGTATCATATGAATTTTAAAATTTGATTAAATGTTTTTTTTATTTAAATATATATTTCAAATAAGCTACAATTTTAATGCTTGTTTAACAATTTTTTACTTGTTAGTGGAATGAAGATATTGTCAACTTTTCTATTGTCTTATTCATGTACAAGAGTCTCTCATATAAACTGTGATATTGCCACGTTTATGTGAACACTTGTATCTTGCCATTTAATTAACTTACTCATCATATTTCATTTATGTGCATTTGTTTGCATCCATGAACTCATACAAAACGAATACACTATAATTTGCCAGTTGTTAATCTAATTGCGCATATAGACTATAGTTTAGTCAGTCATTTATATTTTGAGCTGTATGTAACACAAAATGTAAAACAACGGGATGTCGATTATCTTAATAAACTGGAACAAAGCACAATTTTCATATAATTGATCTATTAATTAATGTGGACATGCATATCATACAATATAGTAATATATAAATTTAATTACTGTATTTTACAGACTATAAGACGCACTTTTTTCGGTTAATGTTACCTTAGGTTCCAAGATGGCGGCTCGTCTCTGATTCCAGCAAGGAAACAGTGGTGATGCACGTTTTCCTAAACCTAACCTATTCTAATAAATTACCATAATTATTAGCAACCAAATTATTAGAATAAGTTAGGTTTAGGAAAATGTGCGTCCCCACTGTTTCCTTGCTGGAATCAGAGACGAGCCGCCATCTCGGAACCTAAGGTAACATTAACCCTTTTTTCTTCAAAAAATTGCCTCCAAAATTCAGGTGCATCTTACAGTCCGTAGCATCTTATAGGTATTTTTTTTAAAAAATTGCTTAAAAATTAAGGTGCATCTTATAGTCCGTAAAATACGGTAAATAGAACAATACCTCATTTGCAAAAGTAATTGTATATTTTTCTTTGTACAAGGTTGACCAATTTTTGCAGCATGATCTCAGACTTGTTTTGATAGTAGTAATTGTATAGAACAACACTTTGTTGTTCCTAACACAACATTGCTGTTTTCAATGAAAAAAATTGCGTCAGCTTGCTTTGAAGCATTACTGTTTTCTTTTTTGTCATTGTTTTCATCCATTTTGTTAAACTTGTAATCATCAACAGACATTCTGTCACATGTAACAATGTCATCCTCATTTAGAAGCTAAAATCTGAAATCATTATCTTCACTGTCTAACCATACACATCATCTTCACTGCACTCTTCAAATCATCTGAAACTCCTCAATAAATTTACATTCTCTTCATCAAGATTATCTTCTGATGATCAAAGCTTCCTTTAAGCATTTTTAACTTCTCCCTTGTTAAAGAATCCAAAGCTTCAGCTTCATTGATAATGCTTTCTTAATCATTCTCTGCCAAAAGCAAATGCCATATAACTTATTTTTAATAAATCCTCTTACGTTTCTCAAAGTTTTTACCTTGATCCAATGGTTGAAATACAGCATTGTTGTTTATGGAAGATATATTATGCAGAAATCATTGTCAACAGTCTTAAGA
The DNA here is from genome assembly GCF_030686945.1 of Centruroides vittatus. Classification (NCBI taxonomy): domain Eukaryota; kingdom Metazoa; phylum Arthropoda; class Arachnida; order Scorpiones; family Buthidae; genus Centruroides; species Centruroides vittatus. The sequence continues at coordinate 6,296,507 of NW_027120658.1, read as the reverse complement.
ACTTCAACGAATGGATGAGAAAGTGCATTGTCCAATAGTAGTAAAATTTGCTTTTTTCTTTTCTTGTTTATGAAGATTTAACATTTGATATGAAGTGCTTAGTGTATAATTCAATAGAGAGATCTGTATTCATTCATGAACTCTTCTGTGCATTGTAAACTATAGAAATGAAAGCAGTATTTTTAGAACAGCAAGGCATTTTGGATTTTTCAATGGCAAGGTAATCCCTTCAGTAACTGCACTAGCATTAACCACAATACACAATCATTTATCATGCAGCAAACATTTATTATTCTAACAGTTTCAGTCTTCTTAACCAATTTTCAGGATATATCTGAAAGCTTTGTTCTCTTTAAATTGTAAAATTCAAACATCTCCTGAAGAAAGTTGTTTAAAAGACCAAAACCATTGGAATAATACCATAATTTTGCGGATTGTCCAGCATGTTGATCTAACTGGGAAAGACTGTAAAATCAGATATTTCTGTATGGTAAAAACTGGATTGCCAGTTTATCCAGAGAAATGCTGGCATGCCAGTTTAAGTAGGGCATACATCTCTCTCTAGAACATACATGAAAAAAAAATAAATGAGTTTTTATTCTAAAACTGTGAAACTGTTGGCATTATATCAAAAACTAAAATTATGTGTTTAATCTTTGCATTTTGTCTTCTTTCTAATGATGTAAAATATTTGTGGAATGTCAAAAGCTTTTTTATGTTTATTTTTTGTAATTTGATTCAAAATATATAATATATATATTTACTTACATTTTTTACTTGATAGATATGTTTTCGAAATTGAACAATATTCAAACTAAATTGCAAAAAAAAGGATATTAATATAAGTTAAGCTCAATCTGTTTTCTTTGCTTTCAATCCAAACTTGACTTGTTTGTATCTATAAGGCATCAACTAAATTTTTGTTATTTTGATATCCTAATGATAACTTAGATGAAAAAATGTCTTGCCAGTAGACCATATGGCCTGGGATCAGTAACATGGGCTTGTTTTGCTTATTTTGAATGTTAGACTATCATTTAGCAGTAGAAAATTGATAAAACTTATTAAACATAATGCTTTATAACAAAATTATAATCAATATGTTTACTGTGTTCTATGTCACTGGATTAATCAAACAGCATATAAACTAAAAACACACAAAACTGGAAAAAAAAAAGTTTCAATATTATCATATAAACAGAAAACAACATAATTTGAAACCAAGATTAAAAAGGAATGTAGTACTTGAACCTCAATGATATTTTGTGGAATCCCACTAGATTGAAAATTGGAGTCTGCTGGTTCTAGCAAACTCCCATTGTTAACCAAAAGTTGCTTTTTACCAGCATAATTCATGTTTCCATCAAAAAGTATGGTGAAAACAGACTACCATTATGAAAATGTACTTAGAGCAGCTGAATGTTGAAATTATAGTCAAGTAATATGTATTCAGACTTGAATTTTATAACTTGCATAAATTGGGACAAATTTTCTGAAGGAATTTGTGACAATTATAATTTTAATTAATGCGTATTGGCAATAAAAAAGAAATAAAGAATGTAAAGAACACCTTATGTCATATGTAAATTACACTTCATTGTGTTGAATAAACAAATATAATTTTAATATTAGTAATATTCAACATTTACAGAAAGGTTCAATAAAAATTTAGAAGCATTTTCTGAATGGTGCATACAAATACATCTATGTGAACTTAAAACTAATGCAAAGCTATGGAAAAATATAGCAATAAATATTGGAAAAATGTGAAAAGTAATCTACAAGTTCAATTAATGTTCATATTCATTCATTGTTGATGCACTTCTGATTATCAAGCAAATGTATATAAAATATAATATAGTATATAATTCTAAAATGGGAGTGCTGCTACATAACTATTAGTACTAGCATAACAAAAATTCTTAACCTTGTTTTACAGTTCGGAGACCACTTGCATAGTGTGGGCCTATAACATCATATTTCAAAATTTTAAATAAAATAAATTTGTTATTTCTAAAAGCAGTGCTGTATTTACTATAATAATCTCAGGTGAATAACCTGTAACTGTAGTCTGAAACACAAATAATTCATCTGTGTTTGAAAGATAATTTAAAGGGAGATATGGGTTATATGCCTATTTTAAATTCAACACATTCAAAACACACACAGTAATGTTTACAACATAAATTTTTATCTTCAGATTATTGTTCAAAACACCTTTCATACATTTCATTGACAGTTAAACAAACTTACAAATCTATTCAAATTTGAAAAAAGTTTGACTAACAATCAACAAAATTAAAGATTTTTTCAAATGATGATCTGAAGATGAAAATCCATCTTGGAAACATTAATCAATGTGTATACAGGGTGGGCCAGCGAAAACGAAACGGCAGAGTGTTCGTGTTCGTCCAAGCAAAGCGCTCGGACAGGTCGATTTTACTCTCGAGGGGACATCTTTTGCAATAAAGTTTTTGCGATTCTGAATGCAACAGAAAACAAAAAATTTTAAAAACTCATTTATTTTGTATTAACTAAACAAGCATTTATTTTGAAAAAAATGTTTGTTTAGTTAATATTCAGAATTGCAAAAACTTTATTGCAAAAGATGTCCCCTCGAGAGTAAAATCGACTTGTCTGAGCGCTTTGCTTGGACGAACACGAACACTCTGCCGTTTCGTTTTCGCTGGCCCACCCTGTATATACAAATATCAACTACTAAAACTTGATAGTTCTATATTAGAGCCAAATGATTGCCAGATTTAGCAAAAGATGGTGCCTAGCACTTACCTCTAGTGTCAATTACTTAGCACTTAACAGTAGTAATAATAGCCAGATATAATTCGATAATTGTTTGGCATTAACAAAGATATTATGAAAAACTAACTAAGTATATAAAACCTTTGATTTGCTTTAAATAAAGAAGTTTTTTTTATCATCAATTATTAATAGATCTTTCACAAATAGGATTACCAACAAACAGTCTTAAATCTAAAAGATGTTTCTCTGGTGTTGAAACAAATTATTATTATTAAAATTATTTTTTAATAATATTGTCTTTGTTCAGCTTTCTTTGAATTTTTCAGTTTTTCAAATGAAAAACACTTTTTAAATTCCAAAGTATTTAAATTATAAGTTAGTACTGAATCTTTTGCAATCTATGCATTATTTAAACTGAATAGTTATTTTATAGAAATTAAGTAACAAGAAAACTGATTTAAAATACAAAAACTAATATGCATTGCATTAAAATACCAGAAATTATTTTAATAAATGTTTTTGGTCTATTAATTACATTAAACCGTAGTTAAAGGCAATGCCTGTTTCTAGTTTCTATTCTTTTAAAATTTCATAATTTGTACAAAGATATATTTTTGTAATCAGCAACAAAATCATTATATCTTAAAAATCAATTATCAGAACCAAAACAAGTAAAGATGAAACTTAAGTAAATCTTTGAAATTTTCAAAATAAAGAATTTAAAAATCTCTATTTGTAAAATTATTAAATAATGTAAATGTACTAAAGAAGGAACTGCAATTGAACATCAATGCCAAATGATCTGCTTTATTATAGGTTGTCATTATACCTAATTATTTAATTAGCCTTAAATTATTTGACTAGAGGTAGGTCATTAGTTGATCATCTCATGATTTTAATAAGTATAATAAAATAACTTTTAATTTAGAATTTCTGGAAGAAAAGAATTGGTCCAGAATGGGACTCAAATCCACAATTCCTGCTCACTGTGCAGATGAATTGCTAATTACACTATCCAGACAATCATCTGATCTTCACTTCCAAAACTATTAATTTGAACAAATTAATTTACAATAGATTAATAGCTCAAGAAGCAGAGATTGGATAGAAGTCCAAGTTGCATAAATGGGAAAGCATCTACATGGTAAGCAGGAGTTGTGGGTTCAAGTCCCACTCCAGGCCAATTCTTTTCTTCCAGAAATTCTAAATTAAAAATTATTTTATTATACTTATTAAAATGGTCATGAGATTGTGGCCTAACTGCCTACCTCTAGTCAAATTACTTCATATCTAATTTTTACATTAACCTTATTACAGCACAAAAATATAACAATTGTTTATATATAATTTAACATTTATGCCAAAAGCATCCAATTCATATGTGAAGAAATAATTATATCATTAGAAGTAAATATCAAATAATAAATCTACTTTTTTACATTTGAAAAATACTAGTATTCAAAATATTATATATTATCATAAAATTAATTAAAAAAACATAATAGAAAAATCACTTAGTTTTAAAGTATGTACGTTTGATATCTTACTTTATTAATGAATTTTAAACTATTAAAATGTTAAATATACAAATATACAAGAGTTTGACAACTTTTTACAGAACAAAATTTTTTTAACTTGAAATAAATCTCAGTTAAATGATTGTTCCATATAAATAATGCACAAAATGAAATAGTTGTCATTCATTTTTAATACTAAAAAGCTCATTTTTACTTTTAAATTTAAATCTGATGTTTTTATTAAATCTCAAAGTTCTAATAAAAATTAAATATTAATAATCATAAATATAAAAATTATATAATGGAATTAAAAGTAAAATCTCAAAAATACAAATCTCTTCAGAAAAAATTAAGAACTGTCTCAACAAAAGCAACTATTTTTTAAATCAAACACTTTGAGAGTTATATCCACATCTTTGGGACAAATCCTTTCAAATGGTATTCTGTATCTAAATACTATAAAAATTTAAAATTTTGTAACATTCTAAATCTGACAAAACTTTTAGTAATAAAACTGACCATAAAAAAATTGGTAATATAACAACTGTCACCAACTTAGGAATAGGTTATGTTTAGAAAATAATTGTACTGTTTATTATTGCAATCATTTTTGTTTGAGAATTTTGTAATTATTACCTTTAAATCATTTTTGTTGCATTAGTTGTTATCTAAACAAAAACATCTGTAATGTAAAAAATTTGCACGAAATAAAAACTTTTGACAATTTAGACAACAGTCAAAATTTTTCTTAGGAGCTTTTCTTTGGTAAAGATAAGCTTGGCACCTTGAAGCAAAATGCAGAAAACAATAATACAGGTAAAAATCTTGTGGATACTGCTTTAAGTGCCAAGTTTATCTCTACCAAAGAAAAGCTCCTAAGAAAACTTTTGGCTGTCATCTAAATTGTCGTAAGTTTTTACAGATGGAAAAACTTCCAAGACATTTATGTTTGGATGTCAATTGTTTTTAGTTTAATAATTGTATCATTATATCAAGACATAAGATGACGACATACAATTTGGTCACCAAGCAATGATCAACGTGCCCACATTGAACATGCTGCTTACCAAATGCATCATCAACCAACAGTTTAGATATGCTGTTTAGAAAACTCATTATAAAAGTTAATTCACATAAATTTGAGCTTTTGTTATTTTAGATAATATTTTGAATAAAATTCATTTGTTTCAATGCAACTATCCTTATAAGTATAAAATTAAGCCATAAAACTGAAACTTCTATGGGAAACCCCATGAACTTTGACCTAACAACAAAGAAAGTTTTACAAGCACCTCACTGATAACAAGAAGAGCTTCTATTTAAAAATTTAAGCTTTCTAGACCCAATAGTTTCTCTCTATGAGCATCTGCAGTGCCAAATGAGGAGAAAGAAATAATACAGCTTTTTTGGCAATTTTTGCATTTTTCTCGTTGCTTATATTTCAGCAATCACTTCATAGAAGATCTTGAAATTTTGTACACTACATAAGAAAACAAATACCTTTCAAATGAGATATTTGGAAATTACTTTAGATGTTCGAGGCAGAGAAACATATGTCTGAAAATAATCAACTGATTCCTGTATATGTATAAATTTTTGTATGGTTCTTTTATTGTTAATTTTATTTAAATATTTATGTATAATTTAAAACAATGTAATATTTAAGTCAACTAACCTGAACTAAACAGTAAAGTTATCATCACATAAATAAACTTGGCAGTATTTTAATAGAGTTTAATAAATCATTTTTATTAACCAAATATCCTACTCAGCTCATTAAACAATAAATCATCCAACACTGTTGCTGAGAAAATGTTTATTAAAGAAACATTAATGTTTTCGACCTAGTACAATAGGCCATCTTCAGATGTACCAGAAATTCAAATGTATTTAACATTTAAATTTAAACAAATTACTGGATAAATTAACCAATAAATATTAAATACACTGAATTAACAAATATAAAAACGATGTAAATAATGTAATAAAATAAAAATATCGCATGTAAAATAAAATAAAAATAAAATAAATACACAAAAAAAAATGCCACTAAATGTAAGGACAAGAGTGGATTAAGAATTTTTGTGTTTTAGGTAGAACTTCCATGCGGAAGCTAGTCCATCTGTATCTGACGTTAATACAACCATCTTTTAGTTTACTTTTATATATTTCAATTTTTTTCTTTGTGTATTGCGAGTGATGGAGAACACATAGTCCTGAGGATTGAGAATCAGGAATTAAAAAGGACTATATTGGGATCACAAGACATAATTTAGCTACCAGACTTAAGAAGCACAAATACGATGTCAACAAAGGGCATTGCAGCACAGTATTATCCTGTATAGCACAAGCAGAAAACTCAATGGTCAAGTGGAATGAAGCGACTATCCCCGGGACTATGCGTTCTCCATCACTCGCAATACATGAAGAAAAAATCAAAATATATAAAAGTAAACTAAAAGATTGTTGTATTAACACCAGAGATGCAGATGGACTAGCTTCTGCATGGGAGTTCTACCTAAAGCACAAAAATTCTTAATCCACTCCTGCCCTTACACTTAGTGGCATTTTTTGTGTATTTATTTTATTATTTTTATTTTATTTTACATACGTTATTTTTATTTTATTACATTATTTACATCGTTTTTATATTTGTTAATTCAGTGTATTTAATATTTATTGGTTAATTTACCCAGTATTTTGTTTAAATTTAAATGTTAAATACATTCGAACATTCTGCTGTTTAAATATTAAATATGTTCGAATTTCTGGTACATCTGAAGATAGCTTATCGTAGTAGGTCAAAAATGTTAATGTTTTTTTAATAAACGTTTTCTCAACAACAGGTGTTGGATGATTTATTGTCATTTTTATTTTTACATCAATATAAACTTAAGATGATCAAATTCAATAAATTATATTAGTAGTGCTGTTAAAGAAAAATAAACATAACATACAAGGTTGAGAAATAATTTGGATAAAGTATACAGTAATGTAGCTCTGTACCAATAGTTGTCTCTGCTTATAGGCATTTATATCCAATATGCGGTTTACAAAATGACATTGCCCATATCAAACTGTACAAAATTGAACAGCAAGTTGTTATTTGATTTTTGATAGCCTAAGACATTACACTTACAAATTACCGAGATCCATCACAGGTATGCACAATATAGATGCCATTATCCATGACACAATGTCTTGAATATCATGCATGTCAATTTGGATTCAAAAGCCTAATCAGCTCAAGTCTATGTTTGTTCAGCCTTCCTTGAACTTGCAGGTTTTTTGCAGAAAAATAAATGACTCTTCATATTGTGCATATAACTTGTGAGATCTATTACTAATTTGTAAGTGTAATGCCTAGATTGTCAAAAATCAAACAACAATTTGCTGTTTGACTGTGGTGCACTTTGATATGGACAATGCTATTTTGTAAACTACCTAGTGAATGCAAATGCCACATGGAAGAGATTATTATTGGTACAGGGCTGTATTATTGTATACTCTTTCATTATTATTCTCAATCTTGTTCACTATTCTTTTATAATTTAAAAAATACATTTAAGTAAAATAAAACTTGTAATTTAAAATTGTAATAAAAAAACTTATATAAAAATTTATTATGTGATATTCTCTTATTGTATTAAGATTGTATTAAGAAACATGTTGTAATTGAAGATTTTGGATATAGATGAAGTAATCTGAACATACTATAAAAGTTTCAATAGCAGTGTGTTCTTTTTCATCTTGCTTTCCTGATAATGAGCGAGATAACTCAGAAGTATTTAAAAACTGTATAAATGTTCTTTATATATTGTTCTATTTTTATGTAAATTAAAATTATGAAGACCAGTCTAATTATCATTATTATATAAAACATTTTTAAACACCTTCTTTGATAGATATGTACTATATACATATTATTTATCCATCAAAGAAACAGTCCCTGTCCTGTGTATATATATATATATATATATATACATACACATTACACACATACATAAATACACTATATATACAGGAGAAAATGCTCCAAAGACAGTTGTCTCTCCACCTCATCTATTGGCACATCCCTGGATATGTATCTTATTAATTTAGACTGACAAAAAACATCCTAAAAGAAAATTTTGTTAATATAACTGTCTTAACTTCCAGATTATTACAAATTTAATTTGTATACAGAATATTTCATACCATGTTAATCTGAATTAAACATGAATTTAATAGTAAAGCAATGTTTGAATTCAACATAAATAGTTACTTCTGTTAAAGCAGTTCATTATAAGCAATAATTTACTTGAATTACAAAGTCTTGCAATTTTTTTGAAAAATTCTGAGATTTTAAACAATCATTACAAAACAAATTTCTAATACAAACCTAAATCATAATAAAATTACATTCTTAAAGAAAATCTTATATTTATAATAAATCATCAAATTTAATAACAATTATTATTCATAAATAAGTTATTAATTAATATTAATATATTATTATGAAAAAAAGATTAAATTATAATGCATATTAAAGGGAGGATTTGTAATCACCTGAATCACCTTTCTTCTTTTTACGCATCTTTTTAGCTTCTATGTTGAATGCATGCAGGAGGGGAAAAGGGATTGAAAAATTAATAAAGGTAATAAGGATAATAACAGCAAATTAAAGGATAAAATATATATAAAAAGTTTCAATTTGATTAAATTAATTAAAAATTCTTTTATATTTTTAAACAAAATTTAAATCATTTAAAAAATACAATAAATTCAGATAATAATTAAAACAAAAATTATTTATAAAAAAGGGAAATTCTGTTTGATATCAAACTTATTATTTAGTAATATATACTTATCATATTTTATATAATTTTAGTATTCTATTTAATTATCAATTTTAAAGATTTAATCTATTTATTAGTTTAATATATTATTATTTGTAAGTGTATATTTTTTAATATACAAGTTTTTTGAGAGTAAATCAAAAAATGAAGGAAATTATTTTCATCAAACAAAGAGGAGACAAATGTACACACATGCAGATTTTATATAAAATCTGCAGATATATATTTAGTTATTTATTTATGTATTCTAATTTAGTTCATTTGCTTTTCCCAATACTTCAATACTTATCTCATTTGTTCATAAGCTCTCTAATGCCATACTAAATAAATTATCAATTAATATATTTAATAATCAATTAATAATCAATAAATAAATTATTTGTTTTTGATAATTTGATGTCACTTTTCAACTTTCTGACAGAGTGGTAGGAAGAGTCACTTAGATTTTTACACATGGATTGGAGGGAAATTTCAACTACAGTTTCTAAAGCATTTCAAACTGCAGTCAAATAAGATTGATCATGATGATGATGAACACCTTTAGAAAGAAAATAATTGTATTTATAGTAAAGGTGACTTAATTTTCTCTTTCATAATGGCACAAAATCTTGCAATATTAATAGTTATTGAATACTATTAGGAACATAGTATATTAGACTCAAGTATCAATCACAATATGATTTGATCAATTTTTTTTATTGCTATTGAAATGTGCTGATGGTCTAAACAATCTTTATCAATTTTTATTTATAAACACATTTTCCTTTGATATGCTATTTTCCTTATTGAATTTAATGCATTTGATCGAGTGCATGAATTTAAAAGGATTTAATGTGTATTTGCATTATTGACATTTATTATCCAAATCCATTATAATGTAATTGAAGGATAATTATTTTGGTTTCCATTTTTCAGTTACTAGAATTTAGCATAATCAACTAATAAAATTCATTTAGACTGCATTTTAATAAATATAAGGGCTTGAGATCACTCTGTCATAGGATATTAGTTTTATAAATAAATTGCCTTTATTTTTTGACTTTCCATTGTAATTAAATAACAAAAGTTAAATTCAGCAATATTAAATAGCAGCTCTAATGCTGATTCTAGTAGTAAGATTTCTATAAATATAATATAAATATAATTTTTTCTTCTAGAAACTTCTATAAATATAATATGGATTACTGTATAAATTATATAGGAACTATCTGTAAACTGTATACTAACACACTATGTACACGTGTGCACAAGAAACCACCCCCCCTCTCACTAAAATACTAGAGATTTTATTATTTAAAATTAAATTAAAACTGAAATATAAAAATTTTATGCATTTATATTTTTTACTACTATTTCTATTTTTTACTACAGCATTAAACATATTATTATGATTGTATATTTAGAATAAGTTAAATTTATTACATGAATACAAGTCCAATCTCCAACAAGACAAAATATGATACAATACTGGCTTAAACACATTTTTTAAAATCAAACAATGAAGCAGTTAAAATCATATTCCAAATTACTGATTTAACTCAAACTATGTCTAAACTGACAATTTAGTTACATTTTACAAATTCCACAAATTTTTATCTGCACACAGGAGATATATATATTTTTATGATAAAATATTAATTATAGGAATACTTGTGTTGCTGATAGAGTAGAATTATTTGACCCCAGTCAGAGTGAATGAGCAGTTTGGTTGAATTTGTAGATGTGTGGGCACTGAAACAAGTCTCCTTCAAAAATTTAACCATTTTTAATGTGCATTCAAAAAGGAGCTTAAGTAATTTTCAGAAATAACTTCAAAAATGTCTTTAAGTCTGAAACTATGTAATTTTCCTTGACACATCCCTCAGTGAGATAGATGCCCCATGATAGCATTGACTTCGAGTGTGGTGTTCAGACTGAGTTAACTAAGTGAAATTGGAAAAGTCCTTGGTAGTCTCACAAGGAAACAGCTAGATGTCCTCTCTGATTCAAACAAAACTTGGTCAGCACATAGCCCTAAACACAAAGTTCCTTGTCCAAATAATAGGACCCACTTCTCAAGCATTTCCAAAAAACAGGCCTCTGAAAAATGAGTGTTTAGCTTACAAGTCTAAGTTCTACATATCATAAAAAAATAGCATAGTCAAGTGGATAAGGTTTTACATGCTGGGCCAATATGATATGGGTTTGATCCTTTGACAGTTTCATTTGTTACACATTAAAAAAATAAAATAAAATAACTATATTTTACTATTTTACCATATTATTAGCATTATTATTACTATTCTTATTCCTCACATAAGCTTCAGATATGGTGGTATTGTTTTATTTGAAACATAAGCACATGAGGAAATTGTCCATAACATCAACAATTAAAAGAAAAATGCTGAAACTATGCTATCCTATTTTCATGTCAGGGACTTGTCCTTTTTGTCCATGAGCTTAAAGAACTAATGTCTGAAGCTTATTTTCCTGTGTTAAAATAGTATGTAACCAAAAGCTAAAATATCTGAAAATAAATATAAAAAAAATAAATAAATTTTATTTAATGACATAAAAGAATTAAATCTACAGAAACTTCGTTTTTGCTAAACAGGAAATGACATAAAATGAGATTAAATATTGTGATAAGTTCGAAATGTGAGGAATAAGAATAGTAATAATAATGCTGATAATGATACGCTAAAACAATAAAATAACTATGTTACATATTTTTTTTAAAACTGAAGTCACCTAAAATCAGGCCCATATCTAGTAGTTCCAGCATCTACAACCTTATCCACTCAGCTACTGCCATTCTTATGATACATAGAACTTCCAGACTTATAAACTGAACACTCAATTTTCTGGGAACCATTTTTCTAAAATGCTTGAGAAGTGGGTCCTATTATTTGGACCAAGAACTATTTGTGTTTAGATTGTGTGTTTTCCAAGTTTCTTTCAAATTGACATCATCATCATCTGGCCATCTCCTTGTCAGCTGAGAAGATGAAGCAAAAAGACAGGAACAAAATAAAAGATTGTAACTTGAGTGGTCTTTAAGCAGTTACAGAAGGACAGCCAGGAAAGAATGCAGGAGAATAACTGATGGGGAAAAAGCCCAGCATCCTTGATTCTGCAGTTTATATAGAATTTTTAGTGAATTAATAAGGTTCTGATTAATGTAAGCCTTCCTTCTTTGCTTCCCTAACTATTCTCAACAGGTCAACAATATACATTTTTTCTATGTGCAATTTCTCACCATTGTGACACTATTTATTCTATATCTTCTTTTGTTGTTAATTTCTGTTACATTCACATCTATATATTTAACTATTGAACGCATGTCCATCTGTCTGTGTAACGTTATGCCAAAAACAGGCATAGAGGCGCACCTATCATGTGTCATATTTCAAACATTTAAAATTTAAATGTTTGAAATTTTAAATAAACAATATAAAGTTTAGTTTTTAAGATGAAGAATTGTATACATTTATATATATTAAGTGCACCAAACTTTTAAAAATTAAGAACATAAATTTTTCATATATTAAGTGCATTAAACATGCCTCATAGGAATTTGTAATGCTGCTAGAACACCCACTAGGGGGCATCTGGGCCTACTAATACCTTACTAAACATCAGGTTAGGTTCCACGCCACTATCATAATACAAATATCTTAAAAAACAAAACATTTTTTCTTTCTTGCCTGCCAACAGCCTATAAACATTTATGCTCTAATTTAGTAAGTACATAATAGCACTAGGATGGAAAAAAGCCCAGAAAATCCTCTCAACAGCAAGGCAAAGGCTGAAAATAACAAAGTTTAATATAATTAAAAAGTACCAAATTATCAAAAAAGTCTTAAAGCAAGGATAACTGTACTAAAGAAAATGTTTTTTTGCTTGTTTGAAGTAATTTTTGGACCAAAAAATTATGTACTGGTATATTATATTATTTACATTTACTAATTATATACAATTAATATTTTGTAGTCTGATGGTAATGTTTCATTTTGTTTACGTACAACAATAGACCCTCCCTCTCTTACTAACAAAGCAGAAATTCAAGATGCCATTATTATTCTAATTTATTTGCTTTATATTTTTAAACAGTATATTGAAGAAATACATTTTATATTAAGGTAACATTTGGGTACTTATTAAATCATTGCATAGTGTGTCATGAGCTCACACATTACCTATGAAACTATTATTCTAGGAGAAGGATGGTAAGTAAATTATTTTTACTTATTACTAACTGAATAACAATTTAATGGTTTAATGTTAACTAAGCACATCTTTAAATTTTTATAAGTTTTTAGAATACTCATTTTGTTTAATTTTGAAATGAATTTTGCTTTTGATTTTTTTTAAATAGTGTGCGTTAATGTAAATAAATTAATATAAAAGTACCTGATTTTAAGATTTAAGAAATTTGTTTGTTAAAATATATGTAACTGTAGATGCCAAATACTAATACAAAAAGCTAATACTGTCTATATACAAAACAATGCAATAGACAGTCACAATACTGTCTATTGCATTACGAAACAATATTTATTTTTTTAAAGTACTTTTGACAGTATATAACTGATCTCTACAAGCAATATTGTTCGTAGAGAACATTTGAAGAGTAAATAACCATGAGCCTGTTAGCCTTATTGTTATAATTATCAGACATCACACACCTTTTTGATTTCTTTAACACTTAATATTCTAGAATGAATTTCAACTTTTTTCATAACGCTCTTCAGCCAAGTTACATATACACATTTTAACAATATGTTATTATAATTAAAATACACATAGAAGAAACTAAAAAATGAAATACAATACACAGATAAACCAACATTTGTATTACTATATAACCATTATATAAAACATTATAATAATAATTATAAAAGATCTTAATAAAATTGATGTTAATTTACCAAACACTAACCATACTTGAAGTTAATTCTCTACCTTACATATATTGTTGTATGATACCAAAATGAAAACCATCAAGAACTGTGTATGTTCTTTATCTTCTTTTTCAG